>NC_133129.1:101607251-102207251 GCF_048418815.1 Hemitrygon akajei | reverse complement strand
GTCCTGGAGCCTTGCCTCGCCTCACCTTGTCCTGGAGTCTAGCCTCACCTCACCTTGTCCTGGAGCCTTGCCTCATCTCACCTCACCTTGTCCTGGAGCCTCGACTCACCTCACCTTGTCCTGGAGCCTTGCCTCGCCTCACCTTGTCCTGGAGCGATGCCTCGCCTCACCTCACCTTGCCCTGGAGCCTAGCCTCGCCTCGCCTCACCTTGTCCTGGAGTCTCGCCTCACCTCACCTTTTCGTGGAGCCTAGCCTCGCCTCGCGTCACCTTGTACTGGAGCCTCACCTCACCTCACCTTGTCCTGGAGCCTTGCCTCGCCTCACCTTGTCCTGTAGCCTTGCCTCGCCTCACCTTTTCCTGGAGCGATGCCTCGCCTCACCTCACCTTGTCCTGGAGCCTAGCCTCGCCTCGCCTCACCTTGTCCTGGAGTCTCGCCTCACCTCACCTTGTCCTGGAGCCTTGCCTCGCCTCGCCTCACCTTGTCCTGGAGCTTTGCCTCGCCTCACCTTGTCCTGGAGCCTTGCCTCACCTCACCTCACCTTGTCCTGGAGCCTCGCCTCACCTTGTCCTGGAGCCTCACCTCAGCTCACCTTGTCCCGGAGCCTTGCCTCGCCTCACCTTGTCCTGGAGCCTAGCCTCGCCTCACCTTGTCCTGGAGCCTTGCCTCACCTCACCTTGTCCTGGAGCCTTGCCTCACCTCACCTTGTCCTGGAGCCTTGCCTCACCTTGTCCTGGAGCCTTGCCTCACCTCACCTTGTCCTGGAGCCTTGCCTCGCCTCACCTTGTCCTGGAGCCTTGCCTCACCTCACCTTGTCCTGGAGCCTTGCCTCGCCTCACCTTGTCCTGGAGCCTTGCCTCACCTCACCTTGTCCTGGAGCCTTTCCTCACCTTAACTTGTCCTGGAGACTCACCTCACCTTGTCCTGGAGCCTTGCCTCACCTCACCTTGTCCTGGAGCATGGCCTCGCCTCACCTTGTCCTGGAGCCTTGCCTCACCTTGTCCTGGAGCCTTGCCTCACCTTGTCTTGGAGCCTCACCTCACCTTGTCGTGGAGCCTAGCCTCACCTTGTCCTGGAGCCTCGCCTCACCTCACCTTGTCCTGGAGCCTCGCCTCACCTTTTCCTGGAGCCTCGCCTCACCTCACCTTGTCCTGGAGCCTTGCCTCACCTCACCTTGTCCTGGAGCCTCGCCTCACCATGTTCTGGAGCATCGCCTCACCTCACCTTGTCCTGGAGCCTTGCCTTGCCTCGCCTCACCTTATCCTGGAGCATCGCTTCACCTCACCTTGTCCTGGAGCCTTGCCTCACCTCACCTTGTCCTGGAGCCTTGCCTCACCTCACCTTGTCCTGGAGCCTCGCCTCAACTTGTTCTGGAGCATCTCCTCACCTCAACTTGTCCTGGAGCCTTGCCTTGCCTCGCCTCACCTTATCCTGGAGCATCTCTTCACCTCACCTTGTCCTGGAGCCTTGCCTCGCCTCACCTTGTCCTGGAGCCTTGCCTCACCTCACCTTGTCCTGGAGCCTTGCCTCGCCTCACCTTGTCCTGGAGCATCGCTTCACCTCACCTTGTCCTGGAGCCTCGCCTCACCTCACCTTGTCCTGGAGCCTTGCCTCACCTCACCTTGTCCTGGAGCCTCGCCTCACCTTGTTCTGGAGCATCGCCTCGCCTCACCTTGTCCTGGAGCCTCGCCTCACCTCACCTTGTCCTAGAGCCTTGCCTCGCCTCACCTTGTCCTGGAGACTTGCCTTGCCTCGCCTCACCTTATCCTGGAGCATCGCCTCACCTCACCTTGTCCTGGAGCCTTGCCTCGCCTCACCTTGTCCTGGAGCCTTGCCTCGCCTCACCTTGTCCTAGAGCCTTGCCTCGCCTCACCTTGTCCTGGAGCCTTGCCTCGCCTCACCTTGTCCTGGAGCCTTGCCTTGCCTCGCCTCACCTTGTCCTGGAGCCTTGCCTTGCCTCGCCTCACCTTGTCCTGGAGCCTAGCCTCGCCTAACTTTGTCCTGGAGCCTCGCCTCACCTTGTCCTGGAGCCTTGCCTCACCTCACCTTTTCCTGTAGCCTCGCCTCACCACACGTTGTCCTGGAGCCTTGCCTCACCTCACCGTGTCCTGGAGCCTCGCCTCGCCTCACCTTGTCCAGGAGCCTCGCCTTGCCTCACCTCACCTTGTCCTGGAGCATTGCCTCAATTCACCTCACCATGTCCTGGAGCCTCGCCTCACCTCACCTTGTCCTGGAGCCTTGCCTCACCTCACCTTGTCCTAGAGCCTCGCCTCACCTCACCTTGTCCTGGAGCCTCACCTCACCTCACCTTGTCCTGGAGTCTCACCTCGCCTCACCTTGTGCTGGAGCCATGCCTCACCTCACCTCACCTTGTCCTGGAGCCTAGCCTCTCCTCGCCTCACCTTGTCCTGGAGCCTCGCCTCAGCTCACCTTGTCCTGGAGCCTTGCCTCGCCTCGCCTCACCTTGTCCTGGAGCCTTGCCTCACCTCACCTTGTCCTGGAGCCTTGCCTTGCCTCACCTTGTCCTGGAGACTTGCCTCACCTCACCTCACCTTGTCCCGGAGCCTCGCCTCACCTTGTCCTGGAGCCTCACCTCAGCTCACCTTGTCCCGGAGCCTTGCCTCACCTCGCCTTGTCCTGGAGCCTTGCCTCGGCTCACCTTTTCCTGGAGCCTCGCCTCACCTCACCTTATCCTGGAGCCTAGTCTCGCCTCGCCTCACCTTGTCCTGGAGCCTCACCTCACCTCACATTGTCCTGGAGCCTTGCCTCACCTTGTCCTGGAGCCTTGCCTCACCTTGTCCTGGAGCCTTGCCTCACCTCACCTTGTCCTGCAGCCTAGCCTCGCCTCACCTTGTCCTGGAGCCTTGCCTCACCTCAACTCACCTTGTCCTGGAGCCTCGCCTCACCTTGTCCTGGAGCCTCGCCTCACCTTGTCCTGAAGCCTTGCCTCGCCTCGCCTCACCTTGTCCTGGAGCCTTGCCACGCCTCGCCTCACCTTGTCCTGGAGCCTTGCCTCGTCTCACCTTGTCCTGGAACCTTGTCTCGCCTCACCTTGTCCTGGAGCCTCATCTCAGCTCACCTTGTCCTGGAGCCTTGCCTCGCCTCGCCTTGTCCTGGAGCTTTGCCTCACCTCACCTTGTCCTGGAGCCTCACCTCACCTTGTCCTGGAGCCTCGCCTGACCTCACCTTGTCCTGGTGCCTCACCTCACCTTGTCCTGGAGCCTCGCCTCACCTTGTCCTGGAGCCTCGCCTCGCCTCACCTCACCTTGTCCTGGAGCCTTGCCTCGCCTCACCTTGTCCTGGAGCCTTGGCTCGCCTCACCTTGTCCTGGAGCCTCGCCTCACCTTGTCCTGGAGCCTTGCCTCACCTCACCTTGTCCTGGAGCCTCACCTCACCTTGTCCTGGAGCCTTGCCTCACCTCACCTTGTCCTGGAGCCTCACCTCACCTTGTTCTGGAGCCTTGCCTCACCTCACCTTGTCCTGGAGCCTTAGCTCGCCTCACCTTGTCCTGGAGCCTTGCCTCACATCACCTTGTCCTGGAGCCTCGCCTCACCTTGTCCTGGAGCCGCGCCTCGCCTCACCTTGTCCTGGAGCCTTGCCTCACCTCACCTTGTCCTGGAGCCTCGCCTCACCTTGTCCTGGAGCCTCGCCTCACCTCACCTTGTCCTGGAGCCTTGCCTCACCTCACCTTGTCCTGGAGCCTTGCCTCACCTCACCTTGTCCTGGAGCCTTTCCTCACCTTGTCCTGGAGCCTCGCCTCACCTTGTCCTGGAGCATCGCCTCGCCTCGCCTCTGCCTGGAGCCTTGCCTCGCCTCACCTCAACTTGTCTTGGAGCCTAGCCTCGCCTCACCTCACCTTGTCCTGGAGCCTAGCCTCGCCTCGCCTCTGCCTGGAGCCTTGCATCGCCCCGCCTCTGCCTGGAGCCTCGCCTTGCCTCGGCCTTGAGCCTACCCTCGCCTCGCCTCACCTTGTCCTGGAGCCTTTCCTCGCCTCAGCTCTGCCTGGAGCCTCGCCTCGCCTCGCCTCTGCCTGGAGCCTCGCCTCACCTTGACCTGGAGCCTAGCCTCGCCTCGCCTCACCTTGTCCTGGATCCTAGCCTCGCCTTGCCTCATCTTGTCCTGGAGCCTTGCCTCGCCTCACCTTGTCCTGGAGCCTAGCCTCGCCTCACCTTGTCCTGGAGCCTTGCCTCGCCTCGCCTCACCTTGTCCTGGAGCATTGCCTCGCCTCGCCTCACCTCACCTTGTCCTGGAGCCTCGCCTCACCTCACCTTGTCCTGGAGCCTTGCCTCCCCTTCTCCTCACCTCACCTTGTCCTGGAGCCTCGCCTCACCTCACCTTGTCCTGGAGCCTTGCCTCATCTCACCTCACCTTGTCCTGGAGCCTCGACTCACCTCACCTTGTCCTGGAGCCTTGCCTCGCCTCACCTTGTCCTGGAGCGATGACTCGCCTCACCTCACCTTGTCCTGGAGCCTAGCCTCGCCTTGCCTCACCTTGTCCTGGAATCTCGCCTCACCTCACCTTGTCCTGGAGCCTTGCCTCGCCTCGCCTCACCTTGTCCTGGAGCTTTGCCTCACCTCACCTTGTCCTGGAGCCTTGCCTCGCCTCACCTTGTCCTGGAGCCTCGCCTCAGCTCACCTTGTCCTGGAGCCTCACCTCAGCTCACCTTGTCCTGGAGCCTCACATCACCTCACCTTGTCCTGGAGCCTCGCCTCACCTCACCTTGTCCTGGAGCCTCACCTCAGCTCACCTTGTCCCGGAGCCTTGCCTCACCTCGCCTTGCCTCGCCTCGCCTCACCTTGTCCAGGAGCCTCGCCTCACCTCACCTTGTCATGGAGCCTAGCCTTACCTCGCGTCACCTTGTCATGGAGCCTCGCCTCACCTCACCTTGTCCTGGAGCCTTGCCTCACCTCGCCTCACCTTGTCCTGGAGCCTTGCCTCACCTCACCTTGTCCTGGAGAATTGCCTCGCCTCACCTTGTCCTGGAACCTTCCCTCACCTCACCTCACCTTGTCCTGGAGCCTCGCCTCACCTTGTCCTGGAGCCTTCCCTCACCTCACCTCACCTTGTCCTGGAGCCTCGCCTCATCTTGTCCTGGAGCCTTGCCTCGCCTCGCCTCACCTTGTCCTGGACCTTGCCTCACCTCACCTTGTCCTGGAGCCTCACCTCACCTTGTCCTGGAGCCTCGCCTCACCTTGTCCTGGAGCCTCACCTCACCTCACCTTGTCCTGGAGCCTTGCCTCACCTCACCTCACCTTGTCCTGGAGCCTCGCATCACCTTGTCCTGGACCCTCGCCTCACCTTGTCCTGGAGCCTTGCCTCGCCTTGCCTCACCTTGTCCTGGAGCCTTGCCTCGCCTCACCTTGTCCTGGAGCCTCGCCTCACCTTGTCCTGGAGCCTTGCCTAGCCTCGCCTCACCTTGTCCTGGAGCCTTGCCTCGCCTTGCCTCACCTTCTCCTGGAGCCTTGCCTCACCTCACCTTGTCCTGGAGCCTCACCTCACCTTGTCCTGGAGCCTTCCCTCACCTTGTCCTGGAGCCTCACCTCACCTAGTCCTGGAGCCTTCCCTCACCTCACCTCACCTAGTCCTGGAGCCTTCCCTCACCTCACCTCACCTTGTCCTGGAGCCTCGCCTCACCTTGTCCTGGAGCCTTGCCTCGCCTCGCCTCACCATGTCCTGGAGCCTTGCCTCGCCTCACCTTGTCCTGGAGTCTCGCCTCACCTCACCTTGTCCTGGAGCCTTGCCTCGCCTCGCCTCACCTTGTCCTGGAGCCTTGCCTCACCTCACCTTGTCCTGGAGCCTTGCCTCGCCTTGCCTCACCTTGTCCTGGAGCCTTGCCTCACCTCACCGTGTCCTGGAGCCTCACCTCACCTTGTCCTGGAGCCTCGCCTCACCTTGTCCTGGAGCCTTCCCTCACCTCACCTCACCTTGTCCTGGAGCCTCGCCTCACCTTGTCCTGGAGCCTCAACTCACCTTGTCCTGGAGCCTTCCCTCACCTTGTCCTGGAGCCTCACCTCACCTTGTCCTGGAGCCTTCCCTCACCTTACCTCACCTTGTCCTGGAGCCTCGCCTCACCTTGTCCTGGAGCCTCAACTCACCTTGTCCTGGAGCCTCGCCTCACCTTGTCCTGGAGCCTCACCTCACCTTGTCCTGGAGCCTTGCCTCACCTCACCTCACCTTGTCCTGGAGCCTTGCCTCACCTCACCTCACCTTGTCCTGGAGCCTCGCATCACCTTGTCCTGGACCCTCGCCTCACCTTGACCTGGAGCCTTGCCTCGCCTTGCCTCACCTTGTCCTGGAGCCTTGCCTCGCCTCACCTTGTCCTGGAGCCTTGCCTCACCTCACCTTGTCCTGGAGCCTCACCTCACCTTGTCCTGGAGCCTTCCCTCACCTTGTCCTGGAGCCTCACCTCACCTTGTCCTGGAGCCTTCCCTCACCTCACCTCACCTTGTCCAGGAGCCTCGCCTCACCTTGTCCTGGAGCCTTGCCTCGCCTCGCCTCACCATGTCCTGGAGCCTTGCCTCGCCTCACCATGTCCTGGAGCCTTGCCTCACCTCACCTTGTCCTGGAGCCTTGCCTTGCCTCACCTTGTCCTGGAGCCTTGCCTCACCTCACCTCACCTTGTCCCGGAGCCTCGCCTCACCTTGTCCTGGAGCCTCACCTCAGCTCACCTTGTCCCGGAGCCTTGCCTCGCCTCGCCTTGTCCTGGAGCCTTGCCTTGGCTCACCTTGTCCTGGAGCCTTGCCTCACCTCACCTTGTCCTGGAGCCTCACCTCACCTTGTTCTGGAGACTTGCCTCACCTCACCTTGTCCTGGAGCCTTAGCTCGCCTCACCTTGTCCTGGAGCCTTGCCTCACCTCACCTTGTCCTGGAGCCTCGCCTCACCTTGTCCTGGAGCATCGCCTCACCTCACCGTGTCCTGGAGCCTTGCCTCACCATTTCCTGGAGCCTTGCCTCACCTCACCTTGTCCTGGAGCCTTGCCCCGCCTCACCTTGTCCTGGAGCGATGCCTCGCCTCACCTCACCTTTTCGTGGAGCCTAGCCTCGCCTCGCGTCACCTTGTACTGGAGCCTCACCTCACCTCACCATGTCCTGGAGCCTTGCCTCGCCTCACCTTGTCCTGTAGCCTTGCCTCGCCTCACCTTTTCCTGGAGCGATGCCTCGCCTCACCTCTCCTTGTCCTGGAGCCTAGACTCGCCTCGCCTCACCTTGTCCTGGAGTCTCGCCTCACCTCACCTTGTCCTGGAGCCTTGCCTCGCCTCGCCTCACCTTGTCCTGGAGCCTTGCCTCACCTCACCTTGTCCTGGAGCCTTGCCTCGCCTCACCTTGTCCTGGAGCCTTGCCTCACCTCACCTCACCTTGTCCTGGAGCCTCGCCTCACCTTGTCCTGGAGCCTCACCTCAGCTCACCTTGTCCCGGAGCCTTGCCTCGCCTCACCTTGTCCTGGAGCCTAGCCTCGCCTCACCTTGTCCTGGAGCCTTGCCTCGCCTCGCCTCACCTTGTCCTGGAGCCTTGCCTCGCCTCGCCTCACCTCACCTTGTCCTGGAGCCTCGCCTCACCTCACCTTGTCCTGGAGCCTCGCCTCACCTCACCTTGTCCTGGAGCCTTGCCTCCCCTTCTCCTCACCTCACCTTGTCCTGGAGCCTCGCCTCACCTCACCTTGTCCTGGAGCCTTGCCTCATCTCACCTCACCTTGTCCTGGAGCCTCGACTCACCTCACCTTGTCCTGGAGCCTTGCCTCGCCTCACCTTGTCCTGGAGCGATGCCTCGCCTCACCTCACCTTGTCCTGGAGCCTAGCCTCGCCTCGCCTCACCTTGTCCTGGAGTCTCGCCTCACCTCACCTTTTCGTGGAGCCTAGCCTCGCCTCGCGTCACCTTGTACTGGAGCCTCACCTCACCTCACCTTGTCCAGGAGCCTTGCCTCGCCTCACCTTGTCCTGTAGCCTTGCCTCGCCTCACCTTTTCCTGGAGCGATGCCTCGCCTCACCTCACCTTGTCCTGGAGCCTAGCCTCGCCTCGCCTCACCTTGTCCTGGAGTCTCGCCTCACCTCACCTTGTCCTGGAGCCTTGCCTCGCCTCGCCTCACCTTGTCCTGGAGCCTTGCCTCACCTCACCTTATCCTGGAGCCTTGCCTCGCCTCACCTTGTCCTGGAGCCTTGCCTCACCTCACCTCACCTTGTCCTGGAGCCTCGCCTCAACTTGTCCTGGAGCCTCACCTCAGCTCACCTTGTCCCGGAGCCTTGCCTCGCCTCGCCTTGCCTCGCCTCGCCTCACCTTGTCCAGGAGCCTCGCCTCACCTCACCTTGTCATGGAGCCTACCCTCGCCTCGCCTCACCTTGTCCTGGAGCCTTTCCTCGCCTCACCTCTGCCTGGAGCCTCGCCTCGCCTCGCCTCTGCCTGGAGCCTCGCCTCACCTTGACCTGGAGCCTAGCCTCGCCTCGCCTCACCTTGTCCTGGATCCTAGCCTCGCCTTGCCTCATCTTGTCCTGGAGCCTTGCCTCGCCTCACCTTGTCCTGGAGCCTAGCCTCGCCTCACCTTGTCCTGGAGCCTTGCCTCGCCTCGCCTCACCTTGTCCTGGAGCATTGCCTCGCCTCGCCTCACCTCACCTTGTCCTGGAGCCTCGCCTCACCTCACCTTGTCCTGGAGCCTTGCCTCCCCTTCTCCTCACCTCACCTTGTCCTGGAGCCTCGCCTCACCTCACCTTGTCCTGGAGCCTTGCCTCATCTCACCTCACCTTGTCCTGGAGCCTCGACTCACCTCACCTTGTCCTGGAGCCTTGCCTCGCCTCACCTTGTCCTGGAGCGATGACTCGCCTCACCTCACCTTGTCCTGCAGCCTAGCCTCGCCTCGCCTCACCTTGTCCTGGAATCTCGCCTCACCTCACCTTGTCCTGGAGCCTTGCCTCGCCTCGCCTCACCTTGTCCTGGAGCTTTGCCTCACCTCACCTTGTCCTGGAGCCTTGCCTCGCCTCACCTTGTCCTGGAGCCTTGCCTCACCTCACCTCACCTTGTCCTGGAGCCTCGCCTCAGCTCACCTTGTCCTGGAGCCTCACCTCAGCTCACCTTGTCCTGGAGCCTCACCTCACCTCACCTTGTCCTGGAGCCTCGCCTCACCTCACCTTGTCCTGGAGCCTCACCTCAGCTCACCTTGTCCCGGAGCCTTGCCTCACCTCGCCTTGCCTCGCCTCGCCTCACCTTGTCCAGGAGCCTCGCCTCACCTCACCTTGTCATGGAGCCTAGCCTTACCTCGCGTCACCTTGTCATGGAGCCTCGCCTCACCTCACCTTGTCCTGGAGCCTTGCCTCACCTCGCCTCACCTTGTCCTGGAGCCTTGCCTCACCTCACCTTGTCCTGGAGAATTGACTCGCCTCACCTTGTCCTGGAACCTTCCCTCACCTCACCTCACCTTGTCCTGGAGCCTCGCCTCACCTTGTCCTGGAGCCTTCCCTCACCTCACCTCACCTTGTCCTGGAGCCTCGCCTCATCTTGTCCTGGAGCCTTGCCTCGCCTCGCCTCACCTTGTCCTGGACCTTGCCTCACCTCACCTTGTCCTGGAGCCTCACCTCACCTTGTCCTGGAGCCTCGCCTCACCTTGTCCTGGAGCCTCACCTCACCTCACCTTGTCCTGGAGCCTTGCCTCACCTCACCTCACCTTGTCCTGGAGCCTCGCATCACCTTGTCCTGGACCCTCGCCTCACCTTGTCCTGGAGCCTTGCCTCGCCTTGCCTCACCTTGTCCTGGAGCCTTGCCTCGCCTCACCTTGTCCTGGAGCCTCGCCTCACCTTGTCCTGGAGCCTTGCCTAGCCTCGCCTCACCTTGTCCTGGAGCCTTGCCTCGCCTTGCCTCACCTTGTCCTGGAGCCTTGCCTCACCTCACCTTGTCCTGGAGCCTCACCTCACCTTGTCCTGGAGCCTTCCCTCACCTTGTCCTGGAGCCTCACCTCACCTTGTCCTGGAGCCTTCCCTCACCTCACCTCACCTTGTCCTGGAGCCTCGCCTCACCTTGTCCTGGAGCCTTGCCTCGCCTCGCCTCACCATGTCCTGGAGCCTTGCCTCGCCTCACCTTGTCCTGGAGTCTCGCCTCACCTCACCTTGTCCTGGAGCCTTGCCTCGCCTCGCCTCACCTTGTCCTGGAGCCTTGCCTCACCTCACCTTGTCCTGGAGCCTTGCCTCGCCTTGCCTCACCTTGTCCTGGAGCCTTGCCTCGCCTCACCTTGTCCTGGAGCCTTGCCTCACCTCACCGTGTCCTGGAGCCTCACCTCACCTTGTCCTGGAGCCTCGCCTCACCTTGTCCTGGAGCCTTCCCTCACCTCACCTCACCTTGTCCTGGAGCCTCGCCTCACCTTGTCCTGGAGCCTCAACTCACCTTGTCCTGGAGCCTTCCCTCACCTTGTCCTGGAGCCTCACCTCACCTTGTCCTGGAGCCTTCCCTCACCTTACCTCACCTTGTCCTGGAGCCTCGCCTCACCTTGTCCTGGAGCCTCAACTCACCTTGTCCTGGAGCCTCGCCTCACCTTGTCCTGGAGCCTCACCTCACCTTGTCCTGGAGCCTTGCCTCACCTCACCTCACCTTGTCCTGGAGCCTTGCCTCACCTCACCTCACCTTGTCCTGGAGCCTCGCATCACCTTGTCCTGGACCCTCGCCTCACCTTGTCCTGGAGCCTTGCCTCGCCTTGCCTCACCTTGTCCTGGAGCCTTGCCTCGCCTCACCTTGTCCTGGAGCCTTGCCTCACCTCACCTTGTCCTGGAGCCTCACCTCACCTTGTCCTGGAGCCTTCCCTCACCTTGTCCTGGAGCCTCACCTCACCTTGTCCTGGAGCCTTCCCTCACCTCACCTCACCTTGTCCTGGAGCCTCGCCTCACCTTGTCCTGGAGCCTTGCCTCGCCTCGCCTCACCATGTCCTGGAGCCTTGCCTCGCCTCACCATGTCCTGGAGCCTTGCCTCACCTCACCTTGTCCTGGAGCCTTGCCTTGCCTCACCTTGTCCTGGAGCCTTGCCTCACCTCACCTCACCTTGTCCCGGAGCCTCGCCTCACCTTGTCCTGGAGCCTCACCTCAGCTCACCTTGTCCCGGAGCCTTGCCTCGCCTCGCCTTGTCCTGGAGCCTTGCCTTGGCTCACCTTGTCCTGGAGCCTTGCCTCACCTCACCTTGTCCTGGAGCCTCACCTCACCTTGTTCTGGAGACTTGCCTCACCTCACCTTGTCCTGGAGCCTTAGCTCGCCTCACCTTGTCCTGGAGCCTTGCCTCACCTCACCTTGTCCTGGAGCCTCGCCTCACCTTGTCCTGGAGCATCGCCTCACCTCACCGTGTCCTGGAGCCTTGCCTCACCATTTCCTGGAGCCTTGCCTCACCTCACCTTGTCCTGGAGCCTTGCCTCGCCTCACCTTGTCCTGGAGCGATGCCTCGCCTCACCTCACCTTGTCCTGGAGCCTAGCCTCACCTCACCTTGTCCTGGAGCCTCGCCTCACCTCACCTTGTCCTGGAGCCTTGCCTCACCATTTCCTGGAGCCTTGCCTCACCTCACCTTGTCCTGGAGCCTTGCCTCGCCTCACCTTGTCCTGGAGCGATGCCTCGCCTCACCTCACCTTGTCCTGGAGCCTAGCCTCGCCTCGCCTCACCTTGTCCTGGAGTCTCGCCTCACCTCACCTTTTCGTGGAGCCTAGCCTCGCCTCGCGTCACCTTGTACTGGAGCCTCACCTCACCTCACCATGTCCTGGAGCCTTGCCTCGCCTCACCTTGTCCTGTAGCCTTGCCTCGCCTCACCTTTTCCTGGAGCGATGCCTCGCCTCACCTCTCCTTGTCCTGGAGCCTAGACTCGCCTCGCCTCACCTTGTCCTGGAGTCTCGCCTCACCTCACCTTGTCCTGGAGCCTTGCCTCGCCTCGCCTCACCTTGTCCTGGAGACTTGCCTCACCTCACCTTGTCCTGGAGCCTTGCCTCGCCTCACCTTGTCCTGGAGCCTTGCCTCACCTCACCTCACCTTGTCCTGGAGCCTCGCCTCACCTTGTCCTGGAGCCTCACCTCAGCTCACCTTGTCCCGGAGCCTTGACTCGCCTCACCTTGTCCTGGAGCCTAGCCTCGCCTCACCTTGTCCTGGAGCCTTGCCTCGCCTCGCCTCACCTTGTCCTGGAGCCTTGCCTCGCCTCGCCTCACCTCACCTTGTCCTGGAGCCTCGCCTCACCTCACCTTGTCCTGGAGCCTTGCCTCCCCTTCTCCTCACCTCACCTTGTCCTGGAGCCTCGCCTCACCTCACCTTGTCCTGGAGCCTCGCCTCACCTCACCTTGTCCTGGAGCCTTGCCTCATCTCACCTCACCTTGTCCTGGAGCCTCGACTCACCTCACCTTGTCCTGGAGCCTTGCCTCGCCTCACCTTGTCCTGGAGCGATGCCTCGCCTCACCTCACCTTGTCCTGGAGCCTAGCCTCGCCTCGCCTCACCTTGTCCTGGAGTCTCGCCTCACCTCACCTTTTCGTGGAGCCTAGCCTCGCCTCGCGTCACCTTGTACTGGAGCCTCAGCTCACCTCACCTTGTCCAGGAGCCTTGCCTCGCCTCACCTTGTCCTGTAGCCTTGCCTCGCCTCACCTTTTCCTGGAGCGATGCCTCGCCTCACCTCACCTTGTCCTGGAGCCTAGCCTCGCCTCGCCTCACCTTGTCCTGGAGTCTCGCCTCACCTCACCTTGTCCTGGAGCCTTGCCTCGCCTCGCCTCACCTTGTCCTGGAGCCTTGCCTCACCTCACCTTATCCTGGAGCCTTGCCTCGCCTCACCTTGTCCTGGAGCCTTGCCTCACCTCACCTCACCTTGTCCTGGAGCCTCGCCTCAACTTGTCCTGGAGCCTCACCTCAGCTCACCTTGTCCCGGAGCCTTGCCTCGCCTCGCCTTGCCTCGCCTCGCCTCACCTTGTCCAGGAGCCTCGCCTCACCTCACCTTGTCATGGAGCCTAGCCTTACCTCGCGTCACCTTGTCATGGAGCCTCGCCTCACCTCACCTTGTCCTGGAGCCTTGCCTCACCTTGTCCTGGAGCCTCACCTCACCTTGTCCTGGAGCCTCGCCTCACCTCACCTTGTCCTGGAGCCTCACCTCACCTTGTCCTGGAGCCTCGCCTCACCTTGTCCTGGAGCCTCGCCTCACCTCACCTTGTCCTGGAGCCTTGCCTCGCCTCACCTTGTCCTGGAGCCTTGGCTCGCCTCACCTTGTCCTGGAGCCTCGCCTCACCTTGTCCTGGAGCCTTGCCTCACCTCACATTGTCCTGGAGCCTGACCTCACCTTGTCCTGGAGCCTTGCCTCACCTCACCTTGTCCTTGAGCCTCACCTCACCTTGTTCTGGAGCCTTGCCTCACCTCAGCTTGTCCTGGAGCCTTAGCTCGCCTCACCTTGTCCTGGAGCCTTGCCTCACCTCACCTTGTCCTGGAGCCTCGCCTCACCTTGTCCTGGAGCCGCGCCTCGCCTCACCTTGTCCTGGAGCCTTGCCTCACCTCACCTTGTCCTGGAGCCTTGCCTCGCCTCACCTTGTCCTGGAGCCTTGCCTCACCTCACCTTGTCCTGGAGCCTTGCCTCGCCTCACCTTGTCCTGGAGCCTTGCCTCACCTCACCTTGTCCTGGAGCCTTTCCTCACCTTGTCCTGGAGCCTCGCCTCACCTTGTCCTGGAGCATCGCCTCGCCTCGCCTCTGCCTGGAGCCTTGCCTCGCCTCACCTCAACTTGTCTTGGAGCCTAGCCTCGCCTCACCTCACCTTGTCCTGGAGCCTAGCCTCGCCTCGCCTCTGCCTGGAGCCTTTCCTCGCCTCGCCTCTGCCTGGAGCCTCGCCTTGCCTCGGCCTTGAGCCTACCCTCGCCTCGCCTCACCTTGTCCTGGATCCTTTCCTCGCCTCACCTCTGCCTGGAGCCTCGCCTCGCCTCGCCTCTGCCTGGAGCCTCGCCTCACCTTGACCTGGAGCCTAGCCTCGCCTCGCCTCACCTTGTCCTGGATCCTAGCCTCGCCTCGCCTCATCTTGTCCTGGAGCCTTGCCTCGCCTCACCTTGTCCTGGAGCCTAGCCTCACCTCACCTTGTCCTGGAGCCTTGCCTCATCTCACCTCACCTTGTCCTGGAGCCTCGCCTCATCTTGTCCTGGAGCCTTGCCTCGCCTCGCCTCACCTTGTCCAGGACCTTGCCTCACCTCACCTTGTCCTGGAGCCTCACCTCACCTTGTCCTGGATCCTCGCCTCACCTTGTCCTGGAGCCTCACCTCACCTCACCTTGTCCTGGAGCCTTGCCTCACCTCACCTCACCTTGTCCTGGAGCCTCGCATCACCTTGTCCTGGACCCTCGCCTCACCTTGTCCTGGAGCCTTGCCTCGCCTTGCCTCACCTTGTCCTGGAGCCTTGCCTCGCCTCACCTTGTCCTGGAGCCTCGCCTCACCTTGTCCTGGAGCCTTGCCTAGCCTCGCCTCACCTTGTCCTGGAGCCTTGCCTCGCCTTGCCTCACCTTCTCCTGGAGCCTTGCCTCACCTCACCTTGTCCTGGAGCCTCACCTCACCTTGTCCTGGAGCCTTCCCTCACCTTGTCCTGGAGCCTCACCTCACCTTGTCCTGGAGCCTTCCCTCACCTCACCTCACCTTGTCCTGGAGCCTCGCCTCACCTTGTCCTGGAGCCTTGCCTCGCCTCGCCTCACCATGTCCTGGAGCCTTGCCTCGCCTCACCTTGTCCTGGAGTCTCGCCTCACCTCACCTTGTCCTGGAGCCTTGCCTCGCCTCGCCTCACCTTGTCCTGGAGCCTTGCCTCACCTCACCTTGTCCTGGAGCCTTGCCTCGCCTTGCCTCACCTTGTCCTGCAGCCTTGCCTCGCCTCACCTTGTCCTGGAGCCTTGCCTCACCTCACCGTGTCCTGGAGCCTCACCTCACCTTGTCCTGGAGCCTCGCCTCACCTTGTCCTGGAGCCTTCCCTCACCTCACCTCACCTTGTCCTGGAGCCTCGCCTCACCTTGTCCTGGAGCCTCAACTCACCTTGTCCTGGAGCCTTCCCTCACCTTGTCCTGGAGCCTCACCTCACCTTGTCCTGGAGCCTTCCCTCACCTTACCTCACCTTGTCCTGGAGCCTCGCCTCACCTTGTCCTGGAGCCTCAACTCACCTTGTCCTGGAGCCTCGCCTCACCTTGTCCTGGAGCCTCACCTCACCTTGTCCTGGAGCCTTGCCTCACCTCACCTCACCTTGTCCTGGAGCCTTGCCTCACCTCACCTCACCTTGTCCTGGAGCCTCGCATCACCTTGTCCTGGACCCTCGCCTCACCTTGTCCTGGAGCCTTGCCTCGCCTTGCCTCACCTTGTCCTGGAGCCTTGCCTCGCCTCACCTTGTCCTGGAGCCTTGCCTCACCTCACCTTGTCCTGGAGCCTCACCTCACCTTGTCCTGGAGCCTTCCCTCACCTTGTCCTGGAGCCTCACCTCACCTTGTCCTGGAGCCTTCCCTCACCTCACCTCACCTTGTCCTGGAGTCTCGCCTCACCTTGTCCTGGAGCCTTGCCTCGCCTCGCCTCACCATGTCCTGGAGCCTTGCCTCGCCTCACCATGTCCTGGAGCCTTGCCTCACCTCACCTTGTCCTGGAGCCTTGCCTTGCCTCACCTTGTCCTGGAGCCTTGCCTCACCTCACCTCACCTTGTCCCGGAGCCTCGCCTCACCTTGTCCTGGAGCCTCACCTCAGCTCACCTTGTCCCGGAGCCTTGCCTCGCCTCGCCTTGTCCTGGAGCCTTGCCTTGGCTCACCTTGTCCTGGAGCCTTGCCTCACCTCACCTTGTCCTGGAGCCTCACCTCACCTTGTTCTGGAGACTTGCCTCACCTCACCTTGTCCTGGAGCCTTAGCTCGCCTCACCTTGTCCTGGAGCCTTGCCTCACCTCACCTTGTCCTGGAGCCTCGCCTCACCTTGTCCTGGAGCATCGCCTCACCTCACCGTGTCCTGGAGCCTTGCCTCACCATTTCCTGGAGCCTTGCCTCACCTCACCTTGTCCTGGAGCCTTGCCTCGCCTCACCTTGTCCTGGAGCGATGCCTCACCTCACCTTTTCGTGGAGCCTAGCCTCGCCTCGCGTCACCTTGTACTGGAGCCTCACCTCACCTCACCATGTCCTGGAGCCTTGCCTCGCCTCACCTTGTCCTGTAGCCTTGCCTCGCCTCACCTTTTCCTGGAGCGATGCCTCGCCTCACCTCTCCTTGTCCTGGAGCCTAGACTCGCCTCGCCTCACCTTGTCCTGGAGTCTCGCCTCACCTCACCTTGTCCTGGAGCCTTGCCTCGCCTCGCCTCACCTTGTCCTGGAGCCTTGCCTCACCTCACCTTGTCCTGGAGCCTTGCCTCGCCTCACCTTGTCCTGGAGCCTTGCCTCACCTCACCTCACCTTGTCCTGGAGCCTCGCCTCACCTTGTCCTGGAGCCTCACCTCAGCTCACCTTGTCCCGGAGCCTTGCCTCGCCTCACCTTGTCCTGGAGCCTAGCCTCGCCTCACCTTGTCCTGGAGCCTTGCCTCGCCTCGCCTCACCTTGTCCTGGAGCCTTGCCTCGCCTCGCCTCACCTCACCTTGTCCTGGAGCCTCGCCTCACCTCACCTTGTCCTGGAGCCTTGCCTCCCCTTCTCCTCACCTCACCTTGTCCTGGAGCCTCGCCTCACCTCACCTTGTCCTGGAGCCTTGCCTCATCTCACCTCACCTTGTCCTGGAGCCTCGACTCACCTCACCTTGTCCTGGAGCCTTGCCTCGCCTCACCTTGTCCTGGAGCGATGCCTCGCCTCACCTCACCTTGTCCTGGAGCCTAGCCTCGCCTCGCCTCACCTTGTCCTGGAGTCTCGCCTCACCTCACCTTTTCGTGGAGCCTAGCCTCGCCTCGCGTCACCTTGTACTGGAGCCTCACCTCACCTCACCTTGTCCAGGAGCCTTGCCTCGCCTCACCTTGTCCTGTAGCCTTGCCTCGCCTCACCTTTTCCTGGAGCGATGCCTCGCCTCACCTCACCTTGTCCTGGAGCCTAGCCTCGCCTCGCCTCACCTTGTCCTGGAGTCTCGCCTCACCTCACCTTGTCCTGGAGCCTTGCCTCGCCTCGCCTCACCTTGTCCTGGAGCCTTGCCTCACCTCACCTTATCCTGGAGCCTTGCCTCGCCTCACCTTGTCCTGGAGCCTTGCCTCACCTCACCTCACCTTGTCCTGGAGCCTCGCCTCAACTTGTCCTGGAGCCTCACCTCAGCTCACCTTGTCCCGGAGCCTTGCCTCGCCTCGCCTTGCCTCGCCTCGCCTCACCTTGTCCAGGAGCCTCGCCTCACCTCACCTTGTCATGGAGCCTACCCTCGCCTCGCCTCACCTTGTCCTGGAGCCTTTCCTCGCCTCACCTCTGCCTGGAGCCTCGCCTCGCCTCGCCTCTGCCTGGAGCCTCGCCTCACCTTGACCTGGAGCCTAGCCTCGCCTCGCCTCACCTTGTCCTGGATCCTAGCCTCGCCTTGCCTCATCTTGTCCTGGAGCCTTGCCTCGCCTCACCTTGTCCTGGAGCCTAGCCTCGCCTCACCTTGTCCTGGAGCCTTGCCTCGCCTCGCCTCACCTTGTCCTGGAGCATTGCCTCGCCTCGCCTCACCTCACCTTGTCCTGGAGCCTCGCCTCACCTCACCTTGTCCTGGAGCCTTGCCTCCCCTTCTCCTCACCTCACCTTGTCCTGGAGCCTCGCCTCACCTCACCTTGTCCTGGAGCCTTGCCTCATCTCACCTCACCTTGTCCTGGAGCCTCGACTCACCTCACCTTGTCCTGGAGCCTTGCCTCGCCTCACCTTGTCCTGGAGCGATGACTCGCCTCACCTCACCTTGTCCTGCAGCCTAGCCTCGCCTCGCCTCACCTTGTCCTGGAATCTCGCCTCACCTCACCTTGTCCTGGAGCCTTGCCTCGCCTCGCCTCACCTTGTCCTGGAGCTTTGCCTCACCTCACCTTGTCCTGGAGCCTTGCCTCGCCTCACCTTGTCCTGGAGCCTTGCCTCACCTCACCTCACCTTGTCCTGGAGCCTCGCCTCAGCTCACCTTGTCCTGGAGCCTCACCTCAGCTCACCTTGTCCTGGAGCCTCACCTCACCTCACCTTGTCCTGGAGCCTCGCCTCACCTCACCTTGTCCTGGAGCCTCACCTCAGCTCACCTTGTCCCGGAGCCTTGCCTCACCTCGCCTTGCCTCGCCTCGCCTCACCTTGTCCAGGAGCCTCGCCTCACCTCACCTTGTCATGGAGCCTAGCCTTACCTCGCGTCACCTTGTCATGGAGCCTCGCCTCACCTCACCTTGTCCTGGAGCCTTGCCTCACCTCGCCTCACCTTGTCCTGGAGCCTTGCCTCACCTCACCTTGTCCTGGAGAATTGCCTCGCCTCACCTTGTCCTGGAACCTTCCCTCACCTCACCTCACCTTGTCCTGGAGCCTCGCCTCACCTTGTCCTGGAGCCTTCCCTCACCTCACCTCACCTTGTCCTGGAGCCTCGCCTCATCTTGTCCTGGAGCCTTGCCTCGCCTCGCCTCACCTTGTCCTGGACCTTGCCTCACCTCACCTTGTCCTGGAGCCTCACCTCACCTTGTCCTGGAGCCTCGCCTCACCTTGTCCTGGAGCCTCACCTCACCTCACCTTGTCCTGGAGCCTTGCCTCACCTCACCTCACCTTGTCCTGGAGCCTCGCATCACCTTGTCCTGGACCCTCGCCTCACCTTGTCCTGGAGCCTTGCCTCGCCTTGCCTCACCTTGTCCTGGAGCCTTGCCTCGCCTCACCTTGTCCTGGAGCCTCGCCTCACCTTGTCCTGGAGCCTTGCCTAGCCTCGCCTCACCTTGTCCTGGAGCCTTGCCTCGCCTTGCCTCACCTTGTCCTGGAGCCTTGCCTCACCTCACCTTGTCCTGGAGCCTCACCTCACCTTGTCCTGGAGCCTTCCCTCACCTTGTCCTGGAGCCTCACCTCACCTTGTCCTGGAGCCTTCCCTCACCTCACCTCACCTTGTCCTGGAGCCTCGCCTCACCTTGTCCTGGAGCCTTGCCTCGCCTCGCCTCACCATGTCCTGGAGCCTTGCCTCGCTTCACCTTGTCCTGGAGTCTCGCCTCACCTCACCTTGTCCTGGAGCCTTGCCTCGCCTCGCCTCACCTTGTCCTGGAGCCTTGCCTCACCTCACCTTGTCCTGGAGCCTTGCCTCGCCTTGCCTCACCTTGTCCTGGAGCCTTGCCTCGCCTCAACTTGTCCTGGAGCCTTGCCTCACCTCACCGTGTCCTGGAGTCTCACCTCACCTTGTCCTGGAGCCTCGCCTCACCTTGTCCTGGAGCCTTCCCTCACCTCACCTCACCTTGTCCTGGAGCCTCGCCTCACCTTGTCCTGGAGCCTCAACTCACCTTGTCCTGGAGCCTCGCCTCACCTTGTCCTGGAGCCTCACCTCACCTTGTCCTGGAGCCTTGCCTCACCTCACCTCACCTTGTCCTGGAGCCTTGCCTCACCTCACCTCACCTTGTCCTGGAGCCTCGCATCACCTTGTCCTGGACCCTCGCCTCACCTTGTCCTGGAGCCTTGCCTCGCCTTGCCTCACCTTGTCCTGGAGCCTTGCCTCGCCTCACCTTGTCCTGGAGCCTTGCCTCACCTCACCTTGTCCTGGAGCCTCACCTCACCTTGTCCTGGAGCCTTCCCTCACCTTGTCCTGGAGCCTCACCTCACCTTGTCCTGGAGCCTTCCCTCACCTCACCTCACCTTGTCCTGGAGCCTCGCCTCACCTTGTCCTGGAGCCTTGCCTCGCCTCGCCTCACCATGTCCTGGAGCCTTGCCTCGCCTCACCATGTCCTGGAGCCTTGCCTCACCTCACCTTGTCCTGGAGCCTTGCCTCACCTCACCTTGTCCTGGAGAATTGCCTCGCCTCACCTTGTCCTGGAACCTTCCCTCACCTCACCTCACCTTGTCCTGGAGCCTCGCCTCACCTTGTCCTGGAGCCTTCCCTCACCTCACCTCACCTTGTCCTGGAGCCTCGCCTCATCTTGTCCTGGAGCCTTGCCTCGCCTCGCCTCACCTTGTCCTGGACCTTGCCTCACCTCACCTTGTCCTGGAGCCTCACCTCACCTTGTCCTGGAGCCTCGCCTCACCTTGTCCTGGAGCCTCACCTCACCTCACCTTGTCCTGGAGCCTTGCCTCACCTCACCTCACCTTGTCCTGGAGCCTCGCATCACCTTGTCCTGGACCCTCGCCTCACCTTGTCCTGGAGCCTTGCCTCGCCTCGCCTCACCATGTCCTGGAGCCTTGCCTCGCCTCACCATGTCCTGGAGCCTTGCCTCACCTCACCTTGTCCTGGAGCCTTGCCTTGCCTCACCTTGTCCTGGAGCCTTGCCTCACCTCACCTCACCATGTCCCGGAGCCTAGCCTCACCTTGTCCTGGAGCCTCACCTCAGCTCACCTTGTCCCGGAGCCTTGCCTCGCCTCGCCTTGTCCTGGAGCCTTGCCTTGGCTCACCTTGTCCTGGAGCCTTGCCTCACCTCACCTTGTCCTGGAGCCTCACCTCACCTTGTTCTGGAGACTTGCCTCACCTCACCTTGTCCTGGAGCCTTAGCTCGCCTCACCTTGTCCTGGAGCCTTGCCTCACCTCACCTTGTCCTGGAGCCTCGCCTCATATTGTCCTGGAGCATCGCCTCACCTCACCGTGTCCTGGAGCCTTGCCTCACCATTTCCTGGAGCCTTGCCTCGCCTCACCTTGTCCTGTAGCCTTGCCTCGCCTCACCTTTTCCTGGAGCGATGCCTCGCCTCACCTCTCCTTGTCCTGGAGCCTAGACTCGCCTCGCCTCACCTTGTCCTGGAGTCTCGCCTCACCTCACCTTGTCCTGGAGCCTTGCCTCGCCTCGCCTCACCTTGTCCTGGAGACTTGCCTCACCTCACCTTGTCCTGGAGCCTTGCCTCGCCTCACCTTGTCCTGGAGCCTTGCCTCACCTCACCTCACCTTGTCCTGGAGCCTCGCCTCACCTTGTCCTGGAGCCTCACCTCAGCTCACCTTGTCCCGGAGCCTTGCCTCGCCTCACCTTGTCCTGGAGCCTAGCCTCGCCTCACCTTGTCCTGGAGCCTTGCCTCGCCTCGCCTCACCTTGTCCTGGAGCCTTGCCTCGCCTCGCCTCACCTCACCTTGTCCTGGAGCCTCGCCTCACCTCACCTTGTCCTGGAGCCTTGCCTCCCCTTCTCCTCACCTCACCTTGTCCTGGAGCCTCGCCTCACCTCACCTTGTCCTGGAGCCTTGCCTCATCTCACCTCACCTTGTCCTGGAGCCTCGACTCACCTCACCTTGTCCTGGAGCCTTGCCTCGCCTCACCTTGTCCTGGAGCGATGCCTCGCCTCACCTCACCTTGTCCTGGAGCCTAGCCTCGCCTCGCCTCACCTTGTCCTGGAGTCTCGCCTCACCTCACCTTGTCCTGGAGCCTCACCTCACCTCACCTTTTCGTGGAGCCTAGCCTCGCCTCGCGTCACCTTGTACTGGAGCCTCACCTCACCTCACCTTGTCCAGGAGCCTTGCCTCGCCTCACCTTGTCCTGTAGCCTTGCCTCGCCTCACCTTTTCCTGGAGCGATGCCTCGCCTCACCTCACCTTGTCCTGGAGTCTCGCCTCACCTCACCTTGTCCTGGAGCCTTGCCTCGCCTCGCCTCACCTTGTCCTGGAGCCTTGCCTCACCTCACCTTATCCTGGAGCCTTGCCTCGCCTCACCTTGTCCTGGAGCCTTGCCTCACCTCACCTCACCTTGTCCTGGAGCCTCGCCTCAACTTGTCCTGGAGCCTCACCTCAGCTCACCTTGTCCCGGAGCCTTGCCTCGCCTCGCCTTGCCTCGCCTCGCCTCACCTTGTCCAGGAGCCTCGCCTCACCTCACCTTGTCATGGAGCCTAGCCTTACCTCGCGTCACCTTGTCATGGAGCCTCGCCTCACCTCACCTTGTCCTGGAGCCTTGCCTCACCTTGTCCTGGAGCCTCACCTCACCTTGTCCTGGAGCCTCGCCTCACCTCACCTTGTCCTGGAGCCTCACCTCACCTTGTCCTGGAGCCTCGCCTCACCTTGTCCTGGAGCCTCGCCTCACCTCACCTTGTCCTGGAGCCTTGCCTCGCCTCACCTTGTCCTGGAGCCTTGGCTCGCCTCACCTTGTCCTGGAGCCTCGCCTCACCTTGTCCTGGAGCCTTGCCTCACCTCACATTGTCCTGGAGCCTGACCTCACCTTGTCCTGGAGCCTTGCCTCACCTCACCTTGTCCTTGAGCCTCACCTCACCTTGTTCTGGAGCCTTGCCTCACCTCAGCTTGTCCTGGAGCCTTAGCTCGCCTCACCTTGTCCTGGAGCCTTGCCTCACCTCACCTTGTCCTGGAGCCTCGCCTCACCTTGTCCTGGAGCCGCGCCTCGCCTCACCTTGTCCTGGAGCCTTGCCTCACCTCACCTTGTCCTGGAGCCTCGCCTCACCTTGTCCTGGAGCCTCGCCTCACCTCACCTTGTCCTGGAGCCTTGCCTCGCCTCACCTTGTCCTGGAGCCTTGCCTCACCTCACCTTGTCCTGGAGCCTAGCCTTACCTCGCGTCACCTTGTCATGGAGCCTCGCCTCACCTCACCTTGTCCTGGAGCCTTGCCTCACCTTGTCCTGGAGCCTCACCTCACCTTGTCCTGGAGCCTCGCCTCACCTCACCTTGTCCTGGAGCCTCACCTCACCTTGTCCTGGAGCCTCGCCTCACCTTGTCCTGGAGCCTCGCCTCACCTCACCTTGTCCTGGAGCCTTGCCTCGCCTCACCTTGTCCTGGAGCCTTGGCTCGCCTCACCTTGTCCTGGAGCCTCGCCTCACCTTGTCCTGGAGCCTTGCCTCACCTCACATTGTCCTGGAGCCTGACCTCACCTTGTCCTGGAGCCTTGCCTCACCTCACCTTGTCCTTGAGCCTCACCTCACCTTGTTCTGGAGCCTTGCCTCACCTCAGCTTGTCCTGGAGCCTTAGCTCGCCTCACCTTGTCCTGGAGCCTTGCCTCACCTCACCTTGTCCTGGAGCCTCGCCTCACCTTGTCCTGGAGCCGCGCCTCGCCTCACCTTGTCCTGGAGCCTTGCCTCACCTCACCTTGTCCTGGAGCCTCGCCTCACCTTGTCCTGGAGCCTCGCCTCACCTCACCTTGTCCTGGAGCCTTGCCTCGCCTCACCTTGTCCTGGAGCCTTGCCTCACCTCACCTTGTCCTGGAGCCTTTCCTCACCTTGTCCTGGAGCCTCGCCTCACCTTGTCCTGGAGCATCGCCTCGCCTCGCCTCTGCCTGGAGCCTTGCCTCGCCTCACCTCAACTTGTCTTGGAGCCTAGCCTCGCCTCACCTCACCTTGTCCTGGAGCCTAGCCTCGCCTCGCCTCTGCCTGGAGCCTTGCCTCGCCTCGCCTCTGCCTGGAGCCTCGCCTTGCCTCGGCCTTGAGCCTACCCTCGCCTCGCCTCACCTTGTCCTGGAGCCTTTCCTCGCCTCACCTCTGCCTGGAGCCTCGCCTCGCCTCGCCTCTGCCTGGAGCCTCGTCTCACCTTGACCTGGAGCCTAGCCTCGCCTCGCCTCACCTTGTCCTGGATCCTAGCCTCGCCTCGCCTCATCTTGTCCTGGAGCCTTGCCTCGCCTCACCTTGTCCTGGAGCCTAGCCTCACCTCACCTTGTCCTGGAGCCTTGCCTCATCTCACCTCACCTTGTCCTGGAGCCTCGACTCACCTCACCTTGTCCTGGAGCCTTGCCTCGCCTCACCTTGTCCTGGAGCGATGCCTCGCCTCACCTCACCTTGCCCTGGAGCCTTGCCTCGCCTTGCCTCACCTTGTCCTGGAGCCTTGCCTCACCTCACCTTGTCCTGGAGCCTCACCTCACCTTGTCCTGGAGCCTTCCCTCACCTTGTCCTGGAGCCTCACCTCACCTTGTCCTGGAGCATTCCCTCACCTCACCTCACCTTGTCCTGGAGCCTCGCCTCACCTTGTCCTGGAGCCTTGCCTCGCCTCGCCTCACCATGTCCTGGAGCCTTGCCTCGCCTCACCTTGTCCTGGAGTCTCGCCTCACCTCACCTTGTCCTGGAGCCTTGCCTCGCCTCGCCTCACCTTGTCCTGGAGCCTTGCCTCACCTCACCTTGTCCTGGAGCCTTGCCTCGCCTTGCCTCACCTTGTCCTGGAGCCTTGCCTCGCCTCACCTTGTCCTGGAGCCTTGCCTCACCTCACCGTGTCCTGGAGCCTCACCTCACCTTGTCCTGGAGCCTCGCCTCACCTTGTCCTGGAGCCTTCCCTCACCTCACCTCACCTTGTCCTGGAGCCTCGCCTCACCTTGTCCTGGAGCCTCAACTCACCTTGTCCTGGAGCCTCGCCTCACCTTGTCCTGGAGCCTCACCTCACCTTGTCCTGGAGCCTTGCCTCACCTCACCTCACCTTGTCCTGGAGCCTTGCCTCACCTCACCTCACCTTGTCCTGGAGCCTCGCATCACCTTGTCCTGGACCCTCGCCTCACCTTGTCCTGGAGCCTTGCCTCGCCTTGCCTCACCTTGTCCTGGAGCCTTGCCTCGCCTCACCTTGTCCTGGAGCCTTGCCTCACCTCACCTTGTCCTGGAGCCTCACCTCACCTTGTCCTGGAGCCTTCCCTCACCTTGTCCTGGAGCCTCACCTCACCTTGTCCTGGAGCCTTCCCTCACCTCACCTCACCTTGTCCTGGAGCCTCGCCTCACCTTGTCCTGGAGCCTTGCCTCGCCTCGCCTCACCATGTCCTGGAGCCTTGCCTCGCCTCACCATGTCCTGGAGCCTTGCCTCTCCTCACCTTGTCCTGGAGCCTTGCCTTGCCTCACCTTGTCCTGGAGCCTTGCCTCACCTCACCTCACCTTGTCCCGGAGCCTCGCCTCACCTTGTCCTGGAGCCTCACCTCAGCTCACCTTGTCCCGGAGCCTTGCCTCGCCTCGCCTTGTCCTGGAGCCTTGCCTTGTCTCACCTTGTCCTGGAGCCTTGCCTCACCTCACCTTGTCCTGGAGCCTCACCTCACCTTGTTCTGGAGACTTGCCTCACCTCACCTTGTCCTGGAGCCTTAGCTCGCCTCACCTTGTCCTGGAGCCTTGCCTCACCTCACCTTGTCCTGGAGCCTCGCCTCACCTTGTCCTGGAGCATCGCCTCACCTCACCGTGTCCTGGAGCCTTGCCTCACCATTTCCTGGAGCCTTGCCTCGCCTCACCTTGTCCTGTAGCCTTGCCTCGCCTCACCTTTTCCTGGAGCGATGCCTCGCCTCACCTCTCCTTGTCCTGGAGCCTAGACTCGCCTCGCCTCACCTTGTCCTGGAGTCTCGCCTCACCTCACCTTGTCCTGGAGCCTTGCCTCGCCTCGCCTCACCTTGTCCTGGAGACTTGCCTCACCTCACCTTGTCCTGGAGCCTTGCCTCGCCTCACCTTGTCCTGGAGCCTTGCCTCACCTCACCTCACCTTGTCCTGGAGCCTCGCCTCACCTTGTCCTGGAGCCTCACCTCAGCTCACCTTGTCCCGGAGCCTTGCCTCGCCTCACCTTGTCCTGGAGCCTAGCCTCGCCTCACCTTGTCCTGGAGCCTTGCCTCGCCTCGCCTCACCTTGTCCTGGAGCCTTGCCTCGCCTCGCCTCACCTCACCTTGTCCTGGAGCCTCGCCTCACCTCACCTTGTCCTGGAGCCTTGCCTCCCCTTCTCCTCACCTCACCTTGTCCTGGAGCCTCGCCTCACCTCACCTTGTCCTGGAGCCTTGCCTCATCTCACCTCACCTTGTCCTGGAGCCTCGACTCACCTCACCTTGTCCTGGAGCCTTGCCTCGCCTCACCTTGTCCTGGAGCGATGCCTCGCCTCACCTCACCTTGTCCTGGAGCCTAGCCTCGCCTCGCCTCACCTTGTCCTGGAGTCTCGCCTCACCTCACCTTGTCCTGGAGCCTCACCTCACCTCACCTTTTCGTGGAGCCTAGCCTCGCCTCGCGTCACCTTGTACTGGAGCCTCACCTCACCTCACCTTGTCCAGGAGCCTTGCCTCGCCTCACCTTGTCCTGTAGCCTTGCCTCGCCTCACCTTTTCCTGGAGCGATGCCTCGCCTCACCTCACCTTGTCCTGGAGCCTAGCCTCGCCTCGCCTCACCTTGTCCTGGAGTCTCGCCTCACCTCACCTTGTCCTGGAGCCTTGCCTCGCCTCGCCTCACCTTGTCCTGGAGCCTTGCCTCACCTCACCTTATCCTGGAGCCTTGCCTCGCCTCACCTTGTCCTGGAGCCTTGCCTCACCTCACCTCACCTTGTCCTGGAGCCTCGCCTCAACTTGTCCTGGAGCCTCACCTCAGCTCACCTTGTCCCGGAGCCTTGCCTCGCCTCGCCTTGCCTCGCCTCGCCTCACCTTGTCCAGGAGCCTCGCCTCACCTCACCTTGTCATGGAGCCTAGCCTTACCTCGCGTCACCTTGTCATGGAGCCTCGCCTCACCTCACCTTGTCCTGGAGCCTTGCCTCACCTTGTCCTGGAGCCTCACCTCACCTTGTCCTGGAGCCTCGCCTCACCTCACCTTGTCCTGGAGCCTCACCTCACCTTGTCCTGGAGCCTCGCCTCACCTTGTCCTGGAGCCTCGCCTCACCTCACCTTGTCCTGGAGCCTTGCCTCGCCTCACCTTGTCCTGGAGCCTTGGCTCGCCTCACCTTGTCCTGGAGCCTCGCCTCACCTTGTCCTGGAGCCTTGCCTCACCTCACATTGTCCTGGAGCCTGACCTCACCTTGTCCTGGAGCCTTGCCTCACCTCACCTTGTCCTTGAGCCTCACCTCACCTTGTTCTGGAGCCTTGCCTCACCTCAGCTTGTCCTGGAGCCTTAGCTCGCCTCACCTTGTCCTGGAGCCTTGCCTCACCTCACCTTGTCCTGGAGCCTCGCCTCACCTTGTCCTGGAGCCGCGCCTCGCCTCACCTTGTCCTGGAGCCTTGCCTCACCTCACCTTGTCCTGGAGCCTCGCCTCACCTTGTCCTGGAGCCTCGCCTCACCTCACCTTGTCCTGGAGCCTTGCCTCGCCTCACCTTGTCCTGGAGCCTTGCCTCACCTCACCTTGTCCTGGAGCCTTTCCTCACCTTGTCCTGGAGCCTCGCCTCACCTTGTCCTGGAGCATCACCTCGCCTCGCCTCTGCCTGGAGCCTTGCCTCGCCTCACCTCAACTTGTCTTGGAGCCTAGCCTCGCCTCACCTCACCTTGTCCTGGAGCCTAGCCTCGCCTCGCCTCTGCCTGGAGCCTTGCCTCGCCTCGCCTCTGCCTGGAGCCTCGCCTTGCCTCGGCCTTGAGCCTACCCTCGCCTCGCCTCACCTTGTCCTGGAGCCTTTCCTCGCCTCACCTCTGCCTGGAGCCTCGCCTCGCCTCGCCTCTGCCTGGAGCCTCGTCTCACCTTGACCTGGAGCCTAGCCTCGCCTCGCCTCACCTTGTCCTGGATCCTAGCCTCGCCTCGCCTCATCTTGTCCTGGAGCCTTGCCTCGCCTCACCTTGTCCTGGAGCCTAGCCTCACCTCACCTTGTCCTGGAGCCTTGCCTCATCTCACCTCACCTTGTCCTGGAGCCTCGACTCACCTCACCTTGTCCTGGAGCCTTGCCTCGCCTCACCTTGTCCTGGAGCGATGCCTCGCCTCACCTCACCTTGCCCTGGAGCCTTGCCTCGCCTTGCCTCACCTTGTCCTGGAGCCTTGCCTCACCTCACCTTGTCCTGGAGCCTCACCTCACCTTGTCCTGGAGCCTTCCCTCACCTTGTCCTGGAGCCTCACCTCACCTTGTCCTGGAGCCTTCCCTCACCTCACCTCACCTTGTCCTGGAGCCTCGCCTCACCTTGTCCTGGAGCCTTGCCTCGCCTCGCCTCACCATGTCCTGGAGCCTTGCCTCGCCTCACCTTGTCCTGGAGTCTCGCCTCACCTCACCTTGTCCTGGAGCCTTGCCTCGCCTCGCCTCACCTTGTCCTGGAGCCTTGCCTCTCCTCACCTTGTCCTGGAGCCTTGCCTCGCCTTGCCTCACCTTGTCCTGGAGCCTTGCCTCGCCTCACCTTGTCCTGGAGCCTTGCCTCACCTCACCGTGTCCTGGAGCCTCACCTCACCTTGTCCTGGAGCCTCGCCTCACCTTGTCCTGGAGCCTTCCCTCACCTCACCTCACCTTGTCCTGGAGCCTCGCCTCACCTTGTCCTGGAGCCTCAACTCACCTTGTCCTGGAGCCTCGCCTCACCTTGTCCTGGAGCCTCACCTCACCTTGTCCTGGAGCCTTGCCTCACCTCACCTCACCTTGTCCTGGAGCCTTGCCTCACCTCACCTCACCTTGTCCTGGAGCCTCGCATCACCTTGTCCTGGACCCTCGCCTCACCTTGTCCTGGAGCCTTGCCTCGCCTTGCCTCACCTTGTCCTGGAGCCTTGCCTCGCCTCACCTTGTCCTGGAGCCTTGCCTCACCTCACCTTGTCCTGGAGCCTCACCTCACCTTGTCCTGGAGCCTTCCCTCACCTTGTCCTGGAGCCTCACCTCACCTTGTCCTGGAGCCTTCCCTCACCTCACCTCACCTTGTCCTGGAGCCTCGCCTCACCTTGTCCTGGAGCCTTGCCTCGCCTCGCCTCACCATGTCCTGGAGCCTTGCCTCGCCTCACCATGTCCTGGAGCCTTGCCTCACCTCACCTTGTCCTGGAGCCTTGCCTTGCCTCACCTTGTCCTGGAGCCTTGCCTCACCTCACCTCACCTTGTCCCGGAGCCTCGCCTCACCTTGTCCTGGAGCCTCACCTCAGCTCACCTTGTCCCGGAGCCTTGCCTCGCCTCGCCTTGTCCTGGAGCCTTGCCTTGGCTCACCTTGTCCTGGAGCCTTGCCTCACCTCACCTTGTCCTGGAGCCTCACCTCACCTTGTTCTGGAGACTTGCCTCACCTCACCTTGTCCTGGAGCCTTAGCTCGCCTCACCTTGTCCTGGAGCCTTGCCTCACCTCACCTTGTCCTGGAGCCTCGCCTCACCTTGTCCTGGAGCATCGCCTCACCTCACCGTGTCCTGGAGCCTTGCCTCACCATTTCCTGGAGCCTTGCCTCGCCTCACCTTGTCCTGTAGCCTTGCCTCGCCTCACCTTTTCCTGGAGCGATGCCTCGCCTCACCTCTCCTTGTCCTGGAGCCTAGACTCGCCTCGCCTCACCTTGTCCTGGAGTCTCGCCTCACCTCACCTTGTCCTGGAGCCTTGCCTCGCCTCGCCTCACCTTGTCCTGGAGACTTGCCTCACCTCACCTTGTCCTGGAGCCTTGCCTCGCCTCACCTTGTCCTGGAGCCTTGCCTCACCTCACCTCACCTTGTCCTGGAGCCTCGCCTCACCTTGTCCTGGAGCCTCACCTCAGCTCACCTTGTCCCGGAGCCTTGCCTCGCCTCACCTTGTCCTGGAGCCTAGCCTCGCCTCACCTTGTCCTGGAGCCTTGCCTCGCCTCGCCTCACCTTGTCCTGGAGCCTTGCCTCGCCTCGCCTCACCTCACCTTGTCCTGGAGCCTCGCCTCACCTCACCTTGTCCTGGAGCCTTGCCTCCCCTTCTCCTCACCTCACCTTGTCCTGGAGCCTCGCCTCACCTCACCTTGTCCTGGAGCCTTGCCTCATCTCACCTCACCTTGTCCTGGAGCCTCGACTCACCTCACCTTGTCCTGGAGCCTTGCCTCGCCTCACCTTGTCCTGGAGCGATGCCTCGCCTCACCTCACCTTGTCCTGGAGCCTAGCCTCGCCTCGCCTCACCTTGTCCTGGAGTCTCGCCTCACCTCACCTTGTCCTGGAGCCTCACCTCACCTCACCTTTTCGTGGAGCCTAGCCTCGCCTCGCGTCACCTTGTACTGGAGCCTCACCTCACCTCACCTTTTTTCCAGGAGCCTTGCCTCGCCTCACCTTGTCCTGTAGCCTTGCCTCGCCTCACCTTTTCCTGGAGCGATGCCTCGCCTCACCTCACCTTGTCCTGGAGCCTAGCCTCGCCTCGCCTCACCTTGTCCTGGAGTCTCGCCTCACCTCACCTTGTCCTGGAGCCTTGCCTCGCCTCGCCTCACCTTGTCCTGGAGCCTTGCCTCACCTCACCTTATCCTGGAGCCTTGCCTCGCCTCACCTTGTCCTGGAGCCTTGCCTCACCTCACCTCACCTTGTCCTGGAGCCTCGCCTCAACTTGTCCTGGAGCCTCACCTCAGCTCACCTTGTCCCGGAGCCTTGCCTCGCCTCGCCTTTCCTCGCCTCGCCTCACCTTGTCCAGGAGCCTCGCCTCACCTCACCTTGTCATGGAGCCTAGCCTTACCTCGCGTCACCTTGTCATGGAGCCTCGCCTCACCTCACCTTGTCCTGGAGCCTTGCCTCACCTTGTCCTGGAGCCTCACCTCACCTTGTCCTGGAGCCTCGCCTCACCTCACCTTGTCCTGGAGCCTCACCTCACCTTGTCCTGGAGCCTCGCCTCACCTTGTCCTGGAGCCTCGCCTCACCTCACCTTGTCCTGGAGCCTTGCCTCGCCTCACCTTGTCCTGGAGCCTTGGCTCGCATCACCTTGTCCTGGAGCCTCGCCTCACCTTGTCCTGGAGCCTTGCCTCACCTCACATTGTCCTGGAGCCTGACCTCACCTTGTCCTGGAGCCTTGCCTCACCTCACCTTGTCCTTGAGCCTCACCTCACCTTGTTCTGGAGCCTTGCCTCACCTCAGCTTGTCCTGGAGCCTTAGCTCGCCTCACCTTGTCCTGGAGCCTTGCCTCACCTCACCTTGTCCTGGAGCCTCGCCTCACCTTGTCCTGGAGCCGCGCCTCGCCTCACCTTGTCCTGGAGCCTTGCCTCACCTCACCTTGTCCTGGAGCCTCGCCTCACCTTGTCCTGGAGCCTCGCCTCACCTCACCTTGTCCTGGAGCCTTGCCTCGCCTCACCTTGTCCTGGAGCCTTGCCTCACCTCACCTTGTCCTGGAGCCTTTCCTCACCTTGTCCTGGAGCCTCGCCTCACCTTGTCCTGGAGCATCGCCTCGCCTCGCCTCTGCCTGGAGCCTTGCCTCGCCTCACCTCAACTTGTCTTGGAGCCTAGCCTCGCCTCACCTCAAATTGTCCTGGAGCCTAGCCTCGCCTCGCCTCTGCCTGGAGCCTTGCCTCGCCTCGCCTCTGCCTGGAGCCTCGCCTTGCCTCGGCCTTGAGCCTACCCTCGCCTCGCCTCACCTTGTCCTGGAGCCTTTCCTCGCCTCACCTCTGCCTGGAGCCTCGCCTCGCCTCGCCTCTGCCTGGAGCCTCGTCTCACCTTGACCTGGAGCCTAGCCTCGCCTCGCCTCACCTTGTCCTGGATCCTAGCCTCGCCTCGCCTCATCTTGTCCTGGAGCCTTGCCTCGCCTCACCTTGTCCTGGAGCCTAGCCTCACCTCACCTTGTCCTGGAGCCTTGCCTCATCTCACCTCACCTTGTCCTGGAGCCTCGACTCACCTCACCTTGTCCTGGAGCCTTGCCTCGCCTCACCTTGTCCTGGAGCGATGCCTCGCCTCACCTCACCTTGCCCTGGAGCCTAGCCTCGCCTCGCCTCACCTTGTCCTGGAGTCTCGCCTCACCTCACCTTTTCGTGGAGCCTAGCCTCACCTTGTCCTGGAGCCTCACCTCACCTCACCTTGTCCTGGAGCCTTGCCTCGCCTCACCTTGTCCTGTAGCCTTGCCTCGCCTCACCTTTTCCTGGAGCGATGCCTCGCCTCACCTCACCTTGTCCTGGAGCCTAGCCTCGCCTCGCCTCACCTTGTCCTGGAGTCTCGCCTCACCTCACCTTGTCCTGGAGCCTTGCCTCGCCTCGCCTCACCTTGTCCTGGAGCTTTGCCTCGCCTCACCTTGTCCTGGAGCCTTGCCTCACCTCACCTCACCTTGTCCTGGAGCCTCGCCTCACCTTGTCCTGGAGCCTCACCTCAGCTCACCTTGTCCCGGAGCCTTGCCTCGCCTCACCTTGTCCTGGAGCCTAGCCTCGCCTCACCTTGTCCTGGAGCCTTGCCTCGCCTCGCCTCACCTTGTCCTGGAGCCTTGCCTCGCCTCACCTCACCTCACCTTGTCCTGGAGCCTCGCCTCACCTCACCTTGTCCTGGAGCCTTGCCTCCCCTTCTCCTCACCTCACCTTGTCCTGGAGCCTCGCCTCACCTCACCTTGTCCTGGAGCCTTGCCTCATCTCACCTCACCTTGTCCTGGAGCCTCGACTCACCTCACCTTGTCCTGGAGCCTTGCCTCGCCTCACCTTGTCCTGGAGCGATGCCTCGCCTCACCTCACCTTGTCCTGGAGCCTAGCCTCACCTCGCCTCACCTTGTCCTGGAGTCTCGGCTCACCTCACCTTGTCCTGGAGACTTGCCTCGCCTCGCCTCACCTTGTACTGGAGCCTTGCTTCACCTCAACTTATCCTGGAGCCTCACCTCAGCTCACCTTGTCCCGGAGCCTTGCCTCGCCTCGCCTTGCCTCGCCTAGCCTCACCTTGTCCAGGAGCCTCGCCTCACCTCACCTTGTCATGGAGCCTAGCCTTACCTCGCGTCACCTTGTCATGGAGCCTCACCTCACCTCACCTTGTCCTGGAGTCTTGCCTCACCTCGCCTCACCTTGTCCTGGAGCCTTGCCTCACCTCACCTTGTCCTGGAGAATTGCCTCGCCTCACCTTGTCCTGGAACCTTCCCTCACCTCACCTCACCTTGTCCTGGAGCCTCGCCTCACCTTGTCCTGGAGCCTTTCCTCACCTCACCTCACCTTGTCCTGGAGCCTCGCCTCATCTTGTCCTGGAGCCTTGCCTCGCCTCGCCTCACCTTGTCCTGGACCTTGCCTCACCTCACCTTGTCCTGGAGCCTCACCTCACCTTGCCCTGGAGCCTCGCCTCACCTTGTCCTGGACCCTCGCCTCACCTTGTCCTGGAGCCTTGCCTCGCCTTGCCTCACCTTGTCCTGGAGCCTTGCCTCGCCTCACCTTGTCCTGGAGCCTTGCCTCACCTCACCTTGTCCTGGAGCCTCACCTCACATTGTCCTGGAGCCTCGCCTCACCTTGTCCTGGAGCCTTCCCTCACCTCACCTCACCTTGTCCTGGAGCCTCGCCTCACCTTGTCCTGGAGCCTTGCCTCACCTTGTCCTGGAGCCTCGCCTCACCTTGTCCTGGAGCCTCGCCTCACCTCACCTCACCTTGTCCTGGAGCCTTGCCTCACCTCACCTCACCTTGTCCTGGAGCCTTGCCTCACCTCACCTTGTCCTGGAGCCTCACCTCACCTTGTCCTGGAGCCTTGCCTCACCTCACCTCACCTTGTCCTGGAGCCTTGCCTCACCTCGCCTCACCTTGTCCTGGAGCCTTGCCTCACCTCACCTCACCTTGTCCTGGAGCCTTGCCTCACCTCACCTCACCTTGTCCTGGAGCCTTGCCTCACCTCACCTTGTCCTGGAGCCTTGCCTCGCCTCACCTTGTCCTGGAGCCTCGCCTCACCTCACCTTGTCCTGGAGCCTTGCCTCGCCTCACCTTGTCCTGGAGCCTTTCCTCACCTCACCTTGTCCTGGAGCCTTGCCTCACCTCACCTTGTCCTGGAGCCGTTCATCACCTCACCTTGTCCTGGAGCCGTTCATCACCTCACCTTGTCCTGGAGCCTTGCCTCACCTTGTCCTGGAGCCTTGCCTCACCTTGTCCTGGAGCCGTTCATCACCTCACCTTGTCCTGGAGCCTTGCCTCGCCTCACCTTGTCTTGGAGCCTTTCCTCACCTCACCTTGTCCTGGAGCCTTGCCTGACTTCACCTCACCTTGACCTGGAGCCTTGACTCGCCTCACCTTGTCCTGGAGCCTTTCATCACCTCACCTTGTCCTGGAGCCTTGCCTCGCCTCACCTTGTACTGGAGCCTTTCCTCACCTCACCTTGTCCTGGAGCCTTGCCTGACCTCACCTCACCTTGACCTGGAGCCTTGCCTCGCCTCACCTTGTCCTGGAGCCTTTCCTCACCTCACCTTGTCCTGGAGCCTTGCCTGACCTCACCTGACCTTGTCCTGGAGCCTTGCCTCGCCTCACCTCACCTTGTCCTGAATCCTTGCCTCGCCTCACCTCACCTTGTCCTGGAGCCTAGCCTCGCCTCACCTCACCTTGTCCTGGAGCCTAGCCTCGCCTCGCCTCTGCCTGGAGCCTTGCCTCGCCTCTCCTCTACCTGGAGCCTCGCCTTGCCTCGGCCTTGAGCCTACCCTCGCCTCGCCTCACCTTGTCCTGGAGCCTTGCCTCGCCTCACCTCTGCCTGGAGCCTCGCCTCACCTTGACCTGGAGCCTAGCCTCGCCTCGCCTCACCTTGTCCTGGATCCTAGCCTCGCCTCGCCTCACCTTGTCCCGGAGCCTTGCCTCGCCTCGCGACGCCTTGTCCTGGAGCCTTGCCTCGCCTTGCCTCACCTTGTCCTGGAGCCTTGCCTCACCTTGTCCTGGAGCCTCGCCTCAACTTGTCCTGGAGCCTCGCCTCACCTCACCTTGTCCTGGAGCCTTGCCTCGCCTCGCCTCACCTTGTCCTGGAGCCTTACCTGGCCTCGCCTCACCTTGTCCTGGAGCCTTGCCTCACCTCACCTGACCTTGTCCTGGAGCCTTGCCTCGCCTCACCTCACCTTGTCCTGGATCCTTGCCTCGCCTCACCTCACCTTGTCCTGGAGCCTAGCATCGCCTCACCTCACCTTGTCCTGGAGCCTTGCCTCACCTCACCTTGTCCTGGAGCCTCGCCTCACCTTATCCTGGAGCCTCACCTCACCTTGTCCTGGAGCTTCGCCTCACCTTGTCCTGGAGCATCGCCTCACCTCACCATGTCCTGGAGCCTTGCCTCACCTTTTCCTGGAGCCTTGCCTCACCTCACCTTGTCCTGGAGCCTTGCCTCGCCTCACCTTGTCCTGGAGCCTTGCCTCACCTTGTCCTGGAGCCTCGCCTCACCTTGTCCTGGAGCCTCGCCTCACCTCACCTCACCTTGTCCTGGAGCCTTGCCTCACCTCACCTCACCTTGTCCTGGAGCCTTGCCTCACCTCACCTTGTCCTGGAGCCTCACCTCACCTTGTCCTGGAGCCTTGCCTCACCTCACCTCACCTTGTCCTGGAGCCTTGCCTCACCTCGCCTCACCTTGTCCTGGAGCCTTGCCTCACCTCACCTCACCTTGTCCTGGAGCCTTGCCTCACCTCACCTTGTCCTGGAGCCTTGCCTCGCCTCACCTTGTCCTGGAGCCTCGCCTCACCTCACCTTGTCCTGGAGCCTCGCCTCACCTCACCTTGTCCTGGAGCCTTGCCTCGCCTCACCTTGTCCTAGAGCCATGCCTCGCTTCACCTCACCTTGTCCTGGAGCCTTGCCTCACCTCGCCTCACCTTGTCCTGGAGCCTTGCCTCAGCTCACCTCACCTTGTCCTGGAGCCTTGCCTCACCTCACCTCACTTTGTCCTGGAGCCTTGCCTCACCTCACCTTGTCCTGGAGCCTTGCCTCGCCTCACCTTGTCCTGGAGCCTTGCCTCACCTCACTTCACCTTGTCCTGGAGCCTTGCCTCACCTCACCTCACCTTGTCCTGGAGCCTTGACTCACCTCACCTCACCTTGTCCTGGAGCCTTGCCTCACCTAACCTCAGCTTGTCCTGGAGCCTTGCCTCACCTCGCCTCACCTTGTCCTGGAGCCTTGCCTCACCTCACCTCACCTTGTCCTGGAGCCTTGCCTGGCCTCGCCTCACCTTGTCCTGGAGCCTTGCCTGGCCTCGCCTCACCTTGTCCTGGAGCCTTGCCTCACCTCACCTGACCTTGTCCTGGAGCCTTGCCTCGCCTCACCTCACCTTGTCCTGGATCCTTGCCTCGCCTCACCTCACCTTGTCCTGGAGCCTAGCCTCGCCTCACCTCACCTTGTCCTGGAGCCTCACCTCACCTTGTCCTGGAGCTTCGCATCACCTTGTCCTGGAGCATCGCCTCACCTCACCGTGTCCTGGAGCCTTGCCTCACCTCACCTCACCTTGTCCTGGAGCCTCGCCTCGCCTCACCTTGTCCTGGAGCCTTGCCTCACCTTGTCCTGGAGCCTCGCCTCACCTCACCTCACCTTGTCCTGGAGCCTTGCCTCACCTCACCTCACCTTGTCCTGGAGCCTTGCCTCACCTCGCCTCACCTTGTCCTGGAGCCTTGCCTCACCTCACCTCACCTTGTCCTGGAGCCTCGCCTCGCCTCACCTTGTCCTGGAGCCTTGCCTGGCCTCGCCTCACCTTGTCCTGGAGCCTTGCCTCACCTCACCTGACCTTGTCCTGGAGCCTTGCCTCGCCTCACCTCACCTTGTCCTGGATCCTTGCCTCGCCTCACCTCACCTTGTCCTGGAGCCTAGCCTCGCCTCACCTCACCTTGTCCTGGAGCCTTGCCTCACCTCACCTTGTCCTGGAGCCTCGCCTCACCTTGTCCTAGAGCCTCACCTCACCTTGTCCTGGAGCTTCGCCTCACCTTGTCCTGGAGCATCGCCTCACCTCACCGTGTCCTGGAGCCTTGCCTCACCATTTCCTGGAGCCTTGCCTCACCTCACCTTGTCCTGGAGCCTTGCCTCGCCTCACCTTGTCCTGGAGCCCTGCCTCACCTTGTCCTGGAGCCTCGCCTCACCTTGTCCTGGAGCCTCGCCTCACCTCACCTCACCTTGTCCTGGAGCCTTGCCTCGCCTCGCCTCACCATGTCCTGGAGCCTTGCCTCGCCTCACCATGTCCTGGAGCCTTGCCTCACCTCACCTTGTCCTGGAGCCTTGCCTTGCCTCACCTTGTCCTGGAGCCTTGCCTCACCTCACCTCACCTTGTCCCGGAGCCTCGCCTCACCTTGTCCTGGAGCCTCACCTCAGCTCACCTTGTCCCGGAGCCTTGCCTCGCCTCGCCTTGTCCTGGAGCCTTGCCTTGGCTCACCTTGTCCTGGAGCCTTGCCTCACCTCACCTTGTCCTGGAGCCTCACCTCACCTTGTTCTGGAGACTTGCCTCACCTCACCTTGTCCTGGAGCCTTAGCTCGCCTCACCTTGTCCTGGAGCCTTGCCTCACCTCACCTTGTCCTGGAGCCTCGCCTCACCTTGTCCTGGAGCATCGCCTCACCTCACCGTGTCCTGGAGCCTTGCCTCACCATTTCCTGGAGCCTTGCCTCACCTCACCTTGTCCTGGAGCCTTGCCTCGCCTCACCTTGTCCTGGAGCGATGCCTCGCCTCACCTCACCTTGTCCTGGAGCCTAGCCTCGCCTCGCCTCACCTTGTCCTGGAGTCTCGCCTCACCTCACCTTTTCGTGGAGCCTAGCCTCGCCTCGCGTCACCTTGTACTGGAGCCTCACCTCACCTCACCATGTCCTGGAGCCTTGCCTCGCCTCACCTTGTCCTGGAGCCTTGCCTCGCCTCACCTTGTCCTGTAGACTTGCCTCGCCTCACCTTTTCCTGGAGCGATGCCTCGCCTCACCTCTCCTTGTCCTGGAGCCTAGACTCGCCTCGCCTCACCTTGTCCTGGAGTCTCGCCTCACCTCACCTTGTCCTGGAGCCTTGCCTCGCCTCGCCTCACCTTGTCCTGGAGACTTGCCTCACCTCACCTTGTCCTGGAGCCTTGCCTCGCCTCACCTTGTCCTGGAGCCTTGCCTCACCTCACCTCACCTTGTCCTGGAGCCTCGCCTCACCTTGTCCTGGAGCCTCACCTCAGCTCACCTTGTCCCGGAGCCTTGCCTCGCCTCACCTTGTCCTGGAGCCTAGCCTCGCCTCACCTTGTCCTGGAGCCTTGCCTCGCCTCGCCTCACCTTGTCCTGGAGCCTTGCCTCGCCTCGCCTCACCTCACCTTGTCCTGGAGCCTCGCCTCACCTCACCTTGTCCTGGAGCCTTGCCTCCCCTTCTCCTCACCTCACCTTGTCCTGGAGCCTCGCCTCACCTCACCTTGTCCTGGAGCCTTGCCTCATCTCACCTCACCTTGTCCTGGAGCCTCGACTCACCTCACCTTGTCCTGGAGCCTTGCCTCGCCTCACCTTGTCCTGGAGCGATGCCTCGCCTCACCTCACCTTGTCCTGGAGCCTAGCCTCGCCTCGCCTCACCTTGTCCTGGAGTCTCGCCTCACCTCACCTTTTCGTGGAGCCTAGCCTCGCCTCGCGTCACCTTGTACTGGAGCCTCACCTCACCTCACCTTGTCCAGGAGCCTTGCCTCGCCTCACCTTGTCCTGTAGCCTTGCCTCGCCTCACCTTTTCCTGGAGCGATGCCTCGCCTCACCTCACCTTGTCCTGGAGCCTAGCCTCGCCTCGCCTCACCTTGTCCTGGAGTCTCGCCTCACCTCACCTTGTCCTGGAGCCTTGCCTCGCCTCGCCTCACCTTGTCCTGGAGCCTTGCCTCACCTCACCTTATCCTGGAGCCTTGCCTCGCCTCACCTTGTCCTGGAGCCTTGCCTCACCTCACCTCACCTTGTCCTGGAGCCTCGCCTCAACTTGTCCTGGAGCCTCACCTCAGCTCACCTTGTCCCGGAGCCTTGCCTCGCCTCGCCTTGCCTCGCCTCGCCTCACCTTGTCCAGGAGCCTCGCCTCACCTCACCTTTTCATGGAGCCTAGCCTTACCTCGCGTCACCTTGTCATGGAGCCTCGCCTCACCTCACCTTGTCCTGGAGCCTTGCCTCACCTTGTCCTGGAGCCTCACCTCACCTTGTCCTGGAGCCTCGCCTCACCTCACCTTGTCCTGGAGCCTCACCTCACCTTGTCCTGGAGCCTCGCCTCACCTTGTCCTGGAGCCTCGCCTCACCTCACCTTGTCCTGGAGCCTTGCCTCGCCTCACCTTGTCCTGGAGCCTTGGCTCGCCTCACCTTGTCCTGGAGCCTCGCCTCACCTCGCCTCACCTTGTCCTGGAGCCTTGCCTCACCTCACCTCACCTTGTCCTGGAGCCTCGCCTCGCCTCACCTTGTCCTGGAGCCTTGCCTGGCCTCGCCTCACCTTGTCCTGGAGCCTTGCCTCACCTCACCTGACCTTGTCCTGGAGCCTTGCCTCGCCTCACCTCACCTTGTCCTGGATCCTTGCCTCGCCTCACCTCACCTTGTCCTGGAGCCTAGCCTCGCCTCACCTCACCTTGTCCTGGAGCCTTGCCTCACCTCACCTTGTCCTGGAGCCTCGCCTCACCTTGTCCTAGAGCCTCACCTCACCTTGTCCTGGAGCTTCGCCTCACCTTGTCCTGGAGCATCGCCTCACCTCACCGTGTCCTGGAGCCTTGCCTCACCATTTCCTGGAGCCTTGCCTCACCTCACCTTGTCCTGGAGCCTTGCCTCGCCTCACCTTGTCCTGGAGCCCTGCCTCACCTTGTCCTGGAGCCTCGCCTCACCTTGTCCTGGAGCCTCGCCTCACCTCACCTCACCTTGTCCTGGAGCCTTGCCTCGCCTCGCCTCACCATGTCCTGGAGCCTTGCCTCGCCTCACCATGTCCTGGAGCCTTGCCTCACCTCACCTTGTCCTGGAGCCTTGCCTTGCCTCACCTTGTCCTGGAGCCTTGCCTCACCTCACCTCACCTTGTCCCGGAGCCTCGCCTCACCTTGTCCTGGAGCCTCACCTCAGCTCACCTTGTCCCGGAGCCTTGCCTCGCCTCGCCTTGTCCTGGAGCCTTGCCTTGGCTCACCTTGTCCTGGAGCCTTGCCTCACCTCACCTTGTCCTGGAGCCTCACCTCACCTTGTTCTGGAGACTTGCCTCACCTCACCTTGTCCTGGAGCCTTAGCTCGCCTCACCTTGTCCTGGAGCCTTGCCTCACCTCACCTTGTCCTGGAGCCTCGCCTCACCTTGTCCTGGAGCATCGCCTCACCTCACCGTGTCCTGGAGCCTTGCCTCACCATTTCCTGGAGCCTTGCCTCACCTCACCTTGTCCTGGAGCCTTGCCTCGCCTCACCTTGTCCTGGAGCGATGCCTCGCCTCACCTCACCTTGTCCTGGAGCCTAGCCTCGCCTCGCCTCACCTTGTCCTGGAGTCTCGCCTCACCTCACCTTTTCGTGGAGCCTAGCCTCGCCTCGCGTCACCTTGTACTGGAGCCTCACCTCACCTCACCATGTCCTGGAGCCTTGCCTCGCCTCACCTTGTCCTGGAGCCTTGCCTCGCCTCACCTTGTCCTGTAGCCTTGCCTCGCCTCACCTTTTCCTGGAGCGATGCCTCGCCTCACCTCTCCTTGTCCTGGAGCCTAGACTCGCCTCGCCTCACCTTGTCCTGGAGTCTCGCCTCACCTCACCTTGTCCTGGAGCCTTGCCTCGCCTCGCCTCACCTTGTCCTGGAGACTTGCCTCACCTCACCTTGTCCTGGAGCCTTGCCTCGCCTCACCTTGTCCTGGAGCCTTGCCTCACCTCACCTCACCTTGTCCTGGAGCCTCGCCTCACCTTGTCCTGGAGCCTCACCTCAGCTCACCTTGTCCCGGAGCCTTGCCTCGCCTCACCTTGTCCTGGAGCCTAGCCTCGCCTCACCTTGTCCTGGAGCCTTGCCTCGCCTCGCCTCACCTTGTCCTGGAGCCTTGCCTCGCCTCGCCTCACCTCACCTTGTCCTGGAGCCTCGCCTCACCTCACCTTGTCCTGGAGCCTTGCCTCCCCTTCTCCTCACCTCACCTTGTCCTGGAGCCTCGCCTCACCTCACCTTGTCCTGGAGCCTTGCCTCATCTCACCTCACCTTGTCCTGGAGCCTCGACTCACCTCACCTTGTCCTGGAGCCTTGCCTCGCCTCACCTTGTCCTGGAGCGATGCCTCGCCTCACCTCACCTTGTCCTGGAGCCTAGCCTCGCCTCGCCTCACCTTGTCCTGGAGTCTCGCCTCACCTCACCTTTTCGTGGAGCCTAGCCTCGCCTCGCGTCACCTTGTACTGGAGCCTCACCTCACCTCACCTTGTCCAGGAGCCTTGCCTCGCCTCACCTTGTCCTGTAGCCTTGCCTCGCCTCACCTTTTCCTGGAGCGATGCCTCGCCTCACCTCACCTTGTCCTGGAGCCTAGCCTCGCCTCGCCTCACCTTGTCCTGGAGTCTCGCCTCACCTCACCTTGTCCTGGAGCCTTGCCTCGCCTCGCCTCACCTTGTCCTGGAGCCTTGCCTCACCTCACCTTATCCTGGAGCCTTGCCTCGCCTCACCTTGTCCTGGAGCCTTGCCTCACCTCACCTCACCTTGTCCTGGAGCCTCGCCTCAACTTGTCCTGGAGCCTCACCTCAGCTCACCTTGTCCCGGAGCCTTGCCTCGCCTCGCCTTGCCTCGCCTCGCCTCACCTTGTCCAGGAGCCTCGCCTCACCTCACCTTTTCATGGAGCCTAGCCTTACCTCGCGTCACCTTGTCATGGAGCCTCGCCTCACCTCACCTTGTCCTGGAGCCTTGCCTCACCTTGTCCTGGAGCCTCACCTCACCTTGTCCTGGAGCCTCGCCTCACCTCACCTTGTCCTGGAGCCTCACCTCACCTTGTCCTGGAGCCTCGCCTCACCTTGTCCTGGAGCCTCGCCTCACCTCACCTTGTCCTGGAGCCTTGCCTCGCCTCACCTTGTCCTGGAGCCTTGGCTCGCCTCACCTTGTCCTGGAGCCTCGCCTCACCTTGTCCTGGAGCCTTGCCTCACCTCACATTGTCCTGGAGCCTGACCTCACCTTGTCCTGGAGCCTTGCCTCACCTCACCTTGTCCTTGAGCCTCACCTCACCTTGTTCTGGAGCCTTGCCTCACCTCAGCTTTTCCTGGAGCCTTAGCTCGCCTCACCTTGTCCTGGAGCCTTGCCTCACCTCACCTTGTCCTGGAGCCTCGCCTCACCTTGTCCTGGAGCCGCGCCTCGCCTCACCTTGTCCTGGAGCCTTGCCTCACCTCACCTTGTCCTGGAGCCTCGCCTCACCTTGTCCTGGAGCCTCGCCTCACCTCACCTTGTCCTGGAGCCTTGCCTCGCCTCACCTTGTCCTGGAGCCTTGCCTCACCTCACCTTGTCCTGGAGCCTTTCCTCACCTTGTCCTGGAGCCTCGCCTCACCTTGTCCTGGAGCATCGCCTCGCCTCGCCTCTGCCTGGAGCCTTGCCTCGCCTCACCTCAACTTGTCTTGGAGCCTAGCCTCGCCTCACCTCACCTTGTCCTGGAGCCTAGCCTCGCCTCGCCTCTGCCTGGAGCCTTGCCTCGCCTCGCCTCTGCCAGGAGCCTCGCCTTGCCTCGGCCTTGAGCCTACCCTCGCCTCGCCTCACCTTGTCCTGGATCCTTTCCTCGCCTCACCTCTGCCTGGAGCCTCGCCTCGCCTCGCCTCTGCCTGGAGCCTCGCCTCACCTTGACCTGGAGCCTAGCCTCGCCTCGCCTCACCTTGTCCTGGATCCTAGCCTCGCCTCGCCTCATCTTGTCCTGGAGCCTTGCCTCGCCTCACCTTGTCCTGGAGCCTAGCCTCACCTCACCTTGTCCTGGAGCCTTGCCTCATCTCACCTCACCTTGTCCTGGAGCCTCGACTCACCTCACCTTGTCCTGGAGCCTTGCCTCGCCTCACCTTGTCCTGGAGCGATGCCTCGCCTCACCTCACCTTGCCCTGGAGCCTAGCCTCGCCTCGCCTCACCTTGTCCTGGAGTCTCGCCTCACCTCACCTTTTCGTGGAGCCTAGCCTCGCCTCGCGTCACCTTGTACTGGAGCCTCACCTCACCTCACCTTGTCCTGGAGCCTTGCCTCGCCTCACCTTGTCCTGTAGCCTTGCCTCGCCTCACCTTTTCCTGGAGCGATGCCTCGCCTCACCTCACCTTGTCCTGGAGCCTAGCCTCGCCTCGCCTCACCTTGTCCTGGAGTCTCGCCTCACCTCACCTTGTCCTGGAGCCTTGCCTCGCCTCGCCTCACCTTGTCCTGGAGCTTTGCCTCGCCTCACCTTGTCCTGGAGCCTTGCCTCACCTCACCTCACCTTGTCCTGGAGCCTCGCCTCACCTTGTCCTGGAGCCTCACCTCAGCTCACCTTGTCCCGGAGCCTTGCCTCGCCTCACCTTGTCCTGGAGCCTAGCCTCGCCTCACCTTGTCCTGGAGCCTTGCCTCGCCTCGCCTCACCTTGTCCTGGAGCCTTGCCTCGCCTCACCTCACCTCACCTTGTCCTGGAGCCTCGGCTCACCTCACCTTGTCCTGGAGCCTTGCCTCCCCTTCTCCTCACCTCACCTTGTCCTGGAGCCTCGCCTCACCTCACCTTGTCCTGGAGCCTTGCCTCATCTCTCCTCACCTTGTCCTGGAGCCTCGACTCACCTCACCTTGTCCTGGAGCCTTGCCTCGCCTCACCTTGTCCTGGAGTGATGCCTCGCCTCACCTCACCTTGTCCTGGAGCCTAGCCTCACCTCGCCTCACCTTGTCCTGGAGTCTCGGCTCACCTCACCTTGTCCTGGAGACTTGCCTCGCCTCGCCTCACCTTGTACTGGAGCCTTGCTTCACCTCAACTTATCCTGGAGCCTCACCTCAGCTCACCTTGTCCCGGAGCCTTGCCTCGCCTCGCCTTGCCTCGCCTAGCCTCACCTTGTCCAGGAGCCTCGCCTCACCTCACCTTGTCATGGAGCCTAGCCTTACCTCGCGTCACCTTGTCATGGAGCCTCACCTCACCTCACCTTGTCCTGGAGTCTTGCCTCACCTCGCCTCACCTTGTCCTGGAGCCTTGCCTCACCTCACCTTGTCCTGGAGAATTGCCTCGCCTCACCTTGTCCTGGAACCTTCCCTCACCTCACCTCACCTTGTCCTGGAGCCTCGCCTCACCTTGTCCTGGAGCCTTCCCTCACCTCACCTCACCTTGTCCTGGAGCCTCGCCTCATCTTGTCCTGGAGCCTTGCCTCGCCTCGCCTCACCTTGTCCTGGACCTTGCCTCACCTCACCTTGTCCTGGAGCCTCACCTCACCTTGCCCTGGAGCCTCGCCTCACCTTGTCCTGGAGCCTCACCTCACCTCACCTTGTCCTGGAGCCTTGCCTCACCTCACCTCACCTTGTCCTGGAGCCTCGCATCACCTTGTCCTGGACCCTCGCCTCACCTTGTCCTGGAGCCTTGCCTCGCCTTGCCTCACCTTGTCCTGGAGCCTTGCCTCGCCTCACCTTGTCCTGGAGCCTTGCCTCACCTCACCTTGTCCTGGAGCCTCACCTCACATTGTCCTGGAGCCTCGCCTCACCTTGTCCTGGAGCCTTCCCTCACCTCACCTCACCTTGTCCTGGAGCCTCGCCTCACCTTGTCCTGGAGCCTTGCCTCACCTTGTCCTGGAGCCTCGCCTCACCTTGTCCTGGAGCCTCGCCTCACCTCACCTCACCTTGTCCTGGAGCCTTGCCTCACCTCACCTCACCTTGTCCTGGAGCCTTGCCTCACCTCACCTTGTCCTGGAGCCTCACCTCACCTTGTCCTGGAGCCTTGCCTCACCTCACCTCACCTTGTCCTGGAGCCTTGCCTCACCTCGCCTCACCTTGTCCTGGAGCCTTGCCTCACCTCACCTCACCTTGTCCTGGAGCCTTGCCTCACCTCACCTCACCTTGTCCTGGAGCCTTGCCTCACCTCACCTTGTCCTGGAGCCTTGCCTCGCCTCACCTTGTCCTGGAGCCTCGCCTCACCTCACCTTGTCCTGGAGCCTTGCCTCGCCTCACCTTGTCCTGGAGCCTTTCCTCACCTCACCTTGTCCTGGAGCCTTGCCTCACCTCACCTTGTCCTGGAGCCGTTCATCACCTCACCTTGTCCTGGAGCCGTTCATCACCTCACCTTGTCCTGGAGCCTTGCCTCACCTTGTCCTGGAGCCTTGCCTCACCTTGTCCTGGAGCCGTTCATCACCTCACCTTGTCCTGGAGCCTTGCCTCGCCTCACCTTGTCTTGGAGCCTTTCCTCACCTCACCTTGTCCTGGAGCCTTGCCTGACTTCACCTCACCTTGACCTGGAGCCTTGACTCGCCTCACCTTGTCCTGGAGCCTTTCATCACCTCACCTTGTCCTGGAGCCTTGCCTCGCCTCACCTTGTACTGGAGCCTTTCCTCACCTCACCTTGTCCTGGAGCCTTGCCTGACCTCACCTCACCTTGACCTGGAGCCTTGCCTCGCCTCACCTTGTCCTGGAGCCTTTCCTCACCTCACCTTGTCCTGGAGCCTTGCCTCACCTCACCTGACCTTGTCCTGGAGCCTTGCCTCGCCTCACCTCACCTTGTCCTGAATCCTTGCCTCGCCTCACCTCACCTTGTCCTGGAGCCTAGCCTCGCCTCACCTCACCTTGTCCTGGAGCCTAGCCTCGCCTCGCCTCTGCCTGGAGCCTTGCCTCGCCTCGCCTCTACCTGGAGCCTCGCCTTGCCTCGGCCTTGAGCCTACCCTCGCCTCGCCTCACCTTGTCCTGGAGCCTTGCCTCGCCTCACCTCTGCCTGGAGCCTCGCCTCACCTTGACCTGGAGCCTAGCCTCGCCTCGCCTCACCTTGTCCTGGATCCTAGCCTCGCCTCGCCTCACCTTGTCCCGGAGCCTTGCCTCGCCTCGCCACGCCTTGTCCTGGAGCCTTGCCTCGCCTTGCCTCACCTTGTCCTGGAGCCTTGCCTCACCTTGTCCTGGAGCCTCGCCTCAACTTGTCCTGGAGCCTCGCCTCACCTCACCTTGTCCTGGAGCCTTGCCTCGCCTCGCCTCACCTTGTCCTGGAGCCTTGCCTGGCCTCGCCTCACCTTGTCCTGGAGCCTTGCCTCACCTCACCTGACCTTGTCCTGGAGCCTTGCCTCGCCTCACCTCACCTTGTCCTGGATCCTTGCCTCGCCTCACCTCACCTTGTCCTGGAGCCTAGCATCGCCTCACCTCACCTTGTCCTGGAGCCTTGCCTCACCTCACCTTGTCCTGGAGCCACGCCTCACCTTGTCCTGGAGCCTCACCTCACCTTGTCCTGGAGCTTCGCCTCACCTTGTCCTGGAGCATCGCCTCACCTCACCATGTCCTGGAGCCTTGCCTCACCTTGCCCTGGAGCCTAGCCTCGCCTCGCCTCACCTTGTCCTGGAGTCTCGCCTCACCTCACCTTTTCGTGGAGCCTAGCCTCGCCTCGCGTCACCTTGTACTGGAGCCTCACCTCACCTCACCTTGTCCTGGAGCCTTGCCTCGCCTCACCTTGTCCTGTAGCCTTGCCTCGCCTCACCTTTTCCTGGAGCGATGCCTCGCCTCACCTCACCTTGTCCTGGAGCCTAGCCTCGCCTCGCCTCACCTTGTCCTGGAGTCTCGCCTCACCTCACCTTGTCCTGGAGCCTTGCCTCGCCTCGCCTCACCTTGTCCTGGAGCTTTGCCTCGCCTCACCTTGTCCTGGAGCCTTGCCTCACCTCACCTCACCTTGTCCTGGAGCCTCGCCTCACCTTGTCCTGGAGCCTCACCTCAGCTCACCTTGTCCCGGAGCCTTGCCTCGCCTCACCTTGTCCTGGAGCCTAGCCTCGCCTCACCTTGTCCTGGAGCCTTGCCTCGCCTCGCCTCACCTTGTCCTGGAGCCTTGCCTCGCCTCACCTCACCTCACCTTGTCCTGGAGCCTCGGCTCACCTCACCTTGTCCTGGAGCCTTGCCTCCCCTTCTCCTCACCTCACCTTGTCCTGGAGCCTCGCCTCACCTCACCTTGTCCTGGAGCCTTGCCTCATCTCTCCTCACCTTGTCCTGGAGCCTCGACTCACCTCACCTTGTCCTGGAGCCTTGCCTCGCCTCACCTTGTCCTGGAGCGATGCCTCGCCTCACCTCACCTTGTCCTGGAGCCTAGCCTCACCTCGCCTCACCTTGTCCTGGAGTCTCGGCTCACCTCACCTTGTCCTGGAGACTTGCCTCGCCTCGCCTCACCTTGTACTGGAGCCTTGCTTCACCTCAACTTATCCTGGAGCCTCACCTCAGCTCACCTTGTCCCGGAGCCTTGCCTCGCCTCGCCTTGCCTCGCCTAGCCTCACCTTGTCCAGGAGCCTCGCCTCACCTCACCTTGTCATGGAGCCTAGCCTTACCTCGCGTCACCTTGTCATGGAGCCTCACCTCACCTCACCTTGTCCTGGAGTCTTGCCTCACCTCGCCTCACCTTGTCCTGGAGCCTTGCCTCACCTCACCTTGTCCTGGAGAATTGCCTCGCCTCACCTTGTCCTGGAACCTTCCCTCACCTCACCTCACCTTGTCCTGGAGCCTCGCCTCACCTTGTCCTGGAGCCTTCCCTCACCTCACCTCACCTTGTCCTGGAGCCTCGCCTCATCTTGTCCTGGAGCCTTGCCTCGCCTCGCCTCACCTTGTCCTGGACCTTGCCTCACCTCACCTTGTCCTGGAGCCTCACCTCACCTTGCCCTGGAGCCTCGCCTCACCTTGTCCTGGAGCCTCACCTCACCTCACCTTGTCCTGGAGCCTTGCCTCACCTCACCTCACCTTGTCCTGGAGCCTCGCATCACCTTGTCCTGGACCCTCGCCTCACCTTGTCCTGGAGCCTTGCCTCGCCTTGCCTCACCTTGTCCTGGAGCCTTGCCTCGCCTCACCTTGTCCTGGAGCCTTGCCTCACCTCACCTTGTCCTGGAGCCTCACCTCACATTGTCCTGGAGCCTCGCCTCACCTTGTCCTGGAGCCTTCCCTCACCTCACCTCACCTTGTCCTGGAGCCTCGCCTCACCTTGTCCTGGAGCCTTGCCTCACCTTGTCCTGGAGCCTCGCCTCACCTTGTCCTGGAGCCTCGCCTCACCTCACCTCACCTTGTTCTGGAGCCTTGCCTCACCTCACCTCACCTTGTCCTGGAGCCTTGCCTCACCTCACCTTGTCCTGGAGCCTCACCTCACCTTGTCCTGGAGCCTTGCCTCACCTCACCTCACCTTGTCCTGGAGCCTTGCCTCACCTCGCCTCACCTTGTCCTGGAGCCTTGCCTCACCTCACCTCACCTTGTCCTGGAGCCTTGCCTCACCTCACCTCACCTTGTCCTGGAGCCTTGCCTCACCTCACCTTGTCCTGGAGCCTTGCCTCGCCTCACCTTGTCCTGGAGCCTCGCCTCACCTCACCTTGTCCTGGAGCCTTGCCTCGCCTCACCTTGTCCTGGAGCCTTTCCTCACCTCACCTTGTCCTGGAGCCTTGCCTCACCTCACCTTGTCCTGGAGCCGTTCATCACCTCACCTTGTCCTGGAGCCGTTCATCACCTCACCTTGTCCTGGAGCCTTGCCTCACCTTGTCCTGGAGCCTTGCCTCACCTTGTCCTGGAGCCGTTCATCACCTCACCTTGTCCTGGAGCCTTGCCTCGCCTCACCTTGTCTTGGAGCCTTTCCTCACCTCACCTTGTCCTGGAGCCTTGCCTGACTTCACCTCACCTTGACCTGGAGCCTTGACTCGCCTCACCTTGTCCTGGAGCCTTTCATCACCTCACCTTGTCCTGGAGCCTTGCCTCGCCTCACCTTGTACTGGAGCCTTTCCTCACCTCACCTTGTCCTGGAGCCTTGCCTGACCTCACCTCACCTTGACCTGGAGCCTTGCCTCGCCTCACCTTGTCCTGGAGCCTTTCCTCACCTCACCTTGTCCTGGAGCCTTGCCTCACCTCACCTGACCTTGTCCTGGAGCCTTGCCTCGCCTCACCTCACCTTGTCCTGAATCCTTGCCTCGCCTCACCTCACCTTGTCCTGGAGCCTAGCCTCGCCTCACCTCACCTTGTCCTGGAGCCTAGCCTCGCCTCGCCTCTGCCTGGAGCCTTGCCTCGCCTCGCCTCTACCTGGAGCCTCGCCTTGCCTCGGCCTTGAGCCTACCCTCGCCTCGCCTCACCTTGTCCTGGAGCCTTGCCTCGCCTCACCTCTGCCTGGAGCCTCGCCTCACCTTGACCTGGAGCCTAGCCTCGCCTCGCCTCACCTTGTCCTGGATCCTAGCCTCGCCTCGCCTCACCTTGTCCCGGAGCCTTGCCTCGCCTCGCCACGCCTTGTCCTGGAGCCTTGCCTCGCCTTGCCTCACCTTGTCCTGGAGCCTTGCCTCACCTTGTCCTGGAGCCTCGCCTCAACTTGTCCTGGAGCCTCGCCTCACCTCACCTTGTCCTGGAGCCTTGCCTCGCCTCGCCTCACCTTGTCCTGGAGCCTTGCCTGGCCTCGCCTCACCTTGTCCTGGAGCCTTGCCTCACCTCACCTGACCTTGTCCTGGAGCCTTGCCTCGCCTCACCTCACCTTGTCCTGGATCCTTGCCTCGCCTCACCTCACCTTGTCCTGGAGCCTAGCATCGCCTCACCTCACCTTGTCCTGGAGCCTTGCCTCACCTCACCTTGTCCTGGAGCCACGCCTCACCTTGTCCTGGAGCCTCACCTCACCTTGTCCTGGAGCTTCGCCTCACCTTGTCCTGGAGCATCGCCTCACCTCACCATGTCCTGGAGCCTTGCCTCACCTTTTCCTGGAGCCTTGCCTCACCTCACCTTGTCCTGGAGCCTTGCATCGCCTCACCTTGTCCTGGAGCCTTGCCTCACCTTGTCCTGGAGCCTCGCCTCACCTTGTCCTGGAGCCTCGCCTCACCTCACCTCACCTTGTCCTGGAGCCTTGCCTCACCTCACCTCACCTTGTCCTGGAGCCTTGCCTCACCTCACCTTGTCCTGGAGCCTCACCTCACCTTGTCCTGGAGCCTTGCCTCACCTCACCTCACCTTGTCCTGGAGCCTTGCCTCACCTCGCCTCACCTTGTCCTGGAGCCTTGCCTCACCTCACCTCACCTTGTCCTGGAGCCTTGCCTCACCTCACCTTGTCCTGGAGCCTTGCCTCGCCTCACCTTGTCCTGGAGCCTCGCCTCACCTCACCTTGTCCTGGAGCCTCGCCTCACCTCACCTTGTCCTGGAGCCTTGCCTCGCCTCACCTTGTCCTAGAGCCATGCCTCGCTTCACCTCACCTTGTCCTGGAGCCTTGCCTCACCTCGCCTCACCTTGTCCTGGAGCCTTGCCTCAGCTCACCTCACCTTGTCCTGGAGCCTTGCCTCACCTCACCTCACTTTGTCCTGGAGCCTTGCCTCACCTCACCTTGTCCTGGAGCCTTGCCTCGCCTCACCTTGTCCTGGAGCCTTGCCTCACCTCACTTCACCTTGTCCTGGAGCCTTGCCTCACCTCACCTCACCTTGTCCTGGAGCCTTGACTCACCTCACCTCACCTTGTCCTGGAGCCTTGCCTCACCTAACCTCAGCTTGTCCTGGAGCCTTGCCTCACCTCGCCTCACCTTGTCCTGGAGCCTTGCCTCACCTCACCTCACCTTGTCCTGGAGCCTTGCCTGGCCTCGCCTCACCTTGTCCTGGAGCCTTGCCTGGCCTCGCCTCACCTTGTCCTGGAGCCTTGCCTCACCTCACCTGACCTTGTCCTGGAGCCTTGCCTCGCCTAACCTCACCTTGTCCTGGATCCTTGCCTCGCCTCACCTCACCTTGTCCTGGAGCCTAGCCTCGCCTCACCTCACCTTGTCCTGGAGCCTCACCTCACCTTGTCCTGGAGCTTCGCATCACCTTGTCCTGGAGCATCGCCTCACCTCACCGTGTCCTGGAGCCTTGCCTCACCTCACCTCACCTTGTCCTGGAGCCTCGCCTCGCCTCACCTTGTCCTGGAGCCTTGCCTCACCTTGTCCTGGAGCCTCGCCTCACCTCACCTCACCTTGTCCTGGAGCCTTGCCTCACCTCACCTCACCTTGTCCTGGAGCCTTGCCTCACCTCGCCTCACCTTGTCCTGGAGCCTTGCCTCACCTCACCTCACCTTGTCCTGGAGCCTTGCCTCACCTCACCTCACCTTGTCCTGGAGCCTCGCCTCGCCTCACCTTGTCCTGGAGCCTTGCCTGGCCTCGCCTCACCTTGTCCTGGAGCCTTGCCTCACCTCACCTGACCTTGTCCTGGAGCCTTGCCTCGCCTCACCTCACCTTGTCCTGGATCCTTGCCTCGCCTCACCTCACCTTGTCCTGGAGCCTAGCCTCGCCTCACCTCACCTTGTCCTGGAGCCTTGCCTCACCTCACCTTGTCCTGGAGCCTCGCCTCACCTTGTCCTAGAGCCTCACCTCACCTTGTCCTGGAGCTTCGCCTCACCTTGTCCTGGAGCATCGCCTCACCTCACCGTGTCCTGGAGCCTTGCCTCACCATTTCCTGGAGCCTTGCCTCACCTCACCTTGTCCTGGAGCCTTGCCTCGCCTCACCTTGTCCTGGAGCCTTGCCTCACCTTGTCCTGGAGCCTCGCCTCACCTTGTCCTGGAGCCTCGCCTCACCTCACCTCACCTTGTCCTGGAGCCTTGCCTCACCTCAACTCTCCTTGTCCTGGAGCCTTGCCTCACCTCGCCTCACCTTGTCCTGGAGCCTTGCCTCACCTCATCTCACCTTGTCCTGGAGCCTTGCCTCACCTCACCTCACCTTGTCCTGGAGCCTTGCCTCACCTCACCTTGTCCTGGAGCCTTGCCTCGCCTCACCTTGTCCTGGAGCCTCGCCTCACCTCACCTTGTCCTGGAGCCTCGACTCACCTCACCTTGTCCTGGAGCCTTGCCTCGCCTCACCTTGTCCTAGAGCCCTGCCTCGCTTCACCTCACCTTGTCCTTGAGCCTAGCCTCGCCTCGCCTCACCTTGTCCTGGAGCCTCGCCTCACCTCACCTTGTCCTGGTGCCTTGCCTCGCCTCGCCTCACCTTGTCCTGGAGGCTTGCCTCACCTCACCTCACCTTGTCCTGGAGCCTCGCTTCACCTCACCTTGTCCTGGAGCCTCGCCTCACCTCACCTCACCTTGTCCTGGAGCCTCACCTCAGCTCACCATGTCCCGGAGCCTTGCCTCGCCTCGCCACGCCTTGTCCTGGAGCCTTGCCTCGCCTTGCCTCACCTTGTCCTGGAGCCTCGCCTCACCTTGTCCTGGAGCCTCGCCTCACCTCACCTTGTCCTGGAGCCTTGCCTCGCCTCGCCTCACCTTGTCCTGGAGCCTTGCCTGGCCTCGCCTCACCTTGTCCTGGAGCCTTGCCTCACCTCACCTGACCTTGTCCTGGAGCCTTGCCTCGCCTCACCTCACCTTGTCCTGGATCCTTGCCTCGCCTCACCTCACCTTGTCCTGGAGCCTAGCCTCGCCTCACCTCACCTTGTCCTGGAGCCTTGCCTCACCTCACCTTTTCCTGGAGCCTCGCCTCACCTTGTCCTGGAGCCTCACCTCACCTTGTCCTGGAGCTTCGCCTCACCTTGTCCTGGAGCATCGCCTCACCTCACCATGTCCTGGAGCCTTGCCTCATCTTTTCCTGGAGCCTTGCCTCAACTCACCTTGTCCTGGAGCCTTGCCTCACCTTGTCCTGGAGCCTCGCCTCACCTTGTCCTGGAGCCTCGCCTCACCTCACCTTTTCCTGGAGCCTCGCCTCACCTTGTCCAGGAGCCTCACCTCACCTTGTCCTGGAGCCTCGCCTCACCTCACCTCACCTTGTCCTGGAGCCTTGCCTCACCTCACCTCACCTTGTCCTGGAGCCTTGCCTCACCTCGCCTCACCTTGTCCTGGAGCCTTGCCTCACCTCACCTCACCTTGTCCTGGAGCCTTGCCTCACCTCACCTCACCTTGTCCTGGAGCCTCGCCTCGCCTCAACTTGTCCTGGAGCCTTGCCTGGCCTCGCCTCACCTTGTCCTGGAGCCTTGCCTCACCTCACCTGACCTTGTCCTGGAGCCTTGCCTCGCCTCACCTCACCTTGTCCTGGATCCTTGCCTCGCCTCACCTCACCTTGTCCTGGAGCCTAGCCTCGCCTCACCTCACCTTGTCCTGGAGCCTTGCCTCACCTCACCTTGTCCTGGAGCCTCACCTCACCTTGTCCTGGAGCCTCACCTCACCTTGTCCTGGAGCTTCGCCTCACCTTGTCCTGGAGCATCGCCTCACCTCACCGTGTCCTGGAGCCTTGCCTCACCTCACCTCACCTTGTCCTGGAGCCTCGCCTCGCCTCACCTTGTCCTGGAGCCTTGCCTCACCTTGTCCTGGAGCCTCGCCTCACCTCACCTCACCTTGTCCTGGAGCCTTGCCTCACCTCACCTCACCTTGTCCTGGAGCCTTGCCTCACCTCGCCGCACCTTGTCCTGGAGCCTTGCCTCACCTCACCTCACCTTGTCCTGGAGCCTTGCCTCACCTCACCTCACCTTGTCCTGGAGCCTCGCCTCGCCTCACCTTGTCCTGGAGCCTTGCCTCACCTTGTCCTGGAGCCTCGCCTCACCTTGTCCTGGAGCCTCGCCTCACCTCACCTCACCTTGTCCTGGAGCCTTGCCTCACCTCACCTCACCTTGTCCTGGAGCCTTGCCTCACCTCGCCTCACCTTGTCCTGGAGCCTTGCCTCACCTCACCTCACCTTGTCCTGGAGCCTTGCCTCACCTCACCTCACCTTGTCCTGGAGCCTCGCCTCGCCTCACCTTGTCCTGGAGCCTTGCCTGGCCTCGCCTCACCTTGTCCTGGAGCCTTGCCTCACCTCAACTGACCTTGTCCTGGAGCCTTGCCTCGCCTCACCTCACCTTGTCCTGGATCCTTGCCTCGCCTCACCTCACCTTGTCCTGGAGCCTAGACTCGCCTCACCTCACCTTGTCCTGGAGCCTTGCCTCACCTCACCTTGTCCTGGAGCCTCGCCTCACCTTGTCCTGGAGCCTCACCTCACCTTGCCCTGGAGCTTCGCCTCACCTTGTCCTGGAGCATCGCCTCACCTCACCGTGTCCTGGAGCCTTGCCTCACCTTTTCCTGGAGCCTTGCCTCACCTCACCTTGTCCTGGAGCCTTGCCTCGCCTCACCTTGTCCTGGAGCCTTGCCTCACCTTGTCCTGGAGCCTCGCCTCACCTTGTCCTGGAGCCTCGCCTCACCTCACCTCACCTTGTCCTGGAGCCTTGCCTCACCTCACCTCACCTTGTCCTGGAGCCTCGCCTCGCCTCACCTTGTCCTGGAGCCTTGCCTCACCTTGTCCTGGAGCCTCGCCTCACCTTGTCCTGGAGCCTCGCCTCACCTCACCTCACCTTGTCCTGGAGCCTTGCCTCACCTCACCTCACCTTGTCCTGGAGCCTTGCCTCACCTCGCCTCACCTTGTCCTGGAGCCTTGCCTCACCTCACCTCACCTTGTGCTGGAGCCTTGCCTCACCTCACCTCACCTTGTCCTGGAGCCTCGCCTCGCCTCACCTTGTCCTGGAGCCTTGCCTCGCCTCGCCTCACCTTGTCCTGGAGCCTTGCCTCGCCTTGCCTCACCTTGTCCTGGAGCCTCGCCTCACCTTGTCCTGGAGCCTCGCCTCACCTCACCTTGTCCTGGAGCCTTGCCTCGCCTCGCCTCACCTTGTCCTGGAGCCTTGCCTGGCCTCGCCTCACCTTGTCCTGGAGCCTTGCCTCACCTCACCTGACCTTGTCCTGGAGCCTTGCCTCGCCTCACCTCACCTTGTCCTGGATCCTTGCCTCGCCTCACCTCACCTTGTCCTGGAGCCTAGCCTCGCCTCACCTCACCTTGTCCTGGAGCCTTGCCTCACCTCACCTTTTCCTGGAGCCTCGCCTCACCTTGTCCTGGAGCCTCACCTCACCTTGTCCTGGAGCTTCGCCTCACCTTGTCCTGGAGCATCGCCTCACCTCACCATGTCCTGGAGCCTTGCCTCATCTTTTCCTGGAGCCTTGCCTCAACTCACCTTGTCCTGGAGCCTTGCCTCACCTTGTCCTGGAGCCTCGCCTCACCTTGTCCTGGAGCCTCGCCTCACCTCACCTTTTCCTGGAGCCTCGCCTCACCTTGTCCAGGAGCCTCACCTCACCTTGTCCTGGAGCCTCGCCTCACCTCACCTCACCTTGTCCTGGAGCCTTGCCTCACCTCACCTCACCTTGTCCTGGAGCCTTGCCTCACCTCGCCTCACCTTGTCCTGGAGCCTTGCCTCACCTCACCTCACCTTGTCCTGGAGCCTTGCCTCACCTCACCTCACCTTGTCCTGGAGCCTCGCCTCGCCTCAACTTGTCCTGGAGCCTTGCCTGGCCTCGCCTCACCTTGTCCTGGAGCCTTGCCTCACCTCACCTGACCTTGTCCTGGAGCCTTGCCTCGCCTCACCTCACCTTGTCCTGGATCCTTGCCTCGCCTCACCTCACCTTGTCCTGGAGCCTAGCCTCGCCTCACCTCACCTTGTCCTGGAGCCTTGCCTCACCTCACCTTGTCCTGGAGCCTCACCTCACCTTGTCCTGGAGCCTCACCTCACCTTGTCCTGGAGCTTCGCCTCACCTTGTCCTGGAGCATCGCCTCACCTCACCGTGTCCTGGAGCCTTGCCTCACCTCACCTCACCTTGTCCTGGAGCCTCGCCTCGCCTCACCTTGTCCTGGAGCCTTGCCTCACCTTGTCCTGGAGCCTCGCCTCACCTCACCTCACCTTGTCCTGGAGCCTTGCCTCACCTCACCTCACCTTGTCCTGGAGCCTTGCCTCACCTCGCCGCACCTTGTCCTGGAGCCTTGCCTCACCTCACCTCACCTTGTCCTGGAGCCTTGCCTCACCTCACCTCACCTTGTCCTGGAGCCTCGCCTCGCCTCACCTTGTCCTGGAGCCTTGCCTCACCTTGTCCTGGAGCCTCGCCTCACCTTGTCCTGGAGCCTCGCCTCACCTCACCTCACCTTGTCCTGGAGCCTTGCCTCACCTCACCTCACCTTGTCCTGGAGCCTTGCCTCACCTCGCCTCACCTTGTCCTGGAGCCTTGCCTCACCTCACCTCACCTTGTCCTGGAGCCTTGCCTCACCTCACCTCACCTTGTCCTGGAGCCTCGCCTCGCCTCACCTTGTCCTGGAGCCTTGCCTGGCCTCGCCTCACCTTGTCCTGGAGCCTTGCCTCACCTCAACTGACCTTGTCCTGGAGCCTTGCCTCGCCTCACCTCACCTTGTCCTGGATCCTTGCCTCGCCTCACCTCACCTTGTCCTGGAGCCTAGACTCGCCTCACCTCACCTTGTCCTGGAGCCTTGCCTCACCTCACCTTGTCCTGGAGCCTCGCCTCACCTTGTCCTGGAGCCTCACCTCACCTTGCCCTGGAGCTTCGCCTCACCTTGTCCTGGAGCATCGCCTCACCTCACCGTGTCCTGGAGCCTTGCCTCACCTTTTCCTGGAGCCTTGCCTCACCTCACCTTGTCCTGGAGCCTTGCCTCGCCTCACCTTGTCCTGGAGCCTTGCCTCACCTTGTCCTGGAGCCTCGCCTCACCTTGTCCTGGAGCCTCGCCTCACCTCACCTCACCTTGTCCTGGAGCCTTGCCTCACCTCACCTCACCTTGTCCTGGAGCCTCGCCTCGCCTCACCTTGTCCTGGAGCCTTGCCTCACCTTGTCCTGGAGCCTCGCCTCACCTTGTCCTGGAGCCTCGCCTCACCTCACCTCACCTTGTCCTGGAGCCTTGCCTCACCTCACCTCACCTTGTCCTGGAGCCTTGCCTCACCTCGCCTCACCTTGTCCTGGAGCCTTGCCTCACCTCACCTCACCTTGTGCTGGAGCCTTGCCTCACCTCACCTCACCTTGTCCTGGAGCCTCGCCTCGCCTCACCTTGTCCTGGAGCCTTGCCTGGCCTGGCCTCACCTTGTCCTGGAGCCTTGCCTCACCTCACCTGACCTTGTCCTGGAGCCTTGCCTCGCCTCACCTCACCTTGTCCTGGATCCTTGCCTCGCCTCACCTCACCTTGTCCTGGAGCCTAGCCTCGCCTCACCTCACCTTGTCCTGGAGCCTTGCCTCACCTCTCCTTGTCCTGGAGCCTCGCCTCACCTTGTCCTAGAGCCTCACCTCACCTTGTCCTGGAGCTTCGCCTCACCTTGTCCTGGAGCATCGCCTCACCTCACCGTGTCCTGGAGCCTTGCCTCACCATTTCCTGGAGCCTTGCCTCACCTCACCTTGTCCTGGAGCCTTGCCTCGCCTCACCTTGTCCTGGAGCCTTGCCTCACCTTGTCCTGGAGCCTCGCCTCACCTTGTCCTGGAGCCTCGCCTCACCTCACCTCACCTTGTCCTGGAGCCTTGCCTCACCTCACCTCACCTTGTCCTGGAGCCTTGCCTCACCTCGCCTCACCTTGTCCTGGAGCCTTGCCTCACCTCACCTCACCTTGTCCTGGAGCCTTGCCTCACCTCGCCTCACCTTGTCCTGGAGTCTTGCCTCACCTCGCCTCACCTTGTCCTGGAGCCTTGCCTCACCTCACCTTGTCCTGGAGAATTGCCTCGCCTCACCTTGTCCTGGAACCTTCCCTCACCTCACCTCACCTTGTCCTGGAGCCTCGCCTCACCTTGTCCTGGAGCCTTCCCTCACCTCACCTCACCTTGTCCTGGAGCCTCGCCTCATCTTGTCCTGGAGCCTTGCCTCGCCTCGCCTCACCTTGTCCTGGACATTGCCTCACCTCACCTTGTCCTGGAGCCTCACCTCACCTTGCCCTGGAGCCTCGCCTCACCTTGTCCTGGAGCCTCACCTCACCTCACCTTGTCCTGGAGCCTTGCCTCACCTCACCTCACCTTGTCCTGGAGCCTCGCATCACCTTGTCCTGGACCCTCGCCTCACCTTGTCCTGGAGCCTTGCCTCGCCTTGCCTCACCTTGTCCTGGAGCCTTGCCTCGCCTCACCTTGTCCTGGAGCCTTGCCTCACCTCACCTTGTCCTGGAGCCTCACCTCACATTGTCCTGGAGCCTCGCCTCACCTTGTCCTGGAGCCTTCCCTCACCTCACCTCACCTTGTCCTGGAGCCTCGCCTCACCTTGTCCTGGAGCCTTGCCTCACCTTGTCCTGGAGCCTCGCCTCACCTTGTCCTGGAGCCTCGCCTCACCTCACCTCACCTTGTCCTGGAGCCTTGCCTCACCTCACCTCACCTTGTCCTGGAGCCTTGCCTCACCTCACCTTGTCCTGGAGCCTCACCTCACCTTGTCCTGGAGCCTTGCCTCACCTCACCTCACCTTGTCCTGGAGCCTTGCCTCACCTCGCCTCACCTTGTCCTGGAGCCTTGCCTCACCTCACCTCACCTTGTCCTGGAGCCTTGCCTCACCTCACCTCACCTTGTCCTGGAGCCTTGCCTCACCTCACCTTGTCCTGGAGCCTTGCCTCGCCTCACCTTGTCCTGGAGCCTCGCCTCACCTCACCTTGTCCTGGAGCCTTGCCTCGCCTCACCTTGTCCTGGAGCCTTTCCTCACCTCACCTTGTCCTGGAGCCTTGCCTCACCTCACCTTGTCCTGGAGCCGTTCATCACCTCACCTTGTCCTGGAGCCGTTCATCACCTCACCTTGTCCTGGAGCCTTGCCTCACCTTGTCCTGGAGCCTTGCCTCACCTTGTCCTGGAGCCGTTCATCACCTCACCTTGTCCTGGAGCCTTGCCTCGCCTCACCTTGTCTTGGAGCCTTTCCTCACCTCACCTTGTCCTGGAGCCTTGCCTGACTTCACCTCACCTTGACCTGGAGCCTTGACTCGCCTCACCTTGTCCTGGAGCCTTTCATCACCTCACCTTGTCCTGGAGCCTTGCCTCGCCTCACCTTGTACTGGAGCCTTTCCTCACCTCACCTTGTCCTGGAGCCTTGCCTGACCTCACCTCACCTTGACCTGGAGCCTTGCCTCGCCTCACCTTGTCCTGGAGCCTTTCCTCACCTCACCTTGTCCTGGAGCCTTGCCTCACCTCACCTGACCTTGTCCTGGAGCCTTGCCTCGCCTCACCTCACCTTGTCCTGAATCCTTGCCTCGCCTCACCTCACCTTGTCCTGGAGCCTAGCCTCGCCTCACCTCACCTTGTCCTGGAGCCTAGCCTCGCCTCGCCTCTGCCTGGAGCCTTGCCTCGCCTCGCCTCTACCTGGAGCCTCGCCTTGCCTCGGCCTTGAGCCTACCCTCGCCTCGCCTCACCTTGTCCTGGAGCCTTGCCTCGCCTCACCTCTGCCTGGAGCCTCGCCTCACCTTGACCTGGAGCCTAGCCTCGCCTCGCCTCACCTTGTCCTGGATCCTAGCCTCGCCTCGCCTCACCTTGTCCCGGAGCCTTGCCTCGCCTCGCCACGCCTTGTCCTGGAGCCTTGCCTCGCCTTGCCTCACCTTGTCCTGGAGCCTTGCCTCACCTTGTCCTGGAGCCTCGCCTCAACTTGTCCTGGAGCCTCGCCTCACCTCACCTTGTCCTGGAGCCTTGCCTCGCCTCGCCTCACCTTGTCCTGGAGCCTTGCCTGGCCTCGCCTCACCTTGTCCTGGAGCCTTGCCTCACCTCACCTGACCTTGTCCTGGAGCCTTGCCTCGCCTCACCTCACCTTGTCCTGGATCCTTGCCTCGCCTCACCTCACCTTGTCCTGGAGCCTAGCATCGCCTCACCTCACCTTGTCCTGGAGCCTTGCCTCACCTCACCTTGTCCTGGAGCCACGCCTCACCTTGTCCTGGAGCCTCACCTCACCTTGTCCTGGAGCTTCGCCTCACCTTGTCCTGGAGCATCGCCTCACCTCACCATGTCCTGGAGCCTTGCCTCACCTTTTCCTGGAGCCTTGCCTCACCTCACCTTGTCCTGGAGCCTTGCATCGCCTCACCTTGTCCTGGAGCCTTGCCTCACCTTGTCCTGGAGCCTCGCCTCACCTTGTCCTGGAGCCTCGCCTCACCTCACCTCACCTTGTCCTGGAGCCTTGCCTCACCTCACCTCACCTTGTCCTGGAGCCTTGCCTCACCTCACCTTGTCCTGGAGCCTCACCTCACCTTGTCCTGGAGCCTTGCCTCACCTCACCTCACCTTGTCCTGGAGCCTTGCCTCACCTCGCCTCACCTTGTCCTGGAGCCTTGCCTCACCTCACCTCACCTTGTCCTGGAGCCTTGCCTCACCTCACCTTGTCCTGGAGCCTTGCCTCGCCTCACCTTGTCCTGGAGCCTCGCCTCACCTCACCTTGTCCTGGAGCCTCGCCTCACCTCACCTTGTCCTGGAGCCTTGCCTCGCCTCACCTTGTCCTAGAGCCATGCCTCGCTTCACCTCACCTTGTCCTGGAGCCTTGCCTCACCTCGCCTCACCTTGTCCTGGAGCCTTGCCTCAGCTCACCTCACCTTGTCCTGGAGCCTTGCCTCACCTCACCTCACTTTGTCCTGGAGCCTTGCCTCACCTCACCTTGTCCTGGAGCCTTGCCTCGCCTCACCTTGTCCTGGAGCCTTGCCTCACCTCACTTCACCTTGTCCTGGAGCCTTGCCTCACCTCACCTCACCTTGTCCTGGAGCCTTGACTCACCTCACCTCACCTTGTCCTGGAGCCTTGCCTCACCTAACCTCAGCTTGTCCTGGAGCCTTGCCTCACCTCGCCTCACCTTGTCCTGGAGCCTTGCCTCACCTCACCTCACCTTGTCCTGGAGCCTTGCCTGGCCTCGCCTCACCTTGTCCTGGAGCCTTGCCTGGCCTCGCCTCACCTTGTCCTGGAGCCTTGCCTCACCTCACCTGACCTTGTCCTGGAGCCTTGCCTCGCCTCACCTCACCTTGTCCTGGATCCTTGCCTCGCCTCACCTCACCTTGTCCTGGAGCCTAGCCTCGCCTCACCTCACCTTGTCCTGGAGCCTCACCTCACCTTGTCCTGGAGCTTCGCATCACCTTGTCCTGGAGCATCGCCTCACCTCACCGTGTCCTGGAGCCTTGCCTCACCTCACCTCACCTTGTCCTGGAGCCTCGCCTCGCCTCACCTTGTCCTGGAGCCTTGCCTCACCTTGTCCTGGAGCCTCGCTTCACCTCACCTCACCTTGTCCTGGAGCCTTGCCTCACCTCACCTCACCTTGTCCTGGAGCCTTGCCTCACCTCGCCTCACCTTGTCCTGGAGCCTTGCCTCACCTCACCTCACCTTGTCCTGGAGCCTTGCCTCACCTCACCTCACCTTGTCCTGGAGCCTCGCCTCGCCTCACCTTGTCCTGGAGCCTTGCCTGGCCTCGCCTCACCTTGTCCTGGAGCCTTGCCTCACCTCACCTGACCTTGTCCTGGAGCCTTGCCTCGCCTCACCTCACCTTGTCCTGGATCCTTGCCTCGCCTCACCTCACCTTGTCCTGGAGCCTAGCCTCGCCTCACCTCACCTTGTCCTGGAGCCTTGCCTCACCTCACCTTGTCCTGGAGCCTCGCCTCACCTTGTCCTAGAGCCTCACCTCACCTTGTCCTGGAGCTTCGCCTCACCTTGTCCTGGAGCATCGCCTCACCTCACCGTGTCCTGGAGCCTTGCCTCACCATTTCCTGGAGCCTTGCCTCACCTCACCTTGTCCTGGAGCCTTGCCTCGCCTCACCTTGTCCTGGAGCCTTGCCTCACCTTGTCCTGGAGCCTCGCCTCACCTTGTCCTGGAGCCTCGCCTCACCTCACCTCACCTTGTCCTGGAGCCTTGCCTCACCTCAACTCTCCTTGTCCTGGAGCCTTGCCTCACCTCGCCTCACCTTGTCCTGGAGCCTTGCCTCACCTCATCTCACCTTGTCCTGGAGCCTTGCCTCACCTCACCTCACCTTGTCCTGGAGCCTTGCCTCACCTCACCTTGTCCTGGAGCCTTGCCTCGCCTCACCTTGTCCTGGAGCCTCGCCTCACCTCACCTTGTCCTGGAGCCTCGACTCACCTCACCTTGTCCTGGAGCCTTGCCTCGCCTCACCTTGTCCTAGAGCCCTGCCTCGCTTCACCTCACCTTGTCCTTGAGCCTAGCCTCGCCTCGCCTCACCTTGTCCTGGAGCCTCGCCTCACCTCACCTTGTCCTGGTGCCTTGCCTCGCCTCGCCTCACCTTGTCCTGGAGGCTTGCCTCACCTCACCTCACCTTGTCCTGGAGCCTCGCTTCACCTCACCTTGTCCTGGAGCCTCGCCTCACCTCACCTCACCTTGTCCTGGAGCCTCACCTCAGCTCACCATGTCCCGGAGCCTTGCCTCGCCTCGCCACGCCTTGTCCTGGAGCCTTGCCTCGCCTTGCCTCACCTTGTCCTGGAGCCTCGCCTCACCTTGTCCTGGAGCCTCGCCTCACCTCACCTTGTCCTGGAGCCTTGCCTCGCCTCGCCTCACCTTGTCCTGGAGCCTTGCCTGGCCTCGCCTCACCTTGTCCTGGAGCCTTGCCTCACCTCACCTGACCTTGTCCTGGAGCCTTGCCTCGCCTCACCTCACCTTGTCCTGGATCCTTGCCTCGCCTCACCTCACCTTGTCCTGGAGCCTAGCCTCGCCTCACCTCACCTTGTCCTGGAGCCTTGCCTCACCTCACCTTTTCCTGGAGCCTCGCCTCACCTTGTCCTGGAGCCTCACCTCACCTTGTCCTGGAGCTTCGCCTCACCTTGTCCTGGAGCATCGCCTCACCTCACCATGTCCTGGAGCCTTGCCTCATCTTTTCCTGGAGCCTTGCCTCAACTCACCTTGTCCTGGAGCCTTGCCTCACCTTGTCCTGGAGCCTCGCCTCACCTTGTCCTGGAGCCTCGCCTCACCTCACCTTTTCCTGGAGCCTCGCCTCACCTTGTCCAGGAGCCTCACCTCACCTTGTCCTGGAGCCTCGCCTCACCTCACCTCACCTTGTCCTGGAGCCTTGCCTCACCTCACCTCACCTTGTCCTGGAGCCTTGCCTCACCTCGCCTCACCTTGTCCTGGAGCCTTGCCTCACCTCACCTCACCTTGTCCTGGAGCCTTGCCTCACCTCACCTCACCTTGTCCTGGAGCCTCGCCTCGCCTCAACTTGTCCTGGAGCCTTGCCTGGCCTCGCCTCACCTTGTCCTGGAGCCTTGCCTCACCTCACCTGACCTTGTCCTGGAGCCTTGCCTCACCTCACCTCACCTTGTCCTGGAGCCTTGCCTCACCTAACCTCAGCTTGTCCTGGAGCCTTGCCTCACCTCGCCTCACCTTGTCCTGGAGCCTTGCCTCACCTCACCTCACCTTGTCCTGGAGCCCTGCCTGGCCTCGCCTCACCTTGTCCTGGAGCCTTGCCTGGCCTCGCCTCACCTTGTCCTGGAGCCTTGCCTCACCTCACCTGACCTTGTCCTGGAGCCTTGCCTCGCCTCACCTCACCTTGTCCTGGATCCTTGCCTCGCCTCACCTCACCTTGTCCTGGAGCCTAGCCTCACCTCACCTCACCTTGTCCTGGAGCCTCACCTCACCTTGTCCTGGAGCTTCGCATCACCTTGTCCTGGAGCATCGCCTCACCTCACCGTGTCCTGGAGCCTTGCCTCACCTCACCTCACCTTGTCCTGGAGCCTCGCCTCGCCTCACCTTGTCCTGGAGCCTTGCCTCACCTTGTCCTGGAGCCTCGCCTCACCTCACCTCACCTTGTCCTGGAGCCTTGCCTCACCTCACCTCACCTTGTCCTGGAGCCTTGCCTCACCTCGCCTCACCTTGTCCTGGAGCCTTGCCTCACCTCACCTCACCTTGTCCTGGAGCCTTGCCTCACCTCACCTCACCTTGTCCTGGAGCCTCGCCTCGCCTCACCTTGTCCTGGAGCCTTGCCTGGCCTCGCCTCACCTTGTCCTGGAGCCTTGCCTCACCTCACCTGACCTTGTCCTGGAGCCTTGCCTCGCCTCACCTCACCTTGTCCTGGATCCTTGCCTCGCCTCACCTCACCTTGTCCTGGAGCCTAGCCTCGCCTCACCTCACCTTGTCCTGGAGCCTTGCCTCACCTCACCTTGTCCTGGAGCCTCGCCTCACCTTGTCCTAGAGCCTCACCTCACCTTGTCCTGGAGCTTCGCCTCACCTTGTCCTGGAGCATCGCCTCACCTCACCGTGTCCTGGAGCCTTGCCTCACCATTTCCTGGAGCCTTGCCTCACCTCACCTTGTCCTGGAGCCTTGCCTCGCCTCACCTTGTCCTGGAGCCTTGCCTCACCTTGTCCTGGAGCCTCGCCTCACCTTGTCCTGGAGCCTCGCCTCACCTCACCTCACCTTGTCCTGGAGCCTTGCCTCACCTCAACTCTCCTTGTCCTGGAGCCTTGCCTCACCTCGCCTCACCTTGTCCTGGAGCCTTGCCTCACCTCATCTCACCTTGTCCTGGAGCCTTGCCTCACCTCACCTCACCTTGTCCTGGAGCCTTGCCTCACCTCACCTTGTCCTGGAGCCTTGCCTCGCCTCACCTTGTCCTGGAGCCTCGCCTCACCTCACCTTGTCCTGGAGCCTCGACTCACCTCACCTTGTCCTGGAGCCTTGCCTCGCCTCACCTTGTCCTAGAGCCCTGCCTCGCTTCACCTCACCTTGTCCTTGAGCCTAGCCTCGCCTCGCCTCACCTTGTCCTGGAGCCTCGCCTCACCTCACCTTGTCCTGGTGCCTTGCCTCGCCTCGCCTCACCTTGTCCTGGAGGCTTGCCTCACCTCACCTCACCTTGTCCTGGAGCCTCGCTTCACCTCACCTTGTCCTGGAGCCTCGCCTCACCTCACCTCACCTTGTCCTGGAGCCTCACCTCAGCTCACCATGTCCCGGAGCCTTGCCTCGCCTCGCCACGCCTTGTCCTGGAGCCTTGCCTCGCCTTGCCTCACCTTGTCCTGGAGCCTCGCCTCACCTTGTCCTGGAGCCTCGCCTCACCTCACCTTGTCCTGGAGCCTTGCCTCGCCTCGCCTCACCTTGTCCTGGAGCCTTGCCTGGCCTCGCCTCACCTTGTCCTGGAGCCTTGCCTCACCTCACCTGACCTTGTCCTGGAGCCTTGCCTCGCCTCACCTCACCTTGTCCTGGATCCTTGCCTCGCCTCACCTCACCTTGTCCTGGAGCCTAGCCTCGCCTCACCTCACCTTGTCCTGGAGCCTTGCCTCACCTCACCTTTTCCTGGAGCCTCGCCTCACCTTGTCCTGGAGCCTCACCTCACCTTGTCCTGGAGCTTCGCCTCACCTTGTCCTGGAGCATCGCCTCACCTCACCATGTCCTGGAGCCTTGCCTCATCTTTTCCTGGAGCCTTGCCTCAACTCACCTTGTCCTGGAGCCTTGCCTCACCTTGTCCTGGAGCCTCGCCTCACCTTGTCCTGGAGCCTCGCCTCACCTCACCTTTTCCTGGAGCCTCGCCTCACCTTGTCCAGGAGCCTCACCTCACCTTGTCCTGGAGCCTCGCCTCACCTCACCTCACCTTGTCCTGGAGCCTTGCCTCACCTCACCTCACCTTGTCCTGGAGCCTTGCCTCACCTCGCCTCACCTTGTCCTGGAGCCTTGCCTCACCTCACCTCACCTTGTCCTGGAGCCTTGCCTCACCTCACCTCACCTTGTCCTGGAGCCTCGCCTCGCCTCAACTTGTCCTGGAGCCTTGCCTGGCCTCGCCTCACCTTGTCCTGGAGCCTTGCCTCACCTCACCTGACCTTGTCCTGGAGCCTTGCCTCGCCTCACCTCACCTTGTCCTGGATCCTTGCCTCGCCTCACCTCACCTTGTCCTGGAGCCTAGCCTCGCCTCACCTCACCTTGTCCTGGAGCCTTGCCTCACCTCACCTTGTCCTGGAGCCTCACCTCACCTTGTCCTGGAGCCTCACCTCACCTTGTCCTGGAGCTTCGCCTCACCTTGTCCTGGAGCATCGCCTCACCTCACCGTGTCCTGGAGCCTTGCCTCACCTCACCTCACCTTGTCCTGGAGCCTCGCCTCGCCTCACCTTGTCCTGGAGCCTTGCCTCACCTTGTCCTGGAGCCTCGCCTCACCTCACCTCACCTTGTCCTGGAGCCTTGCCTCACCTCACCTCACCTTGTCCTGGAGCCTTGCCTCACCTCGCCGCACCTTGTCCTGGAGCCTTGCCTCACCTCACCTCACCTTGTCCTGGAGCCTTGCCTCACCTCACCTCACCTTGTCCTGGAGCCTCGCCTCGCCTCACCTTGTCCTGGAGCCTTGCCTCACCTTGTCCTGGAGCCTCGCCTCACCTTGTCCTGGAGCCTCGCCTCACCTCACCTCACCTTGTCCTGGAGCCTTGCCTCACCTCACCTCACCTTGTCCTGGAGCCTTGCCTCACCTCGCCTCACCTTGTCCTGGAGCCTTGCCTCACCTCACCTCACCTTGTCCTGGAGCCTTGCCTCACCTCACCTCACCTTGTCCTGGAGCCTCGCCTCGCCTCACCTTGTCCTGGAGCCTTGCCTGGCCTCGCCTCACCTTGTCCTGGAGCCTTGCCTCACCTCAACTGACCTTGTCCTGGAGCCTTGCCTCGCCTCACCTCACCTTGTCCTGGATCCTTGCCTCGCCTCACCTCACCTTGTCCTGGAGCCTAGACTCGCCTCACCTCACCTTGTCCTGGAGCCTTGCCTCACCTCACCTTGTCCTGGAGCCTCGCCTCACCTTGTCCTGGAGCCTCACCTCACCTTGCCCTGGAGCTTCGCCTCACCTTGTCCTGGAGCATCGCCTCACCTCACCGTGTCCTGGAGCCTTGCCTCACCTTTTCCTGGAGCCTTGCCTCACCTCACCTTGTCCTGGAGCCTTGCCTCGCCTCACCTTGTCCTGGAGCCTTGCCTCACCTTGTCCTGGAGCCTCGCCTCACCTTGTCCTGGAGCCTCGCCTCACCTCACCTCACCTTGTCCTGGAGCCTTGCCTCACCTCACCTCACCTTGTCCTGGAGCCTCGCCTCGCCTCACCTTGTCCTGGAGCCTTGCCTCACCTTGTCCTGGAGCCTCGCCTCACCTTGTCCTGGAGCCTCGCCTCACCTCACCTCACCTTGTCCTGGAGCCTTGCCTCACCTCACCTCACCTTGTCCTGGAGCCTTGCCTCACCTCGCCTCACCTTGTCCTGGAGCCTTGCCTCACCTCACCTCACCTTGTGCTGGAGCCTTGCCTCACCTCACCTCACCTTGTCCTGGAGCCTCGCCTCGCCTCACCTTGTCCTGGAGCCTTGCCTGGCCTGGCCTCACCTTGTCCTGGAGCCTTGCCTCACCTCACCTGACCTTGTCCTGGAGCCTTGCCTCGCCTCACCTCACCTTGTCCTGGATCCTTGCCTCGCCTCACCTCACCTTGTCCTGGAGCCTAGCCTCGCCTCACCTCACCTTGTCCTGGAGCCTTGCCTCACCTCTCCTTGTCCTGGAGCCTCGCCTCACCTTGTCCTAGAGCCTCACCTCACCTTGTCCTGGAGCTTCGCCTCACCTTGTCCTGGAGCATCGCCTCACCTCACCGTGTCCTGGAGCCTTGCCTCACCATTTCCTGGAGCCTTGCCTCACCTCACCTTGTCCTGGAGCCTTGCCTCGCCTCACCTTGTCCTGGAGCCTTGCCTCACCTTGTCCTGGAGCCTCGCCTCACCTTGTCCTGGAGCCTCGCCTCACCTCACCTCACCTTGTCCTGGAGCCTTGCCTCACCTCACCTCACCTTGTCCTGGAGCCTTGCCTCACCTCGCCTCACCTTGTCCTGGAGCCTTGCCTCACCTCACCTCACCTTGTCCTGGAGCCTTGCCTCACCTCACCTCACCTTGTCCTGGAGCCTTGCCTCACCTCACCTTGTCCTGGAGCCTTGCCTCGCCTCACCTTGTCCTGGAGCCTCGCCTCACCTCACCTTGTCCTGGAGCCTCGACTCACCTCACCTTGTCCTGGAGCCTTGCCTCGCCTCACCTTGTCCTAGAGCCATGCCTCGCTTCACCTCACCTTGTCCTTGAGCCTAGCCTCGCCTCGCCTCACCTTGTCCTGGAGCCTCGCCTCACCTCACCTTGTCCTGGTGCCTTGCCTCGCCTCGCCTCACCTTGTCCTGGAGCCTTGCCTCACCTCACCTCACCTTGTCCTGGAGCCTCGCTTCACCTCACCTTGTCCTGGAGCCTCGCCTCACCTCACCTCACCTTGTCCTGGAGCCTCGCCTCACCTTGTCCTGGAGCCTCACCTCAGCTCACCTTGTCCCGGAGCCTTGCCTCGCCTCGCCACGCCTTGTCCTGGAGCCTTGCCTCGCCTTGCCTCACCTTGTCCTGGAGCCTTGCCTCACCTTGTCCTGGAGCCTCGCCTCACCTTGTCCTGGAGCCTCGCCTCACCTCACCTTGTCCTGGAGCCTTGCCTCGCCTCGCCTCACCTTGTCCTGGAGCCTTGCCTGGCCTCGCCTCACCTTGTCCTGGAGCCTTGCCTCACCTCACCTCACCTTGTCCTGGAGCCTTGCCTCGCCTCACCTCACCTTGTCCTGGATCCTTGCCTCGCCTCACCTCACCTTGTCCTGGAGCCTAGCCTCGCCTCACCTCACCTTGTCCTGGAGCCTTGCCTCACCTCACCTTTTCCTGGAGCCTCGCCTCACCTTGTCCTGGAGCCTCACCTCACCTTGTCCTGGAGCTTCGCCTCACCTTGTCCTGGAGCCTTGCCTCACCTCACCTTGTCCTGGAGCCTTGCCTCACCTTGTCCTGGAGCCTCGCCTCACCTTGTCCTGGAGCCTCGCCTCACCTCACCTCACCTTGTCCTGGAGCCTTGCCTCACCTCACCTTGTCCTGGAGCCTTGCCTCGCCTCACCTTGTCCTGGAGCCTTGCCTCACCTTGTCCTGGAGCCTCGCCTCACCTTGTCCTGGAGCCTCGCCTCACCTCACCTCACCTTGTCCTGGAGCCTTGCCTCACCTCACCTTGTCCTGGAGCCTCACCTCACCTTGTCCTGGAGCCTCGCCTCACCTCACCTTGTCCTGGAGCCTAGCCTCGCCTCACCTCACCTTGTCCTGGAGCCTTGCCTCACCTCACCTTGTCCTGGAGCCTCGCCTCACCTCACCTCACCTTGTCCTGGAGCCTTGCCTCACCTAAACTCTCCTTGTCCTGGAGCCTTGCCTCACCTCGCCTCACCTTGTCCTGGAGCCTTGCCTCACCTCACCTCACCTTGTCCTGGAGCCTTGCCTCACCTCACCTCACCTTGTCCCGGAGCCTTGCCTCGCCTCGCCACGCCTTGTCCTGGAGCCTTGCCTCGCCTTGCCTCACCTTGTCCTGGAGCCTTGCCTCACCTTGTCCTGGAGCCTCGCCTCACCTTGTCCTGGAGCCTCGCCTCACCTCACCTTGTCCTGGAGCCTTGCCTCGCCTCGCCTCACCTTGTCCTGGAGCCTTGCCTGGCCTCGCCTCACCTTGTCCTGGAGCCTTGCCTCACCTCACCTGACCTTGTCCTGGAGCCTTGCCTCGCCTCACCTCACCTTGTCCTGGATCCTTGCCTCGCCTCACCTCACCTTGTCCTGGAGCCTAGCCTCGCCTCACCTCACCTTGTCCTGGAGCCTTGCCTCACCTCACCTTTTCCTGGAGCCTCGCCTCACCTTGTCCTGGAGCCTCACCTCACCTTGTCCTGGAGCTTCGCCTCACCTTGTCCTGGAGCATCGCCTCACCTCACCATGTCCTGGAGCCTTGCCTCACCTTTTCCTGGAGCCTTGCCTCACCTCACCTTGTCCTGGAGCCTTGCCTCACCTTGTCCTGGTGCCTCGCCTCACCTTGTCCTGGAGCCTCGCCTCACCTCACCTTTTCCTGGAGCCTCGCCTCACCTTGTCCTGGAGCCTCACCTCACCTTGTCCTGGAGCTTCGCCTCACCTTGTCCTGGAGCATCGCCTCACCTCACCATGTCCTGGAGCCTTGCCTCACCTTGTCCTGGAGCCTCGCCTCACCTCACCTTGTCCTGGAGCCTAGCCTCGCCTCACCTCACCTTGTCCTGGAGCCTTGCCTCACCTCACCTTGTCCTGGAGCCTCGCCTCACCTTGTCCTGGAGCCTCACCTCACCTTGTCCTGGAGCTTCGCCTCACCTTGTCCTGGAGCATCGCCTCACCTCACCGTGTCCTGGAGCCTTGCCTCACCTTTTCCTGGAGCCTTGCCTCACCTCACCTTGTCCTGGAGCCTTGCCTCGCCTCACCTTGTCCTGGAGCCTTGCCTCACCTTGTCCTGGAGCCTCGCCTCACCTTGTCCTGGAGCCTCGCCTCACCTCACCTCACCTTGTCCTGGAGCCTTGCCTCACCTCTCCTCACCTTGTCCTGGAGCCTTGCCTCACCTCGCCGCACCTTGTCCTGGAGCCTTGCCTCACCTCACCTCACCTTGTCCTGGAGCCTTGCCTCACCTCACCTCACCTTGTCCTGGAGCCTCGCCTCGCCTCACCTTGTCCTGGAGCCTTGCCTCACCTTGTCCTGGAGCCTCGCCTCACCTTGTCCTGGAGCCTCGCCTCACCTCACCTCACCTTGTCCTGGAGCCTTGCCTCACCTCACCTCACCTTGTCCTGGAGCCTTGCCTCACCTCGCCTCACCTTGTCCTGGAGCCTTGCCTCACCTCACCTCACCTTGTCCTGGAGCCTTGCCTCACCTCACCTCACCTTGTCCTGGAGCCTCGCCTCGCCTCACCTTGTCCTGGAGCCTTGCCTGGCCTCGCCTCACCTTGTCCTGGAGCCTTGCCTCACCTCACCTGACCTTGTCCTGGATCCTTGCCTCGCCTCACCTCACCTTGTCCTGGATCCTTGCCTCGCCTCACCTCACCTTGTCCTGGAGCCTAGCCTCGCCTCACCTCACCTTGTCCTGGAGCCTTGCCTCACCTCACCTTGTCCTGGAGCCTCGCCTCACCTTGTCCTAGAGCCTCACCTCACCTTGTCCTGGAGCTTCGCCTCACCTTGTCCTGGAGCATCGCCTCACCTCACCTTGTCCTGGAGCCTTGCCACGCCTCACCTTGTCCTGGAGCCTTGCCTCACCTCACCTTGTCCTGGAGCCTTGCCTCGCCTCACCTTGTCCTGGAGCCTTGCCTCACCTTTTCCTGGAGCCTTGCCTCACCTCACCTTGTCCTGGAGCCTTGCCTCACCTTGTCCTGGAGCCTCGCCTCACCTCACCATGTCCTGGAGCCTTGCCTCACCTTTTCCTGGAGCCTTGCCTCACCTCACCTTGTCCTGGAGCCTTGCCTCACCTTGTCCTGGAGCCTCGCCTCACCTTGTCCTGGAGCCTCGCCTCACCTCACCTCACCTTGTCCTGGAGCCTTGCCTCACCTCACCTTGTCCTGGAGCCTTGCCTCGCCTCACCTTGTCCTGGAGCCTTGCCTCACCTTGTCCTGGAGCTTCGCCTCACCTTGTCCTGGAGCCTCGCCTCACCTCACCTCACCTTGTCCTGGAGCCTTGCCTCACCTCACCTTGTCCTGGAGCCTCACCTCACCTTGTCCTGGAGCCTCGCCTCACCTCACCTTGTCCTGGAGCCTAGCCTCGCCTCACCTCACCTTGTCCTGGAGCCTTGCCTCACCTCACCTTGTCCTGGAGCCTCGCCTCACCTTGTCCTGGAGCCTCACCTCACCTTGTCCTGGAGCTTCGCCTCACCTTGTCCTGGAGCATCGCCTCACCTCACCGTGTCCTGGAGCCTTGCCTCACCATTTCCTGGAGCCTTGCCTCACCTCACCTTGTCCTGGAGCCTTGCCTCGCCTCACCTTGTCCTGGAGCCTTGCCTCACCTTGTCCTGGAGCCTCGCCTCACCTTGTCCTGGAGCCTCGCCTCACCTCACCTCACCTTGTCCTGGAGCCTTGCCTCACCTCACCTCACCTTGTCCTGGAGCCTTGCCTCACCTCGCCTCACCTTGTCCTGGAGCCTTGCCTCACCTCACCTCACCTTGTCCTGGAGCCTTGCCTCACCTCACCTCACCTTGTCCTGGAGCCTTGCCTCACCTCACCTTGTCCTGGAGCCTTGCCTCGCCTCACCTTGTCCTGGAGCCTCGCCTCACCTCACCTTGTCCTGGAGCCTCGACTCACCTTGTCCTGGAGCCTCACCTCAGCTCACCTTGTCCCGGAGCCTTGACTCGCCTCGCCTCGCCTTGTCCTGGAGCCTTGCCTCGCCTTGCCTCACCTTGAACTGGAGCCTTGCCTCACCTTGTCCTGTAGCCTCGCCTCACCTTGTCCTGGAGCCTTGACTCACCTCACCTCACCTTGTCCTGGAGCCTTGCCTCACCTAACCTCACCTTGTCCTGGAGCCTCGACTCACCTCACCTTGTCCTGGAGCCTTGCCTCGCCTCACCTTGTCCTAGAGCCATGCCTCGCTTCACCTCACCTTGTCCTTGAGCCTAGCCTCGCCTCGCCTCACCTTGTCCTGGAGCCTCGCCTCACCTCACCTTGTCCTGGTGCCTTGCCTCGCCTCGCCTCACCTTGTCCTGGAGCCTTGCCTCACCTTGTCCTGGAGCCTCGCCTCACCTTGTCCTGGAGCCTCGCCTCACCTCACCTCACCTTGTCCTGGAGCCTTGCCTCACCTCACCTCACCTTGTCCTGGAGCCTTGCCTCACCTCGCCTCACCTTGTCCTGGAGCCTTGCCTCACCTCACCTCACCTTGTCCTGGAGCCTTGCCTCACCTCACCTCACCTTGTCCTGGAGCCTCGCCTCGCCTCACCTTGTCCTGGAGCCTTGCCTGGCCTCGCCTCACCTTGTCCTGGAGCCTTGCCTCACCTCACCTGACCTTGTCCTGGAGCCTTGCCTCGCCTCACCTCACCTTGTCCTGGATCCTTGCCTCGCCTCACCTCACCTTGTCCTGGAGCCTAGCCTCGCCTCACCTCACCTTGTCCTGGAGCCTTGCCTCACCTCACCTTGTCCTGGAGCCTCGCCTCACCTTGTCCTAGAGCCTCACCTCACCTTGTCCTGGAGCTTCGCCTCACCTTGTCCTGGAGCATCGCCTCACCTCACCGTGTCCTGGAGCCTTGCCTCACCATTTCCTGGAGCCTTGCCTCACCTCACCTTGTCCTGGAGCCTTGCCTCGCCTCACCTTGTCCTGGAGCCTTGCCTCACCTTGTCCTGGAGCCTCGCCTCACCCTGTCCTGGAGCCTCGCCTCACCTCACCTCACCTTGTCCTGGAGCCTTGCCTCACCTCACCTCACCTTGTCCTGGAGCCTTGCCTCACCTCGCCTCACCTTGTCCTGGAGCCTTGCCTCACCTCACCTCACCTTGTCCTGGAGCCTTGCCTCACCTCACCTCACCTTGTCCTGGAGCCTTGCCTCACCTCACCTTGTCCTGGAGCCTTGCCTCGCCTCACCTTGTCCTGGAGCCTCGCCTCACCTCACCTTGTCCTGGAGCCTCGACTCACCTCACCTTGTCCTGGAGCCTTGCCTCGCCTCACCTTGTCCTAGAGCCATGCCTCGCTTCACCTCACCTTGTCCTTGAGCCTAGCCTCGCCTCGCCTCACCTTGTCCTGGAGCCTCGCCTCGCCTCACCTTGTCCTGGAGCCTCGCCTCACCTCACCTTGTCCTGGTGCCTTGCCTCGCCTCGCCTCACCTTGTCCTGGAGCCTTGCCTCACCTCACCTCACCTTGTCCTGGAGCCTCGCTTCACCTCACCTTGTCCTGGAGCCTCGCCTCACCTCACCTCACCTTGTCCTGGAGCCTCGCCTCACCTTGTCCTGGAGCCTCACCTCAGCTCACCTTGTCCCGGAGCCTTGCCTCGCCTCGCCACGCCTTGTCCTGGAGCCTTGCCTCGCTTTGCCTCACCTTGTCCTGGAGCCTTGCCTCACCTTGTCCTGGAGCCTCGCCTCACCTTGTCCTGGAGCCTCGCCTCACCTCACCTCACCTTGTCCTGGAGCCTTGCCTCGCCTCGCCTCACCTTGTCCTGGAGCCTTGCCTCACCTCACCTCACCTTGTCCTGGAGCCTTGCCTCACCTCACCTCACCTTGTCCTGGAGCCTCGCCTCGCCTCACCTTGTCCTGGAGCCTTGCCTGGCCTGGCCTCACCTTGTCCTGGAGCCTTGCCTCACCTCACCTGAACTTGTCCTGGAGCCTTGCCTCGCCTCACCTCACCTTGTCCTGGATCCTTGCCTCGCCTCACCTCACCTTGTCCTGGAGCCTAGCCTCGCCTCACCTCACCTTGTCCTGGAGCCTTGCCTCACCTCACCTTGTCCTGGAGCCTCGCCTCACCTTGTCCTAGAGCCTCACCTCACCTTGTCCTGGAGCTTCGCCTCACCTTGTCCTGGAGCATCGCCTCACCTCACCGTGTCCTGGAGCCTTGCCTCACCATTTCCTGGAGCCTTGCCTCACCTCACCTTGTCCTGGAGCCTTGCCTCGCCTCACCTTGTCCTGGAGCCTTGCCTCACCTTGTCCTGGAGCCTCGCCTCACCTTGTCCTGGAGCCTCGCCTCACCTCACCTCACCTTGTCCTGGAGCCTTGCCTCACCTCACCTCACCTTGTCCTGGAGCCTTGCCTCACCTTTTCCTGGAGCCTTGCCTCACCTCACCTTGTCCTGGAGCCTTGCCTCGCCTTGTCCTGGAGCCTCGCCTCACCTCACCTCACCTTGTCCTGGAGCCTTGCCTCACCTCACCTCACCTTGTCCTGGAGCCTTGCCTCACCTTGTCCTGGAGCCTCGCCTCACCTCACCTCACCTTGTCCTGGAGCCTTGCCTCACCTCACCTCACCTTGTCCTGGAGCCTTGCCTCACCTCGCCTCACCTTGTCCTGGAGCCTTGCCTCACCTCACCTCACCGTGTGCTGGAGCCTTGCCTCACCTCACCTCACCTTGTCCTGGAGCCTCGCCTCGCCTCACCTTGTCCTGGAGCCTTGCCTGGCCTGGCCTCACCTTGTCCTGGAGCCTTGCCTCACCTCACCTGACCTTGTCCTGGAGCCTTGCCTCGCCTCACCTCACCTTGTCCTGGATCCTTGCCTCGCCTCACCTCACCTTGTCCTGGAGCCTAGCCTCGCCTCACCTCACCTTGTCCTGGAGCCTTGCCTCACCTCTCCTTGTCCTGGAGCCTCGCCTCACCTTGTCCTAGAGCCTCACCTCACCTTGTCCTGGAGCTTCGCCTCACCTTGTCCTGGAGCATCGCCTCACCTCACCGTGTCCTGGAGCCTTGCCTCACCATTTCCTGGAGCCTTGCCTCACCTCACCTTGTCCTGGAGCCTTGCCTCGCCTCACCTTGTCCTGGAGCCTTGCCTCACCTTGTCCTGGAGCCTCGCCTCACCTTGTCCTGGAGCCTCGCCTCACCTCACCTCACCTTGTCCTGGAGCCTTGCCTCACCTCACCTCACCTTGTCCTGGAGCCTTGCCTCACCTCGCCTCACCTTGTCCTGGAGCCTTGCCTCACCTCACCTCACCTTGTCCTGGAGCCTTGCCTCACCTCACCTCACCTTGTCCTGGAGCCTTGCCTCACCTCACCTTGTCCTGGAGCCTTGCCTCGCCTCACCTTGTCCTGGAGCCTCGCCTCACCTCACCTTGTCCTGGAGCCTCGACTCACCTCACCTTGTCCTGGAGCCTTGCCTCGCCTCACCTTGTCCTAGAGCCATGCCTCGCTTCACCTCACCTTGTCCTTGAGCCTAGCCTCGCCTCGCCTCACCTTGTCCTGGAGCCTCGCCTCACCTCACCTTGTCCTGGTGCCTTGCCTCGCCTCGCCTCACCTTGTCCTGGAGCCTTGCCTCACCTCACCTCACCTTGTCCTGGAGCCTCGCTTCACCTCACCTTGTGCTGGAGCCTCGCCTCACCTCACCTCACCTTGTCCTGGAGCCTCGCCTCACCTTGTCCTGGAGCCTCACCTCAGCTCACCTTGTCCCGGAGCCTTGCCTCGCCTCGCCACGCCTTGTCCTGGAGCCTTGCCTCGCCTTGCCTCACCTTGTCCTGGAGCCTTGCCTCACCTTGTCCTGGAGCCTCGCCTCACCTTGTCCTGGAGCCTCGCCTCACCTCACCTTGTCCTGGAGCCTTGCCTCGCCTCGCCTCACCTTGTCCTGGAGCCTTGCCTGGCCTCGCCTCACCTTGTCCTGGAGCCTTGCCTCACCTCACCTCACCTTGTCCTGGAGCCTTGCCTCGCCTCACCTCACCTTGTCCTGGATCCTTGCCTCGCCTCACCTCACCTTGTCCTGGAGCCTAGCCTCGCCTCACCTCACCTTGTCCTGGAGCCTTGCCTCACCTCACCTTTTCCTGGAGCCTCGCCTCACCTTGTCCTGGAGCCTCACCTCACCTTGTCCTGGAGCTTCGCCTCACCTTGTCCTGGAGCATCGCCTCACCTCACCATGTCCTGGAGCCTTGCCTCACCTTTTCCTGGAGCCTTGCCTCACCTCACCTTGTCCTGGAGCCTTGCCTCACCTTGTCCTGGAGCCTCGCCTCACCTTGTCCTGGAGCCTCGCCTCACCTCACCTCACCTTGTCCTGGAGCCTTGCCTCACCTCACCTTGTCCTGGAGCCTTGCCTCGCCTCACCTTGTCCTGGAGCCTTGCCTCACCTTGTCCTGGAGCCTCGCCTCACCTTGTCCTGGAGCCTCGCCTCACCTCACCTCACCTTGTCCTGGAGCCTTGCCTCACCTCACCTTGTCCTGGAGCCTCACCTCACCTTGTCCTGGAGCCTCGCCTCACCTCACCTTGTCCTGGAGCCTAGCCTCGCCTCACCTCACCTTGTCCTGGAGCCTTGCCTCACCTCACCTTGTCCTGGAGCCTCGCCTCACCTCACCTCACCTTGTCCTGGAGCCTTGCCTCACCTAAACTCTCCTTGTCCTGGAGCCTTGCCTCACCTCGCCTCACCTTGTCCTGGAGCCTTGCCTCACCTCACCTCACCTTGTCCTGGAGCCTTGCCTCACCTCACCTCACCTTGTCCCGGAGCCTTGCCTCGCCTCGCCACGCCTTGTCCTGGAGCCTTGCCTCGCCTTGCCTCACCTTGTCCTGGAGCCTTGCCTCACCTTGTCCTGGAGCCTCGCCTCACCTTGTCCTGGAGCCTCGCCTCACCTCACCTTGTCCTGGAGCCTTGCCTCGTCTCGCCTCACCTTGTCCTGGAGCCTTGCCTGGCCTCGCCTCACCTTGTCCTGGAGCCTTGCCTCACCTCACCTGACCTTGTCCTGGAGCCTTGCCTCGCCTCACCTCACCTTGTCCTGGATCCTTGCCTCGCCTCACCTCACCTTGTCCTGGAGCCTAGCCTCGCCTCACCTCACCTTGTCCTGGAGCCTTGCCTCACCTCACCTTTTCCTGGAGCCTCGCCTCACCTTGTCCTGGAGCCTCACCTCACCTTGTCCTGGAGCTTCGCCTCACCTTGTCCTGGAGCATCGCCTCACCTCACCATGTCCTGCAGCCTTGCCTCACCTTTTCCTGGAGCCTTGCCTCACCTCACCTTGTCCTGGAGCCTTGCCTCACCTTGTCCTGGTGCCTCGCCTCACCTTGTCCTGGAGCCTCGCCTCACCTCACCTTTTCCTGGAGCCTCGCCTCACCTTGTCCTGGAGCCTCACCTCACCTTGTCCTGGAGCTTCGCCTCACCTTGTCCTGGAGCATCGCCTCACCTCACCATGTCCTGGAGCCTTGCCTCACCTTGTCCTGGAGCCTCGCCTCACCTCACCTTGTCCTGGAGCCTAGCCTCGCCTCACCTCACCTTGTCCTGGAGCCTTGCCTCACCTCACCTTGTCCTAGAGCCTCGCCTCACCTTGTCCTGGAGCCTCACCTCACCTTGTCCTGGAGCTTCGCCTCACCTTGTCCTGGAGCATCGCCTCACCTCACCGTGTCCTGGAGCCTTGCCTCACCTTTTCCTGGAGCCTTGCCTCACCTCACCTTGTCCTGGAGCCTTGCCTCGCCTCACCTTGTCCTGGAGCCTTGCCTCACCTTGTCCTGGAGCCTCGCCTCACCTTGTCCTGGAGCCTCGCCTCACCTCACCTCACCTTGTCCTGGAGCCTTGCCTCACCTCTCCTCACCTTGTCCTGGAGCCTTGCCTCACCTCGCCGCACCTTGTCCTGGAGCCTTGCCTCACCTCACCTCACCTTGTCCTGGAGCCTTGCCTCACCTCACCTCACCTTGTCCTGGAGCCTCGCCTCGCCTCACCTTGTCCTGGAGCCTTGCCTCACCTTGTCCTGGAGCCTCGCCTCACCTTGTCCTGGAGCCTCGCCTCACCTCACCTCACCTTGTCCTGGAGCCTTGCCTCACCTCACCTCACCTTGTCCTGGAGCCTTGCCTCACCTCGCCTCACCTTGTCCTGGAGCCTTGCCTCACCTCACCTCACCTTGTCCTGGAGCCTTGCCTCACCTCACCTCACCTTGTCCTGGAGCCTCGCCTCGCCTCACCTTGTCCTGGAGCCTTGCCTGGCCTCGCCTCACCTTGTCCTGGAGCCTTGCCTCACCTCACCTTGTCCTGGAGCCTCGCCTCACCTTGTCCTAGAGCCTCACCTCACCTTGTCCTGGAGCTTCGCCTCACCTTGTCCTGGAGCATCGCCTCACCTCACCTTGTCCTGGAGCCTTGCCACGCCTCACCTTGTCCTGGAGCCTTGCCTCACCTCACCTTGTCCTGGAGCCTTGCCTCGCCTCACCTTGTCCTGGAGCCTTGCCTCACCTTTTCCTGGAGCCTTGCCTCACCTCACCTTGTCCTGGAGCCTTGCCTCACCTTGTCCTGGAGCCTCGCCTCACCTCACCATGTCCTGGAGCCTTGCCTCACCTTTTCCTGGAGCCTTGCCTCACCTCACCTTGTCCTGGAGCCTTGCCTCACCTTGTCCTGGAGCCTCGCCTCACCTTGTCCTGGAGCCTCGCCTCACCTCACCTCACCTTGTCCTGGAGCCTTGCCTCACCTCACCTTGTCCTGGAGCCTTGCCTCGCCTCACCTTGTCCTGGAGCCTTGCCTCACCTTGTCCTGGAGCTTCGCCTCACCTTGTCCTGGAGCCTCGCCTCACCTCACCTCACCTTGTCCTGGAGCCTTGCCTCACCTCACCTTGTCCTGGAGCCTCACCTCACCTTGTCCTGGAGCCTCGCCTCACCTCACCTTGTCCTGGAGCCTAGCCTCGCCTCACCTCACCTTGTCCTGGAGCCTTGCCTCACCTCACCTTGTCCTGGAGCCTCGCCTCACCTTGTCCTGGAGCCTCACCTCACCTTGTCCTGGAGCTTCGCCTCACCTTGTCCTGGAGCATCGCCTCACCTCACCGTGTCCTGGAGCCTTGCCTCACCATTTCCTGGAGCCTTGCCTCACCTCACCTTGTCCTGGAGCCTTGCCTCGCCTCACCTTGTCCTGGAGCCTTGCCTCACCTTGTCCTGGAGCCTCGCCTCACCTTGTCCTGGAGCCTCGCCTCACCTCACCTCACCTTGTCCTGGAGCCTTGCCTCTCCTCACCTCACCTTGTCCTGGAGCCTTGCCTCACCTCGCCTCACCTTGTCCTGGAGCCTTGCCTCACCTCACCTCACCTTGTCCTGGAGCCTTGCCTCACCTCACCTCACCTTGTCCTGGAGCCTTGCCTCACCTCACCTTGTCCTGGAGCCTTGCCTCGCCTCACCTTGTCCTGGAGCCTCGCCTCACCTCACCTTGTCCTGGAGCCTCGACTCACCTTGTCCTGGAGCCTCACCTCAGCTCACCTTGTCCCGGAGCCTTGACTCGCCTCGCCTCGCCTTGTCCTGGAGCCTTGCCTCGCCTTGCCTCACCTTGAACTGGAGCCTTGCCTCACCTTGTCCTGTAGCCTCGCCTCACCTTGTCCTGGAGCCTTGACTCACCTCACCTCACCTTGTCCTGGAGCCTTGCCTCACCTAACCTCACCTTGTCCTGGAGCCTCGACTCACCTCACCTTGTCCTGGAGCCTTGCCTCGCCTCACCTTGTCCTAGAGCCATGCCTCGCTTCACCTCACCTTGTCCTTGAGCCTAGCCTCGCCTCGCCTCACCTTGTCCTGGAGCCTCGCCTCACCTCACCTTGTCCTGGTGCCTTGCCTCGCCTCGCCTCACCTTGTCCTGGAGCCTTGCCTCACCTTGTCCTGGAGCCTCGCCTCACCTTGTCCTGGAGCCTCGCCTCACCTCACCTCACCTTGTCCTGGAGCCTTGCCTCACCTCACCTCACCTTGTCCTGGAGCCTTGCCTCACCTCGCCTCACCTTGTCCTGGAGCCTTGCCTCACCTCACCTCACCTTGTCCTGGAGCCTTGCCTCACCTCACCTCACCTTGTCCTGGAGCCTCGCCTCGCCTCACCTTGTCCTGGAGCCTTGCCTGGCCTCGCCTCACCTTGTCCTGGAGCCTTGCCTCACCTCACCTGACCTTGTCCTGGAGCCTTGCCTCGCCTCACCTCACCTTGTCCTGGATCCTTGCCTCGCCTCACCTCACCTTGTCCTGGAGCCTAGCCTCGCCTCACCTCACCTTGTCCTGGAGCCTTGCCTCACCTCACCTTGTCCTGGAGCCTCGCCTCACCTTGTCCTAGAGCCTCACCTCACCTTGTCCTGGAGCTTCGCCTCACCTTGTCCTGGAGCATCGCCTCACCTCACCGTGTCCTGGAGCCTTGCCTCACCATTTCCTGGAGCCTTGCCTCACCTCACCTTGTCCTGGAGCCTTGCCTCGCCTCACCTTGTCCTGGAGCCTTGCCTCACCTTGTCCTGGAGCCTCGCCTCACCCTGTCCTGGAGCCTCGCCTCACCTCACCTCACCTTGTCCTGGAGCCTTGCCTCACCTCACCTCACCTTGTCCTGGAGCCTTGCCTCACCTCGCCTCACCTTGTCCTGGAGCCTTGCCTCACCTCACCTCACCTTGTCCTGGAGCCTTGCCTCACCTCACCTCACCTTGTCCTGGAGCCTTGCCTCACCTCACCTTGTCCTGGAGCCTTGCCTCGCCTCACCTTGTCCTGGAGCCTCGCCTCACCTCACCTTGTCCTGGAGCCTCGACTCACCTCACCTTGTCCTGGAGCCTTGCCTCGCCTCACCTTGTCCTAGAGCCATGCCTCGCTTCACCTCACCTTGTCCTTGAGCCTAGCCTCGCCTCGCCTCACCTTGTCCTGGAGCCTCGCCTCACCTCACCTTGTCCTGGTGCCTTGCCTCGCCTCGCCTCACCTTGTCCTGGAGCCTTGCCTCACCTCACCTCACCTTGTCCTGGAGCCTCGCTTCACCTCACCTTGTCCTGGAGCCTCGCCTCACCTCACCTCACCTTGTCCTGGAGCCTCGCCTCACCTTGTCCTGGAGCCTCACCTCAGCTCACCTTGTCCCGGAGCCTTGCCTCGCCTCGCCACGCCTTGTCCTGGAGCCTTGCCTCGCTTTGCCTCACCTTGTCCTGGAGCCTTGCCTCACCTTGTCCTGGAGCCTCGCCTCACCTTGTCCTGGAGCCTCGCCTCACCTCACCTCACCTTGTCCTGGAGCCTTGCCTCGCCTCGCCTCACCTTGTCCTGGAGCCTTGCCTCACCTCACCTCACCTTGTCCTGGAGCCTTGCCTCACCTCACCTCACCTTGTCCTGGAGCCTTGCCTCACCTCACCTCACCTTGTCCTGGAGCCTCGCCTCGCCTCACCTTGTCCTGGAGCCTTGCCTGGCCTGGCCTCACCTTGTCCTGGAGCCTTGCCTCACCTCACCTGAACTTGTCCTGGAGCCTTGCCTCGCCTCACCTCACCTTGTCCTGGATCCTTGCCTCGCCTCACCTCACCTTGTCCTGGAGCCTAGCCTCGCCTCACCTCACCTTGTCCTGGAGCCTTGCCTCACCTCACCTTGTCCTGGAGCCTCGCCTCACCTTGTCCTAGAGCCTCACCTCACCTTGTCCTGGAGCTTCGCCTCACCTTGTCCTGGAGCATCGCCTCACCTCACCGTGTCCTGGAGCCTTGCCTCACCATTTCCTGGAGCCTTGCCTCACCTCACCTTGTCCTGGAGCCTTGCCTCGCCTCACCTTGTCCTGGAGCCTTGCCTCACCTTGTCCTGGAGCCTCGCCTCACCTTGTCCTGGAGCCTCGCCTCACCTCACCTCACCTTGTCCTGGAGCCTTGCCTCACCTCACCTCACCTTGTCCTGGAGCCTTGCCTCACCTTTTCCTGGAGCCTTGCCTCACCTCACCTTGTCCTGGAGCCTTGCCTCGCCTCACCTTGTCCTGGAGCCTTGCCTCACCTTGTCCTGGAGCCTCGCCTCACCTTGTCCTGGAGCCTCGCCTCACCTCACCTCACCTTGTCCTGGAGCCTTGCCTCACCTCTCCTCACCTTGTCCTGGAGCCTTGCCTCACCTCGCCGCACCTTGTCCTGGAGCCTTGCCTCACCTCACCTCACCTTGTCCTGGAGCCTTGCCTCACCTCACCTCACCTTGTCCTGGAGCCTCGCCTCGCCTCACCTTGTCCTGGAGCCTTGCCTCACCTTGTCCTGGAGCCTCGCCTCACCTTGTCCTGGAGCCTCGCCTCACCTCACCTCACCTTGTCCTGGAGCCTTGCCTCACCTCACCTCACCTTGTCCTGGAGCCTTGCCTCACCTCGCCTCACCTTGTCCTGGAGCCTTGCCTCACCTCACCTCACCTTGTCCTGGAGCCTTGCCTCACCTCACCTCACCTTGTCCTGGAGCCTCGCCTCGCCTCACCTTGTCCTGGAGCCTTGCCTGGCCTCGCCTCACCTTGTCCTGGAGCCTTGCCTCACCTCACCTGACCTTGTCCTGGATCCTTGCCTCGCCTCACCTCACCTTGTCCTGGATCCTTGCCTCGCCTCACCTCACCTTGTCCTGGAGCCTAGCCTCGCCTCACCTCACCTTGTCCTGGAGCCTTGCCTCACCTCACCTTGTCCTGGAGCCTCGCCTCACCTTGTCCTAGAGCCTCACCTCACCTTGTCCTGGAGCCTAGCCTCGCCTCACCTCACCTTGTCCTGGAGCCTCGCCACACCTTGTCCTAGAGCCTCACCTCACCTTGTCCTGGAGCTTCGCCTCACCTTGTCCTGGAGCATCGCCTCACCTCACCTTGTCCTGGAGCCTTGCCACGCCTCACCTTGTCCTGGAGCCTTGCCTCACCTCACCTTGTCCTGGAGCCTTGCCTCGCCTCACCTTGTCCTGGAGCCTTGCCTCACCTTTTCCTGGAGCCTTGCCTCACCTCACCTTGTCCTGGAGCCTTGCCTCACCTTGTCCTGGAGCCTCGCCTCGCCTCACCTTGTCCTGGAGCCTTGCCTGGCCTCGCCTCACCTTGTCCTGGAGCCTTGCCTCACCTCACCTGACCTTGTCCTGGATCCTTGCCTCGCCTCACCTCACCTTGTCCTGGATCCTTGCCTCGCCTCACCTCACCTTGTCCTGGAGCCTAGCCTCGCCTCACCTCACCTTGTCCTGGAGCCTTGCCTCACCTCACCTTGTCCTGGAGCCTCGCCTCACCTTGTCCTAGAGCCTCACCTCACCTTGTCCTGGAGCCTAGCCTCGCCTCACCTCACCTTGTCCTGGAGCCTTGCCTCACCTCACCTTGTCCTGGAGCCTCGCCTCACCTTGTCCTAGAGCCTCACCTCACCTTGTCCTGGAGCTTCGCCTCACCTTGTCCTGGAGCATCGCCTCACCTCACCTTGTCCTGGAGCCTTGCCACGCCTCACCTTGTCCTGGAGCCTTGCCTCACCTCACCTTGTCCTGGAGCCTTGCCTCGCCTCACCTTGTCCTGGAGCCTTGCCTCACCTTTTCCTGGAGCCTTGCCTCACCTCACCTTGTCCTGGAGCCTTGCCTCACCTTGTCCTGGAGCCTCGCCTCACCTCACCATGTCCTGGAGCCTTGCCTCACCTTTTCCTGGAGCCTTGCCTCACCTCACCTTGTCCTGGAGCCTTGCCTCACCTTGTCCTGGAGCCTCGCCTCACCTTGTCCTGGAGCCTCGCCTCACCTCACCTCACCTTGTCCTGGAGCCTTGCCTCACCTCACCTTGTCCTGGAGCCTTGCCTCGCCTCACCTTGTCCTGGAGCCTTGCCTCACCTTGTCCTGGAGCTTCGCCTCACCTTGTCCTGGAGCCTCGCCTCACCTCACCTCACCTTGTCCTGGAGCCTTGCCTCACCTCACCTTGTCCTGGAGCCTCACCTCACCTTGTCCTGGAGCCTCGCCTCACCTCACCTTGTCCTGGAGCCTAGCCTCGCCTCACCTCACCTTGTCCTGGAGCCTTGCCTCACCTCACCTTGTCCTGGAGCCTCGCCTCACCTTGTCCTGGAGCCTCGCCTCACCTCACCTCACCTTGTCCTGGAGCCTTGCCTCACCTCACCTCACCTTGTCCTGGAGCCTTGCCTCACCTCGCCTCACCTTGTCCTGGAGCCTTGCCTCACCTCACCTCACCTTGTCCTGGAGCCTTGCCTCACCTCACCTCACCTTGTCCTGGAGCCTCGCCTCGCCTCACCTTGTCCTGGAGCCTTGCCTGGCCTCGCCTCACCTTGTCCTGGAGCCTTGCCTCACCTCACCTGACCTTGTCCTGGATCCTTGCCTCGCCTCACCTCACCTTGTCCTGGATCCTTGCCTCGCCTCACCTCACCTTGTCCTGGAGCCTAGCCTCGCCTCACCTCACCTTGTCCTGGAGCCTTGCCTCACCTCACCTTGTCCTGGAGCCTCGCCTCACCTTGTCCTAGAGCCTCACCTCACCTTGTCCTGGAGCTTCGCCTCACCTTGTCCTGGAGCATCGCCTCACCTCACCTTGTCCTGGAGCCTTGCCACGCCTCACCTTGTCCTGGAGCCTTGCCTCACCTCACCTTGTCCTGGAGCCTTGCCTCGCCTCACCTTGTCCTGGAGCCTTGCCTCACCTTTTCCTGGAGCCTTGCCTCACCTCACCTTGTCCTGGAGCCTTGCCTCACCTTGTCCTGGAGCCTCGCCTCACCTCACCATGTCCTGGAGCCTTGCCTCACCTTTTCCTGGAGCCTTGCCTCACCTCACCTTGTCCTGGAGCCTTGCCTCACCTTGTCCTGGAGCCTCGCCTCACCTTGTCCTGGAGCCTCGCCTCACCTCACCTCACCTTGTCCTGGAGCCTTGCCTCACCTCACCTTGTCCTGGAGCCTTGCCTCGCCTCACCTTGTCCTGGAGCCTTGCCTCACCTTGTCCTGGAGCTTCGCCTCACCTTGTCCTGGAGCCTCGCCTCACCTCACCTCACCTTGTCCTGGAGCCTTGCCTCACCTCACCTTGTCCTGGAGCCTCACCTCACCTTGTCCTGGAGCCTCGCCTCACCTCACCTTGTCCTGGAGCCTAGCCTCGCCTCACCTCACCTTGTCCTGGAGCCTTGCCTCACCTCACCTTGTCCTGGAGCCTCGCCTCACCTTGTCCTGGAGCCTCACCTCACCTTGTCCTGGAGCTTCGCCTCACCTTGTCCTGGAGCATCGCCTCACCTCACCGTGTCCTGGAGCCTTGCCTCACCATTTCCTGGAGCCTTGCCTCACCTCACCTTGTCCTGGAGCCTTGCCTCGCCTCACCTTGTCCTGGAGCCTTGCCTCACCTTGTCCTGGAGCCTCGCCTCACCTTGTCCTGGAGCCTCGCCTCACCTCACCTCACCTTGTCCTGGAGCCTTGCCTCACCTCACCTCACCTTGTCCTGGAGCCTTGCCTCACCTCGCCTCACCTTGTCCTGGAGCCTTGCCTCACCTCACCTCACCTTGTCCTGGAGCCTTGCCTCACCTCACCTCACCTTGTCCTGGAGCCTTGCCTCACCTCACCTTGTCCTGGAGCCTTGCCTCGCCTCACCTTGTCCTGGAGCCTCGCCTCACCTCACCTTGTCCTGGAGCCTCGACTCACCTTGTCCTGGAGCCTCACCTCAGCTCACCTTGTCCCGGAGCCTTGACTCGCCTCGCCTCGCCTTGTCCTGGAGCCTTGCCTCGCCTTGCCTCACCTTGAACTGGAGCCTTGCCTCACCTTGTCCTGTAGCCTCGCCTCACCTTGTCCTGGAGCCTTGACTCACCTCACCTCACCTTGTCCTGGAGCCTTGCCTCACCTAACCTCACCTTGTCCTGGAGCCTCGACTCACCTCACCTTGTCCTGGAGCCTTGCCTCGCCTCACCTTGTCCTAGAGCCATGCCTCGCTTCACCTCACCTTGTCCTTGAGCCTAGCCTCGCCTCGCCTCACCTTGTCCTGGAGCCTCGCCTCACCTCACCTTGTCCTGGTGCCTTGCCTCGCCTCGCCTCACCTTGTCCTGGAGCCTTGCCTCACCTTGTCCTGGAGCCTTGCCTCACCTCACCTGACCTTGTCCTGGAGCCTTGCCTCGCCTCACCTCACCTTGTCCTGGATCCTTGCCTCGCCTCACCTCACCTTGTCCTGGAGCCTAGCCTCGCCTCACCTCACCTTGTCCTGGAGCCTTGCCTCACCTCACCTTGTCCTGGAGCCTCGCCTCACCTTGTCCTAGAGCCTCACCTCACCTTGTCCTGGAGCTTCGCCTCACCTTGTCCTGGAGCATCGCCTCACCTCACCGTGTCCTGGAGCCTTGCCTCACCATTTCCTGGAGCCTTGCCTCACCTCACCTTGTCCTGGAGCCTTGCCTCGCCTCACCTTGTCCTGGAGCCTTGCCTCACCTTGTCCTGGAGCCTCGCCTCACCCTGTCCTGGAGCCTCGCCTCACCTCACCTCACCTTGTCCTGGAGCCTTGCCTCACCTCACCTCACCTTGTCCTGGAGCCTTGCCTCACCTCGCCTCACCTTGTCCTGGAGCCTTGCCTCACCTCACCTCACCTTGTCCTGGAGCCTTGCCTCACCTCACCTCACCTTGTCCTGGAGCCTTGCCTCACCTCACCTTGTCCTGGAGCCTTGCCTCGCCTCACCTTGTCCTGGAGCCTCGCCTCACCTCACCTTGTCCTGGAGCCTCGACTCACCTCACCTTGTCCTGGAGCCTTGCCTCGCCTCACCTTGTCCTAGAGCCATGCCTCGCTTCACCTCACCTTGTCCTTGAGCCTAGCCTCGCCTCGCCTCACCTTGTCCTGGAGCCTCGCCTCACCTCACCTTGTCCTGGTGCCTTGCCTCGCCTCGCCTCACCTTGTCCTGGAGCCTTGCCTCACCTCACCTCACCTTGTCCTGGAGCCTCGCTTCACCTCACCTTGTCCTGGAGCCTCGCCTCACCTCACCTCACCTTGTCCTGGAGCCTCGCCTCACCTTGTCCTGGAGCCTCACCTCAGCTCACCTTGTCCCGGAGCCTTGCCTCGCCTCGCCACGCCTTGTCCTGGAGCCTTGCCTCGCTTTGCCTCACCTTGTCCTGGAGCCTTGCCTCACCTTGTCCTGGAGCCTCGCCTCACCTTGTCCTGGAGCCTCGCCTCACCTCACCTCACCTTGTCCTGGAGCCTTGCCTCGCCTCGCCTCACCTTGTCCTGGAGCCTTGCCTCACCTCACCTCACCTTGTCCTGGAGCCTTGCCTCACCTCACCTCACCTTGTCCTGGAGCCTTGCCTCACCTCACCTCACCTTGTCCTGGAGCCTCGCCTCGCCTCACCTTGTCCTGGAGCCTTGCCTGGCCTGGCCTCACCTTGTCCTGGAGCCTTGCCTCACCTCACCTGAACTTGTCCTGGAGCCTTGCCTCGCCTCACCTCACCTTGTCCTGGATCCTTGCCTCGCCTCACCTCACCTTGTCCTGGAGCCTAGCCTCGCCTCACCTCACCTTGTCCTGGAGCCTTGCCTCACCTCACCTTGTCCTGGAGCCTCGCCTCACCTTGTCCTAGAGCCTCACCTCACCTTGTCCTGGAGCTTCGCCTCACCTTGTCCTGGAGCATCGCCTCACCTCACCGTGTCCTGGAGCCTTGCCTCACCATTTCCTGGAGCCTTGCCTCACCTCACCTTGTCCTGGAGCCTTGCCTCGCCTCACCTTGTCCTGGAGCCTTGCCTCACCTTGTCCTGGAGCCTCGCCTCACCTTGTCCTGGAGCCTCGCCTCACCTCACCTCACCTTGTCCTGGAGCCTTGCCTCACCTCACCTCACCTTGTCCTGGAGCCTTGCCTCACCTCGCCTCACCTTGTCCTGGAGCCTTGCCTCACCTCACCTCACCTTGTCCTGGAGCCTTGCCTCACCTCACCTCACCTTGTCCTGGAGCCTTGCCTCACCTCACCTTGTCCTGGAGCCTTGCCTCGCCTCACCTTGTCCTGGAGCCTCGACTCACCTCACCTTGTCCTGGAGCCTCGACTCACCTCACCTCACCTTGTCCTGGAGCCTTGCCTCGCCTCACCTTGTCCTAGAGCCATGCCTCGCTTCACCTCACCTTGTCCTTGAGCCTAGCCTCGCCTCGCCTCACCTTGTCCTGGAGCCTCGCCTCACCTCACCTTGTCCTGGTGCCTTGCCTCGCCTCGCCTCACCTTGTCCTGGAGCCTTGCCTCACCTCACCTCACCTTGTCCTGGAGCCTCGCTTCACCTCACCTTGTCCTGGAGCCTCGCCTCACCTCACCTCACCTTGTCCTGGAGCCTCGCCTCACCTTGTCCTGGTGCCTTGCCTCACCTCGCCTCACCTTGTCCTGGAGCCTTGCCTCACCTCACCTCACCTTGTCCTGGAGCCTTGCCTCACCTCACCTCACCTTGTCCTGGAGCCTTGCCTCACCTCACCTTGTCCTGGAGCCTTGCCTCGCCTAACCTTGTCCTGGAGCCTTGCCTCACCTCACCTTGTCCTGGAGCCTCGACTCACCTCACCTTGTCCTGGAGCCTTGCCTCACCTCACCTCACCTTGTCCTGGAGCCTTGCCTCACCTCACCTTGTCCTGGAGCCTTGCCTCGCCTCACCTTGTCCTGGAGCCTCGACTCACCTCACCTTGTCCTGGAGCCTCGACTCACCTCACCTTGTCCTGGAGCCTTGCCTCGCCTCACCTTGTCCTAGAGCCATGCCTCGCTTCACCTCACCTTGTCCTTGAGCCTAGCCTCGCCTCGCCTCACCTTGTCCTGGAGCCTCGCCTCACCTCACCTTGTCCTGGTGCCTTGCCTCGCCTCGCCTCACCTTGTCCTGGAGCCTTGCCTCACCTCACCTCACCTTGTCCTGGAGCCTCGCTTCACCTCACCTTGTCCTGGAGCCTCGCCTCACCTCACCTCACCTTGTCCTGGAGCCTCGCCTCACCTTGTCCTGGAGCCTCACCTCAGCTCACCTTGTCCCGGAGCCTTGCCTCGCCTCGCCACGCCTTGTCCTGGAGCCTTGCCTCGCCTTGCCTCACCTTGTCCTGGAGCCTTGCCTCACCTTGTCCTGGAGCCTCGCCTCACCTTGTCCTGGAGCCTCGCCTCACCTCACCTTGTCCTGGACCCTTGCCTCGCCTCGCCTCACCTTGTCCTGGAGCCTTGCCTGGCCTCGCCTCACCTTGTCCTGGAGCCTTGCCTCACCTCACCTGACCTTGTCCTGGAGTCTTGCCTCGCCTCACCTCACCTTGTCCTGGATCCTTGCCTCGCCTCACCTCACCTTGTCCTGGAGCCTAGCCTCGCCTCACCTCACCTTGTCCTGGAGCCTTGCCTCACCTCACCTTATCCTGGAGCCTCGCCTCACCTTGTCCTGGAGCCTCACCTCACCTTGTCCTGGAGCTTCGCCTCACCTTGTCCTGGAGCATCGCCTCACCTCACCATGTCCTGGAGCCTTGCCTCACCTTTTCCTGGAGCCTTGCCTCACCTCACCTTGTCCTGGAGCCTCGCCTCACCTTGTCCTGGAGCCTCGCCTCACCTCACCTCACCTTGTCCTGGAGCCTTGCCTCACCTCACCTTGTCCTGGAGCCTTGCCTCGCCTCACCTTGTCCTGGAGCCTTGCCTCACCTTGTCCTGGAGCCTCGCCTCACCTTGTCCTGGAGCCTCGCCTCACCTCACCTCACCTTGTCCTGGAGCCTTGCCTCACCTCACCTTGTCCTGGAGCCTCACCTCACCTTGTCCTGGAGCCTCGCCTCACCTCACCTTGTCCTGGAGCCTAGCCTCGCCTCACCTCACCTTGTCCTGGAGCCTTGCCTCACCTCACCTTGTCCTGGAGCCTCGCCTCACCTTGTCCTGGAGCCTCACCTCACCTTGTCCTGGAGCTTCGCCTCACCTTGTCCTGGAGCATCGCCTCACCTCACCGTGTCCTGGAGCCTTGCCTCACCATTTCCTGGAGACTTGCCTCACCTCACCTTGTCCTGGTGCCTTGCCTCGCCTCGCCTCACCTTGTCCTGGAGCCTTGCCTCACCTTGTCCTGGAGCCTCGCCTCACCTTGTCCTGGAGCCTCGCCTCACCTCACCTCACCTTGTCCTGGAGCCTTGCCTCACCTCACCTCACCTTGTCCTGGAGCCTTGCCTCACCTCGCCTCACCTTGTCCTGGAGCCTTGCCTCACCTCACCTCACCTTGTCCTGGAGCATTGCCTCACCTCACCTCACCTTGTCCTGGAGCCTCGCCTCGCCTCACCTTGTCCTGGAGCCTTGCCTGGCCTCGCCTCACCTTGTCCTGGAGCCTTGCCTCACCTCACCTGACCTTGTCCTGGAGCCTTGCCTCGCCTCACCTCACCTTGTCCTGGATCCTTGCCTCGCCTCACCTCACCTTGTCCTGGAGCCTAGCCTCGCCTCACCTCACCTTGTCCTGGAGCCTTGCCTCACCTCACCTTGTCCTGGAGCCTCGCCTCACCTTGTCCTAGAGCCTCACCTCACCTTGTCCTGGAGCTTCGCCTCACCTTGTCCTGGAGCATCGCCTCACCTCACCGTGTCCTGGAGCCTTGCCTCACCATTTCCTGGAGCCTTGCCTCACCTCACCTTGTCCTGGAGCCTTGCCTCGCCTCACCTTGTCCTGGAGCCTTGCCTCACCTTGTCCTGGAGCCTCGCCTCACCCTGTCCTGGAGCCTCGCCTCACCTCACCTCACCTTGTCCTGGAGCCTTGCCTCACCTCACCTCACCTTGTCCTGGAGCCTTGCCTCACCTCGCCTCACCTTGTCCTGGAGCCTTGCCTCACCTCACCTCACCTTGTCCTGGAGCCTTGCCTCACCTCACCTCACCTTGTCCTGGAGCCTTGCCTCACCTCACCTTGTCCTGGAGCCTTGCCTCGCCTCACCTTGTCCTGGAGCCTCGCCTCACCTCACCTTGTCCTGGAGCCTCGACTCACCTCACCTTGTCCTGGAGCCTTGCCTCGCCTCACCTTGTCCTAGAGCCATGCCTCGCTTCACCTCACCTTGTCCTTGAGCCTAGCCTCGCCTCGCCTCACCTTGTCCTGGAGCCTCGCCTCACCTCACCTTGTCCTGGTGCCTTGCCTCGCCTCGCCTCACCTTGTCCTGGAGCCTTGCCTCACCTCACCTCACCTTGTCCTGGAGCCTCGCTTCACCTCACCTTGTCCTGGAGCCTCGCCTCACCTCACCTCACCTTGTCCTGGAGCCTCGCCTCACCTTGTCCTGGAGCCTCACCTCAGCTCACCTTGTCCCGGAGCCTTGCCTCGCCTCGCCACGCCTTGTCCTGGAGCCTTGCCTCGCTTTGCCTCACCTTGTCCTGGAGCCTTGCCTCACCTTGTCCTGGAGCCTCGCCTCACCTTGTCCTGGAGCCTCGCCTCACCTCACCTCACCTTGTCCTGGAGCCTTGCCTCGCCTCGCCTCACCTTGTCCTGGAGCCTTGCCTCACCTCACCTCACCTTGTCCTGGAGCCTTGCCTCACCTCACCTCACCTTGTCCTGGAGCCTTGCCTCACCTCACCTCACCTTGTCCTGGAGCCTCGCCTCGCCTCACCTTGTCCTGGAGCCTTGCCTGGCCTGGCCTCACCTTGTCCTGGAGCCTTGCCTCACCTCACCTGAACTTGTCCTGGAGCCTTGCCTCGCCTCACCTCACCTTGTCCTGGATCCTTGCCTCGCCTCACCTCACCTTGTCCTGGAGCCTAGCCTCGCCTCACCTCACCTTGTCCTGGAGCCTTGCCTCACCTCACCTTGTCCTGGAGCCTCGCCTCACCTTGTCCTAGAGCCTCACCTCACCTTGTCCTGGAGCTTCGCCTCACCTTGTCCTGGAGCATCGCCTCACCTCACCGTGTCCTGGAGCCTTGCCTCACCATTTCCTGGAGCCTTGCCTCACCTCACCTTGTCCTGGAGCCTTGCCTCGCCTCACCTTGTCCTGGAGCCTTGCCTCACCTTGTCCTGGAGCCTCGCCTCACCTTGTCCTGGAGCCTCGCCTCACCTCACCTCACCTTGTCCTGGAGCCTTGCCTCACCTCACCTCACCTTGTCCTGGAGCCTTGCCTCACCTCGCCTCACCTTGTCCTGGAGCCTTGCCTCACCTCACCTCACCTTGTCCTGGAGCCTTGCCTCACCTCACCTCACCTTGTCCTGGAGCCTTGCCTCACCTCACCTTGTCCTGGAGCCTTGCCTCGCCTCACCTTGTCCTGGAGCCTCGACTCACCTCACCTTGTCCTGGAGCCTCGACTCACCTCACCTTGTCCTGGAGCCTTGCCTCGCCTCACCTTGTCCTAGAGCCATGCCTCGCTTCACCTCACCTTGTCCTTGAGCCTAGCCTCGCCTCGCCTCACCTTGTCCTGGAGCCTCGCCTCACCTCACCTTGTCCTGGTGCCTTGCCTCGCCTCGCCTCACCTTGTCCTGGAGCCTTGCCTCACCTCACCTCACCTTGTCCTGGAGCCTCGATTCACCTCACCTTGTCCTGGAGCCTCGCCTCACCTCACCTCACCTTGTCCTGGAGCCTCGCCTCACCTTGTCCTGGAGCCTTGCCTCACCTCGCCTCACCTTGTCCTGGAGCCTTGCCTCACCTCACCTCACCTTGTCCTGGAGCCTTGCCTCACCTCACCTCACCTTGTCCTGGAGCCTTGCCTCACCTCACCTTGTCCTGGAGCCTTGCCTCGCCTAACCTTGTCCTGGAGCCTTGCCTCACCTCACCTTGTCCTGGAGCCTCGACTCACCTCACCTTGTCCTGGAGCCTTGCCTCGCCTCACCTTGTCCTAGAGCCATGCCTCGCTTCACCTCACCTTGTCCTTGAGCCTAGCCTCGCCTCGCCTCACCTTGTCCTGGAGCCTCGCCTCACCTCAGCTTGTCCTGGTGCCTTGCCTCGCCTCGCCTCACCTTGTCCTGGAGCCTTGCCTCACCTCACCTCACCTTGTCCTGGAGCCTCGCTTCACCTCACCTTGTCCTGGAGCCTCGCCTCACCTCACCTCACCTTGTCCTGGAGCCTCGCCTCACCTTGTCCTGGAGCCTCACCTCAGCTCACCTTGTCCCGGAGCCTTGCCTCGCCTCGCCACGCCTTGTCCTGGAGCCTTGCCTCGCTTTGCCTCACCTTGTCCTGGAGCCTTGCCTCACCTTGTCCTGGAGCCTCGCCTCACCTTGTCCTGGAGCCTCGCCTCACCTCACCTCACCTTGTCCTGGAGCCTTGCCTCGCCTCGCCTCACCTTGTCCTGGAGCCTTGCCTCACCTCACCTCACCTTGTCCTGGAGCCTTGCCTCACCTCACCTCACCTTGTCCTGGAGCCTTGCCTCACCTCACCTCACCTTGTCCTGGAGCCTCGCCTCGCCTCACCTTGTCCTGGAGCCTTGCCTGGCCTGGCCTCACCTTGTCCTGGAGCCTTGCCTCACCTCACCTGAACTTGTCCTGGAGCCTTGCCTCGCCTCACCTCACCTTGTCCTGGATCCTTGCCTCGCCTCACCTCACCTTGTCCTGGAGCCTAGCCTCGCCTCACCTCACCTTGTCCTGGAGCCTTGCCTCACCTCACCTTGTCCTGGAGCCTCGCCTCACCTTGTCCTAGAGCCTCACCTCACCTTGTCCTGGAGCTTCGCCTCACCTTGTCCTGGAGCATCGCCTCACCTCACCGTGTCCTGGAGCCTTGCCTCACCATTTCCTGGAGCCTTGCCTCACCTCACCTTGTCCTGGAGCCTTGCCTCGCTTCACCTTGTCCTGGAGCCTTGCCTCACCTTGTCCTGGAGCCTCGCCTCACCTTGTCCTGGAGCCTCGCCTCACCTCACCTCACCTTGTCCTGGAGCCTTGCCTCACCTCACCTCACCTTGTCCTGGAGCCTTGCCTCACCTCGCCTCACCTTGTCCTGGAGCCTTGCCTCACCTCACCTCACCTTGTCCTGGAGCCTTGCCTCACCTCACCTCACCTTGTCCTGGAGCCTTGCCTCACCTCACCTTGTCCTGGAGCCTTGCCTCGCCTCACCTTGTCCTGGAGCCTCGACTCACCTCACCTTGTCCTGGAGCCTCGACTCACCTCACCTTGTCCTGGAGCCTTGCCTCGCCTCACCTTGTCCTAGAGCCATGCCTCGCTTCACCTCACCTTGTCCTTGAGCCTAGCCTCGCCTCGCCTCACCTTGTCCTGGAGCCTCGCCTCACCTCACCTTGTCCTGGTGCCTTGCCTCGCCTCGCCTCACCTTGTCCTGGAGCCTTGCCTCACCTCACCTCACCTTGTCCTGGAGCCTCGATTCACCTCACCTTGTCCTGGAGCCTCGCCTCACCTCACCTCACCTTGTCCTGGAGCCTCGCCTCACCTTGTCCTGGAGCCTTGCCTCACCTCGCCTCACCTTGTCCTGGAGCCTTGCCTCACCTCACCTCACCTTGTCCTGGAGCCTTGCCTCACCTCACCTCACCTTGTCCTGGAGCCTTGCCTCACCTCACCTTGTCCTGGAGCCTTGCCTCGCCTAACCTTGTCCTGGAGCCTTGCCTCACCTCACCTTGTCCTGGAGCCTCGACTCACCTCACCTTGTCCTGGAGCCTTGCCTCGCCTCACCTTGTCCTAGAGCCATGCCTCGCTTCACCTCACCTTGTCCTTGAGCCTAGCCTCGCCTCGCCTCACCTTGTCCTGGAGCCTCGCCTCACCTCAGCTTGTCCTGGTGCCTTGCCTCGCCTCGCCTCACCTTGTCCTGGAGCCTTGCCTCACCTCACCTCACCTTGTCCTGGAGCCTCGCTTCACCTCACCTTGTCCTGGAGCCTCGCCTCACCTCACCTCACCTTGTCCTGGAGCCTCGCCTCACCTTGTCCTGGAGCCTCACCTCAGCTCACCTTGTCCCGGAGCCTTGCCTCGCCTCGCCACGCCTTGTCCTGGAGCCTTGCCTCGCTTTGCCTCACCTTGTCCTGGAGCCTTGCCTCACCTTGTCCTGGAGCCTCGCCTCACCTTGTCCTGGAGCCTCGCCTCACCTCACCTCACCTTGTCCTGGAGCCTTGCCTCGCCTCGCCTCACCTTGTCCTGGAGCCTTGCCTCACCTCACCTCACCTTGTCCTGGAGCCTTGCCTCACCTCACCTCACCTTGTCCTGGAGCCTTGCCTCACCTCACCTCACCTTGTCCTGGAGCCTCGCCTCGCCTCACCTTGTCCTGGAGCCTTGCCTGGCCTGGCCTCACCTTGTCCTGGAGCCTTGCCTCACCTCACCTGAACTTGTCCTGGAGCCTTGCCTCGCCTCACCTCACCTTGTCCTGGATCCTTGCCTCGCCTCACCTCACCTTGTCCTGGAGCCTAGCCTCGCCTCACCTCACCTTGTCCTGGAGCCTTGCCTCACCTCACCTTGTCCTGGAGCCTCGCCTCACCTTGTCCTAGAGCCTCACCTCACCTTGTCCTGGAGCTTCGCCTCACCTTGTCCTGGAGCATCGCCTCACCTCACCGTGTCCTGGAGCCTTGCCTCACCATTTCCTGGAGCCTTGCCTCACCTCACCTTGTCCTGGAGCCTTGCCTCGCCTCACCTTGTCCTGGAGCCTTGCCTCACCTTGTCCTGGAGCCTCGCCTCACCTTGTCCTGGAGCCTCGCCTCACCTCACCTCACCTTGTCCTGGAGCCTTGCCTCACCTCACCTCACCTTGTCCTGGAGCCTTGCCTCACCTCGCCTCACCTTGTCCTGGAGCCTTGCCTCACCTCACCTCACCTTGTCCTGGAGCCTTGCCTCACCTCACCTCACCTTGTCCTGGAGCCTTGCCTCACCTCACCTTGTCCTGGAGCCTTGCCTCGCCTCACCTTGTCCTGGAGCCTCGACTCACCTCACCTTGTCCTGGAGCCTCGACTCACCTCACCTTGTCCTGGAGCCTTGCCTCGCCTCACCTTGTCCTAGAGCCATGCCTCGCTTCACCTCACCTTGTCCTTGAGCCTAGCCTCGCCTCGCCTCACCTTGTCCTGGAGCCTCGCCTCACCTCACCTTGTCCTGGTGCCTTGCCTCGCCTCGCCTCACCTTGTCCTGGAGCCTTGCCTCACCTCACCTCACCTTGTCCTGGAGCCTCGCTTCACCTCACCTTGTCCTGGAGCCTCGCCTCACCTCACCTCACCTTGTCCTGGAGCCTCGCCTCACCTTGTCCTGGAGCCTCACCTCAGCTCACCTTGTCCCGGAGCCTTGCCTCGCCTCGCCACGCCTTGTCCTGGAGCCTTGCCTCGCCTTGCCTCACCTTGTCCTGGAGCCTTGCCTCACCTTGTCCTGGAGCCTCGCCTCACCTTGTCCTGGAGCCTCGCCTCACCTCACCTTGTCCTGGACCCTTGCCTCGCCTCGCCTCACCTTGTCCTGGAGCCTTGCCTGGCCTCGCCTCACCTTGTCCTGGAGCCTTGCCTCACCTCACCTGACCTTGTCCTGGAGTCTTGCCTCGCCTCACCTCACCTTGTCCTGGATCCTTGCCTCGCCTCACCTCACCTTGTCCTGGAGCCTAGCCTCGCCTCACCTCACCTTGTCCTGGAGCCTTGCCTCACCTCACCTTTTCCTGGAGCCTCGCCTCACCTTGTCCTGGAGCCTCACCTCACCTTGTCCTGGAGCTTCGCCTCACCTTGTCCTGGAGCATCGCCTCACCTCACCATGTCCTGGAGCCTTGCCTCACCTTTTCCTGGAGCCTTGCCTCACCTCACCTTGTCCTGGAGCCTCGCCTCACCTTGTCCTGGAGCCTCGCCTCACCTCACCTCACCTTGTCCTGGAGCCTTGCCTCACCTCACCTTGTCCTGGAGCCTTGCCTCGCCTCACCTTGTCCTGGAGCCTTGCCTCACCTTGTCCTGGAGCCTCGCCTCACCTTGTCCTGGAGCCTCGCCTCACCTCACCTCACCTTGTCCTGGAGCCTTGCCTCACCTCACCTTGTCCTGGAGCCTCACCTCACCTTGTCCTGGAGCCTCGCCTCACCTCACCTTGTCCTGGAGCCTAGCCTCGCCTCACCTCACCTTGTCCTGGAGCCTTGCCTCACCTCACCTTGTCCTGGAGCCTCGCCTCACCTTGTCCTGGAGCCTCACCTCACCTTGTCCTGGAGCTTCGCCTCACCTTGTCCTGGAGCATCGCCTCACCTCACCGTGTCCTGGAGCCTTGCCTCACCATTTCCTGGAGACTTGCCTCACCTCACCTTGTCCTGGAGCCTTGCCTCGCCTCACCTTGTCCTGGAGCCTTGCCTCACCTTGTCCTGGAGCCTCGCCTCACCTTGTCCTGGAGCCTCGCCTCACCTCACCTCACCTTGTCCTGGAGCCTTGCCTCACCTCACCTCACCTTGTCCTGGAGCCTTGCCTCACCTCGCCTCACCTTGTCCTGGAGCCTTGCCTCACCTCACCTCACCTTGTCCTGGAGCCTTGCCTCACCTCACCTCACCTTGTCCTGGAGCCTTGCCTCACCTCACCTTGTCCTGGAGCCTTGCCTCGCCTCACCTTGTCCTGGAGCCTCGCCTCACCTCACCTTGTCCTGGAGCCTCGACTCACCTTGTCCTGGAGCCTCACCTCAGCTCACCTTGTCCCGGAGCCTTGACTCGCCTCGCCTCGCCTTGTCCTGTAGCCTTGCCTCGCCTTGCCTCACCTTGTCCTGGAGCCTTGCCTCACCTCACCTTGTCCTGTAGCCTCGCCTCACCTTGTCCTGGAGCCTTGACTCACCTCACCTCACCTTGTCCTGGAGCCTTGCCTCACCTAACCTCACCTTGTCCTGGAGCCATGCCTCACCTCGCTTCACCTTGTCCTGGAGCCTTGCCTCACCTCACCTCACCTTGTCCTGGAGCCTTGCCTCGCCTCGCCTCACCTTGTCCTGGAGCCTTGCCTGGCCTCGCCTCACCTTGTCCTGGAGCCTTGCCTCACCTCACCTGAACTTGTCCTGGAGCCTTGCCTCGCCTCACCTCACCTTGTCCTGGATCCTTGCCTCGCCTCACCTCACCTTGTCCTGGAGCCTAGCCTCGCCTCACCTCACCTTGTCCTGGAGCCTTGCCTCACCTCACCTTGTCCTGGAGCCTCGCCTCACCTTGTCCTAGAGCCTCACCTCACCTTGTCCTGGAGCTTCGCCTCACCTTGTCCTGGAGCATCGCCTCACCTCACCGTGTCCTGGAGCCTTGCCTCACCATTTCCTGGAGCCTTGCCTCACCTCACCTTGTCCTGGAGCCTTGCCTCGCCTCACCTTGTCCTGGAGCCTTGCCTCACCTTGTCCTGGAGCCTCGCCTCACCTTGTCCTGGAGCCTCGCCTCACCTCACCTCACCTTGTCCTGGAGCCTTGCCTCACCTCACCTCACCTTGTCCTGGAGCCTTGCCTCACCTCGCCTCACCTTGTCCTGGAGCCTTGCCTCACCTCACCTCACCTTGTCCTGGAGCCTTGCCTCACCTCACCTCACCTTGTCCTGGAGCCTTGCCTCACCTCACCTTGTCCTGGAGCCTTGCCTCGCCTCACCTTGTCCTGGAGCCTCGACTCACCTCACCTTGTCCTGGAGCCTCGACTCACCTCACCTTGTCCTGGAGCCTTGCCTCGCCTCACCTTGTCCTAGAGCCATGCCTCGCTTCACCTCACCTTGTCCTTGAGCCTAGCCTCGCCTCGCCTCACCATGTCCTGGAGCCTCGCCTCACCTCACCTTGTCCTGGTGCCTTGCCTCGCCTCGCCTCACCTTGTCCTGGAGCCTTGCCTCACCTCACCTCACCTTGTCCTGGAGCCTCGATTCACCTCACCTTGTCCTGGAGCCTCGCCTCACCTCACCTCACCTTGTCCTGGAGCCTCGCCTCACCTTGTCCTGGAGCCTTGCCTCACCTCGCCTCACCTTGTCCTGGAGCCTTGCCTCACCTCACCTCACCTTGTCCTGGAGCCTTGCCTCACCTCACCTCACCTTGTCCTGGAGCCTTGCCTCACCTCACCTTGTCCTGGAGCCTTGCCTCGCCTAACCTTGTCCTGGAGCCTTGCCTCACCTCACCTTGTCCTGGAGCCTCGACTCACCTCACCTTGTCCTGGAGCCTTGCCTCGCCTCACCTTGTCCTAGAGCCATGCCTCGCTTCACCTCACCTTGTCCTTGAGCCTAGCCTCGCCTCGCCTCACCTTGTCCTGGAGCCTCGCCTCACCTCAGCTTGTCCTGGTGCCTTGCCTCGCCTCGCCTCACCTTGTCCTGGAGCCTTGCCTCACCTCACCTCACCTTGTCCTGGAGCCTCGCTTCACCTCACCTTGTCCTGGAGCCTCGCCTCACCTCACCTCACCTTGTCCTGGAGCCTCGCCTCACCTTGTCCTGGAGCCTCACCTCAGCTCACCTTGTCCCGGAGCCTTGCCTCGCCTCACCTCACCTTGTCCTGGAGCCTTGCCTCGCCTCGCCTCACCTTGTCCTGGAGCCTTGCCTGGCCTCGCCTCACCTTGTCCTGGAGCCTTGCCTCACCTCACCTGAACTTGTCCTGGAGCCTTGCCTCGCCTCACCTCACCTTGTCCTGGATCCTTGCCTCGCCTCACCTCACCTTGTCCTGGAGCCTAGCCTCGCCTCACCTCACCTTGTCCTGGAGCCTTGCCTCACCTCACCTTGTCCTGGAGCCTTGCCTCGCCTCACCTTGTCCTGGAGCCTTGCCTCGCCTTGTCCTGGAGCCTCGCCTCACCTTGTCCTGGAGCCTCGCCTCACCTCACCTCACCTTGTCCTGGAGCCTTGCCTCACCTCACCTTGTCCTGGAGCCTCACCTCACCTTGTCCTGGAGCCTTGCCTCAACTCACCTCACCTTGTCCTGGAGCCTTGCCTCGCCTCGCCTCACCTTGTCCTGGAGCCTTGCCTGGCCTCGCCTCACCTTGTCCTGGAGCCTTGCCTCACCTCACCTGACCTTGTCCTGGAGCCTTGCCTCGCCTCACCTCACCTTGTCCTGGATCCTTGCCTCGCCTCACCTCACCTTGTCCTGGAGCCTAGCCTCGCCTCACCTCACCTTGTCCTGGAGCCTTGCCTCACCTCACCTTGTCCTGGAGCCTCGCCTCACCTTGTCCTGGAGCCTCACCTCACCTTGTCCTGGAGCTTCGCCTCACCTTGTCCTGGAGCATCGCCTCACCTCACCGTGTCCTGGAGCCTTGCCTCACCTTTTCCTGGAGCCTTGCCTCACCTCACCTTGTCCTGGAGCCTTGCCTCGCCTCACCTTGTCCTGGAGCCTTGCCTCACCTTGTCCTGGAGCCTCGCCTCACCTCACCTCACCTTGTCCTGGAGCCTTGCCTCACCTCACCTCACCTTGTCCTGGAGCCTCACCTCACCTTGTCCTGGAGCCTTGCCTCACCTCACCTGACCTTCTCCTGGAGCCTTGCCTCGCCTCACCTCACCTTGTCCTGGAGCCTTGCCTCACCTCGCCTCACCTTGTCCTGGAGCCTTGCCTCACCTCACCTCATCTTGTCCTGGAGCCTTGCCTCACCTCACCTTGTCCTGGAGCCTTGCCTCGCCTCACCTTGTCCTGGAGCCTCGCCTCACCTCACCTTGTCCTGGAGCCTCGCCTCACCTCACCTTGTCCTGGAGCCTTGCCTCGCCTCACCTTGTCCTAGAGCCATGCCTCGCTTCACCTCACCTGGTCCTTGAGCCTAGCCTCGCCTCGCCTCACCTTGTCCTGGAGCCTCGCCTCACCTCACCTTGTCCTGGTGCCTTGCCTCGCCTCGCCTCACCTTGTGCTGGAGCCTTGCCTCACCTCACCTCACCTTGTCCTGGAGCCTCGCTTCACCTCACCTTGTCCTGGAGCCTCGCCTCACCTCAACTCACCTTGTCCTGGAGCCTCGCCTCACCTTGGCCTGGATCCTCACCTCAGCTCACCTTGTCCCGGAGCCTTGCCTCGCCTCGCCACGCCTTGTCCTGGAGACTTGCCTCGCCTTGCCCCACCTTGTCCTGGAGCCTTGCCTCACCATGTCCTGGAGCCTCGCCTCACCTTGTCCTGGAGCCTCGCCTCACCATGTCCTGGAGCCTCGCCTCACCTCACCTTGTCCTGGAGCCTTGCCTCGCCTCACCTCACCTTGTCCTGGATCCTTGCCTCGCCTCACCTCACCTTGTCCTGGAGCCTAGCCTTGCCTCACCTCACCTTGTCCTGGAGCCTTGCCTCGCCTCACCTTGTCCTGGAGCCTTGCCTCACCTTGTCCTGGAGCCTCGCCTCACCTTGTCCTGGAGCCTCGCCTCACCTCACCTCACCTTGTCCTGGAGCCTTGCCTCACCTCACCTTGTCCTGGAGCCTCACCTCACCTTGTCCTGGAGCCTCGCCTCACCTCACCTTGTCCTGGAGCCTAGCCTCGCCTCACCTCACCTTGTCCTGGAGCCTTGCCTCACCTCACCTTGTCCTGGAGCCTCGCCTCACCTTGTCCTGGAGCCTCACCTCACCTTGTCCTGGAGCTTCGCCTCACCTTGTCCTGGAGCATCGCCTCACCTCACCGTGTCCTGGAGCCTTGCCTCACCATTTCCTGGAGACTTGCCTCACCTCACCTTGTCCTGGAGCCTTGCCTCGCCTCACCTTGTCCTGGAGCCTTGCCTCACCTTGTCCTGGAGCCTCGCCTCACCTTGTCCTGGAGCCTCGCCTCACCTCACCTCACCTTGTCCTGGAGCCTTGCCTCACCTCACCTCACCTTGTCCTGGAGCCTTGCCTCACCTCGCCTCACCTTGTCCTGGAGCCTTGCCTCACCTCACCTCACCTTGTCCTGGAGCCTTGCCTCACCTCACCTCACCTTGTCCTGGAGCCTTGCCTCACCTCACCTTGTCCTGGAGCCTTGCCTCGCCTCACCTTGTCCTGGAGCCTCGCCTCACCTCACCTTGTCCTGGAGCCTCGACTCACCTTGTCCTGGAGCCTCACCTCAGCTCACCTTGTCCCGGAGCCTTGACTCGCCTCGCCTCGCCTTGTCCTGTAGCCTTGCCTCGCCTTGCCTCACCTTGTCCTGGAGCCTTGCCTCACCTCACCTTGTCCTGTAGCCTCGCCTCACCTTGTCCTGGAGCCTTGACTCACCTCACCTCACCTTGTCCTGGAGCCTTGCCTCACCTAACCTCACCTTGTCCTGGAGCCATGCCTCACCTCGCTTCACCTTGTCCTGGAGCCTTGCCTCACCTCACCTCACCTTGTCCTGGAGCCTTGCCTCGCCTCGCCTCACCTTGTCCTGGAGCCTTGCCTGGCCTCGCCTCACCTTGTCCTGGAGCCTTGCCTCACCTCACCTGACCTTCTCCTGGAGCCTTGCCTCGCCTCACCTCACCTTGTCCTGGATCCTTGCCTCGCCTCACCTCACCTTGTCCTGGAGCCTAGCCTCGCCTCACCTCACCTTGTCCTGGAGCCTTGCCTCACCTCACCTTGTCCTGGAGCCTCGCCTCACCTTGTCCTGGAGCCTCACCTCACCTTGTCCTGGAGCTTCGCCTCAGCTTGTCCTGGAGCATCGCCTCACCTCACCGTGTCCTGGAGCCTTGCCTCACCTTTTCCTGGAGCCTTGCCTCACCTCACCTTGTCCTGGAGCCTTGCCTCGCCTCACCTTGTCCTGGAGCCTTGCCTCGCCTTGTCCTGGAGCCTCGCCTCACCTTGTCCTGGAGCCTCGCCTCACCTCACCTCACCTTGTCCTGGAGCCTTGCCTCACCTCACCTTGTCCTGGAGCCTCACCTCACCTTGTCCTGGAGCCTTGCCTCAACTCACCTCACCTTGTCCTGGAGCCTTGCCTCGCCTCGCCTCACCTTGTCCTGGAGCCTTGCCTGGCCTCGCCTCACCTTGTCCTGGAGCCTTGCCTCACCTCACCTGACCTTGTCCTGGAGCCTTGCCTCGCCTCACCTCACCTTGTCCTGGATCCTTGCCTCGCCTCACCTCACCTTGTCCTGGAGCCTAGCCTCGCCTCACCTCACCTTGTCCTGGAGCCTTGCCTCACCTCACCTTGTCCTGGAGCCTCGCCTCACCTTGTCCTGGAGCCTCACCTCACCTTGTCCTGGAGCTTCGCCTCACCTTGTCCTGGAGCATCGCCTCACCTCACCGTGTCCTGGAGCCTTGCCTCACCTTTTCCTGGAGCCTTGCCTCACCTCACCTTGTCCTGGAGCCTTGCCTCGCCTCACCTTGTCCTGGAGCCTTGCCTCACCTTGTCCTGGAGCCTCGCCTCACCTCACCTCACCTTGTCCTGGAGCCTTGCCTCACCTCACCTCACCTTGTCCTGGAGCCTCACCTCACCTTGTCCTGGAGCCTTGCCTCACCTCACCTGACCTTCTCCTGGAGCCTTGCCTCGCCTCACCTCACCTTGTCCTGGAGCCTTGCCTCACCTCGCCTCACCTTGTCCTGGAGCCTTGCCTCACCTCACCTCATCTTGTCCTGGAGCCTTGCCTCACCTCACCTTGTCCTGGAGCCTTGCCTCGCCTCACCTTGTCCTGGAGCCTCGCCTCACCTCACCTTGTCCTGGAGCCTCGCCTCACCTCACCTTGTCCTGGAGCCTTGCCTCGCCTCACCTTGTCCTAGAGCCATGCCTCGCTTCACCTCACCTTGTCCTTGAGCCTAGCCTCGCCTCGCCTCACCTTGTCCTGGAGCCTCGCCTCACCTCACCTTGTCCTGGTGCCTTGCCTCGCCTCGCCTCACCTTGTGCTGGAGCCTTGCCTCACCTCACCTCACCTTGTCCTGGAGCCTCGCTTCACCTCACCTTGTCCTGGAGCCTCGCCTCACCTCAACTCACCTTGTCCTGGAGCCTCGCCTCACCTTGGCCTGGATCCTCACCTCAGCTCACCTTGTCCCGGAGCCTTGCCTCGCCTCGCCACGCCTTGTCCTGGAGACTTGCCTCGCCTTGCCTCACCTTGTCCTGGAGCCTTGCCTCACCATGTCCTGGAGCCTCGCCTCACCTTGTCCTGGAGCCTCGCCTCACCATGTCCTGGAGCCTCGCCTCACCTCACCTTGTCCTGGAGCCTTGCCTCGCCTCACCTCACCTTGTCCTGGATCCTTGCCTCGCCTCACCTCACCTTGTCCTGGAGCCTAGCCTCGCCTCACCTCACCTTGTCCTGGAGCCTTGCCTCACCTCACCTTGTCCTGGAGCCTCGCCTCACCTTGTCCTGGAGCTTCACCTCACCTTGTCCTGGAGCTTCGCCTCACCTTGTCCTGGAGCATCGCCTCACCTCACCATGTCCTGGAGCCTTGCCTCACCTTTTCCTGGAGCCTTGCCTCACCTCTCCTTGTCCTGGAGCCTTGCCTCGCCTCACCTTGTCCTGGAGCCTCGCCTCACCTTGTCCTGGAGTCTCGCCTCACCTTGTCCTGGAGCGTCGCCTCACCTCACCTCACCTTGTCCTGGAGCCTTGCCTCACCTCACCTCACCTTGTCCTGGAGCCTTGCCTCACCTCACCTTGTCCTGGAGCCTCACCTCACCTTGTCCTGGAGCCTTGCCTCACCTCACCTCACCTTGTCCTGGAGCCTTGCCTCACCTCGCCTCACCTTGTCCTGGAGCCTTGCCTCACCTCACCTCACCTTGTCCTGGAGCCTTGCCTCACCTCACCTCACCTTGTCCTGGAGCCTTGCCTCACCTCACCTTGTCCTGCAGCCTTGCCTCGCCTCACCTTGTCCTGGAGCCTCGCCTCACCTCACCTTGTCCTGGAGCCTTGCCTCGCCACACCTTGTCCTAGAGCCATACCTCGCTTCACCTCACCTTGTCCTTGAGCCTAGCCTCGCCTCGCCTCACCTTGTCCTGGAGCCTCGCCTCACCTCACCTTGTCCTGGTGCCTTGCCTCGCCTCGCCTCACCTTGTCCTGGAGCCTTGCCTCACCTCACCTCACCTTGTCCTGGAGCCTCGCTTCACCTCACCTTGTCCTGGAGCATCGCCTCACCTCACCTCACCTTGTCCTGGAGCCTTGCCTCCCCTTGTACTGGAGCCTCACCTCAGCTCACCTTGTCCCGGAGCCTTGCCTCGCCTCGCCTCGCTTTGTCCTGGAGCCTTGCCTCGCCTTGCCTCACCTTGTCCTGGAGCCTTGCCTCACCTTGTCCTGGAGCCTCGCCTCACCTTGTCCTGGAGCCTTGCCTCACCTCACCTTGTCCTGGAGCCTCACCTCAGCTCACCTTGTCCCGGAGCCTTGCCTCGCCTCGCCTCGCCTTGTCCTGGAGCCTTGCTTCGCCTTGCCTCACCTTGTCCTGGAGCCTCGCCTCACCTCACCTCGTCCTGGAGCCTAGCCTCGCCTCGGCTCACCTTGTCCTGGAGCCTCACCTCACCTCACCTTGTCCTGGAGCCTTGCCTCGCCTCACCTTGTCCTGGAGCATCGCCTCACCTCACCGTGTCCTGGAGCCTTGCCTCACCTTTTCCTGGAGCCTTGCCTCACCTCACCTTGTCCTGGAGCCTTGCCTCGCCTCACCTTGTCCTGGAGCCTTGCCTCACCTTGTCCTGGAGCCTCGCCTCACCTCACCTCACCTTGTCCTGGAGCCTTGCCTCACCTCACCTCACCTTGTCCTGGAGCCTCACCTCACCTTGTCCTGGAGCCTTGCCTCACCTCACCTGACCTTCTCCTGGAGCCTTGCCTCGCCTCACCTCACCTTGTCCTGGAGCCTTGCCTCACCTCGCCTCACCTTGTCCTGGAGCCTTGCCTCACCTCACCTCATCTTGTCCTGGAGCCTTGCCTCACCTCACCTTGTCCTGGAGACTTGCCTCGCCTCACCTTGTCCTGGAGCCTCGCCTCACCTCACCTTGTCCTGGAGCCTCGCCTCACCTCACCTTGTCCTGGAGCCTTGCCTCGCCTCACCTTGTCCTAGAGCCATGCCTCGCTTCACCTCACCTTGTCCTTGAGCCTAGCCTCGCCTCGCCTCACCTTGTCCTGGAGCCTCGCCTCACCTCACCTTGTCCTGGTGCCTTGCCTCGCCTCGCCTCACCTTGTGCTGGAGCCTTGCCTCACCTCACCTCACCTTGTCCTGGAGCCTCGCTTCACCTCACCTTGTCCTGGAGCCTCGCCTCACCTCAACTCACCTTGTCCTGGAGCCTCGCCTCACCTTGGCCTGGATCCTCACCTCAGCTCACCTTGTCCCGGAGCCTTGCCTCGCCTCGCCACGCCTTGTCCTGGAGACTTGCCTCGCCTTGCCTCACCTTGTCCTGGAGCCTTGCCTCACCATGTCCTGGAGCCTCGCCTCACCTTGTCCTGGAGCCTCGCCTCACCATGTCCTGGAGCCTCGCCTCACCTCACCTTGTCCTGGAGCCTTGCCTCGCCTCACCTCACCTTGTCCTGGATCCTTGCCTCGCCTCACCTCACCTTGTCCTGGAGCCTAGCCTCGCCTCACCTCACCTTGTCCTGGAGCCTTGCCTCACCTCACCTTGTCCTGGAGCCTCGCCTCACCTTGTCCTGGAGCTTCACCTCACCTTGTCCTGGAGCTTCGCCTCACCTTGTCCTGGAGCATCGCCTCACCTCACCATGTCCTGGAGCCTTGCCTCACCTTTTCCTGGAGCGTCGCCTCACCTCACCTCACCTTGTCCTGGAGCCTTGCCTCACCTCACCTCACCTTGTCCTGGAGCCTTGCCTCACCTCACCTTGTCCTGGAGCCTCACCTCACCTTGTCCTGGAGCCTTGCCTCACCTCACCTCACCTTGTCCTGGAGCCTTGCCTCGCCTCACCTCACCTTGTCCTGGATCCTTGCCTCGCCTCACCTCACCTTGTCCTGGAGCCTAGCCTCGCCTCACCTCACCTTGTCCTGGAGCCTTGCCTCACCTCACCTTGTCCTGGAGCCTCGCCTCACCTTGTCCGGGAGCCTCACCTCACCTTGTCCTGGAGCTTCGCCTCACCTTGTCCTGGAGCATCGCCTCACCTCACCGTGTCCTGGAGCCTTGCCTCACCTTTTCCTGGAGCCTTGCCTCACCTCACCTTGTCCTGGAGCCTTGCCTCGCCTCACCTTGTCCTGGAGCCTTGCCTCACCTTGTCCTGGAGCCTCGCCTCACCTCACCTCACCTTGTCCTGGAGCCTTGCCTCACCTCACCTCACCTTGTCCTGGAGCCTCACCTCACCTTGTCCTGGAGCCTTGCCTCACCTCACCTGACCTTCTCCTGGAGCCTTGCCTCGCCTCACCTCACCTTGTCCTGGAGCCTTGCCTCACCTCGCCTCACCTTGTCCTGGAGCCTTGCCTCACCTCACCTCATCTTGTCCTGGTGCCTTGCCTCACCTCACCTTGTCCTGGAGCCTTGCCTCGCCTCACCTTGTCCTGGAGCCTCGCCTCACCTCACCTTGTCCTGGAGCCTCGCCTCACCTCACCTTGTCCTGGAGCCTTGCCTCGCCTCACCTTGTCCTAGAGCCATGCCTCGCTTCACCTCACCTTGTCCTTGAGCCTAGCCTCGCCTCGCCTCACCTTGTCCTGGAGCCTCGCCTCACCTCACCTTGTCCTGGAGCCTCGCCTCACCTCACCTTGTCCTGGAGCCTTGCCTCGCCTCACCTTGTCCTAGAGCCATGCCTCGCTTCACCTCACCTTGTCCTTGAGCCTAGCCTCGCCTCGCCTCACCTTGTCCTGGAGCCTTGCCTCACCTCACCTTGTCCTGGAGCCTCACCTCAGCTCACCTTGTCCCGGAGCCTTGCCTCGCCTCGCCTCGCCTTGTCCTGGAGCCTTGCTTCGCCTTGCCTCACCTTGTCCTGGAGCCTCGCCTCACCTCACCTCGTCCTGGAGCCTAGCCTCGCCTCGGCTCACCTTGTCCTGGAGCCTCACCTCACCTCACCTTGTCCTGGAGCCTTGCCTCGCCTCACCTTGTCCTGGAGCATCGCCTCACCTCACCGTGTCCTGGAGCCTTGCCTCACCTTTTCCTGGAGCCTTGCCTCACCTCACCTTGTCCTGGAGCCTTGCCTCGCCTCACCTTGTCCTGGAGCCTTGCCTCACCTTGTCCTGGAGCCTCGCCTCACCTCACCTCACCTTGTCCTGGAGCCTTGCCTCACCTCACCTCACCTTGTCCTGGAGCCTCACCTCACCTTGTCCTGGAGCCTTGCCTCACCTCACCTGACCTTCTCCTGGAGCCTTGCCTCGCCTCACCTCACCTTGTCCTGGAGCCTTGCCTCACCTCGCCTCACCTTGTCCTGGAGCCTTGCCTCACCTCACCTCATCTTGTCCTGGAGCCTTGCCTCACCTCACCTTGTCCTGGAGCCTTGCCTCGCCTCACCTTGTCCTGGAGCCTCGCCTCACCTCACCTTGTCCTGGAGCCTCGCCTCACCTCACCTTGTCCTGGAGCCTTGCCTCGCCTCACCTTGTCCTAGAGCCATGCCTCGCTTCACCTCACCTTGTCCTTGAGCCTAGCCTCGCCTCGCCTCACCTTGTCCTGGAGCCTCGCCTCACCTCACCTTGTCCTGGTGCCTTGCCTCGCCTCGCCTCACCTTGTGCTGGAGCCTTGCCTCACCTCACCTCACCTTGTCCTGGAGCCTCGCTTCACCTCACCTTGTCCTGGAGCCTCGCCTCACCTCAACTCACCTTGTCCTGGAGCCTCGCCTCACCTTGGCCTGGATCCTCACCTCAGCTCACCTTGTCCCGGAGCCTTGCCTCGCCTCGCCACGCCTTGTCCTGGAGACTTGCCTCGCCTTGCCTCACCTTGTCCTGGAGCCTTGCCTCACCATGTCCTGGAGCCTCGCCTCACCTTGTCCTGGAGCCTCGCCTCACCATGTCCTGGAGCCTCGCCTCACCTCACCTTGTCCTGGAGCCTTGCCTCGCCTCACCTCACCTTGTCCTGGATCCTTGCCTCGCCTCACCTCACCTTGTCCTGGAGCCTAGCCTCGCCTCACCTCACCTTGTCCTGGAGCCTTGCCTCACCTCACCTTGTCCTGGAGCCTCGCCTCACCTTGTCCTGGAGATTCACCTCACCTTGTCCTGGAGCTTCGCCTCACCTTGTCCTGGAGCATCGCCTCACCTCACCATGTCCTGGAGCCTTGCCTCACCTTTTCCTGGAGCGTCGCCTCACCTCACCTCACCTTGTCCTGGAGCCTTGCCTCACCTCACCTCACCTTGTCCTGGAGCCTTGCCTCACCTCACCTTGTCCTGGAGCCTCACCTCACCTTGTCCTGGAGCCTTGCCTCACCTCACCTCACCTTGTCCTGGAGCCTTGCCTCACCTCGCCTCACCTTGTCCTGGAGCCTTGCCTCACCTCACCTCACCTTGTCCTGGAGCCTTGCCTCACCTCACCTCACCTTGTCCTGGAGCCTTGCCTCACCTCACCTTGTCCTGCAGCCTTGCCTCGCCTCACCTTGTCCTGGAGCCTCGCCTCACCTCACCTTGTCCTGGAGCCTTGCCTCGCCACACCTTGTCCTAGAGCCATACCTCGCTTCACCTCACCTTGTCCTTGAGCCTAGCCTCGCCTCGCCTCGCTTTGTCCTGGAGCCTTGCCTCGCCTTGCCTCACCTTGTCCTGGAGCCTTGCCTCACCTTGTCCTGGAGCCTCGCCTCACCTTGTCCTGGAGCCTTGCCTCACCTCACCTTGTCCTGGAGCCTCACCTCAGCTCACCTTGTCCCGGAGCCTTGCCTCGCCTCGCCTCGCCTTGTCCTGGAGCCTTGCTTCGCCTTGCCTCACCTTGTCCTGGAGCCTCGCCTCACCTCACCTCGTCCTGGAGCCTAGCCTCGCCTCGGCTCACCTTGTCCTGGAGCCTCACCTCACCTCACCTTGTCCTGGAGCCTTGCCTCGCCTCACCTTGTCCTGGAGCATCGCCTCACCTCACCGTGTCCTGGAGCCTTGCCTCACCTTTTCCTGGAGCCTTGCCTCACCTCACCTTGTCCTGGAGCCTTGCCTCGCCTCACCTTGTCCTGGAGCCTTGCCTCACCTTGTCCTGGAGCCTCGCCTCACCTCACCTCACCTTGTCCTGGAGCCTTGCCTCACCTCACCTCACCTTGTCCTGGAGCCTCACCTCACCTTGTCCTGGAGCCTTGCCTCACCTCACCTGACCTTCTCCTGGAGCCTTGCCTCGCCTCACCTCACCTTGTCCTGGAGCCTTGCCTCACCTCGCCTCACCTTGTCCTGGAGCCTTGCCTCACCTCACCTCATCTTGTCCTGGAGCCTTGCCTCACCTCACCTTGTCCTGGAGCCTTGCCTCGCCTCACCTTGTCCTGGAGCCTCGCCTCACCTCACCTTGTCCTGGAGCCTCGCCTCACCTCACCTTGTCCTGGAGCCTTGCCTCGCCTCACCTTGTCCTAGAGCCATGCCTCGCTTCACCTCACCTTGTCCTTGAGCCTAGCCTCGCCTCGCCTCACCTTGTCCTGGAGCCTCGCCTCACCTCACCTTGTCCTGGTGCCTTGCCTCGCCTCGCCTCACCTTGTGCTGGAGCCTTGCCTCACCTCACCTCACCTTGTCCTGGAGCCTCGCTTCACCTCACCTTGTCCTGGAGCCTCGCCTCACCTCAACTCACCTTGTCCTGGAGCCTCGCCTCACCTTGGCCTGGATCCTCACCTCAGCTCACCTTGTCCCGGAGCCTTGCCTCGCCTCACCACGCCTTGTCCTGGAGACTTGCCTCGCCTTGCCTCACCTTGTCCTGGAGCCTTGCCTCACCATGTCCTGGAGCCTCGCCTCACCTTGTCCTGGAGCCTCGCCTCACCATGTCCTGGAGCCTCGCCTCACCTCACCTTGTCCTGGAGCCTTGCCTCGCCTCACCTCACCTTGTCCTGGATCCTTGCCTCGCCTCACCTCACCTTGTCCTGGAGCCTAGCCTCGCCTCACCTCACCTTGTCCTGGAGCCTTGCCTCACCTCACCTTGTCCTGGAGCCTCGCCTCACCTTGTCCTGGAGCTTCACCTCACCTTGTCCTGGAGCTTCGCCTCACCTTGTCCTGGAGCATCGCCTCACCTCACCATGTCCTGGAGCCTTGCCTCACCTTTGCCTGGAGCCTTGCCTCACCTCACCTTGTCCTGGAGCCTTGCCTCGCCTCACCTTGTCCTGGAGCCTCGCCTCACCTTGTCCTGGAGTCTCGCCTCACCTTGTCCTGGAGCGTCGCCTCACCTCACCTCACCTTGTCCTGGAGCCTTGCCTCACCTCACCTCACCTTGTCCTGGAGCCTTGCCTCACCTCACCTTGTCCTGGAGCCTCACCTCACCTTGTCCTGGAGCCTTGCCTCACCTCACCTCACCTTGTCCTGGAGCCTTGCCTCACCTCGCCTCACCTTGTCCTGGAGCCTTGCCTCACCTCACCTCACCTTGTCCTGGAGCCTTGCCTCACCTCACCTCACCTTGTCCTGGAGCCTTGCCTCACCTCACCTTGTCCTAGAGCCTCGCCTCACCTCACCTTGTCCTGGAGCCTTGCCTCGCCACACCTTGTCCTAGAGCCATACCTCGCTTCACCTCACCTTGTCCTTGAGCCTAGCCTCGCCTCGCCTCACCTTGTCCTGGAGCTTCGCCTCACCTCACCTTGTCCTGGTGCCTTGCCTCGCCTCGCCTCACCTTGTCCTGGAGCCTTGCCTCACCTCACCTCACCTTGTCCTGGAGCCTCGCTTCACCTCACCTTGTCCTGGAGCATCGCCTCACCTCACCTCACCTTGTCCTGGAGCCTTGCCTCCCCTTGTACTGGAGCCTCACCTCAGCTCACCTTGTCCCGGAGCCTTGCCTCGCCTCGCCTCGCTTTGTCCTGGAGCCTTGCCTCGCCTTGCCTCACCTTGTCCTGGAGCCTTGCCTCACCTTGTCCTGGAGCCTCGCCTCACCTTGTCCTGGAGCCTTGCCTCACCTCACCTTGTCCTGGAGCCTCACCTCAGCTCACCTTGTCCCGGAGCCTTGCCTCGCCTCGCCTCGCCTTGTCCTGGAGCCTTGCTTCGCCTTGCCTCACCTTGTCCTGGAGCCTCGCCTCACCTCACCTCGTCCTGGAGCCTAGCCTCGCCTCGGCTCACCTTGTCCTGGAGCCTCACCTCACCTCACCTTGTCCTGGAGCCTTGCCTCGCCTCACCTTGTCCTGGAGCCTTGCCTCGCCTCGCCTCACCTTGTCCTGGAGCCTTGCCTCACCTCACCTTGTCCTGGAGCCTTGCCTCTCCTCACCTTGTCCTGGAGCCTTGCCTCACCTCACCTCACCTTGTCCTGGAGCCTCGCCTCACGTTGTCCTGGAGCCTCGCCTCACCTTGTCCTGGAGCCTTGCCTTGCCTCGCCTCACCTTGTCCTGGAGCCTTGCCTCTCCTCACCTTGTCCTGTCGCCTTGCCTCACCTCACCTTGTCCTGTAGCCTAGCCTCGCTTCACCTTGTCCTGGAGCCTTGCCTCGCCTCACCTCACCTTGTCCTGGAGCCTCGCCTCACCTTGTACTGGAGGCTCACCTCAGCTCACCTTGTCCCGGAGCCTTGCCTCGCCTCGCCTCGCCTTGGCCTGGAGCCTTGCCTCGCCTTGCCTCACCTTGTCCTGTAGCCTTGCCTCACCTTGTCCTGGAGCCTCGCCTCACCTTGTCCTGGAGCCTCGCCTCACCTCACCTTGTCCTGGAGCCTAGCCTCGCCTCGGCTCACCTTGTCCTGGAGCCTTGCCTCGCCTCACCTTGTCCTGGAGCCTTGCCTCGCCTCACCTCACCTTGTCCTGGAGCCTTGCCTCACCTCACCTTGTCCTGGAGCCTCACCTAACCTTGTCCTGGAGCCTTGCCTCACCTCACCTCACTTTGTCCTGGAGCCTTGCCTCTGCTCGCCTCACCTTGTCCTGGAGCCTTGCCTCACCTCGCCTCACCTTGTCCTGGAGCCTTGCCTCACCTGACCTCACTTTGTCCTGGAGCCTTGCCTCACCTCACCTTGTCCTGGAGCCTTGCCTCGCCTCACCTTGTCCTGGAGCCTTGCCTCACCTCACTTCACCTTGTCCTGGAGCCTTGCCTCACCTCACCTCACCTTGTCCTGGAGCCTTGCCTCACCTCACCTTGTCCTGGAGCCTCACCTCACCTTTTCCTGGAGCCTTGACTCACCTCACTTCACCTTGTCCTGGAGCCTTGCCTCACTTCACCTCACCTTGTCCTGGAGCCTTGCCTCACCTCGCCTCACCTTGTCCTGGAGCCTTGCCTCACCTCACCTCACCTTGTCCTGGAGCCTTGCCTCGCCTCGCCTCACCTTGTCCTGGAGCCTTGCCTGGCCTCGCCTCACCTTGTCCTGGAGCCTTGCCTCGCCTCACCTGACCTTGTCCTGGAGCCTTGCCTCGCCTCACCTCACCTTGTCATGGATCCTTGCCTCGCCTCACCTCACCTTGTCCTGGAGCCTAGCCTCGCCTCACCTCACCTTGTCCTGGAGCCTTGCCTCACCTCAACTTGTCCTGGAGCCTCGCCTCACCTTGTCCTGGAGCCTCACCTCACCATGTCCTGGAGCTTCGCCTCACCTTGTCCTGGAGCATCGCCTCACCTCACCGTGTCCTGGAGCCTTGCCTCACCTTTTCCTGGAGCCTTGCCTCACCTCACCTTGTCCTGGAGCCTTGCCTCGCCTCACCTTGTCCTGGAGCCTTGCCTCACCTTGTCCTGGATCCTCGCCTCACCTCACCTTGTCCTGGAGCCTCACCTCACCTTGTCCTGGAGCCTCACCTCAGCTTGTCCTGGAGCCTTGACTCACCTCACTTCACCTTGTCCTGGAGCCTTGCCTCACCTCACCTCACCTTGTCCTGGAGCCTTGCCTCACCTCGCCTCACCTTGTCCTGGAGCCTTGCCTCACCTCACCTCAACTTGTCCTGGAGCCTTGCCTCGCCTCGCCTCACCTTGTACTGGAGCCTTGCCTGGCCTCGCCTCACCTTGTCCTGGAGCCTTGCCTCACCTCACCTGACCTTGTCCTGGAGCCTTGCCTCGCCTCACCTCACCTTGTCCTGGATCCTAGCCTCGCCTCACCTCACCTTGTCCTGGAGCCTAGCCTCGCCTCACCTCACCTTGTCCTGGAGCCTTGCCTCACCTCACCTTGTCCTGGAGCCTCGCCTCACCTTGTCCTGGAGCCTCACCTCACCTTGTCTTGGAGCTTCGCCTCACCTTGTCCTGGAGCATCGCCTCACCTCACCGTGTCCTGGAGCCTTGCCTCAACTTTTCCTGGAGCCTTGCCTCACCTCACCTTGTCCTGGAGCCTTGCCTCGCCTCACCTTGTCCTGGAGCCTTGCCTCACCTTGTCCTGGAGCCTCGCCTCACCTTGTCCTGGAGCCTCGCCTCACCTCACCTCACCTTGTCCTGGAGCCTTGCCTCACCTCACCTTGTCCTGGAGCCTCACCTCACCTTGTCCTGGAGCCTTGCCTCACCTCACCTCACCTTGTCCTGGAGCCTTGCCTCACCTCGCCTCACCTTGTCCTGGAGCCTTGCCTCACCTCACCTCACCTTGTCCTGGAGCCTTGCCTCACCTCACCTCACCTTGTCCTGGAGCCTTGCCTCACCTCACCTTGTCCTGGAGCCTTGCCTCGCCTCACCTTGTCCTGGAGCCTTGCCTCGCCTCACCTTGTCCTGGAGCCTTGCCTCGCCTCACCTCACCTTGTCCTGGAGCCTTGCCTCACCTCACCTTGTCCTGGAGCCTCACCTAACCTTGTCCTGGAGCCTTGCCTCACCTCACCTCACTTTGTCCTGGAGCCTTGCCTCTGCTCGCCTCACCTTATCCTGGAGCCTTGCCTCACCTCGCCTCACCTTGTCCTGGAGCCTTGCCTCACCTGACCTCACTTTGTCCTGGAGCCTTGCCTCACCTCACCTTGTCCTGGAGCCTTGCCTCGCCTCACCTTGTCCTGGAGCCTTGCCTCACCTCACGTCACCTTGTCCTGGAGCCTTGCCTCACCTCACCTCACCTTGTCCTGGAGCCTTGCCTCACCTCACCTTGTCCTGGAGCCTCACCTCACCTTTTCCTGGAGCCTTGACTCACCTCACTTCACCTTGTCCTGGAGCCTTGCCTCACTTCACCTCACCTTGTCCTGGAGCCTTGCCTCACCTCGCCTCACCTTGTCCTGGAGCCTTGCCTCACCTCACCTCACCTTGTCCTGGAGCCTTGCCTCGCCTCGCCTCACCTTGTCCTGGAGCCTTGCCTGGCCTCGCCTCACCTTGTCCTGGAGCCTTGCCTCGCCTCACCTGACCTTGTCCTGGAGCCTTGCCTCGCCTCACCTCACCTTGTCATGGATCCTTGCCTCGCCTCACCTCACCTTGTCCTGGAGATTAGCCTCGCCTCACCTCACCTTGTCCTGGAGCCTTGCCTCACCTCAACTTGTCCTGGAGCCTCGCCTCACCTTGTCCTGGAGCCTCACCTCACCTTGTCCTGGAGCTTCGCCTCACCTTGTCCTGGAGCATCGCCTCACCTCACCGTGTCCTGGAGCCTTGCCTCACCTTTTCCTGGAGCCTTGCCTCACCTCACCTTGTCCTGGAGCCTTGCCTCGCCTCACCTTGTCCTGGAGCCTTGCCTCACCTTGTCCTGGAGCCTCGCCTCACCTCACCTTGTCCTGGAGCCTCACCTCACCTTGTCCTGGAGCCTCACCTCAGCTTGTCCTGGAGCCTTGACTCACCTCACTTCACCTTGTCCTGGAGCCTTGCCTCACCTCACCTCACCTTGTCCTGGAGCCTTGCCTCACCTCGCCTCACCTTGTCCTGGAGCCTTGCCTCACCTCACCTCAACTTGTCCTGGAGCCTTGCCTCGCCTCGCCTCACCTTGTACTGGAGCCTTGCCTGGCCTCGCCTCACCTTGTCCTGGAGCCTTGCCTCACCTCACCTGACCTTGTCCTGGAGCCTTGCCTCGCCTCACCTCACCTTGTCCTGGAGCCTAGCCTCGCCTCACCTCACCTTGTCCTGGAGCCTTGCCTCACCTCACCTTGTCCTGGAGCCTCGCCTCACCTTGTCCTGGAGCCTCACCTCACCTTGTCTTGGAGCTTCGCCTCACCTTGTCCTGGAGCATCGCCTCACCTCACCGTGTCCTGGAGCCTTGCCTCAACTTTTCCTGGAGCCTTGCCTCACCTCACCTTGTCCTGGAGCCTTGCCTCGCCTCACCTTGTCCTGGAGCCTTGCCTCACCTTGTCCTGGAGCCTCGCCTCACCTTGTCCTGGAGCCTCGCCTCACCTCACCTCACCTTGTCCTGGAGCCTTGCCTCACCTCACCTCACCTTGTCCTGGAGCCTTGCCTCACCTCACCTTGTCCTGGAGCCTCACCTCACCTTGTCCTGGAGCCTTGCCTCACCTCACCTCACCTTGTCCTGGAGCCTTGCCTCACCTCGCCTCACCTTGTCCTGGAGCCTTGCCTCACCTCACCTCACCTTGTCCTGGAGCCTTGCCTCACCTCACCTCACCTTGTCCTGGAGCCTTGCCTCGCCTCACCTTGTCCTGGAGCCTTGCCTCGCCTCACCTCACCTTGTCCTGGAGCCTTGCCTCACCTCACCTTGTCCTGGAGCCTCACCTAACCTTGTCCTGGAGCCTTGCCTCACCTCACCTCACTTTGTCCTGGAGCCTTGCCTCTGCTCGCCTCACCTTGTCCTGGAGCCTTGCCTCACCTCGCCTCACCTTGTCCTGGAGCCTTGCCTCACCTGACCTCACTTTGTCCTGGAGCCTTGCCTCACCTCACCTTGTCCTGGAGCCTTGCCTCGCCTCACCTTGTCCTGGAGCCTTGCCTCACCTCACTTCACCTTGTCCTGGAGCCTTGCCTCACCTCACCTCACCTTGTCCTGGAGCCTTGCCTCACCTCACCTTGTCCTGGAGCCTCACCTCACCTTTTCCTGGAGCCTTGACTCACCTCACTTCACCTTGTCCTGGAGCCTTGCCTCACTTCACCTCACCTTGTCCTGGAGCCTTGCCTCACCTCGCCTCACCTTGTCCTGGAGCCTTGCCTCACCTCACCTCACCTTGTCCTGGAGCCTTGCCTCGCCTCGCCTCACCTTGTCCTGGAGCCTTGCCTGGCCTCGCCTCACCTTGTCCTGGAGCCTTGCCTCGCCTCACCTGACCTTGTCCTGGAGCCTTGCCTCGCCTCACCTCACCTTGTCATGGATCCTTGCCTCGCCTCACCTCACCTTGTCCTGGAGCCTAGCCTCGCCTCACCTCACCTTGTCCTGGAGCCTTGCCTCACCTCAACTTGTCCTGGAGCCTCGCCTCACCTTGTCCTGGAGCCTCACCTCACCTTGTCCTGGAGCTTCGCCTCACCTTGTCCTGGAGCATCGCCTCACCTCACCGTGTCCTGGAGCCTTGCCTCACCTTTTCCTGGAGCCTTGCCTCACCTCACCTTGTCCTGGAGCCTTGCCTCGCCTCACCTTGTCCTGGAGCCTTGCCTCACCTTGTCCTGGAGCCTCGCCTCACCTCACCTTGTCCTGGAGCCTCACCTCACCTTGTCCTGGAGCCTCACCTCAGCTTGTCCTGGAGCCTTGACTCACCTCACTTCAACTTGTCCTGGAGCATTGCCTCACCTCACCTCACCTTGTCCTGGAGCCTTGCCTCACCTCGCCTCACCTTGTCCTGGAGCCTTGCCTCACCTCACCTCAACTTGTCCTGGAGCCTTGCCTCGCCTCGCCTCACCTTGTACTGGAGCCTTGCCTGGCCTCGCCTCACCTTGTCCTGGAGCCTTGCCTCACCTCACCTGACCTTGTCCTGGAGCCTTGCCTCGCCTCAGCTCACCTTGTCCTGGATCCTAGCCTCGCCTCACCTCACCTTGTCCTGGAGCCTAGCCTCGCCTCACCTCACCTTGTCCTGGAGCCTTGCCTCACCTCACCTTGTCCTGGAGCCTCGCCTCACCTTGTCCTGGAGCCTCACCTCACCTTGTCTTGGAGCTTCGCCTCACCTTGTCCTGGAGCATCGCCTCACCTCACCGTGTCCTGGAGCCTTGCCTCAACTTTTCCTGGAGCCTTGCCTCACCTCACCTTGTCCTGGAGCCTTGCCTCGCCTCACCTTGTCCTGGAGCCTTGCCTCACCTTGTCCTGGAGCCTCGCCTCACCTTGTCCTGGAGCCTCGCCTCACCTCACCTCACCTTGTCCTGGAGCCTCGCCTCACCTCACCTCACCTTGTCCTGGAGCCTTGCCTCACCTCACCTCACCTTGTCCTGGAGCCTTGCCTCACCTCACCTTGTCCTGGAGCCTCACCTCACCTTGTCCTGGAGCCTTGCCTCACCTCACCTCACCTTGTCCTGGAGCCTTGCCTCACCTCGCCTCACCTTGTCCTGGAGCCTTGCCTCACCTCACCTCACCTTGTCCTGGAGCCTTGCCTCACCTCACCTCACCTTGTCCTGGAGCCTTGCCTCACCTCACCTTGTCCTGGAGCCTTGCCTCGCCTCACCTTGTCCTGGAGCCTCGCCTCACCTCACCTTGTCCTGGAGCCACGCCTCACCTCACCTTGTTCTGGAGCCTTGCCTCGCCTCACCTTGTCCTAGAGCCATGCCTCGCTTCACCTCACCTTGTCCTTGACCCTAGCCTCGCCTCGCCTCACCTTGTCCTGGAGCCTCGCCTCACCTCACCTTGTCCTGGTGCCTTGCCTCGCCTCGCCTCACCTTGTCCTGGAGCCTTGCCTCACCTCACCTCACCTTGTCCTGGAGACTCGCTTCTCCTCACCTTGTCCTGGAGCCTCGCCTCACCTCACCTCACCTTGTCCTGGAGCCTCGCCTCACCTTGTCCTGGAGCCTAACCTCAGCTCACCTTGTCCCGGAGCCTTGCCTCGCCTCGCCACGCCTTGTCCTGGAGCCTTGCTCGCCTTGCCTCACCTTGTCCTGGAGCCTTGCCTCACCTTGTCCTGGAGCCTCGCCTCACCTTGTCCTGGAGCCTCGCCTCACCTCACCTTGTCCTGGAGCCTTGCCTCGCCACGCCTCACCTTGTCCTGGAGCCTTGCCTGGCCTCGCCTCACCTTGTCCTGGAGCCTTGCCTCACCTCACCTGACCTTGTCCTGGAGCCTTGCCTCGCCTCACCTCACCTTGTCCTGGAGCCTAGCCTCGCCTCACCTGACCTTGTCCTGGAGCCTTGCCTCACCTCACCTTGTCCTGGAGCCTCGCCTCACCTTGTCCTGGAGCCTCACCTCACCTTGTCCTGGAGCATCGCCTCACCTTGTCCTGGAGCTTCGCCTCACCTTGTCCTGGAGCATCGCCTCACCTCACCATGTCCTGGAGCCTTGCCTCACCTTTTCCTGGAGCCTTGCCTCACCTCACCTTGTCCTGGAGCCTTGCCTCGCCTCACCTTGTCCTGGAGCCTTGCCTCACCTTGTCCTGGAGCCTCGCCTCACCTTGTCCTGGAGCCTCGCCTCACCTCACCTCACCTTGTCCTGGAGCCTTGCCTCACCTCACCTTGTCCTGGAGCCTCACCTCACCTTGTCCTGGAGCCTTGCCTCACCTCACCTCACATTGTCCTGGAGCCTTGCCTCACCTCACCTCACCTTGTCCTGGAGCCTTGCCTCACCTCACCTCACCTTGTCCTGGAGCCTTGCCTCACCTCACCTTGTCCTGGAGCCTTGCCTCGCCTCACCTTGTCCTGGAGCCTCGCCTCACCTCACCTTGTCCTGGAGCCTCGCCTCACCTCACCTTGTCCTGGAGCCTTGCCTCGCCTCACCTTGTCCTAGAGCCATGCCTCGCTTCACCTCACCTTGTCCTTGAGCCTAGCCTCGCCTCGCCTCACCTTGTCCTGGAGCCTCGCCTCACCTCACCTTGTCCTGGTGCCTTGCCTCGCCTCGCCTCACCTTGTCCTGGAGCCTTGCCTCACCTCACCTCACCTTGTCCTGGAGCCTCGCTTCACCTCACCTTGTCCTGGAGCCTCGCCTCACCTTGTCCTGGAGCCTCACCTCAGCTCACCTTGTCCCGGAGCCTTGCCTCGCCTCGCCTCGCCTTGTCCTGGAGCCTTGCCTCGCCTTGCCTCACCTTGTCCTGGAGCCTTGCCTCAACTTGTCCTGGAGCCTCGCCTCACCTTGTCCTGGAGCCTCGCCTCACCTCACCTTGTACTGGAGCCTTGCCTCGCCTCGCCTCACCTTGTCCTGGAGCCTTGCCTCACCTCACCTTGTCCTGGAGCCTCACCTCAGCTCACCTTGTCCCGGAGCCTTCCCTCGCCTCGCCTCGCCTTGTCCTGGAGCCTTGCTTCGCCTTGCCTCACCTTGTCCTGGAGCCTCGCCTCACATCACCTTGTCCTGGAGCCTAGCCTCGCCTCGGCTCACCTTGTCCTGGAGCCTCACCTCACCTCACCTTGTCCTGGAGCCTTGCCTTGCCTCACCTTGTCCTGGAGCCTTGCCTCGCCTCGCCTCACCTTGTCCTGGAGCCTTGCCTCACCTCACCTTGTCCTGGAGCCTTGCCTCTCCTCACCTTGTCCTGGAGCCTTGCCTCACCTCACCTCACCTTGTCCTGGAGCTTCGCCTCACGTTGTCCTGGAGCCTCGCCTCACCTTGTCCTGGAGCCTTGCCTTGTCTCGCCTCACCTTGTCCTGGAGCCTTGCCTCTCCTCACCTTGTCCTGTCGCCTTGCCTCACCTCACCTTGTCCTGTAGCCTAGCCTCGCTTCACCTTGTCCTGGAGCCTTGCCTCGCCTCACCTCACCTTGTCCTGGAGCCTCGCCTCACCTTGTCCTGGAGGCTCACCTCAGCTCACATTGTCCCGGAGCCTTGCCTCGCCTCGCCTCGCCTTGTCCTGGAGCCTTGCCTCGCCTTGCCTCACCTTGTCCTGTAGCCTTGCCTCACCTTGTCCTGGAGCCTCGCCTCACCTTGTCCTGGAGCCTCGCCTCACCTCACCTTGTCCTGGAGCCTAGCCTCGCCTCGGCTCACCTTGTCCTGGAGCCTTGCCTCGCCTCACCTCACCTTGTCCTGGAGCCTTGCCTCTCCTCACCTTGTCCTGGAGCCTCACCTCACCTTATCCTGGAGCCTTGCCTCACCTCACCTCACCTTGTCCTGGAGCCTAGACTCGCCTCGCCTCACCTTGTCCTGGAGCCTTGCCTCGCCTCACCTCACCTTGTCCTGGAGCCTTGCCTCACCTCACCTTGTCCTGGAGCCTCACCTCACCTTTTCCTGGAGCCTTGACTCACCTCACTTCACCTTGTCCTGGAGCCTTGCCTCACTTCACCTCACCTTGTCCTGGAGCCTTGCCTCACCTCGCCTCACCTTGTCCTGGAGCCTTGCCTCACCTCACCTCACCTTGTCCTGGAGCCTTGCCTCGCCTCGCCTCACCTTGTCCTGGAGCCTTGCCTGGCCTCGCCTCACCTTGTCCTGGAGCCTTGCCTCGCCTCACCTGACCTTGTCCTGGAGCCTTGCCTCGCCTCACCTCACCTTGTCATGGATCCTTGCCTCGCCTCACCTCACCTTGTCCTGGAGCCTAGCCTCGCCTCACCTCACCTTGTCCTGTAGCCTTGCCTCACCTCAACTTGTCCTGGAGCCTCGCCTCACCTTGTCCTGGAGCCTCACCTCACCTTGTCCTGGAGCTTCGCCTCACCTTGTCCTGGAGCATCGCCTCACCTCACCGTGTCCTGGAGCCTTGCCTCACCTTTTCCTGGAGCCTTGCCTCACCTCACCTTGTCCTGGAGCCTTGCCTCGCCTCACCTTGTCCTGGAGCCTTGCCTCACCTTGTCCTGGAGCCTCGCCTCACCTCACCTTGTCCTGGAGCCTCACCTCACCTTGTCCTGGAGCCTCACCTCAGCTTGTCCTGGAGCCTTGACTCACCTCACTTCACCTTGTCCTGGAGCATTGCCTCACCTCACCTCACCTTGTCCTGGAGCCTTGCCTCACCTCGCCTCACCTTGTCCTGGAGCCTTGCCTCACCTCACCTCAACTTGTCCTGGAGCCTTGCCTCGCCTCGCCTCACCTTGTACTGGAGCCTTGCCTGGCCTCGCCTCACCTTGTCCTGGAGCCTTGCCTCACCTCACCTGACCTTGTCCTGGAGCCTTGCCTCGCCTCAGCTCACCTTGTCCTGGATCCTAGCCTCGCCTCACCTCACCTTGTCCTGGAGCCTAGCCTCGCCTCACCTCACCTTGTCCTGGAGCCTTGCCTCACCTCACCTTGTCCTGGAGCCTCGCCTCACCTTGTCCTGGAGCCTCACCTCACCTTGTCTTGGAGCTTCGCCTCACCTTGTCCTGGAGCATCGCCTCACCTCACCGTGTCCTGGAGCCTTGCCTCAACTTTTCCTGGAGCCTTGCCTCACCTCACCTTGTCCTGGAGCCTTGCCTCGCCTCACCTTGTCCTGGAGCCTTGCCTCACCTTGTCCTGGAGCCTCGCCTCACCTTGTCCTGGAGCCTCGCCTCACCTCACCTCACCTTGTCCTGGAGCCTTGCCTCACCTCACCTCACCTTGTCCTGGAGCCTTGCCTCACCTCACCTTGTCCTGGAGCCTCACCTCACCTTGTCCTGGAGCCTTGCCTCACCTCACCTCACCTTGTCCTGGAGCCTTGCCTCACCTCGCCTCACCTTGTCCTGGAGCCTTGCCTCACCTCACCTCACCTTGTCCTGGAGCCTTGCCTCACCTCACCTCACCTTGTCCTGGAGCCTTGCCTCACCTCACCTTGTCCTGGAGCCTTGCCTCGCCTCACCTTGTCCTGGAGCCTCGCCTCACCTCACCTTGTCCTGGAGCCTCGCCTCACCTCACCTTGTTCTGGAGCCTTGCCTCGCCTCACCTTGTCCTAGAGCCATGCCTCGCTTCACCTCACCTTGTCCTTGACCCTAGCCTCGCCTCGCCTCACCTTGTCCTGGAGCCTCGCCTCACCTCACCTTGTCCTGGTGCCTTGCCTCGCCTCGCCTCACCTTGTCCTGGAGCCTTGCCTCACCTCACCTCACCTTGTCCTGGAGCCTCGCTTCTCCTCACCTTGTCCTGGAGCCTCGCCTCACCTCACCTCACCTTGTCCTGGAGCCTCGCCTCACCTTGTCCTGGAGCCTAACCTCAGCTCACCTTGTCCCGGAGCCTTGCCTCGCCTCGCCACGCCTTGTCCTGGAGCCTTGCTCGCCTTGCCTCACCTTGTCCTGGAGCCTTGCCTCACCTTGTCCTGGAGCCTCGCCTCACCTTGTCCTGGAGCCTCGCCTCACCTCACCTTGTCCTGGAGCCTTGCCTCGCCACGCCTCACCTTGTCCTGGAGCCTTGCCTGGCCTCGCCTCACCTTGTCCTGGAGCCTTGCCTCACCTCACCTGACCTTGTCCTGGAGCCTTGCCTCGCCTCACCTCACCTTGTCCTGGAGCCTAGCCTCGCCTCACCTGACCTTGTCCTGGAGCCTTGCCTCACCTCACCTTGTCCTGGAGCCTCGCCTCACCTTGTCCTGGAGCCTCACCTCACCTTGTCCTGGAGCATCGCCTCACCTTGTCCTGGAGCTTCGCCTCACCTTGTCCTGGAGCATCGCCTCACCTCACCATGTCCTGGAGCCTTGCCTCACCTTTTCCTGGAGCCTTGCCTCACCTCACCTTGTCCTGGAGCCTTGCCTCGCCTCACCTTGTCCTGGAGCCTTGCCTCACCTTGTCCTGGAGCTTCGCCTCACCTTGTCCTGGAGCCTCGCCTCACCTCACCTCACCTTGTCCTGGAGCCTTGCCTCACCTCACCTTGTCCTGGAGCCTCACCTCACCTTGTCCTGGAGCCTTGCCTCACCTCACCTCACATTGTCCTGGAGCCTTGCCTCACCTCACCTCACCTTGTCCTGGAGCCTTGCCTCACCTCACCTCACCTTGTCCTGGAGCCTTGCCTCACCTCACCTTGTCCTGGAGCGTTGCCTCGCCTCACCTTGTCCTGGAGCCTCGCCTCACCTCACCTTGTCCTGGAGCCTCGCCTCACCTCACCTTGTCCTGGAGCCTTGCCTCGCCTCACCTTGTCCTAGAGCCATGCCTCGCTTCACCTCACCTTGTCCTTGAGCCTAGCCTCGCCTCGCCTCACCTTGTCCTGGAGCCTCGCCTCACCTCACCTTGTCCTGGTGCCTTGCCTCGCCTCGCCTCACCTTGTCCTGGAGCCTTGCCTCACCTCACCTCACCTTGTCCTGGAGCCTCGCTTCACCTCACCTTGTCCTGGTGCCTTGCCTCACCTCGCCTCACCTTGTCCTGGAGCCTTGCCTCACCTCACCTCACCTTGTCCTGGAGCCTTGCCTCGCCTCGCCTCACCTTGTCCTGGAGCCTTGCCTGGCCTCGCCTCACCTTGTCCTGGAGCCTTGCCTCGCCTCACCTGACCTTGTCCTGGAGCCTTGCCTCGCCTCACCTCACCTTGTCATGGATCCTTGCCTCGCCTCACCTCACCTTGTCCTGGAGCCTAGCCTCGCCTCACCTCACCTTGTCCTGGAGCCTTGCCTCACCTCAACTTGTCCTGGAGCCTCGCCTCACCTTGTCCTGGAGCCTCACCTCACCTTGTCCTGGAGCTTCGCCTCACCTTGTCCTGGAGCATCGCCTCACCTCACCGTGTCCTGGAGCCTTGCCTCACCTTTTCCTGGAGCCTTGCCTCACCTCACCTTGTCCTGGAGCCTTGCCTCGCCTCACCTTGTCCTGGAGCCTTGCCTCACCTTGTCCTGGAGCCTCGCCTCACCTCACCTTGTCCTGGAGCCTCACCTCACCTTGTCCTGGAGCCTCACCTCAGCTTGTCCTGGAGCCTTGACTCACCTCACTTCACCTTGTCCTGGAGCATTGCCTCACCTCACCTCACCTTGTCCTGGAGCCTTGCCTCACCTCGCCTCACCTTGTCCTGGAGCCTTGCCTCACCTCACCTCAACTTGTCCTGGAGCCTTGCCTCGCCTCGCCTCACCTTGTACTGGAGCCTTGCCTGGCCTCGCCTCACCTTGTCCTGGAGCCTTGCCTCACCTCACCTGACCTTGTCCTGGAGCCTTGCCTCGCCTCAGCTCACCTTGTCCTGGATCCTAGCCTCGCCTCACCTCACCTTGTCCTGGAGCCTAGCCTCGCCTCACCTCACCTTGTCCTGGAGCCTTGCCTCACCTCACCTTGTCCTGGAGCCTCGCCTCACCTTGTCCTGGAGCCTCACCTCACCTTGTCTTGGAGCTTCGCCTCACCTTGTCCTGGAGCATCGCCTCACCTCACCGTGTCCTGGAGCCTTGCCTCAACTTTTCCTGGAGCCTTGCCTCACCTCACCTTGTCCTGGAGCCTTTCCTCGCCTCACCTTGTCCTGGAGCCTTGCCTCACCTTGTCCTGGAGCCTCGCCTCACCTTGTCCTGGAGCCTCGCCTCACCTCACCTCACCTTGTCCTGGAGCCTCGCCTCACCTCACCTCACCTTGTCCTGGAGCCTTGCCTCACCTCACCTCACCTTGTCCTGGAGCCTTGCCTCACCTCACCTTGTCCTGGAGCCTCACCTCACCTTGTCCTGGAGCCTTGCCTCACCTCACCTCACCTTGTCCTGGAGCCTTGCCTCACCTCGCCTCACCTTGTCCTGGAGCCTTGCCTCACCTCACCTCACCTTGTCCTGGAGCCTTGCCTCACCTCACCTCACCTTGTCCTGGAGCCTTGCCTCACCTCACCTTGTCCTGGAGCCTTGCCTCGCCTCACCTTGTCCTGGAGCCTCGCCTCACCTCACCTTGTCCTGGAGCCTCGCCTCACCTCACCTTGTTCTGGAGCCTTGCCTCGCCTCACCTTGTCCTAGAGCCATGCCTCGCTTCACCTCACCTTGTCCTTGACCCTAGCCTCGCCTCGCCTCACCTTGTCCTGGAGCCTCGCCTCACCTCACCTTGTCCTGGTGCCTTGCCTCGCCTCGCCTCACCTTGTCCTGGAGCCTTGCCTCACCTCACCTCACCTTGTCCTGGAGCCTCGCTTCTCCTCACCTTGTCCTGGAGCCTCGCCTCACCTCACCTCACCTTGTCCTGGAGCCTCGCCTCACCTTGTCCTGGAGCCTAACCTCAGCTCACCTTGTCCCGGAGCCTTGCCTCGCCTCGCCACGCCTTGTCCTGGAGCCTTGCTCGCCTTGCCTCACCTTGTCCTGGAGCCTTGCCTCACCTTGTCCTGGAGCCTCGCCTCACCTTGTCCTGGAGCCTCGCCTCACCTCACCTTGTCCTGGAGCCTTGCCTCGCCACGCCTCACCTTGTCCTGGAGCCTTGCCTGGCCTCGCCTCACCTTGTCCTGGAGCCTTGCCTCACCTCACCTGACCTTGTCCTGGAGCCTTGCCTCGCCTCACCTCACCTTGTCCTGGAGCCTAGCCTCGCCTCACCTGACCTTGTCCTGGAGCCTTGCCTCACCTCACCTTGTCCTGGAGCCTCGCCTCACCTTGTCCTGGAGCCTCACCTCACCTTGTCCTGGAGCATCGCCTCACCTTGTCCTGGAGCTTCGCCTCACCTTGTCCTGGAGCATCGCCTCACCTCACCATGTCCTGGAGCCTTGCCTCACCTTTTCCTGGAGCCTTGCCTCACCTCACCTTGTCCTGGAGCCTTGCCTCGCCTCACCTTGTCCTGGAGCCTTGCCTCACCTTGTCCTGGAGCCTCGCCTCACCTTGTCCTGGAGCCTCGCCTCACCTCACCTCACCTTGTCCTGGAGCCTTGCCTCACCTCACCTTGTCCTGGAGCCTCACCTCACCTTGTCCTGGAGCCTTGCCTCACCTCACCTCACATTGTCCTGGAGCCTTGCCTCACCTCACCTCACCTTGTCCTGGAGCCTTGCCTCACCTCACCTTGTCCTGGAGCCTTGCCTCGCCTCACCTTGTCCTGGAGCCTCGCCTCACCTCACCTTGTCCTGGAGCCTCGCCTCACCTCACCTTGTCCTGGAGCCTTGCCTCGCCTCACCTTGTCCTAGAGCCATGCCTCGCTTCACCTCACCTTGTCCTTGAGCCTAGCCTCGCCTCGCCTCACCTTGTCCTGGAGCCTCGCCTCACCTCACCTTGTCCTGGTGCCTTGCCTCGCCTCGCCTCACCTTGTCCTGGAGCCTTGCCTCACCTCACCTCACCTTGTCCTGGAGCCTCGCTTCACCTCACCTTGTCCTGGAGCCTCGCCTCACCTCACCTCACCTTGTCCTGGAGCCTCGCCTCACCTTGTCCTGGAGCCTCACCTCAGCTCACCTTGTCCCGGAGCCTTGCCTCGCCTCGCCTCGCCTTGTCCTGGAGCCTTGCCTCGCCTTGCCTCACCTTGTCCTGGAGCCTTGCCTCAACTTGTCCTGGAGCCTCGCCTCACCTTGTCCTGGAGCATCGCCTCACCTCACCGTGTCCTGGAGCCTTGCCTCAACTTTTCCTGGAGCCTTGCCTCACCTCACCTTGTCCTGGAGCCTTTCCTCGCCTCACCTTGTCCTGGAGCCTTGCCTCACCTTGTCCTGGAGCCTCGCCTCACCTTGTCCTGGAGCCTCGCCTCACCTCACCTCACCTTGTCCTGGTGCCTTGCCTCGCCTCGCCTCACCTTGTCCTGGAGCCTTGCCTCACCTCACCTCACCTTGTCCTGGAGCCTCGCTTCTCCTCACCTTGTCCTGGAGCCTCGCCTCACCTCACCTCACCTTGTCCTGGAGCCTCGCCTCACCTTGTCCTGGAGCCTAACCTCAGCTCACCTTGTCCCGGAGCCTTGCCTCGCCTCGCCACGCCTTGTCCTGGAGCCTTGCTCGCCTTGCCTCACCTTGTCCTGGAGCCTTGCCTCACCTTGTCCTGGAGCCTCGCCTCACCTTGTCCTGGAGCCTCGCCTCACCTCACCTTGTCCTGGAGCCTTGCCTCGCCACGCCTCACCTTGTCCTGGAGCCTTGCCTGGCCTCGCCTCACCTTGTCCTGGAGCCTTGCCTCACCTCACCTGACCTTGTCCTGGAGCCTTGCCTCGCCTCACCTCACCTTGTCCTGGAGCCTAGCCTCGCCTCACCTGACCTTGTCCTGGAGCCTTGCCTCACCTCACCTTGTCCTGGAGCCTCGCCTCACCTTGTCCTGGAGCCTCACCTCACCTTGTCCTGGAGCATCGCCTCACCTTGTCCTGGAGCTTCGCCTCACCTTGTCCTGGAGCATCGCCTCACCTCACCATGTCCTGGAGCCTTGCCTCACCTTTTCCTGGAGCCTTGCCTCACCTCACCTTGTCCTGGAGCCTTGCCTCGCCTCACCTTGTCCTGGAGCCTTGCCTCACCTTGTCCTGGAGCCTCGCCTCACCTTGTCCTGGAGCCTCGCCTCACCTCACCTCACCTTGTCCTGGAGCCTTGCCTCACCTCACCTTGTCCTGGAGCCTCACCTCACCTTGTCCTGGAGCCTTGCCTCACCTCACCTCACATTGTCCTGGAGCCTTGCCTCACCTCACCTCACCTTGTCCTGGAGCCTTGCCTCACCTCACCTTGTCCTGGAGCCTTGCCTCGCCTCACCTTGTCCTGGAGCCTCGCCTCACCTCACCTTGTCCTGGAGCCTCGCCTCACCTCACCTTGTCCTGGAGCCTTGCCTCGCCTCACCTTGTCCTAGAGCCATGCCTCGCTTCACCTCACCTTGTCCTTGAGCCTAGCCTCGCCTCGCCTCACCTTGTCCTGGAGCCTCGCCTCACCTCACCTTGTCCTGGTGCCTTGCCTCGCCTCGCCTCACCTTGTCCTGGAGCCTTGCCTCACCTCACCTCACCTTGTCCTGGAGCCTCGCTTCACCTCACCTTGTCCTGGAGCCTCGCCTCACCTCACCTCACCTTGTCCTGGAGCCTCGCCTCACCTTGTCCTGGAGCCTCACCTCAGCTCACCTTGTCCCGGAGCCTTGCCTCGCCTCGCCTCGCCTTGTCCTGGAGCCTTGCCTCGCCTTGCCTCACCTTGTCCTGGAGCCTTGCCTCAACTTGTCCTGGAGCCTCGCCTCACCTTGTCCTGGAGCCTCGCCTCACCTCACCTTGTACTGGAGCCTTGCCTCGCCTCGCCTCACCTTGTCCTGGAGCCTTGCCTCACCTCACCTTGTCCTGGAGCCTCACCTCAGCTCACCTTGTCCCGGAGCCTTCCCTCGCCTCGCCTCGCCTTGTCCTGGAGCCTTGCTTCGCCTTGCCTCACCTTGTCCTGGAGCCTCGCCTCACATCACCTTGTCCTGGAGCCTAGCCTCGCCTCGGCTCACCTTGTCCTGGAGCCTCACCTCACCTCACCTTGTCCTGGAGCCTTGCCTTGCCTCACCTTGTCCTGGAGCCTTGCCTCGCCTCGCCTCACCTTGTCCTGGAGCCTTGCCTCACCTCACCTTGTCCTGGAGCCTTGCCTCTCCTCACCTTGTCCTGGAGCCTTGCCTCACCTCACCTCACCTTGTCCTGGAGCTTCGCCTCACGTTGTCCTGGAGCCTCGCCTCACCTTGTCCTGGAGCCTTGCCTTGTCTCGCCTCACCTTGTCCTGGAGCCTTGCCTCTCCTCACCTTGTCCTGTCGCCTTGCCTCACCTCACCTTGTCCTGTAGCCTAGCCTCGCTTCACCTTGTCCTGGAGCCTTGCCTCGCCTCACCTCACCTTGTCCTGGAGCCTCGCCTCACCTTGTCCTGGAGGCTCACCTCAGCTCACATTGTCCCGGAGCCTTGCCTCGCCTCGCCTCGCCTTGTCCTGGAGCCTTGCCTCGCCTTGCCTCACCTTGTCCTGTAGCCTTGCCTCACCTTGTCCTGGAGCCTCGCCTCACCTTGTCCTGGAGCCTCGCCTCACCTCACCTTGTCCTGGAGCCTAGCCTCGCCTCGGCTCACCTTGTCCTGGAGCCTTGCCTCGCCTCACCTCACCTTGTCCTGGAGCCTTGCCTCTCCTCACCTTGTCCTGGAGCCTCACCTCACCTTATCCTGGAGCCTTGCCTCACCTCACCTCACCTTGTCCTGGAGCCTAGACTCGCCTCGCCTCACCTTGTCCTGGAGCCTTGCCTCGCCTCACCTCACCTTGTCCTGGAGCCTTGCCTCACCTCACCTTGTCCTGGAGCCTCACCTCACCTTTTCCTGGAGCCTTGACTCACCTCACTTCACCTTGTCCTGGAGCCTTGCCTCACTTCACCTCACCTTGTCCTGGAGCCTTGCCTCACCTCGCCTCACCTTGTCCTGGAGCCTTGCCTCACCTCACCTCACCTTGTCCTGGAGCCTTGCCTCGCCTCGCCTCACCTTGTCCTGGAGCCTTGCCTGGCCTCGCCTCACCTTGTCCTGGAGCCTTGCCTCGCCTCACCTGACCTTGTCCTGGAGCCTTGCCTCGCCTCACCTCACCTTGTCATGGATCCTTGCCTCGCCTCACCTCACCTTGTCCTGGAGCCTAGCCTCGCCTCACCTCACCTTGTCCTGGAGCCTTGCCTCACCTCAACTTGTCTTGGAGCCTCGCCTCACCTTGTCCTGGAGCCTCACCTCACCTTGTCCTGGAGCTTCGCCTCACCTTGTCCTGGAGCATCGCCTCACCTCACCGTGTCCTGGAGCCTTGCCTCACCTTTTCCTGGAGCCTTGCCTCACCTCACCTTGTCCTGGAGCCTTGCCTCGCCTCACCTTGTCCTGGAGCCTTGCCTCACCTTGTCCTGGAGCCTCGCCTCACCTCACCTTGTCCTGGAGCCTCACCTCACCTTGTCCTGGAGCCTCACCTCAGCTTGTCCTGGAGCCTTGACTCACCTCACTTCACCTTGTCCTGGAGCATTGCCTCACCTCACCTCACCTTGTCCTGGAGCCTTGCCTCACCTCGCCTCACCTTGTCCTGGAGCCTTGCCTCACCTCACCTCAACTTGTCCTGGAGCCTTGCCTCGCCTCGCCTCACCTTGTACTGGAGCCTTGCCTGGCCTCGCCTCACCTTGTCCTGGAGCCTTGCCTCACCTCACCTGACCTTGTCCTGGAGCCTTGCCTCGCCTCAGCTCACCTTGTCCTGGATCCTAGCCTCGCCTCACCTCACCTTGTCCTGGAGCCTAGCCTCGCCTCACCTCACCTTGTCCTGGAGCCTTGCCTCACCTCACCTTGTCCTGGAGCCTCGCCTCACCTTGTCCTGGAGCCTCACCTCACCTTGTCCTGGAGCCTTGCCTCACCTTGTCCTGGAGCCTCGCCTCACCTTGTCCTGGAGCCTCGCCTCACCTCACCTCACCTTGTCCTGGAGCCTCGCCTCACCTCACCTCACCTTGTCCTGGAGCCTTGCCTCACCTCACCTCACCTTGTCCTGGAGCCTTGCCTCACCTCACCTTGTCCTGGAGCCTCACCTCACCTTGTCCTGGAGCCTTGCCTCACCTCACCTCACCTTGTCCTGGAGCCTTGCCTCACCTCGCCTCACCTTGTCCTGGAGCCTTGCCTCACCTCACCTCACCTTGTCCTGGAGCCTTGCCTCACCTCACCTCACCTTGTCCTGGAGCCTTGCCTCACCTCACCTTGTCCTGGAGCCTTGCCTCGCCTCACCTTGTCCTGGAGCCTCGCCTCACCTCACCTTGTCCTGGAGCCTCGCCTCACCTCACCTTGTTCTGGAGCCTTGCCTCGCCTCACCTTGTCCTAGAGCCATGCCTCGCTTCACCTCACCTTGTCCTTGACCCTAGCCTCGCCTCGCCTCACCTTGTCCTGGAGCCTCGCCTCACCTCACCTTGTCCTGGTGCCTTGCCTCGCCTCGCCTCACCTTGTCCTGGAGCCTTGCCTCACCTCACCTCACCTTGTCCTGGAGCCTCGCTTCTCCTCACCTTGTCCTGGAGCCTCGCCTCACCTCACCTCACCTTGTCCTGGAGCCTCGCCTCACCTTGTCCTGGAGCCTAACCTCAGCTCACCTTGTCCCGGAGCCTTGCCTCGCCTCGCCACGCCTTGTCCTGGAGCCTTGCTCGCCTTGCCTCACCTTGTCCTGGAGCCTTGCCTCACCTTGTCCTGGAGCCTCGCCTCACCTTGTCCTGGAGCCTCGCCTCACCTCACCTTGTCCTGGAGCCTTGCCTCGCCACGCCTCACCTTGTCCTGGAGCCTTGCCTGGCCTCGCCTCACCTTGTCCTGGAGCCTTGCCTCACCTCACCTGACCTTGTCCTGGAGCCTTGCCTCGCCTCACCTCACCTTGTCCTGGAGCCTAGCCTCGCCTCACCTGACCTTGTCCTGGAGCCTTGCCTCACCTCACCTTGTCCTGGAGCCTCGCCTCACCTTGTCCTGGAGCCTCACCTCACCTTGTCCTGGAGCATCGCCTCACCTTGTCCTGGAGCTTCGCCTCACCTTGTCCTGGAGCATCGCCTCACCTCACCATGTCCTGGAGCCTTGCCTCACCTTTTCCTGGAGCCTTGCCTCACCTCACCTTGTCCTGGAGCCTTGCCTCGCCTCACCTTGTCCTGGAGCCTTGCCTCACCTTGTCCTGGAGCCTCGCCTCACCTTGTCCTGGAGCCTCGCCTCACCTCACCTCACCTTGTCCTGGAGCCTTGCCTCACCTCACCTTGTCCTGGAGCCTCACCTCACCTTGTCCTGGAGCCTTGCCTCACCTCACCTCACATTGTCCTGGAGCCTTCCCTCACCTCACCTCACCTTGTCCTGGAGCCTTGCCTCACCTCACCTTGTCCTGGAGCCTTGCCTCGCCTCACCTTGTCCTGGAGCCTCGCCTCACCTCACCTTGTCCTGGAGCCTCGCCTCACCTCACCTTGTCCTGGAGCCTTGCCTCGCCTCACCTTGTCCTAGAGCCATGCCTCGCTTCACCTCACCTTGTCCTTGAGCCTAGCCTCGCCTCGCCTCACCTTGTCCTGGAGCCTCGCCTCACCTCACCTTGTCCTGGTGCCTTGCCTCGCCTCGCCTCACCTTGTCCTGGAGCCTTGCCTCACCTCACCTCACCTTGTCCTGGAGCCTCGCTTCACCTCACCTTGTCCTGGAGCCTCGCCTCACCTCACCTCACCTTGTCCTGGAGCCTCGCCTCACCTTGTCCTGGAGCCTCACCTCAGCTCACCTTGTCCCGGAGCCTTGCCTCGCCTCGCCTCGCCTTGTCCTGGAGCCTTGCCTCGCCTTGCCTCACCTTGTCCTGGAGCCTTGCCTCAACTTGTCCTGGAGCCTCGCCTCACCTTGTCCTGGAGCCTCGCCTCACCTCACCTTGTACTGGAGCCTTGCCTCGCCTCGCCTCACCTTGTCCTGGAGCCTTGCCTCACCTCACCTTGTCCTGGAGCCTCACCTCAGCTCACCTTGTCCCGGAGCCTTCCCTCGCCTCGCCTCGCCTTGTCCTGGAGCCTTGCTTCGCCTTGCCTCACCTTGTCCTGGAGCCTCGCCTCACATCACCTTGTCCTGGAGCCTAGCCTCGCCTCGGCTCACCTTGTCCTGGAGCCTCACCTCACCTCACCTTGTCCTGGAGCCTTGCCTTGCCTCACCTTGTCCTGGAGCCTTGCCTCGCCTCGCCTCACCTTGTCCTGGAGCCTTGCCTCACCTCACCTTGTCCTGGAGCCTTGCCTCTCCTCACCTTGTCCTGGAGCCTTGCCTCACCTCACCTCACCTTGTCCTGGAGCTTCGCCTCACGTTGTCCTGGAGCCTCGCCTCACCTTGTCCTGGAGCCTTGCCTTGTCTCGCCTCACCTTGTCCTGGAGCCTTGCCTCTCCTCACCTTGTCCTGTCGCCTTGCCTCACCTCACCTTGTCCTGTAGCCTAGCCTCGCTTCACCTTGTCCTGGAGCCTTGCCTCGCCTCACCTCACCTTGTCCTGGAGCCTCGCCTCACCTTGTCCTGGAGGCTCACATCAGCTCACATTGTCCCGGAGCCTTGCCTCGCCTCGCCTCGCCTTGTCCTGGAGCCTTGCCTCGCCTTGCCTCACCTTGTCCTGTAGCCTTGCCTCACCTTGTCCTGGAGCCTCGCCTCACCTTGTCCTGGAGCCTCGCCTCACCTCACCTTGTCCTGGAGCCTAGCCTCGCCTCGGCTCACCTTGTCCTGGAGCCTTGCCTCGCCTCACCTCACCTTGTCCTGGAGCCTTGCCTCTCCTCACCTTGTCCTGGAGCCTCACCTCACCTTATCCTGGAGCCTTGCCTCACCTCACCTCACCTTGTCCTGGAGCCTAGACTCGCCTCGCCTCACCTTGTCCTGGAGCCTTGCCTCGCCTCACCTCACCTTGTCCTGGAGCCTTGCCTCACCTCACCTTGTCCTGGAGCCTCACCTCACCTTTTCCTGGAGCCTTGACTCACCTCACTTCACCTTGTCCTGGAGCCTTGCCTCACTTCACCTCACCTTGTCCTGGAGCCTTGCCTCACCTCGCCTCACCTTGTCCTGGAGCCTTGCCTCACCTCACCTCACCTTGTCCTGGAGCCTTGCCTCGCCTCGCCTCACCTTGTCCTGGAGCCTTGCCTGGCCTCGCCTCACCTTGTCCTGGAGCCTTGCCTCGCCTCACCTGACCTTGTCCTGGAGCCTTGCCTCGCCTCACCTCACCTTGTCATGGATCCTTGCCTCGCCTCACCTCACCTTGTCCTGGAGCCTAGCCTCGCCTCACCTCACCTTGTCCTGGAGCCTTGCCTCACCTCAACTTGTCTTGGAGCCTCGCCTCACCTTGTCCTGGAGCCTCACCTCACCTTGTCCTGGAGCTTCGCCTCACCTTGTCCTGGAGCATCGCCTCACCTCACCGTGTCCTGGAGCCTTGCCTCACCTTTTCCTGGAGCCTTGCCTCACCTCACCTTGTCCTGGAGCCTTGCCTCGCCTCACCTTGTCCTGGAGCCTTGCCTCACCTTGTCCTGGAGCCTCGCCTCACCTCACCTTGTCCTGGAGCCTCACCTCACCTTGTCCTGGAGCCTCACCTCAGCTTGTCCTGGAGCCTTGACTCACCTCACTTCACCTTGTCCTGGAGCATTGCCTCACCTCACCTCACCTTGTCCTGGAGCCTTGCCTCACCTCGCCTCACCTTGTCCTGGAGCCTTGCCTCACCTCACCTCAACTTGTCCTGGAGCCTTGCCTCGCCTCGCCTCACCTTGTACTGGAGCCTTGCCTGGCCTCGCCTCACCTTGTCCTGGAGCCTTGCCTCACCTCACCTGACCTTGTCCTGGAGCCTTGCCTCGCCTCAGCTCACCTTGTCCTGGATCCTAGCCTCGCCTCACCTCACCTTGTCCTGGAGCCTAGCCTCGCCTCACCTCACCTTGTCCTGGAGCCTTGCCTCACCTCACCTTGTCCTGGAGCCTCGCCTCACCTTGTCCTGGAGCCTCACCTCACCTTGTCTTGGAGCTTCGCCTCACCTTGTCCTGGAGCATCGCCTCACCTCACCGTGTCCTGGAGCCTTGCCTCAACTTTTCCTGGAGCCTTGCCTCACCTCACCTTGTCCTGGAGCCTTGCCTCGCCTCACCTTGTCCTGGAGCCTTGCCTCACCTTGTCCTGGAGCCTCGCCTCACCTTGTCCTGGAGCCTCGCCTCACCTCACCTCACCTTGTCCTGGAGCCTTGCCTCACCTCACCTCACCTTGTCCTGGAGCCTTGCCTCACCTCACCTTGTCCTGGAGCCTCACCTCACCTTGTCCTGGAGCCTTGCCTCACCTCACCTCACCTTGTCCTGGAGCCTTGCCTCACCTCGCCTCACCTTGTCCTGGAGCCTTGCCTCACCTCACCTCACCTTGTCCTGGAGCCTTGCCTCACCTCACCTCACCTTGTCCTGGAGCCTTGCCTCACCTCACCTTGTCCTGGAGCCTTGCCTCGCCTCACCTTGTCCTGGAGCCTCGCCTCACCTCACCTTGTCCTGGAGCCTCGCCTCACCTCACCTTGTTCTGGAGCCTTGCCTCGCCTCACCTTGTCCTAGAGCCATGCCTCGCTTCACCTCACCTTGTCCTTGACCCTAGCCTCGCCTCGCCTCACCTTGTCCTGGAGCCTCGCCTCACCTCACCTTGTCCTGGTGCCTTGCCTCGCCTCGCCTCACCTTGTCCTGGAGCCTTGCCTCACCTCACCTCACCTTGTCCTGGAGCCTCGCTTCTCCTCACCTTGTCCTGGAGCCTCGCCTCACCTCACCTCACCTTGTCCTGGAGCCTCGCCTCACCTTGTCCTGGAGCCTAACCTCAGCTCACCTTGTCCCGGAGCCTTGCCTCGCCTCGCCACGCCTTGTCCTGGAGCCTTGCTCGCCTTGCCTCACCTTGTCCTGGAGCCTTGCCTCACCTTGTCCTGGAGCCTCGCCTCACCTTGTCCTGGAGCCTCGCCTCACCTCACCTTGTCCTGGAGCCTTGCCTCGCCACGCCTCACCTTGTCCTGGAGCCTTGCCTGGCCTCGCCTCACCTTGTCCTGGAGCCTTGCCTCACCTCACCTGACCTTGTCCTGGAGCCTTGCCTCGCCTCACCTCACCTTGTCCTGGAGCCTAGCCTCGCCTCACCTGACCTTGTCCTGGAGCCTTGCCTCACCTCACCTTGTCCTGGAGCCTCGCCTCACCTTGTCCTGGAGCCTCACCTCACCTTGTCCTGGAGCATCGCCTCACCTTGTCCTGGAGCTTCGCCTCACCTTGTCCTGGAGCATCGCCTCACCTCACCATGTCCTGGAGCCTTGCCTCACCTTTTCCTGGAGCCTTGCCTCACCTCACCTTGTCCTGGAGCCTTGCCTCGCCTCACCTTGTCCTGGAGCCTTGCCTCACCTTGTCCTGGAGCTTCGCCTCACCTTGTCCTGGAGCCTCGCCTCACCTCACCTCACCTTGTCCTGGAGCCTTGCCTCACCTCACCTTGTCCTGGAGCCTCACCTCACCTTGTCCTGGAGCCTTGCCTCACCTCACCTCACATTGTCCTGGAGCCTTGCCTCACCTCACCTCACCTTGTCCTGGAGCCTTGCCTCACCTCACCTCACCTTGTCCTGGAGCCTTGCCTCACCTCACCTTGTCCTGGAGCGTTGCCTCGCCTCACCTTGTCCTGGAGCCTCGCCTCACCTCACCTTGTCCTGGAGCCTCGCCTCACCTCACCTTGTCCTGGAGCCTTGCCTCGCCTCACCTTGTCCTAGAGCCATGCCTCGCTTCACCTCACCTTGTCCTTGAGCCTAGCCTCGCCTCGCCTCACCTTGTCCTGGAGCCTCGCCTCACCTCACCTTGTCCTGGTGCCTTGCCTCGCCTCGCCTCACCTTGTCCTGGAGCCTTGCCTCACCTCACCTCACCTTGTCCTGGAGCCTCGCTTCACCTCACCTTGTCCTGGAGCCTCGCCTCACCTCACCTCACCTTGTCCTGGAGCCTCGCCTCACCTTGTCCTGGAGCCTCACCTCAGCTCACCTTGTCCCGGAGCCTTGCCTCGCCTCGCCTCGCCTTGTCCTGGAGCCTTGCCTCGCCTTGCCTCACCTTGTCCTGGAGCCTTGCCTCAACTTGTCCTGGAGCCTCGCCTCACCTTGTCCTGGAGCCTCGCCTCACCTCACCTTGTACTGGAGCCTTGCCTCGCCTCGCCTCACCTTGTCCTGGAGCCTTGCCTCACCTCACCTTGTCCTGGAGCCTCACCTCAGCTCACCTTGTCCCGGAGCCTTCCCTCCCCTCGCCTCGCCTTGTCCTGGAGCCTTGCTTCGCCTTGCCTCACCTTGTCCTGGAGCCTCGCCTCACATCACCTTGTCCTGGAGCCTAGCCTCGCCTCGGCTCACCTTGTCCTGGAGCCTCACCTCACCTCACCTTGTCCTGGAGCCTTGCCTTGCCTCACCTTGTCCTGGAGCCTTGCCTCGCCTCGCCTCACCTTGTCCTGGAGCCTTGCCTCACCTCACCTTGTCCTGGAGCCTTGCCTCCCCTCACCTTGTCCTGGAGCCTTGCCTCACCTCACCTCACCTTGTCCTGGAGCTTCGCCTCACGTTGTCCTGGAGCCTCGCCTCACCTTGTCCTGGAGCCTTGCCTTGTCTCGCCTCACCTTGTCCTGGAGCCTTGCCTCTCCTCACCTTGTCCTGTCGCCTTGCCTCACCTCACCTTGTCCTGTAGCCTAGCCTCGCTTCACCTTGTCCTGGAGCCTTGCCTCGCCTCACCTCACCTTGTCCTGGAGCCTCGCCTCACCTTGTCCTGGAGGCTCACCTCAGCTCACATTGTCCCGGAGCCTTGCCTCGCCTCGCCTCGCCTTGTCCTGGAGCCTTGCCTCGCCTTGCCTCACCTTGTCCTGTAGCCATGCCTCACCTTGTCCTGGAGCCTCGCCTCACCTTGTCCTGGAGCCTCGCCTCACCTCACCTTGTCCTGGAGCCTAGCCTCGCCTCGGCTCACCTTGTCCTGGAGCCTTGCCTCGCCTCACCTCACCTTGTCCTGGAGCCTTGCCTCTCCTCACCTTGTCCTGGAGCCTCACCTCACCTTATCCTGGAGCCTTGCCTCACCTCACCTCACCTTGTCCTGGAGCCTAGCCTCGCCTCGCCTCACCTTGTCCTGGAGCCTTGCCTCGCCTCACCTCACCTTGTCCTGGAGCCTTGCCTCACCTCACCTTGTCCTGGAGCCTCACCTCACCTTATCCTGGAGCCTTGCCTCACCTCACCTCACCTTGTCCTGGAGCCTTGCCTCACCTCGCCTCACCTTGTCCTGGAGCCTTGCCTCACCTCACCTCACCTTGTCCTGGAGCCTTGCCTCGCCTCACCTTGTCCTAGAGCCGTGCCTCGCTTCACCTCACCTTGTCCTTGACCCTAGCCTCGCCTCGCCTCACCTTGTCCTGGAGCCTCGCCTCACCTCACCTTGTCCTGGTGCCTTGCCTCGCCTCGCCTCACCTTGTCCTGGAGCCTTGCCTCACCTCACCTCACCTTGTCCTGGAGCCTCGCTTCTCCTCACCTTGTCCTGGAGCCTCGCCTCACCTCACCTCACCTTGTCCTGGAGCCTCGCCTCACCTTGTCCTGGAGCCTAACCTCAGCTCACCTTGTCCCGGAGCCTTGCCTCGCCTCACCTTGTCCTGGAGCCTTGCCTCTCCTCACCTTGTCCTGGAGCCTTGCCTCTCCTCACCTTGTCCTGGAGCCTTGCCTCACCTCACCTTGTCCTGGAGCCTTGCCTCGCCACGCCTTGTCCTGGAGCCTTGCTCGCCTTGCCTCACCTTGTCCTGGAGCCTTGCCTCACCTTGTCCTGGAGCCTCGCCTCACCTTGTCCTGGAGCCTCGCCTCACCTCACCTTGTCCTGGAGCCTTGCCTCGCCACGCCTCACCTTGTCCTGGAGCCTTGCCTGGCCTCGCCTCACCTTGTCCTGGAGCCTTGCCTCACCTCACCTGACCTTGTCCTGGAGCCTTGCCTCGCCTCACCTCACCTTGTCCTGGATCCTTGCCTCGCCTCACCTCACCTTGTCCTGGAGCCTAGCCTCGGCTCACCTCACCTTGTCCTGGAGCCTTGCCTCACCTCACCTTGTCCTGGAGCCTCGCCTCACCTTGTCCTGGAGCCTCACCTCACCTTGTCCTGGAGCTTCGCCTCACCTTGTCCTGGAGCATCGCCTCACCTCACCATGTCCTGGAGCCTTGCCTCAGCTTTTCCTGGAGCCTTGCCTCACCTCACCTTGTCCTGGAGCCTTGCCTCGCCTCACCTTGTCCTGGAGCCTTGCCTCACCTTGTCCTGGAGCCTCGCCTCACCTTGTCCTGGAGCCTCGCCTCACCTCACCTCACCTTGTCCTGGAGCCTTGCCTCACCTCACCTCACCTTGTCCTGGAGCCTTGCCTCACCTCACCTTGTCCTGGAGCCTCACCTCACCTTGTCCTGGAGCCTTGCCTCACCTCACCTCACATTGTCCTGGAGCCTTGCCTCACCTCAACTTGTCCTGGAGCCTCGCCTCACCTTGTCCTGGAGCCTCACCTCACCTTGTCCTGGAGCTTCGCCTCACCTTGTCCTGGAGCATCGCCTCACCTCACCGTGTCCTGGAGCCTTGCCTCACCTTTTCCTGGAGCCTTGCCTCACCTCACCTTGTCCTGGAGCCTTGCCTCGCCTCACCTTGTCCTGGAGCCTTGCCTCACCTTGTCCTGGAGCCTCGCCTCACCTCACCTTGTCCTGGAGCCTCACCTCACCTTGTCCTGGAGCCTCACCTCAGCTTGTCCTGGAGCCTTGACTCACCTCACTTCACCTTGTCCTGGAGCATTGCCTCACCTCACCTCACCTTGTCCTGGAGCCTTGCCTCACCTCGCCTCACCTTGTCCTGGAGCCTTGCCTCACCTCACCTCAACTTGTCCTGGAGCCTTGCCTCGCCTCGCCTCACCTTGTACTGGAGCCTTGCCTGGCCTCGCCTCACCTTGTCCTGGAGCCTTGCCTCACCTCACCTGACCTTGTCCTGGAGCCTTGCCTCGCCTCAGCTCACCTTGTCCTGGATCCTAGCCTCGCCTCACCTCACCTTGTCCTGGAGCCTAGCCTCGCCTCACCTCACCTTGTCCTGGAGCCTTGCCTCACCTCACCTTGTCCTGGAGCCTCGCCTCACCTTGTCCTGGAGCCTCACCTCACCTTGTCTTGGAGCTTCGCCTCACCTTGTCCTGGAGCATCACCTCACCTCACCGTGTCCTGGAGCCTTGCCTCAACTTTTCCTGGAGCCTTGCCTCACCTCACCTTGTCCTGGAGCCTTGCCTCGCCTCACCTTGTCCTGGAGCCTTGCCTCACCTTGTCCTGGAGCCTCGCCTCACCTTGTCCTGGAGCCTCGCCTCACCTCACCTCACCTTGTCCTGGAGCCTTGCCTCACCTCACCTCACCTTGTCCTGGAGCCTTGCCTCACCTCACCTTGTCCTGGAGCCTCACCTCACCTTGTCCTGGAGCCTTGCCTCACCTCACCTCACCTTGTCCTGGAGCCTTGCCTCACCTCGCCTCACCTTGTCCTGGAGCCTTGCCTCACCTCACCTCACCTTGTCCTGGAGCCTTGCCTCACCTCACCTCACCTTGTCCTGGAGCCTTGCCTCACCTCACCTTGTCCTGGAGCCTTGCCTCGCCTCACCTTGTCCTGGAGCCTCGCCTCACCTCACCTTGTCCTGGAGCCTCGCCTCACCTCACCTTGTTCTGGAGCCTTGCCTCGCCTCACCTTGTCCTAGAGCCATGCCTCGCTTCACCTCACCTTGTCCTTGACCCTAGCCTCGCCTCGCCTCACCTTGTCCTGGAGCCTCGCCTCACCTCACCTTGTCCTGGTGCCTTGCCTCGCCTCGCCTCACCTTGTCCTGGAGCCTTGCCTCACCTCACCTCACCTTGTCCTGGAGCCTCGCTTCTCCTCACCTTGTCCTGGAGCCTCGCCTCACCTCACCTCACCTTGTCCTGGAGCCTCGCCTCACCTTGTCCTGGAGCCTAACCTCAGCTCACCTTGTCCCGGAGCCTTGCCTCGCCTTGCCACGCCTTGTCCTGGAGCCTTGCTCGCCTTGCCTCACCTTGTCCTGGAGCCTTGCCTCACCTTGTCCTGGAGCCTCGCCTCACCTCACCTTGTCCTGGAGCCTTGCCTCGCCACGCCTCACCTTGTCCTGGAGCCTTGCCTGGCCTCGCCTCACCTTGTCCTGGAGCCTTGCCTCACCTCACCTGACCTTGTCCTGGAGCCTTGCCTCGCCTCACCTCACCTTGTCCTGGAGCCTAGCCTCGCCTCACCTGACCTTGTCCTGGAGCCTTGCCTCACCTCACCTTGTCCTGGAGCCTCGCCTCACCTTGTCCTGGAGCCTCACCTCACCTTGTCCTGGAGCATCGCCTCACCTTGTCCTGGAGCTTCGCCTCACCTTGTCCTGGAGCATCGCCTCACCTCACCATGTCCTGGAGCCTTGCCTCACCTTTTCCTGGAGCCTTGCCTCACCTCACCTTGTCCTGGAGCCTTGCCTCGCCTCACCTTGTCCTGGAGCCTTGCCTCACCTTGTCCTGGAGCTTCGCCTCACCTTGTCCTGGAGCCTTGCCTCGCCTCGCCTCACCTTGTACTGGAGCCTTGCCTGGCCTCGCCTCACCTTGTCCTGGAGCCTTGCCTCACCTCACCTGACCTTGTCCTGGAGCCTTGCCTCGCCTCAGCTCACCTTGTCCTGGATCCTAGCCTCGCCTCACCTCACCTTGTCCTGGAGCCTAGCCTCGCCTCACCTCACCTTGTCCTGGAGCCTTGCCTCACCTCACCTTGTCCTGGAGCCTCGCCTCACCTTGTCCTGGAGCCTCGCCTCACCTCACCTCACCTTGTCCTGGAGCCTTGCCTCACCTCACCTCACCTTGTCCTGGAGCCTTGCCTCACCTCACCTTGTCCTGGAGCCTCACCTCACCTTGTCCTGGAGCCTTGCCTCACCTCACCTCACCTTGTCCTGGAGCCTTGCCTCACCTCGCCTCACCTTGTCCTGGAGCCTTGCCTCACCTCACCTCACCTTGTCCTGGAGCCTTGCCTCACCTCACCTCACCTTGTCCTGGAGCCTTGCCTCACCTCACCTTGTCCTGGAGCCTTGCCTCGCCTCACCTTGTCCTGGAGCCTCGCCTCACCTCACCTTGTCCTGGAGCCTCGCCTCACCTCACCTTGTTCTGGAGCCTTGCCTCGCCTCACCTTGTCCTAGAGCCATGCCTCGCTTCACCTCACCTTGTCCTTGACCCTAGCCTCGCCTCGCCTCACCTTGTCCTGGAGCCTCGCCTCACCTCACCTTGTCCTGGTGCCTTGCCTCGCCTCGCCTCACCTTGTCCTGGAGCCTTGCCTCACCTCACCTCACCTTGTCCTGGAGCCTCGCTTCTCCTCACCTTGTCCTGGAGCCTCGCCTCACCTCACCTCACCTTGTCCTGGAGCCTCGCCTCACCTTGTCCTGGAGCCTAACCTCAGCTCACCTTGTCCCGGAGCCTTGCCTCGCCTTGCCACGCCTTGTCCTGGAGCCTTGCTCGCCTTGCCTCACCTTGTCCTGGAGCCTTGCCTCACCTTGTCCTGGAGCCTCGCCTCACCTTGTCCTGGAGCCTCGCCTCACCTCACCTTGTCCTGGAGCCTTGCCTCGCCACGCCTCACCTTGTCCTGGAGCCTTGCCTGGCCTCGCCTCACCTTGTCCTGGAGCCTTGCCTCACCTCACCTGACCTTGTCCTGGAGCCTTGCCTCGCCTCACCTCACCTTGTCCTGGAGCCTAGCCTCGCCTCACCTGACCTTGTCCTGGAGCCTTGCCTCACCTCACCTTGTCCTGGAGCCTCGCCTCACCTTGTCCTGGAGCCTCACCTCACCTTGTCCTGGAGCATCGCCTCACCTTGTCCTGGAGCTTCGCCTCACCTTGTCCTGGAGCATCGCCTCACCTCACCATGTCCTGGAGCCTTGCCTCACCTTTTCCTGGAGCCTTGCCTCACCTCACCTTGTCCTGGAGCCTTGCCTCGCCTCACCTTGTCCTGGAGCCTTGCCTCACCTTGTCCTGGAGCTTCGCCTCACCTTGTCCTGGAGCCTTGCCTCGCCTCGCCTCACCTTGTACTGGAGCCTTGCCTGGCCTCGCCTCACCTTGTCCTGGAGCCTTGCCTCACCTCACCTGACCTTGTCCTGGAGCCTTGCCTCGCCTCAGCTCACCTTGTCCTGGATCCTAGCCTCGCCTCACCTCACCTTGTCCTGGAGCCTAGCCTCGCCTCACCTCACCTTGTCCTGGAGCCTTGCCTCACCTCACCTTGTCCTGGAGCCTCGCCTCACCTTGTCCTGGAGCCTCACCTCACCTTGTCTTGGAGCTTCGCCTCACCTTGTCCTGGAGCATCGCCTCACCTCACCGTGTCCTGGAGCCTTGCCTCAACTTTTCCTGGAGCCTTGCCTCGCCTCACCTTGTCCTGGAGCCTTGCCTCACCTTGTCCTGGAGCCTCGCCTCACCTTGTCCTGGAGCCTCGCCTCACCTCACCTCACCTTGTCCTGGAGCCTTGCCTCACCTCACCTCACCTTGTCCTGGAGCCTTGCCTCACCTCACCTTGTCCTGGAGCCTCACCTCACCTTGTCCTGGAGCCTTGCCTCACCTCACCTCACCTTGTCCTGGAGCCTTGCCTCACCTCGCCTCACCTTGTCCTGGAGCCTTGCCTCACCTCACCTCACCTTGTCCTGGAGCCTTGCCTCACCTCACCTCACCTTGTCCTGGAGCCTTGCCTCACCTCACCTTGTCCTGGAGCCTTGCCTCGCCTCACCTTGTCCTGGAGCCTCGCCTCACCTCACCTTGTCCTGGAGCCTCGCCTCACCTCACCTTGTTCTGGAGCCTTGCCTCGCCTCACCTTGTCCTAGAGCCATGCCTCGCTTCACCTCACCTTGTCCTTGACCCTAGCCTCGCCTCGCCTCACCTTGTCCTGGAGCCTCGCCTCACCTCACCTTGTCCTGGTGCCTTGCCTCGCCTCGCCTCACCTTGTCCTGGAGCCTTGCCTCACCTCACCTCACCTTGTCCTGGAGCCTCGCTTCTCCTCACCTTGTCCTGGAGCCTCGCCTCACCTCACCTCACCTTGTCCTGGAGCCTCGCCTCACCTTGTCCTGGAGCCTAACCTCAGCTCACCTTGTCCCGGAGCCTTGCCTCGCCTCGCCACGCCTTGTCCTGGAGCCTTGCTCGCCTTGCCTCACCTTGTCCTGGAGCCTTGCCTCACCTTGTCCTGGAGCCTCGCCTCACCTTGTCCTGGAGCCTCGCCTCACCTCACCTTGTCCTGGAGCCTTGCCTCGCCACGCCTCACCTTGTCCTGGAGCCTTGCCTGGCCTCGCCTCACCTTGTCCTGGAGCCTTGCCTCACCTCACCTGACCTTGTCCTGGAGCCTTGCCTCGCCTCACCTCACCTTGTCCTGGAGCCTAGCCTCGCCTCACCTGACCTTGTCCTGGAGCCTTGCCTCACCTCACCTTGTCCTGGAGCCTCGCCTCACCTTGTCCTGGAGCCTCACCTCACCTTGTCCTGGAGCATCGCCTCACCTTGTCCTGGAGCTTCGCCTCACCTTGTCCTGGAGCATCGCCTCACCTCACCATGTCCTGGAGCCTTGCCTCACCTTTTCCTGGAGCCTTGCCTCACCTCACCTTGTCCTGGAGCCTTGCCTCGCCTCACCTTGTCCTGGAGCCTTGCCTCACCTTGTCCTGGAGCTTCGCCTCACCTTGTCCTGGAGCCTCGCCTCACCTCACCTCACCTTGTCCTGGAGCCTTGCCTCACCTCACCTTGTCCTGGAGCCTCACCTCACCTTGTCCTGGAGCCTTGCCTCACCTCACCTCACATTGTCCTGGAGCCTTGCCTCACCTCACCTCACCTTGTCCTGGAGCCTTGCCTCACCTCACCTCACCTTGTCCTGGAGCCTTGCCTCACCTCACCTTGTCCTGGAGCGTTGCCTCGCCTCACCTTGTCCTGGAGCCTCGCCTCACCTCACCTTGTCCTGGAGCCTCGCCTCACCTCACCTTGTCCTGGAGCCTTGCCTCGCCTCACCTTGTCCTAGAGCCATGCCTCGCTTCACCTCACCTTGTCCTTGAGCCTAGCCTCGCCTCGCCTCACCTTGTCCTGGAGCCTCGCCTCACCTCACCTTGTCCTGGTGCCTTGCCTCGCCTCGCCTCACCTTGTCCTGGAGCCTTGCCTCACCTCACCTCACCTTGTCCTGGAGCCTCGCTTCACCTCACCTTGTCCTGGAGCCTCGCCTCACCTCACCTCACCTTGTCCTGGAGCCTCGCCTCACCTTGTCCTGGAGCCTCACCTCAGCTCACCTTGTCCCGGAGCCTTGCCTCGCCTCGCCTCGCCTTGTCCTGGAGCCTTGCCTCGCCTTGCCTCACCTTGTCCTGGAGCCTTGCCTCAACTTGTCCTGGAGCCTCGCCTCACCTTGTCCTGGAGCCTCGCCTCACCTCACCTTGTACTGGAGCCTTGCCTCGCCTCGCCTCACCTTGTCCTGGAGCCTTGCCTCACCTCACCTTGTCCTGGAGCCTCACCTCAGCTCACCTTGTCCCGGAGCCTTCCCTCGCCTCGCCTCGCCTTGTCCTGGAGCCTTGCTTCGCCTTGCCTCACCTTGTCCTGGAGCCTCGCCTCACATCACCTTGTCCTGGAGCCTAGCCTCGCCTCGGCTCACCTTGTCCTGGAGCCTCACCTCACCTCACCTTGTCCTGGAGCCTTGCCTTGCCTCACCTTGTCCTGGAGCCTTGCCTCGCCTCGCCTCACCTTGTCCTGGAGCCTTGCCTCACCTCACCTTGTCCTGGAGCCTTGCCTCTCCTCACCTTGTCCTGGAGCCTTGCCTCACCTCACCTCACCTTGTCCTGGAGCTTCGCCTCACGTTGTCCTGGAGCCTCGCCTCACCTTGTCCTGGAGCCTTGCCTTGTCTCGCCTCACCTTGTCCTGGAGCCTTGCCTCTCCTCACCTTGTCCTGTCGCCTTGCCTCACCTCACCTTGTCCTGTAGCCTAGCCTCGCTTCACCTTGTCCTGGAGCCTTGCCTCGCCTCACCTCACCTTGTCCTGGAGCCTCGCCTCACCTTGTCCTGGAGGCTCACCTCAGCTCACATTGTCCCGGAGCCTTGCCTCGCCTCGCCTCGCCTTGTCCTGGAGCCTTGCCTCGCCTTGCCTCACCTTGTCCTGTAGCCTTGCCTCACCTTGTCCTGGAGCCTCGCCTCACCTTGTCCTGGAGCCTCGCCTCACCTCACCTTGTCCTGGAGCCTAGCCTCGCCTCGGCTCACCTTGTCCTGGAGCCTTGCCTCGCCTCACCTCACCTTGTCCTGGAGCCTTGCCTCTCCTCACCTTGTCCTGGAGCCTCACCTCACCTTATCCTGGAGCCTTGCCTCACCTCACCTCACCTTGTCCTGGAGCCTAGCCTCGCCTCGCCTCACCTTGTCCTGGAGCCTTGCCTCGCCTCACCTCACCTTGTCCTGGAGCCTTGCCTCACCTCACCTTGTCCTGGAGCCTCACCTCACCTTATCCTGGAGCCTTGCCTCACCTCACCTCACCTTGTCCTGGAGCCTTGCCTCACCTCGCCTCACCTTGTCCTGGAGCCTTGCCTCACCTCACCTCACCTTGTCCTGGAGCCTTGCCTCGCCTCACCTTGTCCTAGAGCCGTGCCTCGCTTCACCTCACCTTGTCCTTGACCCTAGCCTCGCCTCGCCTCACCTTGTCCTGGAGCCTCGCCTCACCTCACCTTGTCCTGGTGCCTTGCCTCGCCTCGCCTCACCTTGTCCTGGAGCCTTGCCTCACCTCACCTCACCTTGTCCTGGAGCCTCGCTTCTCCTCACCTTGTCCTGGAGCCTCGCCTCACCTCACCTCACCTTGTCCTGGAGCCTCGCCTCACCTTGTCCTGGAGCCTAACCTCAGCTCACCTTGTCCCGGAGCCTTGCCTCGCCTCACCTTGTCCTGGAGCCTTGCCTCTCCTCACCTTGTCCTGGAGCCTTGCCTCTCCTCACCTTGTCCTGGAGCCTTGCCTCACCTCACCTTGTCCTGGAGCCTTGCCTCGCCACGCCTTGTCCTGGAGCCTTGCTCGCCTTGCCTCACCTTGTCCTGGAGCCTTGCCTCACCTTGTCCTGGAGCCTCGCCTCACCTTGTCCTGGAGCCTCGCCTCACCTCACTTTGTCCTGGAGCCTTGCCTCGCCACGCCTCACCTTGTCCTGGAGCCTTGCCTGGCCTCGCCTCACCTTGTCCTGGAGCCTTGCCTCACCTCACCTGACCTTGTCCTGGAGCCTTGCCTCGCCTCACCTCACCTTGTCCTGGATCCTTGCCTCGCCTCACCTCACCTTGTCCTGGAGCCTAGCCTCGGCTCACCTCACCTTGTCCTGGAGCCTTGCCTCACCTCACCTTGTCCTGGAGCCTCGCCTCACCTTGTCCTGGAGCCTCACCTCACCTTGTCCTGGAGCTTCGCCTCACCTTGTCCTGGAGCATCGCCTCACCTCACCATGTCCTGGAGCCTTGCCTCAGCTTTTCCTGGAGCCTTGCCTCACCTCACCTTGTCCTGGAGCCTTGCCTCGCCTCACCTTGTCCTGGAGCCTTGCCTCACCTTGTCCTGGAGCCTCGCCTCACCTTGTCCTGGAGCCTCGCCTCACCTCACCTCACCTTGTCCTGGAGCCTTGCCTCACCTCACCTCACCTTGTCCTGGAGCCTTGCCTCACCTCACCTTGTCCTGGAGCCTCACCTCACCTTGTCCTGGAGCCTTGCCTCACCTCACCTCACATTGTCCTGGAGCCTTGCCTCACCTCAACTTGTCCTGGAGCCTCGCCTCACCTTGTCCTGGAGCCTCACCTCACCTTGTCCTGGAGCTTCGCCTCACCTTGTCCTGGAGCATCGCCTCACCTCACCGTGTCCTGGAGCCTTGCCTCACCTTTTCCTGGAGCCTTGCCTCACCTCACCTTGTCCTGGAGCCTTGCCTCGCCTCACCTTGTCCTGGAGCCTTGCCTCACCTTGTCCTGGAGCCTCGCCTCACCTCACCTTGTCCTGGAGCCTCACCTCACCTTGTCCTGGAGCCTCACCTCAGCTTGTCCTGGAGCCTTGACTCACCTCACTTCACCTTGTCCTGGAGCATTGCCTCACCTCACCTCACCTTGTCCTGGAGCCTTGCCTCACCTCGCCTCACCTTGTCCTGGAGCCTTGCCTCACCTCACCTCAACTTGTCCTGGAGCCTTGCCTCGCCTCGCCTCACCTTGTACTGGAGCCTTGCCTGGCCTCGCCTCACCTTGTCCTGGAGCCTTGCCTCACCTCACCTGACCTTGTCCTGGAGCCTTGCCTCGCCTCAGCTCACCTTGTCCTGGATCCTAGCCTCGCCTCACCTCACCTTGTCCTGGAGCCTAGCCTCGCCTCACCTCACCTTGTCCTGGAGCCTTGCCTCACCTCACCTTGTCCTGGAGCCTCGCCTCACCTTGTCCTGGAGCCTCACCTCACCTTGTCTTGGAGCTTCGCCTCACCTTGTCCTGGAGCATCACCTCACCTCACCGTGTCCTGGAGCCTTGCCTCAACTTTTCCTGGAGCCTTGCCTCGCCTCACCTCACCTTGTCCTGGAGCCTTGCCTCGCCTCACCTCACCTTGTCCTGGAGCCTTGCCTCACCTCACCTTGTCCTGGAGCCTCACCTCACCTTATCCTGGAGCCTTGCCTCACCTCACCTCACCTTGTCCTGGAGCCTTGCCTCACCTCGCCTCACCTTGTCCTGGAGCCTTGCCTCACCTCACCTCACCTTGTCCTGGAGCCTTGCCTCGCCTCACCTTGTCCTAGAGCCGTGCCTCGCTTCACCTCACCTTGTCCTTGACCCTAGCCTCGCCTCGCCTCACCTTGTCCTGGAGCCTCGCCTCACCTCACCTTGTCCTGGTGCCTTGCCTCGCCTCGCCTCACCTTGTCCTGGAGCCTTGCCTCACCTCACCTCACCTTGTCCTGGAGCCTCGCTTCTCCTCACCTTGTCCTGGAGCCTCGCCTCACCTCACCTCACCTTGTCCTGGAGCCTCGCCTCACCTTGTCCTGGAGCCTAACCTCAGCTCACCTTGTCCCGGAGCCTTGCCTCGCCTCACCTTGTCCTGGAGCCTTGCCTCTCCTCACCTTGTCCTGGAGCCTTGCCTCACCTCACCTTGTCCTGGAGCCTTGCCTCGCCACGCCTTGTCCTGGAGCCTTGCTCGCCTTGCCTCACCTTGTCCTGGAGCCTTGCCTCACCTTGTCCTGGAGCCTCGCCTCACCTTGTCCTGGAGCCTCGCCTCACCTCACCTTGTCCTGGAGCCTTGCCTCGCCACGCCTCACCTTGTCCTGGAGCCTTGCCTGGCCTCGCCTCACCTTGTCCTGGAGCCTTGCCTCACCTCACCTGACCTTGTCCTGGAGCCTTGCCTCGCCTCACCTCACCTTGTCCTGGATCCTTGCCTCGCCTCACCTCACCTTGTCCTGGAGCCTAGCCTCGGCTCACCTCACCTTGTCCTGGAGCCTTGCCTCACCTCACCTTGTCCTGGAGCCTCGCCTCACCTTGTCCTGGAGCCTCACCTCACCTTGTCCTGGAGCTTCGCCTCACCTTGTCCTGGAGCATCGCCTCACCTCACCATGTCCTGGAGCCTTGCCTCAGCTTTTCCTGGAGCCTTGCCTCACCTCACCTTGTCCTGGAGCCTTGCCTCGCCTCACCTTGTCCTGGAGCCTTGCCTCACCTTGTCCTGGAGCCTCGCCTCACCTTGTCCTGGAGCCTCGCCTCACCTCACCTCACCTTGTCCTGGAGCCTTGCCTCACCTCACCTCACCTTGTCCTGGAGCCTTGCCTCACCTCACCTTGTCCTGGAGCCTCACCTCACCTTGTCCTGGAGCCTTGCCTCACCTCACCTCACATTGTCCTGGAGCCTTGCCTCACCTCAACTTGTCCTGGAGCCTCGCCTCACCTTGTCCTGGAGCCTCACCTCACCTTGTCCTGGAGCTTCGCCTCACCTTGTCCTGGAGCATCGCCTCACCTCACCGTGTCCTGGAGCCTTGCCTCACCTTTTCCTGGAGCCTTGCCTCACCTCACCTTGTCCTGGAGCCTTGCCTCGCCTCACCTTGTCCTGGAGCCTTGCCTCACCTTGTCCTGGAGCCTCGCCTCACCTCACCTTGTCCTGGAGCCTCACCTCACCTTGTCCTGGAGCCTCACCTCAGCTTGTCCTGGAGCCTTGACTCACCTCACTTCACCTTGTCCTGGAGCATTGCCTCACCTCACCTCACCTTGTCCTGGAGCCTTGCCTCACCTCGCCTCACCTTGTCCTGGAGCCTTGCCTCACCTCACCTCAACTTGTCCTGGAGCCTTGCCTCGCCTCGCCTCACCTTGTACTGGAGCCTTGCCTGGCCTCGCCTCACCTTGTCCTGGAGCCTTGCCTCACCTCACCTGACCTTGTCCTGGAGCCTTGCCTCGCCTCAGCTCACCTTGTCCTGGATCCTAGCCTCGCCTCACCTCACCTTGTCCTGGAGCCTAGCCTCGCCTCACCTGACCTTGTCCTGGAGCCTTGCCTCACCTCACCTTGTCCTGGAGCCTCGCCTCACCTTGTCCTGGAGCCTCACCTCACCTTGTCTTGGAGCTTCGCCTCACCTTGTCCTGGAGCATCACCTCACCTCACCGTGTCCTGGAGCCTTGCCTCAACTTTTCCTGGAGCCTTGCCTCACCTCACCTTGTCCTGGAGCCTTGCCTCGCCTCACCTTGTCCTGGAGCCTTGCCTCACCTTGTCCTGGAGCCTCGCCTCACCTTGTCCTGGAGCCTCGCCTCACCTCACCTCACCTTGTCCTGGAGCCTTGCCTCACCTCACCTCACCTTGTCCTGGAGCCTTGCCTCACCTCACCTTGTCCTGGAGCCTCACCTCACCTTGTCCTGGAGCCTTGCCTCACCTCACCTCACCTTGTCCTGCAGCCTTGCCTCACCTCGCCTCACCTTGTCCTGGAGCCTTGCCTCACCTCACCTCACCTTGTCCTGGAGCCTTGCCTCACCTCACCTCACCTTGTCCTGGAGCCTTGCCTCACCTCACCTTGTCCTGGAGCCTTGCCTCGCCTCACCTTGTCCTGGAGCCTCGCCTCACCTCACCTTGTCCTGGAGCCTCGCCTCACCTCACCTTGTTCTGGAGCCTTGCCTCGCCTCACCTTGTCCTAGAGCCATGCCTCGCTTCACCTCACCTTGTCCTTGACCCTAGCCTCGCCTCGCCTCACCTTGTCCTGGAGCCTCGCCTCACCTCACCTTGTCCTGGTGCCTTGCCTCGCCTCGCCTCACCTTGTCCTGGAGCCTTGCCTCACCTCACCTCACCTTGTCCTGGAGCCTCGCTTCTCCTCACCTTGTCCTGGAGCCTCGCCTCACCTCACCTCACCTTGTCCTGGAGCCTCGCCTCACCTTGTCCTGGAGCCTAACCTCAGCTCACCTTGTCCCGGAGCCTTGCCTCGCCTTGCCACGCCTTGTCCTGGAGCCTTGCTCGCCTTGCCTCACCTTGTCCTGGAGCCTTGCCTCACCTTGTCCTGGAGCCTCGCCTCACCTTGTCCTGGAGCCTCGCCTCACCTCACCTTGTCCTGGAGCCTTGCCTCGCCACGCCTCACCTTGTCCTGGAGCCTTGCCTGGCCTCGCCTCACCTTGTCCTGGAGCCTTGCCTCACCTCACCTGACCTTGTCCTGGAGCCTTGCCTCGCCTCACCTCACCTTGTCCTGGAGCCTAGCCTCGCCTCACCTGACCTTGTCCTGGAGCCTTGCCTCACCTCACCTTGTCCTGGAGCATCGCCTCACCTTGTCCTGGAGCTTCGCCTCACCTTGTCCTGGAGCATCGCCTCACCTCACCATGTCCTGGAGCCTTGCCTCACCTTTTCCTGGAGCCTTGCCTCACCTCACCTTGTCCTGGAGCCTTGCCTCGCCTCACCTTGTCCTGGAGCCTTGCCTCACCTTGTCCTGGAGCTTCGCCTCACCTTGTCCTGGAGCCTCGCCTCACCTCACCTCACCTTGTCCTGGAGCCTTGCCTCACCTCACCTTGTCCTGGAGCCTCACCTCACCTTGTCCTGGAGCCTTGCCTCACCTCACCTCACATTGTCCTGGAGCCTTGCCTCACCTCACCTCACCTTGTCCTGGAGCCTTGCCTCACCTCACCTCACCTTGTCCTGGAGCCTTGCCTCACCTCACCTTGTCCTGGAGCCTTGCCTCGCCTCACCTTGTCCTGGAGCCTCGCCTCACCTCACCTTGTCCTGGAGCCTCGCCTCACCTCACCTTGTCCTGGAGCCTTGCCTCGCCTCACCTTGTCCTAGAGCCATGCCTCGCTTCACCTCACCTTGTCCTTGAGCCTAGCCTCGCCTCGCCTCACCTTGTCCTGGAGCCTCGCCTCACCTCACCTTGTCCTGGTGCCTTGCCTCGCCTCGCCTCACCTTGTCCTGGAGCCTTGCCTCACCTCACCTCACCTTGTCCTGGAGCCTCGCTTCACCTCACCTTGTCCTGGAGCCTCGCCTCACCTCACCTCACCTTGTCCTGGAGCCTCGCCTCACCTTGTCCTGGAGCCTCACCTCAGCTCACCTTGTCCCGGAGCCTTGCCTCGCCTCGCCTCGCCTTGTCCTGGAGCCTTGCCTCGCCTTGCCTCACCTTGTCCTGGAGCCTTGCCTCAACTTGTCCTGGAGCCTCGCCTCACCTTGTCCTGGAGCCTCGCCTCACCTCACCTTGTACTGGAGCCTTGCCTCGCCTCGCCTCACCTTGTCCTGGAGCCTTGCCTCACCTCACCTTGTCCTGGAGCCTCACCTCAGCTCACCTTGTCCCGGAGCCTTCCCTCGCCTCGCCTCGCCTTGTCCTGGAGCCTTGCTTCGCCTTGCCTCACCTTGTCCTGGAGCCTCGCCTCACATCACCTTGTCCTGGAGCCTAGCCTCGCCTCGGCTCACCTTGTCCTGGAGCCTCACCTCACCTCACCTTGTCCTGGAGCCTTGCCTTGCCTCACCTTGTCCTGGAGCCTTGCCTCGCCTCGCCTCACCTTGTCCTGGAGCCTTGCCTCACCTCACCTTGTCCTGGAGCCTTGCCTCTCCTCACCTTGTCCTGGAGCCTTGCCTCACCTCACCTCACCTTGTCCTGGAGCTTCGCCTCACGTTGTCCTGGAGCCTCGCCTCACCTTGTCCTGGAGCCTTGCCTTGTCTCGCCTCACCTTGTCCTGGAGCCTTGCCTTGTCTCGCCTCACCTTGTCCTGGAGCCTTGCCTCTCCTCACCTTGTCCTGTCGCCTTGCCTCACCTCACCTTGTCCTGTAGCCTAGCCTCGCTTCACCTTGTCCTGGAGCCTTGCCTCGCCTCACCTCACCTTGTCCTGGAGCCTCGCCTCACCTTGTCCTGGAGGCTCACCTCAGCTCACATTGTCCCGGAGCCTTGCCTCGCCTCGCCTCGCCTTGTCCTGGAGCCTTGCCTCGCCTTGCCTCACCTTGTCCTGTAGCCTTGCCTCACCTTGTCCTGGAGCCTCGCCTCACCTTGTCCTGGAGCCTCGCCTCACCTCACCTTGTCCTGGAGCCTAGCCTCGCCTCGGCTCACCTTGTCCTGGAGCCTTGCCTCGCCTCACCTCACCTTGTCCTGGAGCCTTGCCTCTCCTCACCTTGTCCTGGAGCCTCACCTCACCTTATCCTGGAGCCTTGCCTCACCTCACCTCACCTTGTCCTGGAGCCTAGCCTCGCCTCGCCTCACCTTGTCCTGGAGCCTTGCCTCGCCTCACCTCACCTTGTCCTGGAGCCTTGCCTCACCTCACCTTGTCCTGGAGCCTCACCTCACCTTATCCTGGAGCCTTGCCTCACCTCACCTCACCTTGTCCTGGAGCCTTGCCTCACCTCGCCTCACCTTGTCCTGGAGCCTTGCCTCACCTCACCTCACCTTGTCCTGGAGCCTTGCCTCGCCTCACCTTGTCCTAGAGCCGTGCCTCGCTTCACCTCACCTTGTCCTTGACCCTAGCCTCGCCTCGCCTCACCTTGTCCTGGAGCCTCGCCTCACCTCACCTTGTCCTGGTGCCTTGCCTCGCCTCGCCTCACCTTGTCCTGGAGCCTTGCCTCACCTCACCTCACCTTGTCCTGGAGCCTCGCTTCTCCTCACCTTGTCCTGGAGCCTCGCCTCACCTCACCTCACCTTGTCCTGGAGCCTCGCCTCACCTTGTCCTGGAGCCTAACCTCAGCTCACCTTGTCCCGGAGCCTTGCCTCGCCTCACCTTGTCCTGGAGCCTTGCCTCTCCTCACCTTGTCCTGGAGCCTTGCCTCTCCTCACCTTGTCCTGGAGCCTTGCCTCACCTCACCTTGTCCTGGAGCCTTGCCTCGCCACGCCTTGTCCTGGAGCCTTGCTCGCCTTGCCTCACCTTGTCCTGGAGCCTTGCCTCACCTTGTCCTGGAGCCTCGCCTCACCTTGTCCTGGAGCCTCGCCTCACCTCACCTTGTCCTGGAGCCTTGCCTCGCCACGCCTCACCTTGTCCTGGAGCCTTGCCTGGCCTCGCCTCACCTTGTCCTGGAGCCTTGCCTCACCTCACCTGACCTTGTCCTGGAGCCTTGCCTCGCCTCACCTCACCTTGTCCTGGATCCTTGCCTCGCCTCACCTCACCTTGTCCTGGAGCCTAGCCTCGGCTCACCTCACCTTGTCCTGGAGCCTTGCCTCACCTCACCTTGTCCTGGAGCCTCGCCTCACCTTGTCCTGGAGCCTCACCTCACCTTGTCCTGGAGCTTCGCCTCACCTTGTCCTGGAGCATCGCCTCACCTCACCATGTCCTGGAGCCTTGCCTCAGCTTTTCCTGGAGCCTTGCCTCACCTCACCTTGTCCTGGAGCCTTGCCTCGCCTCACCTTGTCCTGGAGCCTTGCCTCACCTTGTCCTGGAGCCTCGCCTCACCTTGACCTGGAGCCTCGCCTCACCTCACCTCACCTTGTCCTGGAGCCTTGCCTCACCTCACCTCACCTTGTCCTGGAGCCTTGCCTCACCTCACCTTGTCCTGGAGCCTCACCTCACCTTGTCCTGGAGCCTTGCCTCACCTCACCTCACATTGTCCTGGAGCCTTGCCTCACCTCACCTCACCTTGTCCTGGAGCCTTGCCTCACCTCACCTCACCTTGTCCTGGAGCCTTGCCTCACCTCACCTTCTCCTGGAGCCTTGCCTCGCCTCACCTTGTCCTGGAGCCTCGCCTCACCTCACCTTGTCCTGGAGCCTCGCCTCACCTCACCTTGTCCTGGAGCCTTGCCTCGCCTCACCTTGTCCTAGAGCCATGCCTCGCTTCACCTCACCTTGTCCTTGAGCCTAGCCTCGCCTCGCCTCACCTTGTCCTGGAGCCTCGCCTCACCTCACCTTGTCCTGGTGCCTTGCCTCTCCTCGCCTCACCTTGTCCTGGAGCCTTGCCTCACCTCACCACACCTTGTCCTGGAGCCTCGCTTCACCTAACCTTGTCCTGTAGCCTCGCCTCACCTCACCTCACCTTGTCCTGGAGCCTCGCCTCACCTTGTCCTGGAGCCTCACCTCAGCTCACCTTGTCCCGGAGCCTTGCCTCGCCTCGCCTCGCCTTGTCCTGGAGCCTTGCCTCGCCTTGCCTCACCTTGTCCTGGAGCCTTGCCTCACCTTGTCCTGGAGCCTCGCCTCACCTTGTCCTGGAGCCTCGCCTCACCTCACCTTGTACTGGAGCCTTGCCTCGCCTCGCCTCACCTTGTCCTGGAGCCTTGCCTCACCTCACCTTGTCCTGGAGCCTCACCTCAGCTCACCTTGTCCCGGAGCCTTGCCTCGCCTCGCCTCGCCTTGTTCTGGAGCCTTGCTTCGCCTTGCCTCACCTTGTCCTGGAGCATCGCCTCACATCACCTTGTCCTGGAGCCTAGCCTCGCCTCGGCTCACCTTGTCCTGGAGCCTCACCTCACCTCACCTTGTCCTGGAGCCTTGCCTCGCCTCACCTTGTCCTGGAGCCTTGCCTCGCCTCGCCTCACCTTGTCCTGGAGCCTTGCCTCACCTCACCTTGTCCTGGAGCCTTGCCTCTCCTCACCTTGTCCTGGAGCCTTGCCTCACCTCACCTCACCTTGTCCTGGAGCTTCGCCTCACGTTGTCCTGGAGCCTCGCCTCACCTTGTCCTGGAGCGTTGCCTTGCCTCGCCTCACCTTGTCCTGGAGCCTTGCCTCTCCTCACCTTGTCCTGTCGCGTTGCTTCACCTCACCTTGTCCTGTAGCCTAGCCTCGCTTCACCTTGTCCTGGAGCCTAGCCTCGCTTCACCTTGTCCTGGAGCCTTGCCTCGCCTCACCTCACCTTGTCCTGGAGCCTCGCCTCACCTTGTCCTGGAGGCTCACCTCAGCTCACCTTGTCCCGGAGCCTTGCCTCGCCTCGCCTCGCCTTGTCCTGGAGCCTTGCCTCGCCTTGCCTCACCTTGTCCTGTAGCCTTGCCTCACCTTGTCCTGGAGCCTCGCCTCACCTTGTCCTGGAGCCTCGCCTCACCTCACCTTGTCCTGGAGCCTAGCCTCGCCTCGGCTCACCTTGTCCTGGAGCCTTGCCTCGCCTCACCTCACCTTGTCCTGGAGCCTTGCCTCACCTCACCTTGTCCTGGAGCCTCACCTCACCTTATCCTGGAGCCTTGCCTCACCTCACCTCACCTTGTCCTGGAGCCTAGCCTCGCCTCGCCTCACCTTGTCCTGGAGCCTTGCCTCGCCTCACCTCACCTTGTCCTGGAGCCTTGCCTCACCTCACCTTGTCCTGGAGCCTCACCTCACCTTATCCTGGAGCCTTGCCTCACCTCACCTCACCTTGTCCTGGAGCCTTGCCTCACCTCGCCTCACCTTGTCCTGGAGCCTTGCCTCACCTCACCTCACCTTGTCCTGGAGCCTTGCCTCACCTCACCTCACTTTGTCCTGGAGCCTTGCCTCACCTCACCTTGTCCTGGAGCCTTGCCTCGCCTCACCTTGTCCTGGAGCCTTGCCTCACCTCACTTCACCTTGTCCTGGAGCCTTGCCTCACCTCACCTCACCTTGTCCTGGAGCCTTGCCTCACCTCACCTTGTCCTGGAGCCTCACCTCACCTTGTCCTGGAGCTTTGACTCACCTCACCTCACCTTGTCCTGGAGCCTTGCCTCACCTCACCTCACCTTCTCCAGGAGCCTTGCCTCACCGCGCCTCACCTTGTCCTGGAGCCTTGCCTCACCTCACCTCACCTTGTCCTGGAGCCTTGCCTCGCCTCGCCTCACCTTGTCCTGGAGCCTTGCCTGGCCTCGCCTCACCTTGTCCTGGAGCCTTGCCTCGCCTCACCTGACCTTGTCCTGGAGCCTTGCCTCGCCTCACCTCACCTTGTCCTGGATCCTTGCCTCGCCTCACCTCACCTTGTCCTGGAGCCTAGCCTCGCCTCACCTCACCTTGTCCTGGAGCCTTGCCTCACCTCACCTTGTCCTGGAGCCTCGCCTCACCTTGTCCTGGAGCCTCACCTCACCTTGTCCTGGAGCTTCACCTCACCTTGTCCTGGAGCATCGCCTCACCTCACCATGTCCTGGAGCCTTGCCTCACCTTTTCCTGGAGCCTTGCCTCACCTCACCTTGTCCTGGAGCCTTGCCTCGCCTCACCTTGTCCTGGAGCCTTGCCTCACCTTGTCCTGGAGCCTCGCCTCACCTTGTCCTGGAGCCTCGCCTCACCTCACCTCACCTTGTCCTGGAGCCTTGCCTCAACTCACCTCACCTTGTCCTGGAGCCTTGCCTCACCTCACCTTGTCCTGGAGCCTCACCTCACCTTGTCCTGGAGCCTTGCCTCACCTCACCTCACCTTGTCCTGGAGCCTTGCTTCGCCTTGCCTCACCTTGTCCTGGAGCCTCGCCTCACATCACCTTGTCCTGGAGCCTAGCCTCGCCTCGGCTCACCTTGTCCTGGAGCCTCACCTCACCTCACCTTGTCCTGGAGCCTTGCCTCGCCTCACCTTGTCCTGGAGCCTTGCCTCGCCTCGCCTCACCTTGTCCTGGAGCCTTGCCTCACCTCACCTTGTCCTGGAGCCTTGCCTCTCCTCACCTTGTCCTGGAGCCTTGCCTCACCTCACCTCACCTTGTCCTGGAGCTTCGCCTCACGTTGTCCTGGAGCCTCGCCTCACCTTGTCCTGGAGCGTTGCCTTGCCTCGCCTCACCTTGTCCTGGAGCCTTGCCTCTCCTCACCTTGTCCTGTCGCGTTGCTTCACCTCACCTTGTCCTGTAGCCTAGCCTCGCTTCACCTTGTCCTGGAGCCTAGCCTCGCTTCACCTTGTCCTGGAGCCTTGCCTCGCCTCACCTCACCTTGTCCTGGAGCCTCGCCTCACCTTGTCCTGGAGGCTCACCTCAGCTCACCTTGTCCCGGAGCCTTGCCTCGCCTCGCCTCGCCTTGTCCTGGAGCCTTGCCTCGCCTTGCCTCACCTTGTCCTGTAGCCTTGCCTCACCTTGTCCTGGAGCCTCGCCTCACCTTGTCCTGGAGCCTCGCCTCACCTCACCTTGTCCTGGAGCCTAGCCTCGCCTCGGCTCACCTTGTCCTGGAGCCTTGCCTCGCCTCACCTCACCTTGTCCTGGAGCCTTGCCTCGCCTCACCTTGTCCTGGAGCCTTGCCTCGCCTCGCCTCACCTTGTCCTGGAGCCTTGCCTCACCTCACCTTGTCCTGGAGCCTTGCCTCTCCTCACCTTGTCCTGGAGCCTTGCCTCACCTCACCTCACCTTGTCCTGGAGCTTCGCCTCACGTTGTCCTGGAGCCTCGCCTCACCTTGTCCTGGAGCGTTGCCTTGCCTCGCCTCACCTTGTCCTGGAGCCTTGCCTCTCCTCACCTTGTCCTGTCGCGTTGCTTCACCTCACCTTGTCCTGTAGCCTAGCCTCGCTTCACCTTGTCCTGGAGCCTAGCCTCGCTTCACCTTGTCCTGGAGCCTTGCCTCGCCTCACCTCACCTTGTCCTGGAGCCTCGCCTCACCTTGTCCTGGAGGCTCACCTCAGCTCACCTTGTCCCGGAGCCTTGCCTCGCCTCGCCTCGCCTTGTCCTGGAGCCTTGCCTCGCCTTGCCTCACCTTGTCCTGTAGCCTTGCCTCACCTTGTCCTGGAGCCTCGCCTCACCTTGTCCTGGAGCCTCGCCTCACCTCACCTTGTCCTGGAGCCTAGCCTCGCCTCGGCTCACCTTGTCCTGGAGCCTTGCCTCGCCTCACCTCACCTTGTCCTGGAGCCTTGCCTCACCTCACCTTGTCCTGGAGCCTCACCTCACCTTATCCTGGAGCCTTGCCTCACCTCACCTCACCTTGTCCTGGAGCCTAGCCTCGCCTCGCCTCACCTTGTCCTGGAGCCTTGCCTCGCCTCACCTCACCTTGTCCTGGAGCCTTGCCTCACCTCACCTTGTCCTGGAGCCTCACCTCACCTTATCCTGGAGCCTTGCCTCACCTCACCTCACCTTGTCCTGGAGCCTTGCCTCACCTCGCCTCACCTTGTCCTGGAGCCTTGCCTCACCTCACCTCACCTTGTCCTGGAGCCTTGCCTCACCTCACCTCACTTTGTCCTGGAGCCTTGCCTCACCTCACCTTGTCCTGGAGCCTTGCCTCGCCTCACCTTGTCCTGGAGCCTTGCCTCACCTCACTTCACCTTGTCCTGGAGCCTTGCCTCACCTCACCTCACCTTGTCCTGGAGCCTTGCCTCACCTCACCTTGTCCTGGAGCCTCACCTCACCTTGTCCTGGAGCTTTGACTCACCTCACCTCACCTTGTCCTGGAGCCTTGCCTCACCTCACCTCACCTTCTCCAGGAGCCTTGCCTCACCGCGCCTCACCTTGTCCTGGAGCCTTGCCTCACCTCACCTCACCTTGTCCTGGAGCCTTGCCTCGCCTCGCCTCACCTTGTCCTGGAGCCTTGCCTGGCCTCGCCTCACCTTGTCCTGGAGCCTTGCCTCGCCTCACCTGACCTTGTCCTGGAGCCTTGCCTCGCCTCACCTCACCTTGTCCTGGATCCTTGCCTCGCCTCACCTCACCTTGTCCTGGAGCCTAGCCTCGCCTCACCTCACCTTGTCCTGGAGCCTTGCCTCACCTCACCTTGTCCTGGAGCCTCGCCTCACCTTGTCCTGGAGCCTCACCTCACCTTGTCCTGGAGCTTCACCTCACCTTGTCCTGGAGCATCGCCTCACCTCACCATGTCCTGGAGCCTTGCCTCACCTTTTCCTGGAGCCTTGCCTCACCTCACCTTGTCCTGGAGCCTTGCCTCGCCTCACCTTGTCCTGGAGCCTTGCCTCACCTTGTCCTGGAGCCTCGCCTCACCTTGTCCTGGAGCCTCGCCTCACCTCACCTCACCTTGTCCTGGAGCCTTGCCTCAACTCACCTCACCTTGTCCTGGAGCCTTGCCTCACCTCACCTTGTCCTGGAGCCTCACCTCACCTTGTCCTGGAGCCTTGCCTCACCTCACCTCACCTTGTCCTGGAGCCTTGCCTCACCTCGCCTCACCTTGTCCTGGAGCCTTGCCTCACCTCACCTCACCTTGTCCTGGAGCCTTGCCTCACCTCACCTCACCTTGTCCTGGAGCCTTGCCTCACTTCGCCTCACCTTGTCCTGGAGCCTTGCCTCACCTCACCTCACCTTGTCCTGGAGCCTTGCCTCACCTCACCTCACCTTGTCCTGGAGCCTTGCCTCACCTCACCTTGTCCTGGAGCCTTGCCTCACCTCACCTTGTCCTGGAGCCTCACCTCACCTCACCTTGTCCTGGAGCCTCGCCTCACCTCACCTTGTCCTGGTGCCTTGCCTCGCCTCGCCTCACCTTGTCCTGGAGCCTTGCCTCACCTCACCTCACCTTGTCCTGGAGCCTCGCTTCACCTCACCTTGTCCTGGAGCCTCGCCTCACCTCACCTCACCTTGTCCTGGAGCCTCGCCTCACCTTGTCCTGGAGCCTCACCTCAGCTCACCTTGTCCCGGAGCCTTGCCTCGCCTCGCCTCGCCTTGTCCTGGAGCCTTGCCTCGCCTTGCCTCACCTTGTCCTGGAGCCTTGCCTCACCTTGTCCTGGAGCCTCGCCTCACCTTGTCCTGGAGCCTCGCCTCACCTCACCTTGTACTGGAGCCTTGCCTCGCCTCGCCTCACCTTGTCCTGGAGCCTTGCCTCACCTCACCTTGTCCTGGAGCCTCACCTCAGCTCACCTTGTCCCGGAGCCTTGCCTCACCTCGCCTCGCCGTGTCCTGGAGCCTTGCTTCGCCTTGCCTCACCGTGTCCTGGAGCCTCGCCTCACCTCACCTTGTCCTGGAGCCTAGCCTCGCCTCGGCTCACCTTGTCCTGGAGCCTCACCTCACCTCACCTTGTCCTGGAGCCTTGCCTCGCCTCACCTTGTCCTGGAGCCTTGCCTCGCCTCGCCTCACCTTGTCCTGGAGCCTTGCCTCACCTCACCTTGTCCTGGAGCCTTGCCTCTCCTCACCTTGTCCTGGAGCCTTGCCTCACCTCACCTCACCTTGTCCTGGAGCCTCGCCTCACGTTGTCCTGGAGCCTCGCCTCACCTTGTCCTGGAGCCTTGCCTTGCCTCGCCTCACCTTGTCCTGGAGCCTTGCCTCTCCTCACCTTGTCCTGTCGCCTTGCCTCACCTCACCTTGTCCTGTAGCCTAGCCTCGCCTCACCTTGTCCTGGAGCCTTGCCTCGCCTCACCTCACCTTGTCCTGGAGCCTCGCCTCACCTTGTCCTGGAGGCTCACCTCAGCTCACCTTGTCCCGGAGCCTTGCCTCGCCTCGCCTCGCCTTGTCCTGTAGCCTTGCCTCGCCTTGCCTCACCTTGTCCTGTAGCCTTGCCTCACTTTGTCCTGGCGACTCGCCTCACCTTGTCCTGGAGCCTCGCCTCACCTCACCTTGTCCTGGAGCCTAGCCTCGCCTCGGCTCACCTTGTCCTGGAGCCTTGCCTCGCCTCACCTTGTCCTGGAGCCTTGCCTCGCCTCACCTTGTCCTGGCGCCTTGCCTCGCCTCGCCTCACCTTGTCCTGGAGCCTTGCCTCACCTCACCTTGTCCTGGAGCCTCACCTCAGCTCACCTTGTCCCGGAGCCTTGCCTCGCCTCGCCTCGCCTTGTCCTGGAGCCTTGCTTCGCCTTGCCTCACCTTGTCCTGGAGCCTCGCCTCACCTCACCTTGTCCTGGAGCCTAGCCTCGCCTCGGCTCACCTTGTCCTGGAGCCTCACCTCACCTCACCTTGTCCTGGAGCCTTGCCTCTCCTCACCTTGTCCTGGAGCCTTGCCTCGCCTCGCATCACCTTGTCCTGGAGCCTTGCCTCACCTCACCTTGTCCTGGAGCCTTGCCTCTCCTCACCTTGTCCTGGAGCCTTGCCTCACCTCACCTCACCTTGTCCTGGAGCCTCGCCTCACCTTTTCCTGGAGCCTCGCCTCACCTTGTCCTGGAGCCTTGCCTCGCCTCACCTTGTCCTGGAGCCTTGCCTCACCTCACCTTGTCCTGGAGCCTAGCCTCGCCTCACCTTGTCCTGGAGCCTTGCCTCGCCTCACCTTGTCCTGGAGCTTCACCTTGTCCTGGAGCCTCACCTCAGCTCACCTTGTCCTGGAGCCTTGCCTCGCCTCACCTCACCATGTCCTGGAGCCTTGCCTCACCTTTTCCTGGAGCCTTGCCTCACCTCACCTTGTCCCGGAGCCTTGCCTCGCCTCACCTTGTCCTGGAGCCTTGCCTCACCTTGTCCTGGAGCCTTGCCTTGCCTCACCTCACCTTGTCCTGGAGCCTTGCCTCGCCTCACCTTGTCCTGGAGCCTCGCCTCACCTTGTCCTGGAGCCTCGCCTCACCTCACCTCACCTTGTCCTGGAGCCTTGCCTCACCTCACCTCACCTTGTCCTGGAGCCTTGCCTCACCTCACCTTGTCCTGGAGCCCACCTCACCTTGTCCTGGAGCCTTGCCTCACCTCACCTTGTCCTGGAGCCTCGCCTCACCTCACCTTGTCCTGGAGCCTCGCCTCACCTCACCTTGTCCTGGAGCCTTGCCTCACCTCGCCTCACCTTGTCCTGGAGCCTTGCCTCACCTCACCTCACCTTGTCCTGGAGCCTTGCCTCACCTCACCTCACTTTGTCCTGGCGCCTTGCCTCACCTCACCTTGTCCTGGAGCCTTGCCTCGCCTCACCTTGTCCTGGAGCCTTGCCTCACCTCACTTCACCTTGTCCTGGAGCCTTGCCTCACCTCACCTCACCTTGTCCTGGAGCCTTGCCTCACCTCACCTTGTCCTGGAGCCTCACCTCACCTTGTCCTGGAGCCTTGCCTCACCTCACCTCACCTTGTCCTGGTGCCTTGCCGCACCTCACCTCACCTTGTCCTGGAGCCTTGCCTCACCTCACCTCACCTTGTCCTTGAGCCTTGCCTCGCCTCGCCTCACCTTGTCCTGGAGCCTTGCCTCGCCTCGCCTCACCTTGTCCTGGAGCCTTGCCTCACCTCACCTGACCTTGTCCTGGAGCCTTGCCTCACCTCACCTTGTCCTGGAGCCTCGCCTCACCTTGTCCTGGAGCCTCACCTCACCTTGTCCTGGAGCTTCGCCTCACCTTGTCCTGGAGCATCGCCTCACCTCACCTTGTCCTGGAGCCTTGCCTCACCCTTTCCTGGAGCCTTGCCTCACCTCACCTTGTCCTGGAGCCTTGCCTCGCCTCACCTTGTCCTGGAGCCTTGCCTCACCTTGTCCTGGAGCCTCGCCTCACCTTGTCCTGGAGCCTCGCCTCACCTCACCTCACCTTGTCCTGGAGCCTTGCCTCACCTCACCTTGTCCTGGAGCCTCACCTCACCTTGTCCTGGAGCCTTGCCTCACCTCACCTCACCTTGTCCTGGAGCCTTGCCTCACCTCACCTCAACTTGTCCTGGAGCCTTGCCTCGCCTCGCCTCACCTTGTCCTGGAGCCTTGCCTGGCCTCGCCTCACCTTGTCCTGGAGCCTTGCCTCGCCTCACCTGACCTTGTCCTGGAGCCTTGCCTCGCCTCACCTCACCTTGTCCTGGATCCTTGCCTCGCCTCACCTCACCTTGTCCTGGAGCCTAGCCTCGCCTCACCTCACCTTGTCCTGGAGCCTTGCCTCACCTCACGTTGTCCTGGAGCCTCGCCTCACCTTGTCCTGGAGCCTCACCTCACCTTGTCCTGGAGCTTCACCTCACCTTGTCCTGGAGCATCGCCTCACCTCACCATGTCCTGGAGCCTTGCCTCACCTTTTCCTGGAGCCTTGCCTCACCTCACCTTGTCCTGGAGCCTTGCCTCGCCTCACCTTGTCCTGGAGCCTTGCCTCACCTTGTCCTGGAGCCTCGCCTCACCTTGTCCTGGAGCCTCGCCTCACCTCACCTCACCTTGTCCTGGAGCCTTGCCTCACCTCACCTCACCTTGTCCTGGAGCCTTGCCTCACCTCACCTTGTCCTGGAGCCTCACCTCACCTTGTCCTGGAGCCTTGCCTCACCTCACCTCACCTTGTCCTGGAGCCTTGCCTCACCTCGCCTCACCTTGTCCTGGAGCCTTGCCTCACCTCACCTCACCTTGTCCTGGAGCCTTGCCTCACCTCACCTCACCTTGTCCTGGAGCCTTGCCTCACCTCACCTTGTCCTGGAGCCTCACCTCACCTCACCTTGTCCTGGAGCCTCGCCTCACCTCACCTTGTCCTGGTGCCTTGCCTCGCCTCGCCTCACCTTGTCCTGGATCCTTGCCTCACCTCACCTCACCTTGTCCTGGAGCCTCGCTTCACCTCACCTTGTCCTGGAGCCTCGCCTCACCTCACCTCACCTTGTCCTGGAGCCTCGCCTCACCTTGTCCTGGAGCCTCACCTCAGCTCACCTTGTCCCGGAGCCTTGCCTCGCCTCGCCTCGCCTTGTCCTGGAGCCTTGCCTCGCCTTGCCTCACCTTGTCCTGGAGCCTTGCCTCACCTTGTCCTGGAGCCTCGCCTCACCTTGTCCTGGAGCCTCGCCTCACCTCACCTTGTACTGGAGCCTTGCCTCGCCTCGCCTCACCTTGTCCTGGAGCCTTGCCTCACCTCACCTTGTCCTGGAGCCTCACCTCAGCTCACCTTGTCCTGGAGCCTTGCCTCGCCTCGCCTCGCCTTGTCCTGGAGCCTTGCTTCGCCTTGCCTCACCTTGTCCTGGTGCCTCGCCTCACCTCACCTTGTCCTGGAGCCCAGCCTCGCCTCGGCTCACCTTGTCCTGGAGCCTCACCTCACCTCACCTTGTCCTGGAGCCTTGCCTCGCCTCACCTTGTCCTGGAGCCTTGCCTCGCCTCGCCTCACCTTGTCCTGGAGCCTTGCCTCACCTCACCTTGTCCTGGAGCCTTGCCTCTCCTCACCTTGTCCTGGAGCCTTGCCTCACCTCACCTCACCTTGTCCTGGAGCCTCGCCTCACGTTGTCCTGGAGCCTCGCCTCACCTTGTCCTGGAGCCTTGCCTTGCCTCGCCTCACCTTGTCCTGGAGCCTTGCCTCTCCTCACCTTGTCCTGTCGCCTTGCCTCACCTCACCTTGTCCTGTAGCCTAGCCTCGCCTCACCTTGTCCTGGAGCCTTGCCTCGCCTCACCTCACCTTGTCCTGGAGCCTCGCCTCACCTTGTCCTGGAGGCTCACCTCAGCTCACCTTGTCCCGGAGCCTTGCCTCGCCTCGCCTCGCCTTGTCCTGGAGCTTTGCCTCGCCTTGCCTCACCTTGTCCTGTAGCCTTGCCTCACTTTGTCCTGGCGACTCGCCTCACCTTGTCCTGGAGCCTCGCCTCACCTCACCTTGTCCTGGAGCCTAGCCTCGCCTCGGCTCACCTTGTCCTGGAGCCTTGCCTCGCCTCACCTTGTCCTGGAGCCTTGCCTCGCCTCACCTTGTCCTGGAGCCTTGCCTCGCCTCGCCTCACCTTGTCCTGGAGCCTTGCCTCACCTCACCTTGTCCTGGAGCCTCACCTCAGCTCACCTTGTCCCGGAGCCTTGCCTCGCCTCGCCTCGCCTTGTCCTGGAGCCTTGCTTCGCCTTGCCTCACCTTGTCCTGGAGCCTCGCCTCACCTCACCTTGTCCTGGAGCCTAGCCTCGCCTCGGCTCACCTTGTCCTGGAGCCTCACCTCACCTCACCTTGTCCTGGAGCCTTGCCTCGCCTTGCCTCACCTTGTCCTGTAGCCTTGCCTCACTTTGTCCTGGCGACTCGCCTCACCTTGTCCTGGAGCCTCGCCTCACCTCACCTTGTCCTGGAGCCTAGCCTCGCCTCGGCTCACCTTGTCCTGGAGCCTTGCCTCGCCTCACCTTGTCCTGGAGCCTTGCCTCGCCTCACCTTGTCCTGGAGCCTTGCCTCGCCTCGCCTCACCTTGTCCTGGAGCCTTGCCTCACCTCACCTTGTCCTGGAGCCTCACCTCAGCTCACCTTGTCCCGGAGCCTTGCCTCGCCTCGCCTCGCCTTGTCCTGGAGCCTTGCTTCGCCTTGCCTCACCTTGTCCTGGAGCCTCGCCTCACCTCACCTTGTCCTGGAGCCTAGCCTCGCCTCGGCTCACCTTGTCCTGGAGCCTCACCTCACCTCACCTTGTCCTGGAGCCTTGCCTCTCCTCACCTTATCCTGGAGCCTTGCCTCGCCTCGCATCACCTTGTCCTGGAGCCTTGCCTCACCTCACCTTGTCCTGGAGCCTTGCCTCTCCTCACCTTGTCCTGGAGCCTTGCCTCACCTCACCTCACCTTGTCCTGGAGCCTCGCCTCACCTTGTCCTGGAGCCTCGCCTCACCTTGTCCTGGAGCCTTGCCTCGCCTCACCTTGTCCTGGAGCCTTGCCTCACCTCAACTTGTCCTGGAGCCTAGCCTCGCCTCACCTTGTCCTGGAGCCTTGCCTCGCCTCACCTTGTCCTGGAGCTTCACCTTGTCCTGGAGCCTCACCTCAGCTCACCTTGTCCTGGAGCCTTGCCTCGCCTCACCTCACCATGTCCTGGAGCCTTGCCTCACCTTTTCCTGGAGCCTTGCCTCACCTCACCTTGTCCCGGAGCCTTGCCTCGCCTCACCTTGTCCTGGAGCCTTGCCTCACCTTGTCCTGGAGCCTTGCCTCGCCTCACCTTGTCCTGGAGCCTTGCCTTGCCTCACCTCACCTTGTCCTGGAGCCTTGCCTCGCCTCACCTTGTCCTGGAGCCTCGCCTCACCTTGTCCTGGAGCCTCGCCTCACCTCACCTCACCTTGTCCTGGAGCCTTGCCTCACCTCACCTCACCTTGTCCTGGAGCCTTGCCTCACCTCACCTTGTCCTGGAGCCTCACCTCACCTTGTCCTGGAGCCTTGCCTCACCTCACCTTGTCCTGGAGCCTCGCCTCACCTCACCTTGTCCTGGAGCCTCGCCTCACCTCACCTTGTCCTGGAGCCTTGCCTCACCTCGCCTCACCTTGTCCTGGAGCCTTGCCTCACCTCACCTCACCTTGTCCTGGAGCCTTGCCTCACCTCACCTCACTTTGTCCTGGCGCCTTGCCTCACCTCACCTTGTCCTGGAGCCTTGCCTCGCCTCACCTTGTCCTGGAGCCTTGCCTCACCTCACTTCACCTTGTCCTGGAGCCTTGCCTCACCTCACCTCACCTTGTCCTGGAGCCTTGCCTCACCTCACCTTGTCCTGGAGCCTCACCTCACCTTGTCCTGGAGCCTTGCCTCACCTCACCTCACCTTGTCCTGGTGCCTTGCCTCACCTCACCTCACCTTGTCCTGGAGCCTTGCCTCACCTCACCTCACCTTGTCCTTGAGCCTTGCCTCGCCTCGCCTCACCTTGTCCTGGAGCCTTGCCTCGCCTCGCCTCACCTTGTCCTGGAGCCTTGCCTCACCTCACCTCACCTTGTCCTGGAGCCTTGCCTCACCTCACCTCACCTTGTCCTGGTGCCTTGCCTCACCTCACCTCACCTTGTCCTGGAGCCTTGCCTCACCTCACCTCACCTTGTCCTTGAGCCTTGCCTCGCCTCGCCTCACCTTGTCCTGGAGCCTTGCCTTGCCTCACCTCACCTTGTCCTGGAGCCTCGCCTCACCTTGTCCTGGAGCCTCACCTCACCTTGTCCTGGAGCTTCGCCTCACCTTGTCCTGGAGCATCGCCTCACCTCACCTTGTCCTGGAGCCTTGCCTCACCCTTTCCTGGAGCCTTGCCTCACCTCACCTTGTCCTGGAGCCTTGCCTCGCCTCACCTTGTCCTGGAGCCTTGCCTCACCTCACCTCACCTTGTCCTGGAGCCTTGCCTCACCTCACCTTGTCCTGGAGCCTCACCTCACCTTGTCCTGGAGCCTTGCCTCACCTCACCTCACCTTGTCCTGGAGCCTTGCCTCACCTCACCTCACCTTGTCCTGGTGCCTTGCCTCACCTCACCTCACCTTGTCCTGGAGCCTTGCCTCACCTCGCCTCACCTTGTCCTGGAGCCTCGCCTCACCTCACCTCACCTTGTCCTGGAGCCTTGCCTCACCTCACCTCACCTTGTCCTGGAGCCTTGCCTCATCTCACCTCACCTTGTCCTGGAGCCTTGCCTCACCTCGCCTTGTCCTGGAGCCTTGCCTCGCCTCACCTTGTCCTGGAGCCTTGCCTCACCTCACTTCACCTTGTAATGGAGCCTTGCCTGACCTCACCTCACCTTGTCCTGGAGCCTTGCATCACCTCACCTTGTCCTGGAGCCTTGCCTGACCTTTTCCTGGAGCCTTGCCTCACCTCACCTTGCCCTGGAGCCTTGCCTCGCCTCACCTTGTCCTGGAGCCTTGCCTCACCTTGTCCTGGAGCCTCGCCTCACCTTGTCCTGGAGCCTCGCCTCACCTCACCTCACCTTGTCCTGGAGCCTTGCCTCACCTCACCTTGTCCTGGAGCCTCACCTCACCTTGTCCTGGAGCCTTGCCTCACCTCACCTCACCTTGTCCTGGAGCCTTGCCTCACCTCACCTCACCTTGTCCTGGAGCCTTGCCTCACCTCACCTCACCTTGTCCTGGAGCCTTGCCTCACCTCACCTTGTCCTGGAGCCTTGCCTCGCCTCACCTTGTCCTGGAGCCTTGCCTCACCTCACTTCACCTTGTCCTGGAGCCTTGCCTCGCCTCACCTTGTCCTGGAGCCTTGCCTCACCTTGTCCTGGAGCCTCGCCTCACCTTGTCCTGGAGCCTCGCCTCGCCTCGCCTCACCTTGTCCTGGAGCCTTGCCTCACCTCACCTGACCTTGTCCTGGAGCCTTGCCTCACCTCACCTTGTCCTGGAGCCTCGCCTCACCTTGTCCTGGAGCCTCACCTCACCTTGTCCTGGAGCTTCGCCTCACCTTGTCCTGGAGCATCGCCTCACCTCACCTTGTCCTGGAGCCTTGCCTCTCCCTTTCCTGGAGCCTTGCCTCACCTCACCTTGTCCTGGAGCCTTGCCTCGCCTCACCTTGTCCTGGAGCCTTGCCTCACCTTGTCCTGGAGCCTCGCCTCACCTTGTCCTGGAGCCTCGCCTCACCTCACCTCACCTTGTCCTGGAGCCTTGCCTCACCTCACCTCACATTGTCCTGGAGCCTTGCATCACCTCACCTTGTCCTGGAGCCTCACCTCACCTTGTCCTTGAGCCTTGCCTCACCTCACCTCACCTTGTCCTGGAGCCTTGCCTCACCTCACCTCACCTTGTCCTGGAGCCTTGCCTCACCTCGCCTCACCTTGTCCTGGAGCCTTGCCTCACCTCACCTCACCTTGTCCTGGAGACTTGCCTCACCTCACCTCACCTTGTCCTGGAGCCTTGCCTCACCTCACCTTGTCCTGGAGCCTTGCCTTGCCTCGCCTCACCTTGTCCTGGAGCCTTGCCTCTCCTCACCTTGTCCTGGCGCCTTGCCTCACCTCACCTTGTCCTGTAGCCTAGCCTCGCCTCACCTTGTCCTGGAGCCTTGCCTCGCCTCACCTTGTCCTGGAGCCTCACCTCAGCTCACCTTGTCCTGGAGCCTTGCCTCGCCTCACCTCACCATGTCCTGGAGCCTTGCCTCACCTTTTCCTGGAGCCTTGCCTCACCTCACCTTGTCCCTGAGCCTTGCCTCGCCTCACCTTGTCCTGGAGCCTTGCCTCACCTTGTCCTGGAGCCTTGCCTCACCTCACCTTGTCCTGGAGCCTCGCCTCACCTTTTCCTGGAGCCTCGCCTCACCTCACCTTGTCCTGGAGCCTTGCCTCGCCTCACCTCACCTTGTCCTGGAGCCTTGCCTCACCTTTTCCTGGAGCCTTGCCTCACCTCACCTTGTCCTGGAGCCTTGCCTCGCCTCACCTTGTCCTGGAGCCTTGCCTCACCTTGTCCTGGAGCCTCGCCTCAGCTTGTCCTGGAGCCTCGCCTCACCTCACCTCACCTTGTCCTGGAGCCTTGCCTCACCTCACCTCACCTTGTCCTGGAGCCTTGCCTCACCTCACCTTGTCCTGGAGCCTCACCTCACCTTGTCCTGGAGCCTTGCCTCACCTCACCTCACCTTGTCCTGGAGCCTTGCCTCACCTCGCCTCACCTTGTCCTGGAGCCTTGCCTCACCTCACCTCACCTTGTCCTGGAGCCTTGCCTCGCCTCACCTTGTCCTGGAGCCTTGCCTCACCTCACTTCACCTTGTCCTGGAGCCTTACGTCACCTCACCTCACCTTGTCCTGGAGCCTTGCCTCACCTCACCTTGTCCTGGAGCCTCACCTCACCTTGTCCTGGAGCCTTGCCTCACCTCACCTCACCTTGTCCTGGAGCCTTGCCTCACCTTTTCCTGGAGCCTTGCCTCACCTCACCTTGTCCTGGAGCCTTGCCTCGCCTCACCTTGTCCTGGAGCCTTGCCTCACCTTGTCCTGGAGCCTCGCCTCACCTTGTCCTGGAGCCTCGCCTCACCTCACCTCACCTTGTCCTGGATCCTTGCCTCACCTCACCTCACCTTGTCCTGGAGCCTTGCCTCACCTCACCTTGTCCTGGAGCCTTGCCTCGCCTCACCTTGTCCTGGAGCCTTGCCTCACCTCACCTCACCTTGTCCTGGAGCCTTGCCTCACCTCGCCTCACCTTGTCCTGGAGCCTTGCCTCACCTCACCTCACCTTGTCCTGGAGCCTTGCCTCACCTCACCTTGTCCTGGAGCCTTGCCTCGCCTCACCTTGTCCTGGAGCCTTGCCTCACCTCACTTCACCTTGTCCTGGAGCCTTTCGTCACCTCACCTCACCTTGTCCTGGAGCCTTGCCTCACCTCACCTTGTCCTGGAGCCTCACCTCACCTTGTCCTGGAGCCTTGCCTCACCTCACCTCACCTTGTCCTGGAGCCTTGCCTCACCTTTTCCTGGAGCCTTGCCTCACCTCACCTTGTCCTGGAGCCTTGCCTCGCCTCACCTTGTCCTGGAGCCTTGCCTCACCTTGTCCTGGAGCCTCGCCTCACCTTGTCCTGGAGCCTCGCCTCACCTCACCTCACCTTGTCCTGGATCCTTGCCTCACCTCACCTCACCTTGTCCTGGAGCCTTGCCTCACCTCACCTTGTCCTGGAGCCTTGCCTCGCCTCACCTTGTCCTGGAGCCTTGCCTCACCTCACTTCACCTTGTAATGGAGCCTTGCCTCACCTCACCTCACCTTGTCCTGGAGCCTTGCATCACCTCACCTTGTCCTGGAGCCTTGCCTCACCTTTTCCTGGAGCCTTGCCTCACCTCACCTTGTCCTGGAGCCTTGCCTCGCCTCACCTTGTCCTGGAGCCTTGCCTCACCTCACTTCACCTTGTCCTGGAGCCTTTCGTCACCTCACCTCACCTTGTCCTGGAGCCTTGCCTCACCTCACCTTGTCCTGGAGCCTCACCTCACCTTGTCCTGGAGCCTTGCCTCACCTCACCTCACCTTGTCCTGGAGCCTTGCCTCACCTTTTCCTGGAGCCTTGCCTCACCTCACCTTGTCCTGGAGCCTTGCCTCGCCTCACCTTGTCCTGGAGCCTTGCCTCACCTTGTCCTGGAGCCTCGCCTCACCTTGTCCTGGAGCCTCGCCTCACCTCACCTCACCTTGTCCTGGATCCTTGCCTCACCTCACCTCACCTTGTCCTGGAGCCTTGCCTCACCTCACCTTGTCCTGGAGCCTTGCCTCGCCTCACCTTGTCCTGGAGCCTTGCCTCACCTTGTCCTGGAGCCTCGCCTCACCTTGTCCTGGAGCCTCGCCTCACCTCACTTCACCTTGTCCTGGAGCCTTGCCTCACCTCACCTCACCTTGTCCTGGATCCTTGCCTCACCTCACCTTGTCCTGGAGCCTCACCTCACCTTGTCCTGGAGCCTTGCCTCACCTCACCTCACCTTGTCCTGGAGCCTTGCCTCACCTCACCTCACCTTGTCCTGGAGCCTTGCCTCACCTCACCTCACCTTGTCCTGGAGCCTTGCCTCACCTCACCTTGTCCTGGAGCCTTGCCTCGCCTCACCTTGTCCTGGAGCCTTGCCTCACCTCACTTCACCTTGACCTGGAGCCTTGCCTCGCCTCACCTTGTCCTGGAGCCTTGCCTCACCTTGTCCTGGAGCCTCGCCTCACCTTGTCCTGGAGCCTCGCCTCGCCTCGCCTCACCTTGTCCTGGAGCCTTGCCTCACCTCACCTGACCTTGTCCTGGAGCCTTGCCTCACCTCACCTTGTCCTGGAGCCTCGCCTCACCTCACCTTGTCCTGGAGCCTTGCCTCACCCTTTCCTGGAGCCTTGCCTCACCTCACCTTGTCCTGGAGCCTTGCCTCGCCTCACCTTGTCCTGGAGCCTTGCCTCACCTTGTCCTGGAGCCTCGCCTCACCTTGTCCTGGAGCCTCGCCTCACCTCACCTCACCTTGTCCTGGAGCCTTGCCTCACCTCACCTCACATTGTCCTGGAGCCTTGCATCACCTCACCTTGTCCTGGAGCCTCACCTCACCTTGTCCTTGAGCCTTGCCTCACCTCACCTCACCTTGTCCTGGAGCCTTGCCTCACCTCACCTCACCTTGTCCTGGAGCCTTGCCTCACCTCGCCTCACCTTGTCCTGGAGCCTTGCCTCACCTCACCTCACCTTGTCCTGGAGACTTGCCTCACCTCACCTCACCTTGTCCTGGAGCCTTGCCTCACCTCACCTTGTCCTGGAGCCTTGCCTTGCCTCGCCTCACCTTGTCCTGGAGCCTTGCCTCACCTCACCTTGTCCTGGAGCCTTGCCTTGCCTCGCCTCACCTTGTCCTGGAGCCTTGCCTCTCCTCACCTTGTCCTGGCGCCTTGCCTCACCTCAGCTTGTCCTGTAGCCTAGCCTCGCCTCACCTTGTCCTGGAGCCTTGCCTCACCTCACCTCACCTTGTCCTGGAGCCTTGCCTCAGCTCACCTTGTCCTGGAGCCTTGCCTCGCCTCACCTCACCATGTCCTGGAGCCTTGCCTCACCTTTTCCTGGAGCCTTGCCTCACCTCACCTTGTCCCTGAGCCTTGCCTCGCCTCACCTTGTCCTGGAGCCTTGCCTCACCTTGTCCTGGAGCCTCGCCTCACCTCACCTTGTCCTGGAGCCTTGCCTCGCCTCACCTCACCTTGTCCTGGAGCCTTGCCTCACCTTTTCCTGGAGCCTTGCCTCACCTCACCTTGTCCTGGAGCCTTGCCTCGCCTCACCTTGTCCTGGAGCCTTGCCTCACCTTGTCCTGGAGCCTCGCCTCAGCTTGTCCTGGAGCCTCGCCTCACCTCACCTCACCTTGTCCTGGAGCCTTGCCTCACCTCACCTCACCTTGTCCTGGAGCCTTGCCTCACCTCACCTTGTCCTGGAGCCTCACCTCACCTTGTCCTGGAGCCTTGCCTCACCTCACCTCACCTTGTCCTGGAGCCTTGCCTCACCTCGCCTCACCTTGTCCTGGAGCCTTGCCTCACCTCACCTCACCTTGTCCTGGAGCCTTGCCTCACCTCACCTTGTCCTGGAGCCTTGCCTCGCCTCACCTTGTCCTGGAGCCTTGCCTCACCTCACTTCACCTTGTCCTGGAGCCTTTCGTCACCTCACCTCACCTTGTCCTGGAGCCTTGCCTCACATCACCTCACCTTGCCCTGGAGCCTTGCCTCACCTTTTCCTGGAGCCTTGCCTCACCTCACCTTGTCCTGGAGCCTTGCCTCGCCTCACCTTGTCCTGGAGCCTTGCCTCACCTTGTCCTGGAGCCTCGCCTCACCTTGTCCTGGAGCCTCGCCTCACCTCACCTCACCTTGTCCTGGATCCTTGCCTCACCTCACCTCACCTTGTCCTGGAGCCTTGCCTCACCTCACCTTGTCCTGGAGCCTTGCCTCGCCTCACCTTGTCCTGGAGCCTTGCCTCACCTCACTTCACCTTGTCCTGGAGCCTTGCCTCACCTCACCTCACTTTGTCCTGGAGCCTTGCATCACCTCACCTCACCTTGTCCTGGAGCCTTGCCTCACCTCACCTTGTCCTGGAGCCTTGCCTCGCCTCACCTTGTCCTGGAGCCTTGCCTCACCTCACTTCACCTTGTCCTGGAGCCTTGCCTCACCTCACCTCACCTTGTCCTGGAGCCTTGCCTCACCTCGCCTCACCTTGTCCTGGAGCCTTGCCTCACCTCACCTCACCTTGTCCTGGAGCCTTGCCTCACCTCACCTCACCTTGTCCTGGAGCCTTGCCTCACCTCACCTTGTCCTGGAGCCTTGCCTCGCCTCACCTTGTCCTGGAGCCTTGCCTCACCTCACTTCACCTTGTCCTGGAGCCTTGCCTCACCTCACCTCACCTTGTCCTGGAGCCTTGCCTCACCTCACCTTGTCCTGGAGCCTCACCTCACCTTGTCCTGGAGCCTTGCCTCACCTCACCTCACCTTGTCCTGGAGCCTTGCCTCACCTCACCTTGTCCTGGAGCCTCACCTCACCTTGTCCTGGAGCCTTGCCTCACCTCACCTCACCTTGTCCTGGAGCCTTGCCTCACCTCGCCTCACCTTGTCCTGGAGCCTTGCCTCACCTCACCTCACCTTGTCCTGGAGCCTTGCCTCACCTCACCTGACCTTGTCCTGGAGCCTTGCCTCACCTCACCTTGTCCTGGAGCCTTGCCTCGCCTCACCTTGTCCTGGAGCCTTTCCTCACCTCACCTTGTCCTGGAGCCTCACCTCATCTCACCTTGTCCTGGAGCTTTGCCTCGCCTCACCTTGTCCTGGAGCCTTGCCTCGCCTCACCTTGTCCTGGACCCTGGCCTCACCTCACCTTGTCCTGCAGCCTAGCCTCGCCTCGCCTCACCTTGTCCTGGAGCCTTGCCTCGCCTCACCTTGTCCTGGACCCTTGCCTCACCTCACCTTGTCCTGGAGCCTCGCCTCGCCTCACCTTGTCCTGGAGCCTCGCATCGCCTCACCTCACCTTGTCCTTTAGCCTAGCCTCGCCTCGCGTCACCTTGTCCTGGAGCCTTGCCTCGCCTCACCTCACCTTGTCCTTTAGCCTATCCTCGCCTCGCCTCACCTTGTCCTGGAGCCTTGCCTCACCTCGCTTCGCCTCGCCTTGGCCTGGAGCCTAGCCTCACCTCTCCTCATCTTGTCCTGGATCCTAGCCTCGCCTCACCTCACCTTGTCCTGGAGCCTTGCCTCACCTCACATGACCTTGTCCTGGAGCCTTGCCTCGCCTCACCTCACCTTGTCCTGGAGCCTTGCCTCGCCTCACCGCACCTTGTCCTGGAGCCTTGCCTCGCCTCACCTTGTCCTGGTGCCTAGCCTCGCCTCACCTTGTCCTGGAGCCTTGCCTCGCCTCGCCTCACCTTTTCCTGGAGCCTTGCCGCCTAGCCTCACCTAACCTTGTCCTGGAGCCTTGCCTCGCCTCACCTTGTCCTGGAGCCTCGCCTCGCCTCAACTTGTCCTGGAGCCTTGACTCACCTCGCCTCACCTCACCTTGTCCTGGAGCCTCGCCTCACCTCACCTTGTCCTGGAGCCTCGCCTCACCTCACCTTGTCCTGGAGCCTTGCCTCGCCTCACCTTGTCCTGGAGCCATGCCTCGCCTCACCTCACCTTGTCCTTGAGCCTAGCCTTGCCTCACCTCACCTTGTCCTGGAGCCTTGCCTCACCTCACCTCACCTTGTCCTGGAGCCTCGCCTCACCTCACCTTGTCCTGGTGCCTCGCCTCACCTCACCTTGTCCTGGAGCCTCACCTCACCTCACCTTGTCCTGGAGCCTCACCTCAGCTCACCTTGTCCCGGAGCCTTGCATCGCCTCGCCTCTCCTTGTCCTGGAGCCTTGCCTCGCCTTGCCTCACCTTGTCCTGGAGCCTCGCCTCACCTCACCTTGTCCTGGAGCCTAGCCTCGCCTGGCCTCACCTTGTCCTGGAGCCTCACCTCACCTCACCTTGTCCTGGAGCCTTGCCTCGCCTCACCTTGTCCTGGAGCCTTGACTCACCTCACCTCACCTTGTCCTGGAGCCTCGCCTCACCTTGTCCTGGAGCCTCGCCTCACCTTGTCCTGGAGCCTTGCCTTGCCTCGCCTCACCTTGTCCTGGAGCCTTGCCTCGCCTCACCTTGTCCTGGAGCCTTGCCTCGCCTCACCTCACCTTGTCCTGGAGCCTTGCCACACCTTTTCCTGGAGCCTTGCCTCACCTCACCTTGTCCTGGAGCCTTGCCTCGCCTCACCTTGTCCTGGAGCCTTGCCTCACCTTGTCCTGGAGCCTTGCCTCACCTCACCTTGTCCTGGAGCCTCGCCTCACCTTGTCCTGGAGCCTCGCCTCACCTCACCTTGTCCTGGAGCCTTGCCTTGCCTCACCTTGTCCTGGAGCCTTGCCTCACCTCACCTCACCTTGTCCTGGAGCTTTGCCTCACCTCACCTCACCTTGTCCTGGAGCCTTGCCTCACCTCACCTTGTCCTGGAGCCTCACCTCACCTTGTCCTGGAGCCTTGCCTCACCTGTCCTGGAGCCTTGCCTCACCTCGCCTCACCTTGTCCTGGAGCCTTGCCTCACCTCACCTCACCTTGTCCTGGAGCCTTGCCTCACCTCACCTCACCTTGTCCTGGAGCCTTGCCTCACCTCACCTTGTCCTGGAGCCTTTCCTCACCTCACCTTGTCCTGGAGCCTCACCTCACCTCACCTTGTCCTGGAGCTTTGCCTCGCCTCACCTTGTCCTGGACCCTTGCCTCACCTCACCTTGTCCTGCAGCCTAGCCTCGCCTCGCCTCACCTTGTCCTGGAGCCTTTCCTCACCTCACCTTGTCCTGGAGCCTCACCTCACCTCACCTTGTCCTGGAGCCTTGCCTCGCCTCACCTTGTCCTGGAGCCTCGCCTCGCCTCACCTCACCTTGTCCTTTAGCCTAGCCTCGCCTCGCCTCACCTTGTCCTGGAGCCTTGCCTCGCTTCACCTCACCTTGTCCTGCAGCCTTGCCTCACCTCGCTTCGCCTCGCCTTGGCCTGGAGCCTAGCCTCACCTCTCCTCATCTTGTCCTGGAGCCTAGCCTCACCTCACCTCACCTTGTCCTGGAGCCTAGCCTCGCCTCACCTCACCTTGTCCTGGAGCCTAGCCTCGCCTCGCCTCACCTTGTCCTGGAGCCTAGCGTCGCCTCGCCTCTGCCTGGAGCCTAGCCTCGCCTCACCTCACCTTGTCCTGGAGCCTAGCCTCGCCTCACCTCACCTTGTCCTGGAGCCTAGCCTCGCCTCGCCTCTGCCTGGAGCCTCGCCTTGCTTCGGCCTTGAGCCTACCCTCGCCTCGCCTCAACTTGTCCTGGAGCCTTGCCTCGCCTCGCCTCTGCCTGGAGCCTCGCCTCACCTTGTCCTGGAGCCTAGCCTCGCCTCGCCTCACCTTGTCCTGGATCCTAGCCTCGCATCGCCTCATCTTGTCCTTGAGCCTCGCCTCGCCTCACCTTGTCCTGCAGCCTTGCCTCGCCTGACCTCACTTTGTCCTGGAGCCTTGCCTCGCCTCACCTCACCTTGTCCTGGAGCCTTGCCTCGCCTCGCCTCTGCCTGGAGCCTCGCCTCGCCTCTGCCTGAATCCTCGCCTCGCCTCACCTTGTCCTGGAGCCTAGCCTCGCCTCGCCTCACCTTGTCCTGGAGCCTAGCCTCGCGTCTCCTCATCTTGTCCTGGAGCCTTGCCTCGCCTCATCTCACCTTGTCCTGGAGCCTTGCCTCGCGTCGCCTCTGCCTGGAGCCTCGCCTCAGCTTGTCCTGGAGCCTAGCCTCGCCTCGCCTCATCTTGTCCTGGACCCTAGCCTCGCCTCGCCTCACCTTGTCCTGGAGCCTAGCCTCGCCTCTGCTCACCTTGTCCTGGAGCCTAGCCTCGCCTCTGCCTGGAGCTTTCCCTCGCCTTGCTTCGCCTCGCCTCGGCCTGGAGCCTAGCCTCGCCTCGCCTCATCTTTTCCTGGAGCCTAGCTTCGCCTCGCCTCACCTTGTCCTGGAGCCTAGCCTCGCCTCACCTCACCATGTCCTGGAGCCTCACCTCGCCTCATCTTGTCCTGGAGCCTAGCTTCGCCTCGCCTCACCTTGTCCTGGAGCCTAGCCTCGCCTCTCCTCACCTTGTCCTAGAGCCTAGCCTCGCCTCGCCTCACCTTGTCCTGGAGCCTAGCCTCACCTCGCCTCACCTTGTCCTGGAGCCTCGCCTCACCTTGTCCTGGAGCCTTGCCTCGCCTCGCCTCTGTTTGGAGCCTCGCCTCACCTTGTCCTGGAGCCTAGCCTCGCCTCGCCTTACCTTGTCCTGGAGCCTCGCCTCACCTCATCTTGTCCTGGAGCCTAGCCTCGCCTCGACTCACTTTGTCCTGGAGACTAGCCTCGCCTTGCCTCACCTTGTCCTGGAGCCTTGCCTCGCCTCGCCTCTGCCTGGAACCTCGCCTCGCCTCGCCTTTGCCTGGAGCCTAGCCTCACCTCGCTTCATCTTGTCCTGGAGCCTTGCCTCGCCTCGCCTCGCCTCTGCCTGGAGCCTTGCCTCGCTTCGCCTCTGCCTGGAGCCTCACCTCGCCTCTGCCTGGAGCCTCACCTTGCCTCGGCCTGGAGCCTAGCCTCGCCTTGCCTCACCTTGTTCTGGAGCCTAGCCTCGCCTCACCTTGCCTGTGCCTGGAGCTTTGCCCTGTTTGCAACTGTCTGTCTGTGTCCACACCTTCGCTAGGAAGGACCGGCCATTTGCCGCTTCCTTGCATTCGGAACTGTCTGTGTCCATGCCTCGCTAGGTAGTTCTGGCCGTTTTGCCGCTACCTAATGTTGGGAACTGTCTGTGTCCATGCCTCGCTAGGTAGGTCTGGCCGTTTTGCCACTACCTAACGTTGGGAACTGTCTCGTCATGTTTAGCATTCTGAGTAATGAGTCCTGGTCCTACGTCCTGTACCCAAGGAGGGGTCCCAACTCAGTGTTCCATGTTCCAGTTTCTCCCTCGACCTAGGCTCTGGGTTCTCATCAAGTTCATGTGCCTCGCCCAGCACAGGAGTACCTTGCCCAGCCCGGTGCTGGGATTCCCTTGTCCAGGAGTCTCACGTCCAGCCCTGTGTCTCTCCTCGTCCTGTAGCCACGTCTTGTCCTCGCTGGGTTCTGGAGTCCAAGCCCAAATCAAGACCCAGGTTCTGGGTCGTTGTCCAGTCTCTGGTTCGGAGTCCAAGCCCAGGCTCCTAGTCCCCAGTTCCCTGTCCTGGTTCCCTATCCTTGTCAAGTCCTAGCCCAGGTCCAGAACCCTTGTCCGTTCCCCGGCCTGTTTCATGTCCAGCGTCCTTTCTTCCCCACTTTCCTTGCTTCCTTCTCATGTCTAGTTCTGTTCCTGGTAGATCAGTGTCTGTGTCTTGTTTTAGGGTCCTCTCCCTATGCCCCCATTATGACACAAGATTGTATAATTTATACATTCTTTGATAATAAATGTACTTGAATCTTTTATCATTGTTAATGTGCAATAGTTGAATAGTTCCATTTGATATCAGAGAATGTATACAATAAACAACCTGAAATTCTTTCTCTTGACCAACTACCTCAAAACAGAAGAAAACCCTCCAAAGAATCAATGACAGAAGAAAGACGTGAGAATCCCAAAGCCTCGTACGACCTTCCCACGCACAAACAGCAGTAAGCAGCATCAACCAGACCCTTCTCCCTCCTCTAAATTATTCCAGCATAAAGCATCAGCATTCCCACCACCCACCCTGCAAGCAACAGCAAAGCCCCCAAAGAGAGACCATGGTCTATAGTCCATCAAAAACTAACTGTTCACTCCAACATTTCAACATCCTGCAGGCTCTCTCTCACCAACAAGGAAACGACAGATATCGCCCTTCTACAGCGACAGGGGAGACAACACTCGCTATTTTGATGTTTCAGTCACTCTGAAACATTGCTTTTTTATTTCAGGTTCCCTGTTTCTAGAGTAGCTTACATGGTCAGTACAACATTGTGGGCCCAAGTGCCTGTAATGTGCTGTAGATTTCTATGAAAGTTTCTCCCTCTCTCCCTCCCTCTCCCCCTTACCTTCTTGCTCCGTTCCTCTCTCCCCTCCCCCTCTCTTTTCCCCCATCCCTCGTTCTTCCCCCCTCCTTCTCTCTCCCTGTCTCTGGTCACTAGCCTAAGATTCCCACTGGCATAACAAAATTATCCCTTTTTATAAGCTTTGGGGTCCCTTTAAACATCTAACATGACTTTTATCCCAGTACTTTTCCATCTTCTAGTATACCTTCCTGTTGCTAGTGAGCTTTGGTCTTGACGCATCACTTAGAATCAAACACGATATGTATTCAAGGAGGAAAACATTCTTTGCCAGTATCTAATTTCAGGCCTGTACATTCATTCACATCTCCAGCCTGTCACAACTTTCCAAGCTGACACCATCTTGGCTTGCAATATTTGAATTTGTGATATACCCTTAGCAAAAACCAAAGAGGAAACTAAATGTAACTCTTTCCTTACAGTGGTGTTACTTGCACTTGGTTGTTGTGCATCTCAGATTTCACAATGTGAATTATCCAGATTACAGGAACAGAATCCAGGAGGAGGAAATGGAGGTTCATAAACCAGTCCCAATCAGGCATCAGGAATGAAGAAGGTCAGCAACTTTAAATTCCTTGGCATTATCATATCAGTGGATCGGTCCTGGATCCTGCATTGTGAAAACAACATGGCGTTTCTTCATTCGATTCCCTTGAATGAAGAAACCTACAGAGAGTGGATAGAGCCTAGTTTATTTTGGGTAAAACCCTACCCTGAAACTGAGCACATTTACAAGGAGCACTGTCAGAGGGAAGCGGCATCCAGCAATAATGACCCCTACCATCCAAGCCATGCTCTCTTCCTGCTGCTGCCATCACGAAGGAGGTACCGAGCCTCAGGACCTGTTCCACCAGGTTCAGGAGCATTTATTAGCTCTCAGCCAACAGGCTCTTGAACCAGAGGAATAACTTCACAAAATTTCAACCATCACTACACTGAACTGTTCCCATACCTATGGACTCACTTCCATTAACTCTTCATCTCATGTTCTCTGTGTTTATTTATTATTATTTTGTGGGTTTTTTTTCTTTCTTTTTGTATCAACACAGCTTGTTGCCTTTGTTCATTGTTTTTGTATGTATGGAACCAGAGGAGATAGCAGAGGAACTTAATGAATACTTTGCTTCACTATTCACTACAGAAAAGGATCTTGGTGATTGTAGTGATGACTTACAGTGGACTGAAAAGCTTGAGCATATAGACATTACGAAAGAGGATGTGATGGAGCTTTTGGAAAACATCAAGTTGGATAAGTCATCGTGACCGGATGAGATAGACTGCAGGCTACTGTGGGACAGAGAAAGTGAAGCGGAAATTCGGTCCACCTGCTCCCTGACCTTCCGTACATTCGTGGACAGCGTCCGAAGGTTTTCCATGACCTCCCTAAGTAGTTGGTCCTGTGCTTCCAGTAGGTAGCCCTGACTGGCAAGGGCTAGTTGTATGGGATCCATGTCCACTGGGTTCATTATGGCCAGTTCGTTCTATTACACAAGCATGGATGTGGGAGAACCCAAGTGCAGAACATGGGCACGGAGTCAGAGTCGGGAGGCGTTATTGACGTAGTGAGCGTGGAATCAGTATCCAGGAATGATGCTAGACTTAGAACTAGTAGTCCTAAGAACCATGAAACGAGTTTACTCACACCAGAGTTGACCAACAAACTGGCAGCTCCTTGTTGTGATCACAGGGTCTTTATCCTGCACTTTCTGGTGGAAAGCAGGTGTGTGTAGTTAGTGGAACCTGGGAGTGATTGGTAACTAAACGAGGGGATTGAGGCCCAATTCCTGAGGTAAGTAGCCAGGTGGGGGATTGCCAGAAGGGATAATGACATATACTACCCTGAGATTCAGTTTCTTGACAAGGATTCACAGGGGAACATAAAAATACAATAGAATCAATGAAAAGCTACACGCAAAGACTGAGAAGCAATCAATGTGCAACCAAAGTAGATAAACTGCAAATCCAAAACGAGAAATAAAATAATTAGAATAAATAAATAAATAAATAAACTGAAATAGGAACTGCAGAGTCTTTGAAAGTGAGTCCATAGGTTGTGTCCAATGCTCAATTCAGTGTTGATGTGAGTGACATTACTGATGCTGGTTCGGGAGCCTGATGCTTGTCACATATAACTGTTCCTGAAACTGGCTGTGTGGGACCTAAGACTCTTTACCTTCTAGCCAAGTGGAGTTGAGCAGAATACCCTGGCCTCCATATTCCTTGTGTGTGCTTTCAGAGGGAGGGAGAGCTCTTAAAACAGGGGTAGACATTCCTTGTATTCAGAGTGAGCCCCTGTGAAACTGAGCCCTGACCCAAACCCTCACTCACGGTCTTTGAGGGGCTGTGTCCGGCGGGAAAGCCCGTCAGCTGGAGGCTGAATTGGCCAGGAATCTGTTAGCCCCTGTTCTTGCGTCAACTTGAAACATTTTTAGTTATTTTAAAACAGACTTTATTCATGATGGTAAATTATTTACGAGAATTATTTTCATTCTGACATTCACAGTCAATGTTTTCGGTACTGTTGTATTAGTTTTGGTAAAACCAACAGGATTATTGCCACTCCTTGGTCCCCTGGGGTGGTTCACGACTATAATAATCGAGGGGCTTACTCACCCAACCCGGCCACACCATCTGCAGTTGCGGAAGAACATGTATCGTGGTGTTTTCCCACCGAGTCCTTGCAGTGGCGACACGACTTTCTCCGGCCTGGAATGTGCCAGTTGGCAGCATTTCCTGACGGATATCTCGAAGTGCTGACAGACCAGGGTGGCTCCACCCCCTATTCTATCCGATATAAAGAAGCAGCGACACCTCCACATACCGTTTTCTTCATCTCAATTTGGAGATGACCATCAGTTATCACGTTACCGTATATACTGGGGACTTGCCCTTCGCAGGCACAATCGATAAAATTTCCCTGTCTTTAGTGGGGTCGCTTCGGAGCTCGAAAACATTTCGCTTCTGGAGCCTGACTCCGTTTAAAAGAGGGGGCGTGAGTATTTCCTTTCTTTCAAATACTTTCTTTGATTGATAATGAAAGAACTGCCGAGGACGGAGTGCTGGGGTGGAGTCGCAGACCTCGCTCAGTGTGGTACAGAGCACAGCTCACGTACGCAGCTGCTCCGGTTGGGTCTGTGCTCAGTGTTCCCGGTGCCGGACACAGTCGCGTTGGTATCTTCCCCTCTAGAGATTCCTGGCTGATTCAGCCTCCTAGTGACGGGCTTTCCCACCGGACACAGCCCCTCGAAGACCGCGAGTGAGGGTTTGGGTCAGGACTCAGCGTATGGCGTTCAGTGGTTAGCGTATGGTGAGGGTGTGGGTTTGTGGTCACCGTACAGTGAGTTCAGCGCTCAGCGTAGCTGAGGCTCGGGGTCAGTGTACAATCATAGACCACTACAGCACATAAACAGATTCACCAGCTCAACTAGTCTGTGCCTAGTACCACCAAGCCGCAGCTACTGCAGCCTCACTCAGGGTCACGTACTTATCGAAAACTTACTTAAATGTTGCAATCGAACCCACATCCATCAATTCCACCGGCAGCTCGATTCACATTCACACCACCTTCTGAGTGAAGATGTTCCTCCTCATGTTCCCTTAAATATTTCATCCTCTACCCTTAACCTGCGTCACTAACGTCTTATCCAACTTCAACTTAGCGCCCCGACCCCTGTACTCAGTACTTTGATTAATAAAAGCCAACGTGCCCACAGCTTTTCTCACGCCCCTATGTACCCGTGACACCGTTTTAAAGGAATTATAGATCTGTATTCCCAGATCCCTCCGTCCTATCTCACTCCTCAGCGCCCTCCCATAGACTGTGTACGTCATAGAGTGGCTCGTTCTCCCAGAAGGGGAGACACGACAGTGTAACAGTTAGCATAACGCTTTAGTGCGACAGTGAACCGGATTCAGCACTTGATGCTCTCTGTAAGCAGTTGATACGTTATCCCCATGACTATGTGGGTTTCCTCCGGGTGCTCCGAATTCCTCCTCAATTCTAAAAACTTTCGGGTTAGGATAAGTAAGTTGTAAACATCCGATGTTGAACCCGGAAGCGTGGTTACACTGGGGGCTGTCCCCAGCTTAATCCTCGCTGACTTGACAGAGGTATTTTGCTATGTACATGTGACAAATAAAGCTGATCTTTATCAAAGAGCGACACTGAACAATGAGGGCTCAGCAGACTTCGCAATGTGAAGGTCGGTATAGAGTGAGGGTGGAGAACGCAGAACACAGCACAGTGCAGGCGTTTCACACACAGTCTTGTACCGATCTTTTAAAAGATACAGTCGATTAAGTGTATCTTGATGTTCGCATCTTTTCTGTAATTCAGAAGAGGTGGATTTGTAAGCAGTCTGCATCGTGTCGTTGTGGATCACCAGCACCATCCTGGATAAAATTAACCAATCTCGTTAAAATTTTACTCCCTGCTATTAGTTATTTCCACTTTGTGGACGTGTCTCTGGTTGTCCAAATGATCAATGCCATTTAGCATTTTGTATACAGTACCTCTATCAAGTAACCTCTCACCCTCTTTCGCTCCAAAGAGAAAAGTCCACGCTCGCTGAACTTATTCTCATACGTCATTCTCCCCAATCCAGGCAGCATCCTGTCAAATCCGCACTGAACCCTTTCTAAAACTTCCACATACTTATTTCATGAGGCGACCAGAACTGACCACAATATTCCAGTAGGTATAGTCTAACCAGGGTTCTATAGTCTTGCAACATTACCTTCTGGTTCTTGTACTCAGCCAACGCACGGTACGACTTCTTAACAAAGCTGTCAACTTGTGTGAGTAGTGTAGATCAGGGGTCAGTGTATGATGAGAGTTCTGGGGTGACCACAGTCTGAGGTTGAGTTTTGAGTTCAGTGTATGGTGAGGGTTCAGCGGTAAGTGTACAGTGACGGTTCAGGGGACAGCAAGCTTTGACGGCTTGTATAGGGGGTCACTGTACAGCGAGGTAGAGAGTCAGGGAATAGTGTACAGTGAGGGGACAAATCTCAGTGTACGGTAGGGTGAGGGGGCATTACAAGAGTGACATATGTGTCCAGAGATCTCAGTCTGGCCGCTGTGTTTGATGTTTCCTGTGCAGAGTAAAAGCATGGAGGTGAAAACACAGTCCGAACTCGGCAACATTCTGCTGGTGAAGCTGTTCAAAAAGAAATACTTTCTGCTTCCCGAGGACAGCTGGTATTGTAGTCACATTACAGTGAAAACTCTAAACAACATCTACTATTTCCCATGCTACACTTGGCTGATTGGTGGTGATTCCCTGGATGTCATTGAAGGAACTGGTATGATTATATCATTAAACTTTAAAGGATGTAAATGTAAATGTTTTAAAGTTTGTTTCTTGTTTCTTACTGATTCAGCAACAGGAAGTTGTACGAAGAGTAAAATAGAGAAAGAAAATGTTAATAAAGTAATAAAATAGACAAAATAAAAATTATGAATCAATCACTAAGCCGGATACAATATACAATACACAATATACAGCCGGAGAACCGAAAGTGTCCCAAAAATCTTTCTCTCTCGTTCGCTTTCTCTCTCTCTCTCTCTCTCTCTCTCTCTCTCTCTCTCTCTCTCTCTCTCTCTCTCTCTCTCTCTCTCTCTCTCTCTCTCTCTCTCTCTCTCTCTCTCTCTCTCTCTCTCTCTCTCTCTCTCTCTATCTATCTATCTCTTCCTCTCACACACTCTCTCTCTCGGTGTTCTTGTCTGTCTCTTGTCTTGTTCAGCTCTTTCCACCAGTCATGACCCTGTCTAGGATTCACACTCGCATCTCCAGACCTTCAACACATTCCAAGCTGACACCATCTTGTCTTCCAGTCTGTGTTTGGCATATGCCAAAGAGGAATTGGAATTTAACCCATTCCTTACAATGGTGTAATTTCCACTTGGTTGTTACGCATCACAGATTTCACAATCTGTATTATTCAAATTACATGAACAGAACACTTACAAATAACCAAAAGGTGCAGAAAAACCAACCACGTCATTCAGTAACATGTACCGTCCTCCCAGCCAGACTGCAGTTTGGTTTTACTGTTGAAGGGCCGATGAAAGAAGCTGCAGAAAGTTGTGAACTCAGTCAGTTCCATCAGAGGTACTAGTCTCGGTATCATCCAGAATATTTTCAAGGAGCGGAGATTCAAGGACCTTTAAGCATCTTTAAGGACCCCATCACCCAGGACATTTACCCTTCTCATTGCTACCATCAGGAAGGAGGTATGTGAGCCTGAAGGCACACACTCAGTGATCCAAGAACAGCTTCTTCCCCTCTGCCGTCAGACAATCAGGAGGGAGGAGAAGATGGCGTCTGGTGAATGATAACTGTTATTTGTTAAGTAGGGTACCGTGCACAATTCTGATTTGATGGAGACAGAAGTGAGAGCGTGGAGGAACATCTGGAGAAACTTCTGAAATGCCCGCTTCGCTGCTGCTGCTACTGTGCGGTCCGGAGTAGGCGTCCGAGACCTCGGCTTTGCTTGTTTCGGCGGCCGGAACGAGGTCGAAGGCGCTCGGCAGAGGATTGCGCTCGGGAGGCTGTATCGGAGGGGCTGGTTGGAGGCTCGAAGTTTTCAGGCAGACTCAGAGTCTGCTGTGGTCGGGTGCTTCCAAGGCATCAGTTGTCGGTGCCTGGAAGTTTATGGCAGGGCGAGTTTCTCCCTTTTTGCTGCCTGATATCGGGGACTATCGGAGTCGATCGGGACTTCAGACATTTTTTTACCGTGCCCATGGTCTGCTTTTTGTCAAATTATGGTATTGCTTTGCACTGCTGTAGCTATATGTTATAATTATGTGGTTTTGTCAATGTTAGTCTTTGGTTTGTCCTGTTTTTTTTTGTGATATGACTCTGGAGGAACATTGTATCATTTCTTAACGCATGCAAGCATTTCTAAATGACAATAAATGAAGACTGAGTGTCCTCATAATCTAAATCTAAAACATGCGGAGCCCCACACCCTGGCACTGGCACTGGTCCATGGACCGGCAGTGATCCATGCCCCACCAGGATCTACAGCCCTTGGTGAGATTCCCACTCATGGGCTGGCAGTGACACATTGCCCTTGGTCAGCTTCAGACCCAAGCACTGGCGGTGTCTGGCAGCCGTCAGTGAACTCAATGCTAATGCCCTAGCGGTCACCCGCAGCCCTCAGTGAGCACCACGCTAATGACCTGGCACTGACACACAGCCCTCAGTGAGCACCATGCTAATGCCCTGGCACTGACCCACAGCCCTCAGTGAACACCACGCTAATGCCCTGGCACTGACCCACAGCCCTCAGTGAACACCACGCTAATGCCCTGGCACTGACCCACAGCCCTCAGTGAGCACCACGATAATGCCCTGTCACTGACCCACAGCCCTCAGTGAGCATCATGCTAATGCCCTGGCACTGACCCACAGCCCTCAGTGAGCACCACGATAATGCCCTGGCACTGACCCGCAGCCCTCAGTGAACTCCACGCTAATGCCCTGGCACTGACCCACAGCCCTCAGTGAACTCCACGCTAATGCCCTGTCACTGACCCACAGCCCTCTGTGAGCACCACGATAATGACCTGGCACTGACCCACAGCCCTCAGTGAGCACCACGATAATGCCCTGGCACTGACCCGCAGCCCTCAGTGAGCACCACGATAATGCCCTGGCACTGACCCACAGCCCTCAGTGAGCACCACGATAATACCCTGGCACTGACCCACAGCCCTCTGTGAGCACCACGATAATGCCCTGGCACTGACCCACAGCCCTCAGTGAGCACCACGCTAATGCCCTGTCACTGACCCGCAGCCCTCAGTGAACTCCACGCTAATGCCCTGTCACTGACCAGCAGCCCTCAGTGAGCACCACGATAATGCCCTGGCAATGACCCGCAGCCCTCAGTGAGCACCACGCTAATGCCCTGTCACTGACCAGCAGCCCTCAGTGAGCACCATGCTAATGCCCTGGCACTGACCCACAGCCCTCAGTGAGCACCACGCTAATGCCCTGGCACTGACCCGCAGCCCTCAGTGAGCACCACGAAAATGCCCTGGCACTGACCCACAGCCCTCAGTGAGCACCACGCTAATGCCCTGGCACTGACCCGCAGCCCACAGTGAGCACCACGCTAATGCCCTGGCACTGACCCACAGCCCTCAGTGAACTCCACGATAATGACCTGGCACTGACCCACAGCCCTCAGTGAGCACCATGCTAATGACCTGGCACTGACCCACAGCCCTCAGTGAGCACCATGCTAATGACCTGGCACTGACCCACAGCCCTCAGTGAGCACCATGCTAATGACCTGGCACTGACCCACAGCCCTCAGTGAGCACCATGCTAATGACCTGGCACTGACCCACAGCCCTCAGTGAGCACCATGCTAATGACCTGGCACTGACCCACAGCCCTCAGTGAGCACCATGCTAATGACCTGGCACTGACCCACAGCCCTCAGTGAGCACCATGCTAATGACCTGTCACTGACCCACAGCCCTCAGTGAGCACCATGCTAATGCCCTGGCACTGACCCACAGCCCTCAGTGAGCACCAGGATAATGCCCTGGCACTGACCCGCAGCCCTCAGTGAACTCCACGCTAATGCCCTGGCACTGACCCACAGCCCTCAGTGAACTCCACGCTAATGCCCTGTCACTGACCCACAGCCCTCTGTGAGCACCACGATAATGCCCTGGCACTGACCCACAGCCCTCAGTGAGCACCATGCTAATGACCTGGCACTGACCCACAGCCCTCAGTGAGCACCATGCTAATGACCTGGCACTGACCCACAGCCCTCAGTGAGCACCACGATAATGCCCTGGCACTGACCCACAGCCCCCAGTGAACTCCACGATAATGACCTGGCACTGACCCACAGCCCTCAGTGAACTCCACGATAATGACCTGGCACTGACCCACAGCCCTCAGTGAGCACCACGATAATGCCCTGGCACTGACCCACAGCCCTCAGTGAACTCCACGATAATGACCTGGCACTGACCCACAGCCCTCAGTGAGCACCACGATAATGCCCTGGCACTGACCCACAGCCCTCAGTGAGCATCATGCTAATGCCCTGGCACTGACCCACAGCCCTCAGTGAACTCCACGATAATGACCTGTCACTGACCCGCAGCCCTCAGTGAACTCCACGATAATGCCCTGGCACTGACCCACAGCCCTCAGTGAGCACCACGATAATGCCCTGGCACTGACCCACAGCCCTCAGTGAGCATCATGCTAATGCCCTGGCACTGACCCACAGCCCTCAGTGAACTCCATGCTAATGACCTGGCACTGACCCGCAGCCCTCAGTGAACTCCACGATAATGACCTGGCACTGACCCACAGCCCTCAGTGAACTCCACGATAATGACCTGGCACTGACCCACAGCCCTCAGTGAACTCCACGATAATGACCTGGCACTGACCCACAGCCCTCAGTGAGCACCACGATAATGCCCTGGCACTGACCCACAGCCCTCAGTGAGCACCACGATAATGCCCTGGCACTGACCCACAGCCCTCAGTGAGCATCATGCTAATGACCTGGCACTGACACACAGCCCTCAGTGAACTCCACGATAATGACCTGGCACTGACCCACAGCCCTCAGTGACCACCATGCTAATGACCTGGCACTGACCCACAGCCCTCAATGAGCACCATGCTAATGACCTGGCACTGACCCACAGCCCTCAGTGAGCACCATGCTAATGACCTGGCACTGACCCACAGCCCTCAGTGAGCACCATGCTAATGCCCTGGCACTGACCCACAGCCCTCAGTGAGCACCAGGATAATGCCCTGGCACTGACCCGCAGCCCTCAGTGAACTCCACGCTAATGCCCTGGCACTGACCCACAGCCCTCAGTGAACTCCACGCTAATGCCCTGTCACTGACCCACAGCCCTCTGTGAGCACCATGCTAATGACCTAGCACTGACCCACAGCCCTCAGTGAGCACCATGCTAATGACCTAGCACTGACCCACAGCCCTCAGTGAGCACCATGCTAATGACCTGGCACTGACCCACAGCCCTCAGTGAGCACCACGATAATGCCCTGGCACTGACCCACAGCCCTCAGTGAACTCCACGATAATGACCTGGCACTGACCCACAGCCCTCAGTGAGCATCATGCTAATGCCCTGTCACTGACCCGCAGCCCTCAGTGAACTCCACGATAATGACCTGGCCCTGACCCACAGCCCTCAGTGAACTCCACGATAATGACCTGGCACTGACCCACAGCCCTCAGTGAACTCCACGCTAATGCCCTGTCACTGACCCACAGCCCTCTGTGAGCACCACGATAATGACCTGGCACTGACCCACAGCCCTCAGTGAGCACCATGCTAATGACCTAGCACTGACCCACAGCCCTCAGTGAGCACCATGCTAATGACCTGGCACTGACCCACAGCCCTCAGTGAGCACCATGCTAATGACCTGGCACTGACCCACAGCCCTCAGTGAGCACCATGCTAATGACCTAGCACTGACCCACAGCCCTCAGTGAGCACCATGCTAATGACCTGGCACTGACCCACAGCCCTCAGTGAGCACCACGATAATGCCCTGGCACTGACCCACAGCCCTCAGTGAACTCCACGATAATGACCTGCCACTGACCCACAGCCCTCAGTGAACTCCACGATAATGACCTTGCACTGACCCACAGCCCTCAGTGAACTCCACGATAATGACCTGGCACTGACCCACAGCCCTCAGTGAGCACCACGATAATGCCCTGGCACTGACCCACAGCCCTCAGTGAACTCCACGATAATGACCTGGCACTGACCCACAGCCCTCAGTGAGCACCACGATAATGCCCTGGCACTGACCCACAGCCCTCAGTGAGCATCATGCTAATGCCCTGGCACTGACCCACAGCCCTCAGTGAACTCCACGATAATGACCTGGCACTGACCCACAGCCCTCAGTGAACTCCACGATAATGATCTGGCACTGACCCACAGCCCTCAGTGAACTCCACGATAATGACCTGGCACTGACCCACAGCCCTCAGTGAGCACCATGCTAATGACCTGGCACTGACCCACAGCCCTCAGTGAACTCCACGATAATGACCTGGCACTGACCCACAGCCCTCAGTGAGCATCATGCTAATGACCTGGCACTGACCCACAGCCCTCAGTGAACTCCACGCTAATGCCCTGGCACTGACCCACAGCCCTCAGTGAACTCCACGCTAATGCCCTGGCACTGACCCACAGCCCTCAGTGTGCACCATGCTAATGCCCTGGCACTGACCCACAGCCCTCAGTGAGCACCATGCTAATGACCTGGCACTGACCCGCAGCCCTCAGTGAGCACCACGCTAATGCCCTGGCACTGACCCACAGCCCTCAGTGAGCACCATTCTAATGCCCTGTCACTGACTCACAGCCCTCAGTGAGCACCATTCTAATGCCCTGTCACTGACCCACAGCCCTCAGTGAGCACCATTCTAATGCCCTGTCACTGACCCGCAGCCCTCAGTGAGCACCACGCTAATGCCCTGGCACTGACCCACAGCCCTCAGTGAGCACCACGCTAATGCCCTGTCACTGACCCACAGCCCTCAGTGAGCACCACGATAATGCCCTGTCACTGACCCACAGCCCTCAGTGAACTCCACGCTAATGCCCTGGCACTGACCCACAGCCCTCAGTGTGCACCATGCTAATGCCCTGGCACTGACCCACAGCCCTCAGTGAGCACCATGCTAATGACCTGGCACTGACCCGCAGCCCTCAGTGAGCACCACGCTAATGCCCTGGCACTGACCCACAGCCCTCAGTGAGCACCACGATAATGCCCTGGCACTGACCCACAGCCCTCAGTGAGCACCACGCTAATGCCCTGGCACTGACCCACAGCCCTCAGTGAGCACCATGCTAATGCCCTGGCACTGACCAACAGCCCTCAGTGAGCACCATGCTAATGCCCTGGCACTGACCCACTGCCCTCAGTGAGCACCATTCTAATGACCTGGCACTGACCCACAGCCCTCAGTGAGCACCACGATAATGCCCTGGCACTGACCCACAGCCCTCAGTGAGCACCACGCTAATGACCTGGCACTGACCCGCAGCCCTCAGTGAGCACCACGCTAATGCCCTGGCACTGACCCACAGCCCTCAGTGAGCACCATGCTAATGCCCTGGCACTGACCCGCAGCCCTCAGTGAGCACCACGATAATGCCCTGGCACTGACCCACAGCCCTCAGTGAGCACCACGATAATGCCCTGGCACTGACCCACAGCCCTCTGTGAGCACCACGATAATGCCCTGGCACTGACCCGCAGCCCTCAGTGAGCACCACGATAATGCCCTGGCACTGACCCACAGCCCTCAGTGAGCACCACGATAATGCCCTGGCACTGACCCACAGCCCTCAGTGAACTCCACGATAATGACCTGGCACTGACCCACAGCCCTCAGTGAGCACCATGCTAATGACCTGGCACTGACCCACAGCCCTCAGTGAGCATCATGCTAATGACCTGGCACTGACCCACAGCCCTCAGTGAGCATCATGCTAATGCCCTGCAGTGATACACAGCCCTCAGTGAGCACCACGCTAATGCCCTGGCACTGACCCACAGCCCTCAGTGAGCATCATGCTAATGCCCTGCAGTGATACACAGCCCTCAGTGAGCACCACGCTAATGCCCTGGCACTGACCCACAGCCCTCAGTGAGCATCATGCTAATGCCCTGTCACTGACCCACAGCCCTCAGTGAGCACCACGATAATGACCTGGCACTGACCCGCAGCCCTCAGTGAGCACCACGATAATGCCCTGGCACTGACCCGCAGCCCTCAGTGAACTCCACGCTAATGCCCTGGCACTGACCCGCAGCCCTCAGTGAGCACCATGCTAATCTCCTGGTGGTGACCCACAGCCTTCAGTGAGCTTTACACAAATGACCCCCGTCTCTCATTGAGCTTCACACCCATGACCTGGAGGTGACCCGAGGCTGGTGCAGAACTCCGTGTGTGGCAAGACGGTGACCCACAGTGTCAGAAGGCTGAAATAAATTGGCAGAATTGAAAATGCTCAATACATTGGGCAGCATTCTTGGGGAGAGAACATTTCAGGCACCAGGTCAGTTGGTATGACCCACAAAGTTCTAACCACGGGTCCAGCATCCAACTTCGAGACGGCAGACCAGAGAATGGGAAAGTTCTGGAAAGACTTGGTGTGATGCTCCATTCTAAGTGTTCCCTGATCTTTGATTCTGTTCTTGGCCAGCCTGGAAACAACATGAGTCCGGTTCAGCCATCCTGGAGGAATATCGGAAAAAGGAAATGCAGAAGAGACAAGACATGTACCAGTGAGTATAAAGCCATCAGTCTCTCGGGAAACAGGTCAAAATCCAGTGGTGTAGAGGAACTGTTATAACAAGGGTCATAGAATACAAGCAGGGTCTCTGTACAATCTCCTTCAAGTGATCACCCTTCCACGATGCCCTCTTTCTGGGCACAGGGTGCACCCGCCTCTGATAAGGAGGGAAAGACTGGCCTTGATGACCAGTGGTCAACGTGTGAACTCTCTGCTGTTACACAGACAGTTCAAGCTTCTGAATAAACAGTCATCCCTATAGAATAGAAAGAAGTAGGTTTTTTTAGCCAGAGAGTGGTGAATCTATCAAATTCATTGCCACAGATGGCTGTGCAAGCCGTGTCATTGGGTACATTTAAAGCGGAGTTTGACAGATTATTGATTAGTTGTGGCATCAAAGTTTGCATGGATAAGGCAAAAATTGGGTTGAAAGAGATAATAAATGAGCCATGACAGAATGGCTGAGCAGACTCGATGGGGCGTATGTCCTAATTCTGCTCCCTATATATTATCGTCTTATGGTATTAAGGAAAGAATCACAGTAGGTCACCGTGGACCATACTGAATCACACTGATCACAATGGACCACACTGAATCATACAGGTCCAGTGGATCCTACTGCATCACAGTGGATCATACAGAAACAACAATGTACAGTATCATACTGAACCAGACTGGATGACACTGGACCACAATGGGTCATAATGAACCACATTGGATCATACTGAACCTCCGTGGATCAGACAGAATCACGGTGGATTACACTGAACCAACTGCATCACACTGGACTACAGTGGGTCAGACTAGACCACATTGGACCATACTGAACCTCCGTGGATCATAATGGACCACTGTGAAACACACAGCTGAACAATCTCTCCAATGCCAATTTCCTCAGTTTCTTTCCTCGTAGTCTATACATTCCCATGAACTCCTCACAGCTTCTACATCCCACCAACGTAGAGACAGGGTGGGTGTTGCGGGGGACTTACAGTGGCCAGTCTCAGATCAACGACCCATTGTCAGATATACACTGTGACTGGGCTGTATTGTACCTGAACTGGTGGTGCAGACGGTGACTGTAAACATCAAATTGAACATTATTCGTATTTCCAATTACTTCCAGGAAGAGTTTGAGGAATTTTCACCTTGTGTTTTAGGTGGAGAACTTTTGCACCAGGAATTCCAAAAAGCATTAACTGTGAAAAGAGCAGTGACTTACCGAGAGACGCAGTGATGCCATTCGGCAGGAAGGTCCGCACCTTCTATAACATAGATGCTGCGTAAGTATTGGAACAGAATGGGCCAATGTTCAAACCCACCAAGTCTTTGTTTGGGTTGTGTGGTAAATGGGTGCCTGCAGTTTGCCCAGAGTTAGAGTCATACAGTACAGAAGCAGGCCCTTTGCCCCAACTTATCCATGCCAACCAAGATGTCTACCACAGTTCGTGCTATTTCTCAGATTTTGGCCCATATCCCTCCAAACCTTTTCTATCCACGTACCTGTCCAGCTGCCTCATAAACATTGTAATTGTCCCTAATTCAACCACCTCCTCTGGCCACATACGGGCCACCCTCTGTTTGTAAAAATGGATCTTCAGATCTTTTCCCTTTTGCCATATACCTGTGCCTTCTAGTGTTAGACTCCCTACCCTGGGGAGGGACTGTGACCATCCAGCATATCTACACACCAGCCTCCTACACTCTCCTGTGTCACATTGTGCCTGACGATCACACTGGTAAGTGAGTTACTTGACCTTTCTGAGTCCCTGAACAGGAACAGGGAACATTTATCTCCCCGTCCTCACCCGAATGGTGTTGATTTTAGATGGTTCAACTTCCCAGTTATCCCACTTTCCTCTTCATTCACTACCCTATGGTTATAGCACAGCCCTATGTCAACCAGGATATCAGTATCTGCTCCCTGTTCTTCTCTTAATGTCACCACTCAGCCTCCTTCACTCCAGGGGAAGGTCGCAACCTTATCACTCAGGCCCTCTAATCCAGACCACACCAATGTGGATACCTTCTGTACCCCTCCAGCTCAATCCCATCCTTTCCGTAGTGTACGGACCGGAAACTGCCCGCAGGACTCCAGGTGCAGCCTGACTAACGTTCAGTACAGCTCAAATGGAACCTCCCAACTTTAATGCTCAGTGCCTCAGACAACACTGGCAAGCACGCCGTACACCCCCCACACTATCCTGTCTTCCTGTGTTCCCATTTTTACCAAACCAGATCCTTGTATCCCGTGTTCAGCAGCAATCCGCGGGATCCTGCCATTCACTGAGTATACCCAACCCCGACTTAACTCATGTCTCCACGTTGGAGTAATGATAAAGCAGGGCACAGACTTTGTCCCTTCCTGTGGAATGATGTGAGGTGCCTAATGAGTGTTAGTCCAACAGTCTAGATTCACTGTGATGTGTTTTGTTGATGTAGCATTGTGGAGCTCGGACTGCAGCCACTGAAGATGTGCCATGAGGTGTGGAGTATGCTGAGTGAATTACAAACCCTCTGTGAGATCAACAGAGATCCAGTGTCAGGTGAGTACACCAGTTGCTTCATTGTCACTGTCAGCATCAGGGAGGTTCCTGTGATAAACAGGGATGTTTAGCTGGCAATCTACTTCCAATAGGAAGGGTCTGGTGCAAGAAGATTATGACCCAGCTGTGACAGATGTGATCAACTGTGTGTCTCCTCTGTTCCCTAGAATATGTGAAGAAACATTGGAAAGAAGACAGATTCTTTGGCTATCAGTACCTGAACGGATTAAATCCTGTTCTCATCCAACAGTGCAGCGAGATCCCAGCAAAGTTCCCCGTTACGGATGAAATGGTCGCCCCCACCCTGGCGAAAGGCACCACTCTCCAGCAGGAGGTCCAGGTCAGACTCTGGGTTGCGGAGTGTGGGAAGTGGGAATGATACAGAGACATGAGATATGGTAGTGTTGGGGCATTACAGAAGGAGGAGTGATGTAGAGTCCCAGACCATCTCACACCATCTCACACCATCTCACACCTTGCCGCACTGTCCCACAGTAAAACACACACCATCCTCCACTACCTGCACCATCCCATACCCAAGTGCACCATGGGAGACTTTAATTTCCCAAATATTGTGTGGGAAAATCCAATGACGAATGGATTACTGGAAAGTGAATTCATTGAGTTGTTGAATAATTGTTCACATTCTGTAACAATCAGGATAGAAGTTTGAGTAAGGATGTCGTTCAGCCTTTAGGAACAAGTGACCAAGTAAAAAACTTTGTAGTTGGATAGCTCAGGGGCATGAATGGTTACTTAGAATGCCAGACTTTAGATGTTTCAGAAAGGGCAGGGAGGGAGGCAAAAGAGGTGGGGTGTGGCACTGCTGATCAGAGATAGTGTCACGGCTGCAGAAAAGGAGGAAGACATGGAGGGATTGTCTACAGAATCTCTGTGGGTGCAAGTTATGAACAGGAAAGGGTCAACAACTCTACTGGGTATTTTTTATAGACCACCCAGTAGTAACAGGGTTAGAAGGTACAGATTGGGAGACAGATTCTGGAAAGGTATAATATTAACAGGGACGTTGTGGTGGGAGATTTTAATTTCCCAAATATGATTGGCATCTCCCTACAGCAAGGGGTTTAGATGGAGTGGAGTTAGTTAGGTGTGTTCAGGAAGTTTTCTTGACACAAAATGTAGATAAGCCTACAAGAGGAGAGGCTGTACTTGATCAGGTATTGGGAAATGAACCTGGTCAGGTGTCATTTCTCTCAATGGGAGAGCATTTTGGAGATAGTGATCACAATTCTATCTCCTTTCCCACAGCACTGGAGAGGGATAGGAACAGACCAGTTAAGAAAGTGTTTAATTGGAATAAGGGGAAATATGAGGCTATCAGGCAGGAACTTGGAAGCATAAATTGGGAACAGGTATTCTCAGGGAAATGTATAGCAGAGATGTGGCAAATGTTAAGGGGATATTTGCGTGGAGTTCTGCCTAAGTACATTCCAATGCAATATGGAAAGGATGGTAGGGTACAGGAACCGTGGTGTACAAAGGTTGTTGAAAATCTAGTCAAGAAGAAAAGAAAAGATTATGAAAGGTCCAAAAAACTAGGTAACGGTAGACATCTTGAGACTGTAAGGCTAGCAGGAAGGAGCTTAAAAATAAAATTGGGAGTTGCAGAATGGGCCATGAGAAGGCCTTGGCAGACAGGATTAAGGAAAACTCCAAGGAATTCTAGAAGTATGTGAAGAGCAAGAGGATAAGACATGAGAGAATAGGACTAATCAAAGGTGACAGTGGAAAAGTGTGCATGGAACTGGAGGAGATAGCAGGGGTACCTAATGAATACTTTACTTAAGTACTCACTACAGAAAAGGATCTTGGCAAATGTAAGGGTGACTTACAGCAGACTGAAAAGCTTGAGCATATAGATATTAAGAAGGAGAATGTTCTGAAGCTTTTGGAAAACATCAAGTTGGATAAGTCACCGGGACTGGACGAGATGTACCCTAGGCTACTGTGGGAGACAAGGGAGGAGATTACTGAGTCTCTGGCGATGATCTTTCCATCATCAATATGGACGGGAGAGGTTCCGGAAGATTGGAGGGTTGTGGATGTTGTTCCCTTATTCAAGAAAGGGAGTAGAGATAGCTCAGGAAATAATTGACCAGTGAGTCTTACTTCAGTGGTAGGTAAGTTGATGGAAAAGATCCCGAGAGGCAGGATTTGTGAACATTAGGAATAGTCAGCATGGCTTTGTCAAAGGCAAGCCTGATTGAAGTTTTTGAGGATGTGACTAAACACATTGATGAAGGAAGAGCAGTAGATGTAGTGTATATGGATTTCAGCAAGGCATTTGATAAGGTACCCCATGCAAGACTTACTGAGAAAGTAAGGAGGCGTGGGATCCAAGGGAACATTGCTTTGTGGATCCAGAATTGACTGACCCACAGAAGGCAAAGAGTGGTTGTAGAAGGGTCATATTCTGGTTGGAGGTCGGTGACCAGTGGTGTGCCTCAGGGATCTGTTCTGGGACCCTTACTCTTCGTGATTTTTATAAATGACCTGGATGAGGAAGTGGAGGAATGGGTTAGTAAATTTGCTGATGACACAAATGTTGTGGGTGTTGTTGATAGTGTGGAGGGTTGTCAGAGGTTACAGCGCGATATTGATAGGATGCAAAACTGAGGTAAAAAGTGGCAGATGGAGTTCAAGCCAGATAAGTGTGAAGTGGTTCATTTTGGTAGGTCAAATATGATGGCAGAATTATAGTATTCCTGGCAGTGTGGAGGATCAAAGGGATCTTTGTTCTGAGTCCATAGGACACTCAAAAATGCTGCGCAGGTTGACTTTGTGGTTAAGAAGGCATACGGTTCATTGGCCTTCATCAATCATGCGATTGAGTTTAGGAGCCAAGAGATAATGTTGCAGATATATAGGACCCTGGTCAGACCCCACTTGGAGTACTGTGCTCAGCTCAGAGTTGCTCAGAGTTACTGTTGCTCAGAGTACTCAGCTCTTGTTGCCTCACTGCAGCAAGGATGTGGAAACCATAGAAAGGGTGCAGAGGAGATTTACAAGGATGTTTCCTGGATTGGGGAGCATGCCTTATGAGAATAGATTGAGTAATCTTGGTCTTTTCTCCTTAGAGCGACGAGAGGATGAGCGGTGACCAGATAGAGCTGTATAAGATGATTTGAGGCATTGATCGTGTGGATAGTCAGAGGCTTTTTCCCAGAGCTGAAATGGCTAACATGAGAGGACACTGTTTTTAGGTGCTTGGAAGTAGGTACAGAGGAGATGTCAGGGGTGAGTTTTTTACGCGGAGAGTGGAGGGTGCGTGGAATGGGCTGCTAGTGACTGTGGTGGAGGCAGATACGATAGGGTCTTTTAAGAGACTCCTGGATAGGTACATGGAGCTTAGAAAAATAGAGAGCTATTGGTAACCCTAGGTAGTTTCTATAGTAATGACATGTTCGCCACAGCTTTTTGGGCCGAAGGGCCTGCATTGTGCTGTAGGCTTTCTAGGTTTCTATGTTTCGATAACAAATAAACTAGCCAAGTTTTGCAGATGACACAAAATTACGGGGGTGAGCTGATAGCATTCAGACAGCAGAATCAATGCAGTTAGATCTGAACAAAATCCAGTTATGCCTTCCTCTGAAGGACTTTGAGAATTAGGCAGGGAGTGTCAAGGATACCTCCTCTTGTAAGATTCCTTTACACAGACACTGAAGCGACCGTTCCTTGTTCTCTTCCAGAATGGCAATATCTTCATCGTTGACCACGTGTTGCTGAATGGAATTGCAGCCAACACAAAGCCGAAGCAGCAATACCTCGAAGCACCGATGTGTCTCTTGTACCTGAATCCAAGAAAAGAATTAGTTCCCATTGCAATCCAGGTATGGACTCTAATCCTCCTCTTCCCTTTCCCTCTGCCACCCTCCCTTTCTCATGCCCCATCTCCACCTCTCACCCTCCACCTCCTTCCCTCACACTCTACTCACTGTCCGTCTCCCAGCACCCTCAGCCTCCATCTCCCTCTCTCTCTCTCTCTCTCTCTCTCTCACCCCACCTCGGTTTCTCATCCGCTCCGCTCCCAACAACACCCCTCATCACGCACATACCCCAACTATCAACCCATGTCCATCACCCACCCACCCACCCATCTATCACATCCTCCAGTTATCACCTTTTCCCCAACTATGACATCACCCACCCTGTCTATTAACCCTTCCTGTCTATCAGCCCCCCATCTGTCACCCCTTCTGTGTCTCACACACCCCATCTCTTGCCCACCCCATCCCTCACACAACCCCAGTCTCTGATCCCCGCTCCTAAGCCTTTCACACTACTCTCATCTCTCACACCCCACCATCTTTCACAGTATGTCCCACCTCTCATAGCCCCCACCCACCCAGTCACTCTCCCACATCTCTCACTCTCAACTTCTCTCATCCCCATTTCTCAACCCCTCCCAGGTCTTACAAACCCCACCCCATCAACTCTACTTCTTCTCCTACAGAAGCCACTCCAATTTCCCAGCAGGTAGTTTGCAGAAAGCTTGATGACCCTCAGCCCTCCCAATCACTAGAGCCTCCTACCTGAGGATCTCCAAACTGGACCTTCTGAGCAATTCCGTGTTCCCTACTTGGCTGAAGCAGTTAGTCTTACTCGCTGCAGTTTCCAGCCCTGATGTCTGTCTTTCCTTCCTCACGCCCCACCCCATCGTGTTACTGGAAGCTGCACAGCAAATCTTTCAGTGAAGGGAATTATTGTTGCTAAAAAGCTTCAATAGAAATTGTCCACTCTTGTCAGCTTGATCAAATGCCCTACTAAACCAATCCCTTCTGCCCACAAGATATTCGTATCCCTTCATTTCCTGCACCTCCATATGCCTATCCAAGAGCCTCAGGCTCCCCTGTCATAATTGACCCCACCACCACCCCTCACAGTGTATTCCAGGTGACCACCATTCTTTAAAAATATTGAACCGCACTTCCTCTTTGAACTTAAACTATCTCATCTTAAATGCATGCCTTCTTGGATTAAACATTTCAACCCTGGTGGAAAGATACTGTCTGTCTTCTCAATCGACGCATCTCGGAATCTTATAAACCTCTATTGGGCCTTCCCTCAACCCCACCGCTACATAGAAAACAATTTAAATTTGCCCAACCTCTCCTTAGGGTGCATGCGCTCTAAGACAGGCAGCATCACTGTAAATCTCTACTCTGCCCTCTCCAAAGCCTCTAATCGGTGAAGGGAAAAGGCAAGGCTATATGGGAGGGGAGAGTTTGATTGATCTTTGAATAGGTTAAAGGGTTAGCAGAATATTGTGGGCCAAAGGGCCAGTAGTGTGTTCCAGAGCTCCATGTTCTATGTACTCTGGATGTATCTAGAATTATATAAAGCTTTCAAAGATTTGTTTTATTTGTCAAGTGTACATCGAAACATACAGTGAAATGCATCTTTTTGCGTTAAATCAAATCAGTGAGGATTGTGCTGGGCAGGCCGCAGTTGTTGTCATCATAGTATGTCCACTACTCAATAGCCCTGACCGTACATCTTTGGAAATGCGTCTTTGAAACGTGGGAGGAAAGCAAAGCACCTGGAGGATACACACACGGTCATGGGGTGAACATACAAACTCCTTCTAGACAACGACGGTGATCGAACCCTAATCAGTGAAAGCTGGTGTTGTGAGTGATTGTGCTACACTACCAACCTGCAACGTAACTTTCTGACTCATGAACTCAGTATCTCGACTAATAAAGGCAAACATACCTTCTGAGATCTTTACCACCCGAACAACCTGTGCAGCCACTTTCAGAGAGTTATGGATTTGGACTCCAAAGCCCCTCTGTACAACACTCGTATTAACATTGTGCTGGCTCTTCACATTTGAGCTAGCAAAGTGCAATACTCCACATTAGCTCAGGTTAAACTCTATCCGCCTTTTCTCCACACATCTCTGCAAATGATCTATATGCTGCTGTATTCTTTTCCAGCCTTACACACTATCTACAACACACCAATCTTCAGATCATCTGCAAACCTAATCACCTACCCACCTACATTTTCATCCAGCTCACTTATAAACATTCAAACAGCAGAGGTCCCTGCATGGATCCCTGCAAAGCACCACTAGTCACGGAGTTCCAGTCATTGCAAGTCCGATCAATCACTACACTCTGTCTTCTGTGGACAAGCCAGTTTTGAATCCAAATAGTCAAGTCATTGCGGATACCATGACTCTTAATCTTCTGGGTGAGCCTTTCCTGAGTAACCTTGTCAAAGGCCTGACTAAAATCCACGTAGACAATCTTCATCACACTCCACCTTCATCACCCACCCTCATCACCTTGTCAAAAATCCAATCAAGGTAGTAAGACACAACTTGTCCCACACAAAGCCAAGTTGACTGTCCCAAATTAGGCCACACTTTTCCAATTGTTCGTACATCCAACCCCTAATAATTCTCTGCAATAACTTCCCCACCACTGATGTGAGACTTCCTCTAGAGGGGTATATAGTTTCCAGGATTATCTCTGGTTACCTTCTAAAATATAGGAACAACCTTAGCTACTGACCAGTCCAACAGTATCTTGCCTGTGGCCAGAGAGGACACCAAGGTGACACATGGATAAAAGGAAAACGGAGGGCTATGTGTGAGGGAAGCATTAGATTGATCTTAGTCAAGGTGTAGAGGTCAACACCACTTCATGGGCCGAGGCCCCGGTACTGGAAGGTCCTCTGCCATACCAGAGACACGTGGTGCATGCAGCAGGAATATTCCATGTTCTGAGCTCTTGATCAAGGCTCCAGCATTCTCAGCTCTTTCCTCTCAATAATCTGGGGTATAACTCATCAGACTCTGGGACCTATCCACTGTAATGTTCTTTAGACTGTATTTCCTCATGATAACTGGCCCTCTGAGTGTAAAATTCTCTCCCTCCATCTTTTCGGGATGGACCACCTCAACATAGTTCATAACTCTGCAGCCTGGGACATGAGGTTCTCAATCACCTGGGATTCACCACCACCCTGGGTAGCTGTTAACAACAGATGCAGGAAATCAGGCACAATACACCAAACTGCCGAAAGGACTCAGCAGGTCAGGTGGCATCTATTGAGAATCTCTTGTGTTTCTGATCTGTGTACATTGCTCTGTTAACGGAGGGATTCAATTGGCCCTGTCCCTCAATTTCTTTCAAAATCTTTTAGGCTCACGGCAAACATAGTCTGTAAATTGTGTGTTTGACAGCTCAAACAGGAGCCGGGTCCAGAGAACCCCATCTTCCTTCCGACGGACAGCAAATACGACTGGCTGCTGGCCAAGGTCTGGGTTCGTCACGCTGATACACAGGTCCACCAGCTCATCTCACACCTGCTGAACACTCATCTGTTTGCCGAAGTCTTCTGCATCGCCACCCTCCGGAAGCTTCCGAGCGCACACCCGATCTTTAAGGTACTTTCAGATGGTCTATTGTACTGAACAGGGGAGCCTTTCCAGTGACAGAAGCATTGCCGGGATTCACCAGAGTTCGATCTCCTCCGCGTATAGAGGTGTCCACGGTGATTTCTGTTGCGTGTGGAGATTAGAATGTGCAAGAAGAACAGGCCGACCGTGGCAGATGTCTGACGAATCCCATTTGCTTGTCCAGTCCATGTCCCTCCATCTCCTGCCTGTCTGAAGGCTTCACAAAGACCTGTGTCGTATCTGCCTCCACCACCACCCCAGCCAGCGCATTCCAGATACCCACCATTCGTTGTTTGAAAACCTGCCTGGCAAATGTTACTTTTGCCTTCCCCCTCTCACCTGAAATCAATGCTCATTAGTATTTCACATCTTATCTCCGGGAAAATTGTGTGTGTGTGTGTGTGTGTGTGTGTGTGTGTGTGTGTGTGTGTGTGTGTGTGTGTGTGTGTGTGTGTGTGTGTGTGTGTGTGTGTGTGTGTGTGTTTTTGCCTTCTGCTTTAACGAAAGCTGGTGATGCACCTCAGAGACGAGCAATGGAAACACGCGTGTGAGACGTTCCATCAGTGACAAGGATGAGCTGAAGATCTTGCTCACATCCCGTTAACTAATGTACATCGTAGCCACTTACTTAAAGTGTTTGAATTATGGGGCAGACTTGCCGCCTCTCAATGTGCAGCAGAAATGGCCGATGACATTGCTCGTGTCTTTATCTTGTGTAAAGTTACTCAATGTGCTAAAACCTTTAATATTACAGCTTCTGATGCCTCACCTGAAATTCACTTTACACATCAACACCGAAGCAAGAGGTCTCCTGATCTCAGAGGGTGGGGTCTTTGATCAGGTGAGCATCTTATTTCAATACTTTTTTTAATTGAAAGAGTTTTTTTGTAACTTCCACACCAGGACTACCAGACTCAAAGGTAATTACCTTCCTCAAGTAGTGAAGCTGACTGACGTCACCAACCACTAACCCACCCCTCCACAACCCCACCATCACTACCTCTGCCACTGTGGTTCCACAGTGAGCGTCCAGTAATCCAAGAGTCTGGAGACTGATGTACTGGACTGTCAGTCACCTTATGTACAGACACTCCTGTGCCCAGCATCACTCTACGGACATGCAATCAATCGGTGTACTGTACATAAGCTATCTTATATATTTATATTTATTGTGTGCTTTTATTATTGCGGTCTTTATCTCATTGCATGTTTTTGTCCTGCATTGGATCTGGAGTAACAATCATTTCATTCTCATTTACACTTGAGTCTTGGAAATGACATTAAACGATTTTGAATCTTGAGGGTTCAAAGTTACTTAGTCGCGCACCACAGAAACAGGCCATTCGGCCCACCATGACCATACTGACACACACTAATTCGCTTGGCCAGGACTTTGTCTGTAGTCTTTTATCACTGACCCGAGAGCTTGTCCTGATATTTCTTAAACTCTGTGATCACCTTCGCCTCTGGCACTGTGTTCCTGATTCCAACATCCTTCCAGGTTAAAAACAATGTTCCTTGCAACCCCGTAACCATTTCACCCCTGAAGTTAATACTTGTCCCTGGGTCTTAGTTGCAATAACCACCGAGAAAAGTTCACCCAGTTGATCTCTTCCCTCAAACCTCTCCATGGCCTGCCTCGGCCTCCTCCACTCCGAGGAAAACGGATCCACAACTCTTGTCTCTCCTCATAATTCAATCCCTCCATTCCAGGCTACGTCCTGGGTAATCCCTCAGCTTCCTCTTCTGAGCTGACCAGAACTCCACACGATCCACCATCTGTGTTTGCACCTCCCTGCTCCTGTGTTCATGTGTTCTGTCTAATGAAAACAAGTTTCCCATCTGCCTTCTCCACCAGTCTATCTACATGTGCTTCCACATTCCACATTCCTGACAAATGTTCCACCACCACCCTCCCCCCCCGATCCTTGGCCCTCCTGTGCAACCACATACCAACAGCCCCACATTCTCATGTTGTGTCTACCCATGAGCTACCAAGACTGAACTCTGTTTGATTTTACCCTACCCGGTCACACTCTGACCCTCACCATCCTGTTGTCATGACAACATCACCACCATCAGTTCTCTCCCGTGTAAACTGTGAGCTTATCGGACTTTCCAAATTCCCATTCAAGTTCTCCGACAACTCTGATTCATAGTGTGAGCTCACATCAGCAAAGTGACCATGTTGGGGTCCTGGATTGTGGCAGTAGTGTAGGTGACTCTGGTTGGGATTACCAGGTTTGTGAATATGGGGAGGACTGAGTCCAGATCTGGGATCTGGAGTGCTCGTGTGCTTCCAGCTCCCTTTAATCTCACTGGCTGACTGGGAAAACTTACGCCACTGTATTACATGTTCAGAAATCCCAGCGACATCCTTGTAAATGTTGTCTGTGCTCTTTCAACCTTATTTAGATCTTTCCTGTAGGTAGGCAACCAAATCTGCACACAATACTCCAAATTAGGCCTGCACAAGATCATATGACTTCATCATAACACCCAATCTCCAAAACTCAGTACTTTGATTGATGAAGGCCAATGTGCCAAAAGCTTTCTTTATGGCCCTGTCTACTTGTGACACCACTTTCAATGAATAATACACCTATAGTGGCAGATCCCTTTGTTCTGCCACACTCCTCAGTGCCCGACCGTTCACTGTGTCAGCCCTTCTCTGGCTGGTCCTACCGGTGCAAACTCATACTTGTCTGTATTAAATCCCATCTGCCATTTTCCAGCTGGTCCAGGTCCCACCCCAAGCTTTGATAATCTTCCTTGCTGTTCACTACACCCCCAGTCTTGGTGTCATCTGCAAATTTGCTGATCCACTTTACCACATTATCATCCAGATCATTGATATAGATGACTAACAACAAAGAACCCAGCACCAATCCCCACGGTACTCCACTAGTCACAGGCCTCCAGTCAGAGAGGTAAACCATCTGCTTCCACTCTCTGGCTTTTGCCACAAAGCCAATGTCTACTCCAATTTACTACCTCATCTTGAATGCCGAGCGACTGAACCTTTTTGACAAGCCTCCATGTGGGACCTTGTCAAATGCCCTGCTAAAGTCCATGTAGACAACATCCACTGCCTTACCTGCATTCACTTTCCTAGTAGTTTCCTTGAAAAACTCTATAAGATTGGTTAGACATGACCAACCATGCACAAAGCCATGCTGACTATCCTTTATCAGTCCATGTCTATCCAAACCCCTGTAATCTGCATATGGTCCAGGAAGCTGATGTCGCCTTGCTTCACTTTTATAAGCTCTGTGACTGTCTCCTGAGTAGACACAGATGCAAAAATATTATTTAACATCTCCCCCATCTCTTTAGCTTCCATACATGGATAACCATTCTGATCTTCCACAGGACCAATTTTATCCCTTCCAATCCTTTTGCTCTGAACATATCTGTAGAATCCCTTAGGATTCTCCTTCACCTTGTCTGGTAGCGCAATCCAATGCCTTCTTTTAGTCCTCCTGATTTCTTTTTTAAGTGTTCTCTGTATTTCCTATACCCCATAAGCACCTCATTTATTCCTAGTTGCCAATACCTGCAATGCACTTTCTTTTGTTTCTCAACCAGGGCCTCAATACCTCTTGAAACGCAAGGTTCCCTACACTTGTTATCTTTACTGTTTATTCTGATAGGCATAAAGCTTTGTACTCTCAAAATTTCACTTTTGAAGGTCTCCCACCTACCAAGTGCAGCTTTGCTAGAAAGCAGCCTGTCCCAATCCACACTTGCCAGATAATTTCTGATACCATCAAAATCAACGGTTTCAAAATAGAACTTCTGAAAGTCCATTTACTGTTTCCTCATTCATGACAATGTGTCCCAGGGGACATGTTTTGAAAATGCCTCTTCACACTCCCACTGCTCAATGTCTTGCAGGTGGAGGTAGGGCAATGAGTGGGCTCCGGTAGCAGGTCTCCCAGTGTCTGCTACCAGGTACTGTGTTCCGCATGTGTTCAAAGGATGCTCCCGGAGAGTTCCTGTAGTGTTCTGCACCGGTATGGGCAGCAGGTCTTCAGCTGGACAGGAGACTCTGCAGATGTTGGAAATCCAGAGCAACAGACACAAAATGCTGGAGGAACCAGTAGGCCAGGCAGAGCATCTATCGAGGGGGATAAAGATTAGACGTTTCAGGCAAAGACACTTAATCAACACTGGAAATGAAGGGGCAAGAAGCCAGGATAAGAAGCTCTCACCTGGTCTCACCTGTCACCTGCCATCTTGTAGTCATTCCCCTCCCCCACCTTACTCTGCATTCTTCCCACTTCCTTTCCCATTCTGATGAAGGGTTTTCACCTGATTATTGTTTATTCCCCTCCATAGATGCTGTGGGTTACTCTGGGTTTCAGCTACTTTGGTTCCTGGCTGACTCATTCCCCTCCCAGTATCGTGCCAGGTCGAACACTCCGATCTGTCATTCCAGGCTTTTTCTACGGGAGAGATGGCCAAACTGAGAATCCTGCAGCATGCTCTGGCGAACACGACCTACTCATCTCTGTGCCTCCCGGACAATGTAGCCTCTCGAAGAGTGGACAAGATCCCCAACTACTATTACAGAGATGACGCTCTGAAGATCTGGCACGCCATCAACAAGTGAGAGAGTCTATCGCTAAATGTTCTCCCTCTCCGATATCTCTCCCATTTTACACAGCACTGGCCATTAAATCCCTCATGGGAAAGGAACACAGGTCACTCCACTGGGCACCAATGTCACAGCTTCCATCACCATCATGGATGATAACTGGAGCTCTCCACGTAGGAGGTGCTGGAACCACTTACCAGGAGTTCCCCGGTGTGGGCAGGCAGCCACTTTATCACAGTGCCTCTGTAGAGTTACTATGAATGGTGTTAATAACAGGGAGGAGGAGGATGATGCCAGAGGTTGGAGCATCAAACAGTACAGCTCAGAAACAGGCCCTTCAGCCATCATCTCTGTGCTGACCACAATAGAAGGTTACCCATAAGAACATAAGACTCTAAAATAGGAGCAGAATTAGGCCATTCCATCATCACTGATTTATGTTCCCTCTCAATCACATTCTTCTATCTTCTCCCTTTATGACTGACACCCTTACTAATGAGGAACCAATCAATCTCGGCTTGAAATAAAGTACATTCTGGTTAACTGGGACACATCAGGAACAGTACATTTTGGCCCAATTAAGCAGCTGTTTCATGGAAATAGTTAAAAAGGTAGAAAAATGATAAACTTCTATATAACTAAGAAATTATATATGTAAATAAAACAGAAAAAAATTAGAACATTACAGCATTATAAACCTGTGTCTTAGTTCCTGATTGTTTTCGATGGTGGAATCCGTCCAGTGTATGTAAGCTGTCACAATCTTTTGATTGACTGTGATTGATTAAATTCAGTGCAAGCACCTAGTGCAGACTCTAAACTCCCTTCATACAATGCTGTCGATTTTATCCCATAAATCTTCAGTTTCATTGTAACCTTCAGGGTGATTGCCAATACATTTCAATTCATCGTAGTATATAACTTGTTGAAAAACTGAAATAATTTCATTTATACTTCCAGCTGTTTCTGGCATTTCCAAGTCTGAGTGTTTGAAATCGCAGAGAGCAACACAATTCTGAATTGTATTACTGATTATTTCTCACCAAGTGTCAGTGACAAAATCCATTGCTTGTTGAATAGAAACACAAGCAACTGACACAATTTAAAAACCACTTGCTGTAAGTACAGTGGAGTGTCTAACAGTCAGAAAATTCCAGGTGACAGATGTGAGTTAGAAGCTGTTTGGCAACAGCCTCCTGTCCCAATTAAGCAGCAACTTGTCCCGAATAAATGAAGGGAATCCTGGCTATTTTCTCTATTAGTTTTTGTTCTTTAAGAAATAAGCAGCTGCCTCGATTAACCGATGGCTCAGTTAACCAGAATCCAATGACATGGCCTTGCCAACTGTCTGTGGCGATGAATTCCACAGATTCACCATTTGACACTCAGTACAAAAACTGTCAAATCAGGTTGCAGCTGCATCTCATTTTGATTAGCAGAACATCATCAGGGGTGCAAGTCTGCCATCTGCCCTCTTTACCACCTGTTACATCTTTCGGGTAGCTGTAGACTTGCACCCCCCCCCCCCCAACGATCCGTCTGCCTCTCACTATGCTCCCGTGGATCCTGCCCTTCAATGTGAATGGCCAGGAGGCCTATTCTGCCCTCCTCTGTAATGTGTTTATTAATGTACTGATGACGGCTGGGGGACTCCACTCAGCGGCTGGTTGTGCCTGTGGGATAACCACCCCTCACCCACACAAACTGTGCAGCTGTTCACAGCTGGACATGACAGCTGCTGAACCCCGACACCTTATCCTGCACCCAGAACCCTTCACCAGCCAGCTGGTCAGTGCTCACTATCTACGTCAGATTCACAAAAACATCGAACAAGCCCTCTCGGGGTAAGCTGCTCCAAAAGATGAAGGCATGTGGGGGTAGATGTGAACGGTGGGAGTGTGTGATGCGGAACTGGTGTTCTTCTGGCATCAGTGCTGGGAGCTCTGTTATCAAGTCAGAGTATTGCTGCAGAGAGTCCCTTTGGCCCATCTAGTCCATTCTACCTTGATTTCTGTCTCATCCCATCCAACTGCACCTGGATACCTGCCCTCATATCCCTCCCATCCGTCCCTGTCCAAATTTCTGTCAAAAATATTGCAATCAAGCTGACATTCACCACGTCACGAGCAGCTCATTCCCCACTCACACTGCCCTCTAAGTGAAGAAATTCCCTCTCAGGTTCCCTTTAAATATTTCACCTTTAACCCATGACCTCTATTTCTGATCGCAGCCCTCAGTGGAAAAACAAACCTGCTTCCATTAATTGTAGCTCTGACTCTCAAATTTTGTACACCTCTATCAAATCTTCCCTCATTTTCCTACGCTTCAGGAAATAAAGTCCCAACCAGTTCAACCTTTCCCTATAACCAAGGTCTTCCTATTCACAGTAAAATCCTTGTAAATGTCTCCTGCTCTGATTTGGGCAAAGATGACAGAGTTTTTGCAATTGTCCTGAAATTCTCTGCACTACCCTTCAGCTCTCTCCACACTGCTCTGTGCCTCCCTCTGGGGGGAAATTCACCGTCTGAATGTCATCTGATTTTCAATTCCAGGAAAGTGATGTCCCAACCTGCGCGACCAGCAACAACTCGACCATCCTGCCCGACCACTTCCGTAGTGGCCCTTCCCTTCCTCATCCTCTTCTCTCCCACCCTCCCTCCCTCCTACCTCACACGTGTGTTCACTTTGAAACTCTCTCCTTCACTTACTTCCTCACACACTTCCTCCAACCCACTCACAATCTCTCCCTCTCCATCACTCTCATCCCCACTCCTTTCCTCCCTCTCCCACCCTTCCTGTTTCACTCCATTCATTGTCTCTCTCCCTCTGTCCCTCTCTCCCTAAATCACTCCTTTCATTGTCCCCTCACTCACATCCTCTCTCCAGTATTGTTTGTCGGTTTTCTGGTGTTAAACCAGTGCGGCCTCGGTTTCCCCTCCGTCTCCAGCAGTTTGCTCTCCTTCTCTCAAAGGTTTGTGGCAAACATCATTGACATTTACTACAAGAGCGATGCATCCGTCCAGGAGGATGAGGAAATTCATGAATGGGCAAAGGAAATCTTCACTGAAGGATTCCTGGCTAAACAATCCTCAGGTTCCACTTCCAATTATCTGAATGATCTCCCTATCACTGTGCACTGTCTTCACCCCTCTTGATTTAATAAATTATGTATTGTGTGTCTTCTGCTCTGGGCCTACTGTCGGTTCACTGATTATGGGCAGCACACTGATCTCGGATTGTTATTGCGTCCTGGGACTCGGAATACTGACCCTCGGGTGACTGGTGAGGCCCGCGCGGAACTGGTGGACTTTGACACAGGTGGAGGGAGCAGGGTTCTGGTGGGGTTGGGAGTACGTAATTTGCGTGTTACAGCCCAATGCAGTAAGCCAAGGTTCTGAGTGCTGTCCTATCAGGGCCAGAAGTTCAGAGGAGTTGGTGGGACGTTATCTTACAGTTGTGCAAGACTTTGGCGAGGTGCTTTGGGAATATTGTGTTCAGTTTTCCTCGTCCTGCAATACAAAACATGCCATTAATCTGGGAAGTATGCAGAGGAGATTTACAGAGATGTTGCCTGGTCTTGAGGGACTGAGTTATTGGAAGTTGAACAGGTTGTGTCTTTTTTATTGACGCATAATAGAATGTGTTACTTCATATTTATTGTGATTGCCAGCAAGGAAATAAATATGCTGGCATATATTTACTTAGAACTTTGAATGATGGGAGTACTTATAGAGCCGTCTAAAGGTGTAAAGAGGTTTTTGCGCAGTCGTTTTCACAGAGTGGGAGAGCAAGAACTAGAGAACATTGGTTTAAGGTGAAGGGGGAAAGATTTAAGAGCGACCCCAGGGGCAACGTCTTTACCCCGAGTGTGGTCCATATGTGGAATGAGATGACAGAGGGAGTGGTTGAGGTAGGTACAGTGACAACCTTTAATAAACAATTGGACAAGTATGGATAGGAATGGTTTAGAGTGATAAATGAAGGCAAGTGGAACTGGCATTGATGGGAATATTGGATATCATCCATTTGTTGGGCTGAACAGCCTGTTTCTGTTCTGTGTGCCTGTATGACTCTGACATTAGAAGTCATGGGATCAGAATTAATCCACTGAGTCTGCTCACCATTGCATTGCGGAGGATTTATTATTCCTCACAAACACATTCTCCTGTCTTCATAGCATTTGACACCCTCACTAATCAAGAGTCTATCAATCTCTGCTTTAAATGAACCCAAATGACTTGACCTCCACATCTGTCTGTGGCAATGTATTCCACTGAATCACCACCCTCTGGCTCAAGAAATCCCGTGTTCTCTGTTCGAAAGGGACGTCTTGTTCTGATCCACTGCCCTTTGGTCCTAGATTCCCCCAGTTTAGGAAACATATTCTCCATGTCTTCTCTATCTAGCCCCCAACCCCATTCTTGTAACCTCCAGCAGGTTCAGGCCCAGAGCAATCAAACCCTCCTCATACATGAACCCCTGCATCCCTGGGATCATTTTCTCCAACCACCTTTGGTCTCTTTCCAATGCCAGCACACCCTTTCTCAGATAAGTGGTTCAAAACTGCTCACAATATGAGGTGAGGCTTGGTGTTATTTTCTAGACTGATAAAGTTGGAGGACTTTGGTTAATGTTTGTTTAGTAATCCTCGAAACACAGGGACATGGACAGAGCAGTGTGAGGACCTCCACTCCCCGAACACTTTGACGGAGTAGAGGAAAGATTATTGGTGGGACAGGACCATGAGATGACGCGCTCATGTCCACACATTGCGTACTCTGTGCTGAGTGATTGTTTGCCTCCCGTTAATTTCACTGATGGCTTCAATATTCTCTCTTTAGGTTTCCCCACGTCATTCTCCACCAAGGGCGATCTCGTCAAGTACCTGACCATGGTCATATTCACTTGTTCTGCCCAGCACTCTGCAGTGAATGCCGGACAGGTCAGCTCAGGTTTCATTGAATTTACACTCCACTGCATCAAGTAGAGCATGACTGGTCAAAAACAGACCTCACACAAACAGAGACATTCCGAGCAGTGTCTGGTGACTGAACACAATTTTCAGACCGTTAAGAATTCAGTCTGAGCTGGATATTACTCAGTAACGCACACAAGTAGCTGCAGGAACACAACAGGTCAGATGCAGCCACCAAGGGGAATAAACAGTTAACATTTCAGGCCGAGTCCTTTCATCAGGACTGGAAAGAAAGCTGACAGAGACCGGAATTAGATGCTGGGGGAAGGGAAAATAGTACAAGGTGCCAGGAGACAGGTGAGGATAGGTGACTGGGAGAGAGAGGAGAGCTGAACTGAGAAGCTGGGAGCAGATAGATAAAAGGTAAAGGGCTGGAGAAGAAGTCAATCACAGTGGAAAAGAAATAAGGAGACGTACCTATCAAGAGCGAAGAGATGGGCAGTTGCGAAAAAGGGATTATAGGGGAGAGGATTTCTCAACCGTTTGCTCCCAGCAGTCCTCTCCCTCACCAAAACGTCATTCCCTGCTCAATCAAAGCAATCAGAATGATGGGATGCTCAGGAGCTCTATTCTCTGATCCCAACAGGTTATCATCAATCGTAGCATACAGCAAATAAGGCCATTCAGTCCATAATGCTCTGCTAGCCAAGAGTGTGGCTGACCATAATTTTATTACTAGTTTCCAACTGTTCTTTCTCAGAACTAATGTAATCTTTGGTTTCACAATTCCAAATGCATTACATTCTGCCGTGGCTCAACAGGATTCATATGAGAAGCAATTTAAATGACTCTTGTTTATCTTTCCCCATTTCTAGCTCCATCCAAACTCCCAAGGTTTTCCTGCTGAGCCAAATATTCCAGATGTTTCCCCAATCAAATATTTCTGGTATGATGACATGAAGATTGGTGGAGTTGTGGATAGTGTAGTAGATTGTCAAGGGTTGAAAAGGACATTGACAGAATGCAGATCTTAGCTGAAAAGAGGCAGATGGAATTTAATCCAGAAATGTATGAAGTGATTCACTTTGGAAGGATCGATTTGAAGCAAAATACAAGGTTCGTGGAGGATTCTTATTAGTGCGGAGGAACTGATAGATCTTAGGAGTAATGGAGGGTGAGATGTGTCTTAATGATAGTATAGGAGATTGTGAAAGACAATAAGGTATTTGATTGTGAGCTTTCACAGTAGAACAAAGTACAATAGAATCAATTACAGTCTGTAAGCTGAATGTGTGGCAAAGGGCCTATGCTACGATGCCATGTTCTGTTCCATGTTATATGCACTCATGTTGCTGTTGCGAGACCGTGGTACAGCAAAACCTCAGGTAAGAGTAAGCATTGTATCTAACACCTGAATTATTTCACAGTTTGACTGGGGATCCTGGGTCCCAAACAGTCCTTCCACCATGCAGAAACCAGCACCCACAGAAAAGGGGAAAGTCACTGAGGAAGACATCTTAAACACTTTGCCGATGAAAAGTGCCTCGGTGCTGGTGCTTGCGACCATCCATCTGCTCAGTCAACCATCTCCCTCTGAAGTAAGTAGTATAACACCAAAGGACCATAAGACACCTAGACGCCAACTCTGAGATGATGCCTTTCAATTACATGATGTCATTAAACTGGGAAGAGTGAAAAAGAGATTGAGTCTCTGGAGTTATAAGGAGAGGTTGTGCAGGTTAAGACTTTACTCCAGGAGTGTTGGAGACTGATGGGTGACCATATGGAGCTGTATATGATCATCAGGGGAACAGGCAGGTTACAGTCTTGCTCCCAGGGAAAGGAAACTAAAGACAAGGCACAGGTTTAAGGTGAAAGGGGAAAGATTAGGGACAGAGCTTAGGGACATCTTCTGCACAGAGGGCGTGGAACAAGCTGCCAGACGACGTGGTTGAGGCAGGAAAAATAACGGTGGTTAAGGGACATCAGGACAGGCCCATGGACAGGAAAGTTTTAGAGGAACATGGGGAAATGGGATTAGCTTAGTTGGCATGGACCAGTTGATCTGAAGAGTCTGTTGCTGCATTCCGTTTTACTAATGGAGAAGAATATGGAACGCAATCTGTGTGGAGGGAGACCTGACTTACCTCAACTTGTAGTGAGTCAAGCCAAGGCTACCCATACATCACCAATGCTGCCATTGTAAACACCACGTGGCCCGAGCACAGCTCCACCGTATGGAACAGCAAGGGAAGGGTCCGAGGGATTTTTATTCACATCACTCATGGGGTGAAGGAAGCAGCCAACAGTCTATGTGGAGAGATCAGTGTCCATCGCACCAAGTCAGGATATGGAGAGGGGTATCAGGAAGTGTGTGTGTGTGTGTGTGTGTGTGTGTGTGTGTGTGTGTGTGTGTGTGTGTGTGTGTGTGTGTGTGTGTGTGTGTGTGTGTGTGTGTGTGTGTGTGTGTGTGTGTGTGTGTGTGTGTGTGTGTGTGTGTGTGTGTGTGTGTGTGTGTGTGATTACTGATTATTACCCCCATCCATCAGGAATAAATCTCTCTACTTCCCGCAAACAAGCTTGGGTACGTACATGGAACAACGCTTCATTGAACCGGAAGCTAAGGAATGCATCGAGAAGTTCCAGAAAGAACTCGTGTACATCGAGAATGAGATAAAGAAGCGCAATGAGGGTCTTGAGCTGAAGTATACGTACCTTATGCCAAGCGTCATCGAGAACAGTGTGGCGATATGAAGGCCCATCCCACCGCTGGCCATTGCTTCCTCTGTGCTTTATGCTTTGGGGTCAGATGAGAATTCAAGCTGCAAATTTCTATAGCGCTTATTGCCGAACTGACTCCACTTCTTTCTTCCTACCTTCCTCTCTCTGACCTGGCTGAGGCAGATATGACACCTACATCTCCTCAATGAATGCCAAGTCCCCTAATTCGCAATTGCCAGCGAGGGATCCTCCTCGAGACAGAATCCTCATCCAATGAACCTCTTCTGCATTCTCTCTAAAGGCTCCAAGCCCTTGCAGATCGTAACTGCTCACAATACTCCCAGTGTGACCTAACCTATAGTGCAAATTACACTCATGTACACAGTCTCCCAAAGTCTGTGGCTGGGAAATTGCTGAAACGTGTTATGGGGTAAAGCCCCAATTCCCCCTCTCCCTGTGTCCCATGCAGGGGGGACAGATGGTAGGCACGTACACCCAGAAATGGGCTGAACACTGGGAACTGGTGAAGAGGAAGGAACCATGGGGTGTTGGAGGGTGGGGTGGGTGATTCTCAGGTATTGCGACCCCACCCAGTGAGAGTTCGGCCCAGTGCATGACCGGTGGGAGATACACCCCAGGGTCTTGCTGGTGGTGAAAACAGAACTCAAGTACCAGGGCTGCAGATTGTGCCCCGGGGAGTAGTAAACACTGCCGCGGGAGCCCAGGAACCCCAGCATGCATGGGGAATGTGGCCAAGTACCAGGGGTTCTTAAGGGAGGTGGGGGAGCAGTGGCAGGCACTGAGGTGGGAGCCCAGAAAACCTGGAAGGGCAGGGGAATATGCCTGGGGGGTCAGCAGAACCTTCAAGAAGTAATAGATGAGAATGAGACCTGAGAGGGCAACAGGTGATGAAGACTCCATTCCTTCGGGGGTCACAGGGAGGCAAGAACAATCGGCGGAGGAGACCACTCGGCCCCTCAAGTGTTTCTCCCAGGTATGGCTGACCTGCTCATTTCAGTGATTTACCAAGTGTATCTCTTTAGAGACAGCCCTAATATCCTGTCCGAAGTAAGAAGAATAGAACTGCAAGGGAACAATACTGAGCAACACACAAAGTGATAGACGGACTTGGGATGTCAGGCAGCATCTGTAGAGAGGAGCTTCCATCCGGACTGGACAGAGGCCATGTAATCTGTATAAAAATCTGGGGTTGAGGGGAATGGGTGGGGAAAGAACTGGCAGGTGACATCATACTGCATCTGTAACCTTGCTAGCATCCTGTACAGTTGGAATGATCTAGACTAAGGACAGCGGCCGGTGACGGAGGAAAATCAGGGTGATGGTGGGTGGCACAGAGATATAATGGGTAGAAACGCTGGTCACGGCTCCTGTGAATAGGGTTCGATTCCAGCCTCTGGTCTGTGGGAGGACTGCAGGCCCACGGAAAGGAGATGCATCTGTTTGGGGGGCTAGGAATGTAGGGAATTCTGATATTCTTGGGGAGTAATCGTTCGAGTTCCTGAAGAACATGAAGGTGGTTAAGTCCCAGGGGAGTCTTACATCAGAGGGAGACGAATTGTCACAGAAGTTACGTAGGAATAGGGCTGACATCTGGACTACAGTTAGACAGACAGGAGAGTTGTATCAGTACAGTAAACACTGCCCATAATGGTACTGTACAAGCTCACGGAATACAGGTATAGGTAGGCAGACAGGTGGAGAGTTATATGGGGAATAACTATGGTGAGAGAGGGGTCTCTGTCCCTACGGTACCTGTAGCTGGACTGACTCCTGCTGGGCTGGGAGTTACACTGTGACAGATGAATGGTGCCTCCACTCCAAGCTCAGCACTAACACTCATTGGGTATACAGTGAATTCTGGGTATTTGGGACACATCGAGACTGGTACATTTGGGCTCAATTACACGGCTGCTCAATTGTGCGTGGGAACTCGAGCACCCATAGGAAACCCACGTTCTTGCTCACAGAGGACACTGGAATTGAACTGCAATGCCCCAAGCTCTTACAGTTCATGGTAGTTGATCCCTATGGGGGGCATTGTGGGGGTGGGCGCAACCGTCATTGATCCCCCCCCACGGGGGGAGGAGCCAAACTTCCCTCCAAAGGGCAACACCTCACATGCCAGCATTAAGTTCTATCTGCCATTTTTCGGCTCATATTTCCAGTTAGCCCAGATCCCGTTGCAAGCTTTGGTCATCTTCTTCGTGTCCAATACCCTCCCAGCCTTGACATCATCGACAAATTTGCTGATCAAGTTTATCACATTATCATCCAGATCGTTGATATAGATACAAACAACTACAGACATTGCACCTATCTCTATGGCACACCATTAGTCACTGACCTCAAATACAGAGGCCACTACCATCTGCTACCACTCAACTGTCCTATCCTCACTCGTATCACTCCGGTTCCTATCCCTTCTGCCTAATTAGTGTGGATACTATCGGAGGTTCGTGAAGGGCTACATGAAAGTGAGTCACCCATTAAATCAGCTTCTGTGTGGTTACCCTCCCTTGGGGAAGGAAGGGAGGAGGACAAAAGGAGAGGAGGGTAAAGAGTTTCTTAGCCCTTCAGAGCCCTTTAGACCGAGGTGGGGTGTGAAATGTGGAGGCCTTTCAGTCTCGGAGTTGCTGCTGACCCAGGCACCCATGCTGGCTTTTGCAGACCCGCGATTGCTATATGTACTGAGCAAGGATGCCAGCTGGGAGGGTTTAGGGGATGTCCTGTATCAGGATCAGGGCTCCGGGTTGAGACCTGTTCCATTTGTCAGCCGCAGTCTGTCACCCTCCGAGGGAAAACTAGCCCACAACACAAGTTGGAGTTTAGAACCGTAGAACATTACAGCACAGAAACAAGTCCTTTTGACCCTTCTTGGCTGTGCCAAATCATTTTTTTGCCAAGTCCCACTGACCTGCACCTGGACCATGTCCCTCCCTACACCTCTCATCCATCTACCTGTCCAAGATTTTCTTAAATGTTAAAAGTGAGCCCGCACTTACCACTTCATCTGGCAGATCATTCCACACTCCCACCACTCTCTGTGTGAAGAAGTGCCCCCCCCCCAATGTTCCCTTTAAACATTTCTCCCTTCACCCTTAACCCATGTCCTCTGGTTTTTTTCTTCCCTAGCCTCAGTGGAAGAATCCTGCTTTCATTCACTCTATCTAGACCCATCATAATTTTATACACCTCCATCAAATGTCCCCTCATTCGTCTACACTCCAGGGAATAAAGTCCTAACCTATTCAACCTTTCTCTGTAACTCAGTTTCTCAAGTCCCGGCAACATCCTTGTAAACCTTCCCTGCACTCTTTCAACCTTATTAATATCCTTCCTGTAATTTGGTGACCAAAACTGCACACAATACTCCAAATTCAGCCTCACCAATCCCTTATACAAGCTCACCATAACATTCCAACTCTTATACTCAATACTTTGATTTATAAAGGCCAATGTACCAAAAGCTCTCTTTACTACCCTATCTACCTGTGATGCCACTTTTAGGGAATTTTGTATCTGTATTCCCAGATCCCTCTGTTCTACAGCACTCCTCAGTGCCCTACCATTTACCTTGTATGTTCTACCTTGGTTTGTCCTTCCAAAGTGCAATACCTCACATTTGTCTGTATTAAATGCCATCTGCCATTTTTCAGCCCATTTTTCCAGCTGGTCCAACTCCCTCTGCAAGCTTTGAAAACCTTCCTCACCGTCCACTACACCTCCAATCTTTGTATCATCAGCAAATTTGCTGATCCAATTTACCACATTCTCATCCAGATCATTGATATAGATGACAAATAACAATGAACCCAGCACTGATCCCTGTGGCACACAACTAGTCACAGGCCTCCACTCAGAGAAGCAATCCTCCACTACCACTCTCTGGCTTCTCCCATTGAGCCAATGTTTAATCCAATTTACTACCTCACCATGTATACCTAGCGACTGAATCTTACTAAATAACCTCCCATGCGGGACCTTGTCAAAGGCCTTACTGAAGTTCAGGTAGACAACATTCACAGCCTTCCCTTCATCCACTTTCCTGGTAACCTCCTCAAAAAAACCCTAATAGATTGGTTAAACATGACCTACCATGCACAGAGCCATGTTGACTCTCCCTAATAAGTCCCTGTCTATCCAAATACTTGGAGATTCTATCTCTTAGTACTCCTTCCAATAATGTATCTACTACTGACATCAAACTTATCAGCCTATAGTTTACCGGATCACTTTTAGAGCCATTTTTAAACAACGGAACAGCATGAGCTATCCTCCAATCCTCCGGCACCTCACCCGTAGATACCTACATTTTAAATATATCTGCCAGGGCCCCTGTAATTTCAACACTAGTCTCCTTCAAGGTCCGAGGGAATAGCTGTCAGGTCCTGGGGATTCATCTACTCTGATTTACCTCAAGATAACAAGTACCTCCTCCTCTTCAATCTATATAGGTTCCATGACCTCACTACCTGTTTGCCTTATTTCCATTGACTCCATGCTAGTTTCCTTAGTAAATACAGATGCAAAAAAACATTTACGATCTCCCCCATTTCCTTTGGTTCCATACATAGCCAACCACTCTGATCTTCAAGAGGACCAATTTTATCCCTTGCTATCCTTTTTCTCTTAATATACCTGTAGAAGCTCTTTGGATTATCCTTCACCTTGACTGCCAAAGCAACCTCATGTCTTCTTTTAGCCCTCCTGATTTCTTTCTTAAGTACTTTTTGCACTTTCTATACTCCTCAAGCACCTTATTTGCTCCCTGTTTCCTATACATGTCATACCTTATCAGAGTTCCAATATCCCTAGAGAACCAAGGTTTCTTATTCTTATTCATTTTGCCTTTAATCCTGACAGGAACATACAAACTCTGCACTCTCAAAATTTCTCCTTTGAAGCCTCCCACTTACCAATCACATCCTTGCCAGAGAACAACCTGTCCCAATCCACACTTTTTAGATCCTTTCTCATTTCTTCAAATTTGGCCTTTTTCCAGTTTAGAACCTCAAACCGAGGACCAGATCTATCTTTATCCATGATCAAGTTGAAACTAATGGTGTTATCATCACTGGAACCAAAGTGTTCCCCTACACACACTTCCTTCACCTGTCCTAACTCATTTCCTAATAGGACATCTAATATTGCATCCTCTCTAGTTGGTACCTTTACATATTGATTTAGAAAACTTTCCAGAACATATTTTACAAACTCTAACCCGTCTAGACCTTTAACAGTATGGGAGTCCCAATCAATATGTGGAAAATTACTTTACTTTACTTTTACTTTATTACTTTATTGTCACCAAACAATTGATACTAGAGCATACAATCATCACAGTGATATTTGATTCTGCGCTTCGTGCTCCCTGGAGTACAAATCGATAGTAAATATAATTAAAATTTAAATTATAAATCATAAATAAAAAATAGAAAAGGGAAAGTAAGGTAGTGCAAGTCAGGTCCGGATATTTGGAAGGTACGGCCCAGATCCGGGCCAGGATTGATTCAGCAGTCCTATCACAGTTGGAAAGGAGCTGTTCCCAAATCCGGCCATGTGAATCTTCAAGCTCCTGAACCTCCTCCCGGAGGGAAGAGGGACAAAAAGTGTGTTGGCTGGGTGGGTTGTGTCCTTGATTATCCTGGCAGCACTGCTCCGACAGCGTGCGGTGTAAAGTGAGTCCAAGGATGGAAGATTGGTTTGTGTGATGTGCTGGGCTGTGATCACGATCTTCTGCAGCTTCTTCCCGTCTTGGACAGGACAACTTCCATACCAGGTTTGTGATGCACCCTGGAAGAATGCTCTCTACAGTGCATCTATAAAAATTAGTGAGGGTTTTAGGGGACAGGCCAAATTTCTTCAGCTTTCTCAGGAAGTGAAGGCGCTGGTGGGCCTTCTTGGCAGTGGACTCTGCTTGGTTAGACCAAGTCAGGTCATTTGTGATATTGACCCCGAGGAACTTAAAGCTTTTGACCTGTTCCACTTGCGCACCACGATGTAGTTGGGGTCGTGCGGTCCGCTACTCCTTCTGGTCAACAACCAATTCCTTCGTCTTGCTGACATTGAGGGATAGGTTATTGTCTTCGCACCATGCCACCAGGTTCTTAATATCCTCTCTGTACTCAGACTCATCATTACCCAAGATACGGCCTACAATTGTGGTGTCATCAGCAAACTTATATGTTGAGTTTGATGGAAACTTGGCTACACAATCATGGGTGTCCAAGTTTCCATCGATCTCAATATATGTTTGCTGAAATCCCCTACTATCACAACTTTATGTTTCCTGCAGTTGTCTGCTATCTCTCTGCAGATTTGCTCCTCCAATTCTCGTCAGCCTTCCCCACAATACTTCTCGCATTGAAATAGACGCACCTCAGAAGATTATTACCAGCACACACAACCCTTCGATTTGTGACTTTGCACGAACTTTTTACATTATTAATTTTCAGCCCTGCTCCACTATCTGCACTGGTACTCTGGTTTCCTCCCCCTGCAATTCTAGTTTAAACCCTCCCCAATAGCACTAACAAACCTCCCTGCAAGGATATTGGTCCCCTTGTAGTTCAGGTGTAACCTGGCTCTCTTGTACAGGTCCCACCTGCCCCAGAAGAGGTCCCAGTGATCCTGAAATCTGAACCCCCGCCCCTACACCAGTTCCTCAGCCACGTGTTCATCTGCCAGAGCATCCTATTCTTACCCTCACTGGCATGTGGCACAGGTAGCAATCCTGAGATTACCACCCTTGAGGTCCTGCTTTTTAACTTCCTACCAAGCTCTCTATACTCACTCTTCAGGACCTCCTCACTCTTTCTTCCTATGTCATTGGTACCGATGTGTACCACGACATCTGGCTGATCAGATAGATAGATAGATAGATAGATATTCATCACCATGGGGAAATTCAACATTTTTTCCAATGTCCCATACACTTATTGTAGCAAAACTAATTACATACAATACTTAACTCGGTATAAATATGATATGCATCTAAAATCACCCTCTCAAAAAGCATTAATAAATAGCTTTTAAAAAGTTCTTAAATTGTTTACTAAAATACATTGAATGGTAACTTAAGCTCAGTCCTAACCCCGGCACTTTAACACATCTTACCCCTGGCGGTTGAATTTTAAAGCCGAATGGCATTGGGGAGTAATGATCTCTTCATCCTGTCTGAGGAGCATTGCATCGATAGCAACCTGCCGCTGAAGCTGCTTCTCTGTCTCTGGATGGTGCTATGCAGAGGATGTTCAGGGTTTTCCATGATTGACCGTAGCCTACTACCCTCCCACTTCACTTCAGATCACCTCTTGCTTCGATTTCTGGCATTGAAGTGGGTTGTGGTGGATTAATTGAGTGACGACCTCTATGGTGCAAAGTGGTTCAGTGTGCTGGACTTGAGGAGTGCATATTACCAGATTCCCATGTGTGAGGCTGACAAAGAGAAGATGGCATTTATATATCCACTGGGATTATTCTGGTTCGAAAAGATGCCCCAGGGCATATCGGGAGCCTCTGCGACCTTCCAGCGTGTCATGAAGAAAACGATGGCCAAAGTGTCCTGGGAGAAGTATTTCATTTATTATGGCCTCCCCAGGTGGATACATAGTGACTGGGGACGGGATTTCGAGAGGAGGCCCATACATGAGTTACAGGGCATGCTCGGAGTTGAGAAGTTGAGGACTACGCCCTATCACCCACAGGGTGATCCCCAGCTCGAGAGGTTTAATCGGACCTTGCTAGACATGCTCAGAACCTTGGAAATCAGCAAGAGCAAGTGGAGTCGACATAGTGGACATCTGGTTCTCTGTACATGGAATGAAGCTACCAGGTACTCGCCATATTATCTGAGGTTGCCCATCGACCTTTGTTTTGGGACTGGCGAGGAAGACCTACCACTGAGGACTTATCTGAAGTATGCATCTGATATGACAATGGAGCTGAAAAAAAGTCTTATGAATTAGCTGAGGTCGTTGCTGCCAAGCAGAATCGAGGAAATATGATCAAAAGGTTAGGTTCTCCCAACTCATGCCGACAGACCGAGTCCTCATAAGGAATCTGGGGCTAACTGGGAAGCATAAGTTGACCAACCGCTGGGTGGCTACGCCTTATGTGGTGGCGAGTCAGATGCCAAATGTACGGCGGGGCGACTGAATGACCAACAGCAGAAGAGATTAGACTGGCCCCCGTCCTTGAATCAGAGGATAAGGAAATGGGGGTGTGGTATATGCTGCCTTTTGCTAACTCCCCACTGATTGAGTAAGAGATCCCCAACCCTTCTCACGCTGAGTCAGGTGAAATCGATGGGTGCGGGGGATATCTGTGGACAGATTGGGTTTCACTGGGACCCTACAACAGATAAAGTGGGGCTCAGTCAAGGGACAAAGGGGTCCAAGTTGCAGGAGGGCACGGGTGATAGACCGGGGAGGCCTCGCCATGTAAACTCCAAAGAGTGTCTGAACCTGAAGTAGATGAGGGGGTAAGAAGGTCTCAAAGAATCAGGAGACCACTGGATAGACTGGCCTATGTAGCACTAGGGGAACAGAGTGTGGCACCTATTGTCTTGGTGAGCTATGTCACTGCCATTTGACTTTTTGCTTTGTATGAGGGGGTGGCAAATTATCTCAATGCTATGAGGACATGACTAATTTTGGCGGGGGGAGAGTGTAACACGCTGGGAAAGGTTTCACTGCTAATGTAATGGTCTTTCTGTAGAAGCAGTGTTAGGGTTATGGTTAGAGATAATGAGTGTTTTGGAATGTGAGTATCCAATGACGGGAGGGTGTTTTTGTGCCGTGTTTACGACCCAGGGGGATCTGGGTCTTTTGTTTGGCGGGAGATGAAGAGAGAAGACACCGGAGCTGAGCCATGAACCGACGAATGCCGGGGAGATCGATGGAGGATCGGTGACGGGGAAACTGTGAGCTCCAACTGTGCACGTTAGACTGTTTCATTAAAATGGGCCCTTTTCTCTTTTTTTTTTGCTTTTTCTTCACTAACCCTGCAGTCAAATTAAGAATTATAAAGCTAAATTGTTTAATTGTAAATGGTGTACTGTCTGTTATTTCGTGGTACTGATTTGTAACAGGGTAACGAATCACGCAGCATCCACACAAACAGGGGTTTTCAGTGTGGACTTGCATCTTAATCTTACCCATTTGCAGGGCAGAGATCATCTTCCCTAGACTTACACAGCCGACCGAACCTGAATTCGCCCTAAAGCTCGAGCAAACTTGCCTGCAAGAATATTGGACACCACGGGTTCAAGTGTAACCCGTTCTTTCTGGACAAGTCATACTGCGCCTTCTGCAGAATCCCAATAATCCAAAACTCTGAAAGCCTGCTCCCCGCAAACGTTCTTCAGCCACACATTCATCTGCCAAATCATCCTATTCTTACCCTAAGTGGCACGTGGCACAGACAACAAGGCAGGGGTTACGACCCTGGTGGTCCTCCTTTTCAGATTTCTACCTATGTCCACTCTTCAGGACCACTTCCCCTTTCCTACCTATGTCACTGATACCAACACCATGACATCTGGCTGTTGACTCCTCCCTCCCCTTCAGAATGGCGTGAACCCAATCCGAGACAGCCCTGACCGTTGCACCTGGGAGATAACATATGATGTGGCAACAGACCACAACTATTCTAAGTGGACTAGCTATGCACTAACAGGGGAAAGCTACTAGGAACTTTGTTACTTACGTTACTAACTTCGAACCTCTGCCTGTGCTTCCCCAAGCCTGTTCTCACCTAAGACATAAGACCACTCTAATAATGCCCACTCACACAATGGCCGCTCCGTTTACTCTTCCTTTCTTTTTATTAGCTCCGTGCTGATAACTGCCCAATGAGAAAAATAGTTGTGGGGTAGAACAAAGCCAGGGGGCACAGCCTCATCACACCAGGATTTTCCTTTAGAACAGTGACAACGAGGAATTTCTTGAGCTATAGTATAGTCAATTCAGCACCATAGTAGTCTCTGAAGGACACGTCATTGCATATATTAATGACGGTGTGGTAAGGGGGTTACAGAGAGAATGGGGTTGAATAAGATTGGCAGTGTGCCTGATGGGCCAAATATCCTCACTGTGTTCTTATATTTCATGGATTTTTCTGACAATAATGAAACAATTAGCAAATAATTTGTTAATTAATTAACCAACCTCCTCCAGGTTCCCATATCACAAGGAGGAACTAGACTCATTAAGGTGCAGCCGTCAGTCGCTCTGCGGTGTACAGTCCACCTTCTGACCCTGAAAAGATTCAGCGGTGAGCCGGGCTCTTGCCGCAGATTCCTCACTCAGAGTTCATTGGTGCTTGAACTCCAGCCGTCCGGTTCCCTGCAGAACGCGGAAAGGCCTTCGTGATCTCTTTCCTGACCGGGAGAGACCTGGACGGGGCTACCGCGCATTGGAGCGCAAGTGGGAAATTTGCACGGATTCCGAGGAATTCATGGATGCTATGAAGAGGGTGTTCCGTCATCCCACCGTGGCAAACAGAGCCTCGGACTGTCTGATGTAGGAGTGTCAGGGTTGTCGGTCAGCAGGCAACGGTTTCGGACTCTGACCGAGGATTGAGCTGGAACGCGGAGGTCTTGGCCATTCTGTACCGTCACCGTCTCCGAGACGAACTAACGAACTTTCTTGCCTTGGGTCAGCTGGTCGATAATCGCCTGGCGAAGCGAGAGTGGGACTAAGCCCGGCCTCGACGCATTGCAGTTCCACTTCCCTGCCTTGGACAACGGTCAGCCCCTCTCCTGCTCAACGTCCTGTCGAACCAACTGCACAGGACTCTCAGCCCATGAGAGGTCCCGGCGTCGGAGTCGAGGTTGCTGCTCTTCCTGCAGTGAATCAGGTCATCGGCAGGCAGAATGCCCGAAGCTGCAGCTGTTGGGAAATTGCTCAGAACCATCCAGCGTCCGGAGAACTGTGACGGTAGCAGCCACTGATTGTAGTGTCTCGCTGAAGGCGGAGACCGGCAAGAGAGCAATGCCTTTGTGGACTTCGGGGCAGCTGCTAATATCCTGGACTCGCGCACTGCCCGACGGCTCAACATACCTCTGAAGGAGCTGAGCCAGCTCTTGCCCACTTCCTTCCTGGACTATCGACCTCTTGTGTCCGGGCAGATCCTGCGGCAGGCATCGGTTTTGCGACGGAGGATAGAGGAATATGCGGAGGACATTTGTTTCCATATCATCGATTCTCCTCATATACTCGTCGACAATCCTGCCTAGTCGGGGATGCGCTGGAACTGGAGACAGAGTGTTTCTGGTTCAGGAGCAAGCCACTGTGCAAGGAGGCGTCCAAGCAGCCTGGAGCCCTCGCAGCCAAACCTAAGGGAACCAAGCAACACACACAAAATGCTGGTGGAACACAGCAGGCCAGGCAGCATCTATAGGGAGAAGCACAGTCGACGTTTCGGGCCGAGACCCTTCATCAGAACTAACTGAAAGAAAAGATAGTAAAAGATTTGAAAGTAGGAGGTGGAGGGTGAAATCAGAAATGATAGGTGAAGACAACGGTGGGGGGGGGGTGAAGCTAAGAGCTGGAGAGTGATTGGCAAAAGGGATACAGAGCTGGAGAAGGGAAAGGATCATGGGACGGGAGGCCTAGGGAAAAAGAAAGGGGGAGGGGAGCAGCAGAGGGAGATGGAGAACAGTCAGAGTGATGGGCAGAGAGAGAAAAAGGGAGGGGGAATAAATAAATCAAGGATGGGGAGAGAAGGGGAGGAGGGGCATTAACAGAAGTTAGAGAAGTCAATGTTCATGCTATCAGGTTGGAGGCTACCTAGACGGTATATAAGATGTTGTTCCTCTAACTTGAGTGTGTCTTCATCTTGACAGTAGAGGAGGCCATGGATAGACATATCAGAATGGGAATGGGACGTGGAATTAAAATGTGTGGTCACTGGGAGATCCTGCTTTCTCTGGCGGACAGAGTGTAGGTGTTCAGCGAAACGGTCTCCCAATCTGCGTCAGGTCTCACCAATATATAAAAGGCCACACCAGGAGCACCGGACGCAGTATACCACACCAGCTGACTCACAGGTGAAGTGTCGCCTCACCTGGAAGGACTGTCGGGGGCCCTGAATGGTAGTGAGGGAGGAAGTGTAAGGGCAGGTGTAGCACTTGTTCCATTTACAGGGATAAGTGCCAGGAGGGAGATCGGTGGGAAGGGATGGGGGGGACGAGTGGACAAGGGAGTCGCGTAGGGAGCGATGCCTGCGTAAAGCAGAAAGGTGGGGAGAGGAGAGAAATATGTGCTTGGTCGTGGGATCCCGTTGGAGGTGACGGTAGTTACGGAAAATTATACGTTGGACCCAGAGGCTGGTGGGGTGGTAGGTGAGGACAAGGGGAAACCTATCCCTAGTGGGATGGCGGACGGATGGGGTGAGGGCAGAGGTGCGTGAAATGGGAGAGATGCGTTTGACAGCAGAGTTGATGGTGGACGAAGGGAAGCCCCTTTGTTTAAAAAAGGAAGACATCTCCTTCATCCTGGAATGAAAAGCCTCCTCCTGAGAGCAGATGCGGCGGAGACGGAGGAATTGTGAGAAGGGGATGGCATTTCTGCAAGAGAGAGGGTGGGAAGAGGAATAGTTCAGGTAGCTGTGAGAGTCTGTAGGCTTATAGTAGATATCAGTAGATAGGCCGTCTCCAGAGATGGAGACAGAAAGATCAAGAAAAGGGAGGGAGGTGTTGGAAATGGACCAGGTAAATTTGAGGGCAGGGTGAAAGTTGGAGGCTAAGTTAATGAATTCAACGAGCTTAGCATGCATGCAGGAGGCAGCGCCAATGCAGTTATCAATGTAGCAAAGGAAAAGAGGGGCACGGATACTCGTATAGACTTGGAACATGGACTGTTCCACAAAGCCAACAAAAAGGCAGGCATAACTGGGACCCATACGGGTGCCCATGGCTACACCCTTGGTTTGGAGGAAGTGGGAGGAGCCAAAGGAGAAATTATTGAGAGTAATGAGTTTGGTGGGGCAGGAGCAAGCTGAGACAACGGGTCTACCCGGACAGGCAAGTTTGTGGATGGTGGATAGGAGGTAGAAACGGGAAGAGCGGGGTGTGGGAACTATGAAGTTGGTGGTAGTGGATGAGAGATCCACAGAGCTTATCAGGTTGGTGATGGTGTGGGAGACAGTGGCTGGGTGCTCCTTAGTAGGGTCATGATCGAGGGGTAAATAAGGAGGTATCAGCGAGATGTCGCTGTGCCTCTGCAAGGTAGAGGTCAGTACGCCAGACTACAACAGCGCCCCTCTTATCAGCAGGTTTTATAGTAAGGTTGGGATTGGTGCGGAGGGAGCGGAGAGCAGAGCGTTCAGAAGGAGTGAGGTTGGAATTGGAACAAGGTGTGGTGAAGTCGAGACAGTTGATGTCCCATCGGCAGTTAACAATAAAGAGATCCAGAGCAAGCAGAATACCAGAGCGGGGTGTCCATGAAGAGGAGAAGGTTGAAGACGGGAGAAGGGGTCATCGGTGGGGGTGGGAGAGTCGTTGCCGAAGAAGTAGGCTCGAAGACGGAGCCAGCAGAAGAAGACTTCAGCGTCATGACGTCATTCCTTGAAAGCGGCACCATTGGTAGATAGGTCATAAAGGAGCTTTTGGCACATTGGCCTTCATCATTGAGAATAATGAGTGCAGGAGCTGGGATGTTGTTGAAGTTGTATGAAACTTGTTATGGGTGAGTATTGTATTGATGGTGGGGAAGTTACTGGAGAGAATTCTGAGTGACAGGATTTATGAGCATTTGGAGTCATAGAGAAGTACAACATAGAAACAGGTCCTTTGGCCCATCCATTCCATTTAAGTTGCATAAGACGTTGGTGAGGCTAAATTTTGACCAAAATGGAAGGATCTGGACATTGTGTAGGCAGAGGAGATTAGTTTAATTGGCCACTTGATTACCAATTTAATTGGCTTGAAACAGCGTTGTGGGCTGAAGAGGCTACTCCTGTGCTGGACTGTTCTGTGTACATGGAGGGCAGTGGTTCTGCTTCAGTTCAATGAGACTCGGCAGTTTTGCACTGACTAGATGGGCCAAAAGGCCTGTTTCTGTGATTGTGGTGTTTCATTTTGGGAGATATGACCCATCTCAGCACAGTTAATGGGTCTGAGCAGGTTGGTCTCCCTATGAGGGACAGTAATGGTGGGACATTTGCCTGTGTGGGTGAGTAATGAGTGGACTCTCCCTGAGAGTTTCAATACAATGGGACCCTCCCCAGTGAGTTGTGGGTTCTCTGCCACTGACTGTCAGGTACGAGGAGTGTCCATATGACCATAAGATATTATGCCATTCTCAGTCGAGTCTGCTCCACCATTCTATCACGGCTGATTCATATTCCCCTTGAACCCCATTCTCCTGCCTTCTCTTTACTCCAACCTCCTGTGATCACATTCCGGGTGATGTTTCCACGCTGATGCTTGCCTGTGTTAACTCTGCCTCTCCGTGTTAACGGGAGGATTGAATGCCGCCTGCCCTCCCGTTCATCCTCCTGCCTGCGTTTTGAAATTTATTTATTGGCGATCGGAGCGGGAAATAATTTGAAAAAAAAAACGCAAACTGCCATTCTACTCCACGTGATTGGTGACGTCGCAATTGAGGTTAATAACCATTTTATTTTTGAGAATGGAGATAATTTGAATCTAAAAGCGATAATGGACAAATTTACATCATTTTGTATACCGATGCACAATGTGACATATGAGGAGTACCAATTCTTTACCTGTCAGCAGAGAGCTGGTCGAACGATTGATCAATTTGTTACCGAGTTGAGAAACCACAGTAAAACATGTAAGTTTGCACAGCTGATGGACTCTCTCATTAAGACAGATTGTTTGCGGCATTCTGAATAATGGTCTGAGAGAAAAACTCGTAAAAGAACCAGACGTAGATTTGGAAAAAGCTTTGATTCTCTGCAAAGCTTTGGAGTCGGTGATGTCACAGGCTAATGTGCTTTTTATTGAGAACTCCAGCATACACGCTGTGAATAACCGCGAACATATTAGAACAAATAAAAGAACGGCAATAAAACCGACAGAGAGCAAGACATCATCTGAAAAAAAAACTTTGTGATCACTGTGGGCGGCAACACCAGCCTAAAAAGTGTCCAGAGTGTGGGAAAATGTGCAATCACTGTGGTAAGAGTAATCATTTTTCACGCTGTAGAAAGGAAATAAAACGCGTAAGTGCAGTGCTTGAAAATGAACGTGAGGAGTTTTATATTGATGTGCTTTGTGAGAATAAACAAAGTAAGAATGACTGGACTGTGCCATTGCAAGTGAACCAAAACAGTATTCTGTTTAAACTGGATACTGGAGCACAAGTAAGTGTTCTTGCAGAATCTGAGTTTAATGCATTAAAGACCAAAGTTACAAATATGAAAGTGACTGGGTATTCAGGTGCAGACATTCCAGTTAAAGGAGTGTGTGGGGCAAAAGTATCACACAAAAATACTGAGCACACGCTTTCATTTGCAGTAGTGCCAAAAAATGTACAGTCAATGCTGGGGTTATCTGCCTGTGAGAGACTGGATTTGGTGAAAAGAGTCTTAGTCCTGGATAGTGACACAAAGTCAGAATACAGTGTCTTGATGAAAGAGAGAGAGAGAGAGAACAGAATTTGATTCCAATGCAGCAAAAGTAAAAGAAGTCACAAAGAAAAATCCCAGCCCCATCCCTTTGTTACCAACATCTGACAAAGCATTGCCACCAAAACCAAACTTGCTGGTACAGTATCATGCTGACCTAAAGCCAAAGAGTGACAAGAATCAGGGTCCAATTGAAGAAGTGAAAGCACAAGTGAAGGAATTGAGAAGTTTTATTGAAATGATGAAGTCTCATCATAAAAAAGAGATTACACGGTTAATGAATTACCGTGCAAAGACCTCAAGAAACAGCCAACTTCAGAGTTTCAGTTCACTGATGCAGACCAGAGAAAACACGAAAATAACAAAGAAACTCAAGAACTGAATGAACCACTTAGAAGGTCTACTCGTGTTCGTAAACCCCCAGAGGAACTGATGGAGACATGTTAAATTGTGCATTTGTTATGATCTATGCTGCTAACTGTTTTTCTTTTTAAGGAACGGAAGATGTGGTGATATCATGTGCATATGTAAGAACGTGATTGGACGATGTTCTGAGGATGTGAAGGAATGAAAGAATGGTCTAGAAAGCTTGTATGGTTAAAACGTGGTTGCTATTTGCTGTTGTAAATGAAAGTTCTATTTTTAATTCTTCCAGAGTATGGTTTGTTCTTAGTAACCCACGGTATGTATAAAGAACACAACGCTCGCCAGCCAGGGTTCCCTACTGGGACAGCACGACCAACTCCTCCGGGAGGTCATGGAGAACCTCCGTTCCCTTTCTGCCGACGTCTCACTGATCGGTAACCAGGTGGACCGTGCCTCCACTCAATTCACTCAACCCACTCCCGGAACCCAGCCTAGCCCACCCAGAGAGCCTCACGTACCAGAGCCGGAGCACTACGCTGGAGACCTGGGGAAGTGCCAGGGATTCCTCCTTCAGTGCTCCCTGGTGTTTGAGCAGCAGCCGTCGACCTACTCCACAGATAAGTCTGAAGTTACTCATGTCATGGGGTTGCTAAGGGGGAACGCATTAGCAAGGGCCACAGCAGTTTGGAACAACCAACCTGATATTTGCTCCTCTTTCGCCAGTTTCATTGTGGAGATGAGCAAGGTGGACTCCGGCGCAGAGGGAAATTTCCTGGATGAAAACCTAGCCCCCCAAGCCGGTATTTCTCATGATCCTCTGTGTACCCCGCTGGACACCCATGCGCTAAACAGTAGACTTCTGGCCCGTGTCACGCACTGAACGGAACCCCTGCTTCTCCTTCTCTCTGGAAACCATCCGGAATAGATACGGTTCAATCTAATCTCCTCTCCTCAGGTCCATTTAGTCCTCAGCCACCCGCGACAAAGCTGTCATAACCCCCACATCGACTGGTCCACCGGGCAGAAAGTCAACTGGAGCTCGTTCTGCCATTCCTCTTGCCTGCAATCAGCCGCTTCCCTAGTGGAGGTCACTGCTACCTCGTCCGCCTCTGAGCCCCCTGACTTGTCCACCGTTCCCGTAGAATATCATGATCGTGAAAAGGTGCAGCTATCCAATCAACTTCAGAAAGTTGATGCCTTAAGTGTGAGTCTCCAATCAGCAAACACAATGCTAAATAAAGATCTTCAAATACTTCAGCAGAAGTTAAATGACCACATGGAAGAGAAGGAGAAGCTTCAGCAACAAGTCTCAGATCTGGAGAACCTGAGGCAAAAGAACTTAACGAATTTGCATCATTTGCAGACTGAGATGGAAAAGTTAATGAAAGAATGCTGGAACGTACAAAAGACAGCTGCTGAATCTCAGCAGGCAGCACATGATCTACAGCTAAGCATAACACAATGCTAATCACCATGGAAGCTGAAGGAAGGACTACACACTGCTCAGTTGCAGGCTTCTGTACCTGAACTGACTGAGAACAAAAATACACTGCAGAGTGATTTGAAAATTGCCAATGAAAAGATTCTACCAATACAACAAGACTTTGATAAGGAAAATAATTCAATTTCCGATCAACTTGAAGAGTTTAGAAGACTGACTGAAAGTTTTAAGTTGCAGCTAGAATTCTCTCAATCAGAGAAATGCAAGTTGGAAAAGGATCTTGGATACTTACAGAATGAATTGCAAGTCACTGATATTCTGAAGAAACAAGTAGATTGTAAACAGAGCATAAGTTGTATTCAAGAGGATCAGCAAGCTGTGCTTAATGATGTACAGGAAAAGCACAAGCTGAGTTGCAGACGTACCAAGAGAAAATGGTTGGAATGAAACTGCAAACTGCTTACTGCAAAAGAGATGGAAATCAGCAATCTAAAGAGTGCGAAAGAAGCAGCAAATACTGTCTTAAAAGATGAGAACTGCAAGGTGAGGAATTGAAAAAATCTGTGGCAAAGCTGAAAAGAGACAAGGATTGTGCTCAGAGTAAACCACTGCTCTGGATGAAAAGCTGTAAACAACTTGAGCATGAGAAAGAATCACTGAAGAAGCACATTCAACAAGAGGAACTGCTCACCAAGCTCCAGAATAATCAGAAACCAGGTACCAATTCACAGACAGAAGAACTAAATGCTGAGATGGTAGGGGGCCCACGATATCCACATGAATGTGGTCGAACCTCCGGTGGGTGGGTTCGAACTGCTGCGGCGGGGCTTTAGTGTGCCGCTGCAACTTGGCTGTTTGGCACTGCGCACACGTTCTGGCCCATTCACTGACCTGCTTGCGAAGTCCGTGCCACGCGAACTTGCTGGAGACCAGCCGGACAGTTGTCCTGATAGATGGGTGCGCCAAACCGTGTATGGAGTCGAAAACTCGCCGCCTCCAGGCTGCCGGGACGATGGGGCGAGGTTGGCCGGTAGCCACGTCGCACAGGAGGGTCCTATCACCTGGGCCTACGAGAAAGTCTTACAGCTGCAAACCCTAGACTGTGGTCCTGTAGCTGGGCATCTCGTCGTCTGCCTGCTGCACCTCTGCCAGTGCTGCGTAGTCCACCCCCAGGGACAGGGCCTGGACAGCTGGTCTGGAGAGTGCGTCCGCCACGACGTTGTCCTTTCCCGAGACATGCTGGATGTCCGTCGTGTACTCGGAGATGTAGGACAGATGTCGCTGCTGGTGAGCCGACCAGGGATCGGACACCTTCGTGAACGTGAAGGTCAACGGTTTGTGGTCCGTGAACGCGGTGAACGGCCTGCCTTCTAAGAAGTACCTGAAATGCCGGATTGCCAGATATAGTGCCAACAGCTCCCGGTCGAAAGCACTGTACTTGAGTTCGGGTGGTCGTAGGTGCTTGCTGAAGAACGCCAGGGGTTGCCAGCGACCTTCGATGAGCTGTTCCAGTACCCCACCGACTGATGTGTCGGATGCGTCCACCGTGAGGGCGGTCGGAACGTCCGTTCTGGGGTGCACCAGCATCGCGGCATCTGCCAAGGCTTCCTTGGCTTTAACGAAAGCGGCCGCGGCCTCCTCGTCCCAAGTAATGTCCTTGCCTTTACCCGACATCAGGGTGTACAAAGTGTGCATGATACGGGCTGCTGAGGGGAGGAAACGGTGGTAGAAGTTCACCATACCAACGAACTCCTGCAGGTCTTTGACCGTGTTGGGCCGGGCAAAGTGGCGGACCGCGTCTACCTTGGCGGGCAGAAGTGTTGCCCCGTCCTTGGTAATCCTGTGGCCCAGGAAGTCGATGGTATCGAGACCGAACTGGCATTTGGCCGGGTTGATCGTGAGGCCGAAATCACTCAGGCGGGAGCAGAGCTGGCGGAGGTGGGACAGATGCTCCTGACGACTACTGCTGGCTATAAGGATGATGTCCAGATAGATGAACGCAAAGTCCAGGTCGCGTACCACCGCATCCATTAGCCGCTGGAACGTCTGTGCGGCATTCCTCAAGCCGAACGGGGTGATGAGTGCTGTTTTGGGGATGTCTTCAGGGTGCACCGGGATTTGATGGTATCCCCGGACGAGGTCTACTTTAGAAAAGATTCTTGCCCCGTGCAGGTTTGCTGCAAAGTCCTGTATGTGTGGCACGGGGTAGCGGTCTAGAGTTGTAGCCTCGTTCAGTCTGCGGTAGTCGCCGCATGGTCTCCAACCCCCGGCTGCTTTGGGCACCATGTGCAGGGGGGAGGCCCATGGGCTGTTGGACCTCCGTACAATCCCCAATTCCTCAATCCTCTTGAACTCCTCCTTCGCCGGGCGGAGCTTTTCCGGGGGAAGCCTTCGTGCGGGGGCCTTGAGGGGTGGTCCCTGTGTCGGTATGTGGTGCTGAACCCCGTGTCTGGGCATGGCTGCCGTGAACTGCGGTGCCAGAATCGATGGAAAGTCCGCCAGGTTTCTGGTGAATTCGTTGTCCGACAGCGTGATGGAGTCCAGGTGTGGGGCCGGCAACTTGGCTTCACCCAGGGAGAACGTCTGGAAAGTCCCAGCATGTTCCAGTCTTTTCCCTTGCAAGTCGACCAGCAGGCTGTGAGCTCGCAAGAAGTCCGCCCCCAGGAGTGGTTGGGCCACCGCGGCCAGTGTGAAGTCCCACGTGAACCAGCTGGCACCGAACTGCAGCTGCACTGTGCGGGTGCCGTAGGTCCGTATCGTGCTGCCGTTTGCGGCCCTCAGGGTGGGTCCTGGCTTCCTGTTGCGGGTGTCGTACCCCGTTGGGGGCAAGACGCTGATTTCCACTCCGGTGTCGACCAAGAAGCGGCGTCCCGACTGTTTGTCCCAGACGTACAAGAGGCTGTCCTGGTGGCCAGCCGCCATAGTCATTAGCGGCAGCTGGCCCTGGCCCTGGCCCTTGCAGGGCGGGCGACAACGGCGGGCTTCTGTGCCCCACCGCTGGTGGTAGAAACACCACTGTTCACTGGCCTCCTCACTCCTGCCTCTGTGTTGTGTGCGCCTCCCTGCCGGGCCTGGTCTGGTCCACTGTTGGGCGCGTGGCCTGGTAACCTGACCGACGGATGCCACGCTCTCCCTCTTGGCTTTCCACAGCACGTCTGCCCGGGCCGCCACCTTCCGGGGGTCGCTGAAATCTGCGTCGGCCAGCAGCAGATGTATGTCCTCGGGCAGTTGCTCTAGGAACGCTTGCTTGAACATGAGGCAGGGCTTGTGTCCGTCAGCCAGGGCCAACATCTCGTTCATCAATGCTGACGGCAGTCTGTCTCCCAAACCGTCCAGGTGAAGCAGGCGGGCACCCCGCTCACGCCGTGAGAGGCCAAAGGTCCCAATGAGCAGCGCTTTGAATGCTTCATATTTGCCTTCTTCCGGGGGCAACTATGAAATCCGCAACCTGGGCGTCGGTCTCCTGGTCAAGGGCGCTCACCACGTGATAGTAACATGTGGAATCAGAAGATATCTGCCGAATGTGGAACTGGGCTTCTGCTTGGCTAAACCACACGCGTGGTCGCAGCGTCAAGAAAGTCGGCAGTTTCAGCGAAACTGCGTGAACAGATGAAGAGTCGGTCATCTTTGGTCCAAATCCCGTTTGGACCGTCGGGGTCACCAATGTAGCGATGTGCTACACGCAGCGCTGAAATAACAACACGCAGTCGGTAAGTCGTTTCGAGACTAGTTTATTCAAACTTCACGGCGCTGGCATTTAATCCCCAGCGCCCGCCCTCTCCGGGCGGGAATTACGTCGGAGGTGCATTACCAAGGTCTCTCCCCGCGCGCTGGCTATTTGTGAGCCGGTTCGCCTGCGCAGAAAGTGGGTCGCCACAGCATCAGATATGATCTCACAAGTGTGGATTGGGACAGGCTGTTTCTTGGCAAAGCTGTACTTTGAAGAGAACCAACCAGACAAGGTCTTACACTGCGAACAGTAGGATACTGAAGATTGTGGTAGAACAAAGAGATCTGGGAATACAGGTCCATAATTCATTAGAAGTGGTGTCACGGGTAGCTAGGGTCATAAAGAAAGCTTCTGGCCCACTGGCGTTCATAAATAAATCCGTATAAGTACAGGAGATGGGGTGTTATGTTGAAGTTATATAAGACGTTGGTGGGCCCTAATTTGGAGTATTGGGTGCAGTTTTGGTCACCTACCAAGAGGAAAAATGCAAATAAGGGTGAAAGAATACAGAGAAAATTTATAAGGATGTTGCTGGGTCTGGAGGAGAATTATATGGAAAGATTGAACAGGTTAGGTCTTTATTCCTTAAAATGTAGAAGGTTGAGAGGAGATTTGATTGAGGTATACAAAATTATGAGGGGTATAGATAGGGTAAATGCAAAGAGGCTTTTTTCCACTGAGGTTGGGTGGGACTACAACCAAAGGACATGGGTTAAGGCTAAAAAGTGAAAATTTTAAGGGGAACACGAGGGGGAACTTCTTCACAGAGAGGGTCAACAAAGGCAGTGCATGCAAGCTCAATTTCAGCGTTTAAGTGAGATTTGTACAACTACATGGATAGTAGTGTTATGGAGGGCTATGGTCCCTATAAAGGTCGATGGAAGTAGTCAGTGTACATTGTTTTGGCATGGACTAGATGGGCTGAAAGGCCTGTTTCTATTCTGTACTTTTTTATGGCTCTACAATGTTTCAAATTTAGTGCCTTCCATATAAACATGGGATTTGTTAACCCAGAATTCCTTCTGCTGGAAATCCATTAGCAATAGCAGAAGGGGAGAGAGGAGAACAAAACAGCTCTTCCTTCGAGTAAGAGAACATAAGACTGTTGCAGGGGGGCAATGGGAGGTGAACCCAAGTGCAGGACACAGGCACGGAGACTTGAAGCAGCGACAGACGTGGACATGACTAGGACCGGGAACCAGGACTTGGACTTGACTGGAACACAGAGCCAGGACTTGGACTCGATTGGAACACAGAGCCAGGACTTGGACTCGATTGGAACACAGAGCCAGGACTTGGACTCGATTGGAACACAGAGCCAGGACTTGGACTCGATTGGAACACAGAGCCAGGACTTGGACTCGATTGGAACACAGAGCCAGGACTTGGACTCGACTGGAACACAGAGCCAGGACTTGGACTCGATTGGAACACAGAGCCAGGACATGGACTCGATTGGAACACAGAGCCAGGACTTGGACTCGATTGGAACACAGAGCCAGGACTTGGACTCGATTGGAACACAGAGCCAGGACTTGGACTCGATTGGAACACAGAGCCAGGACTTGGACTCGACTGGAACACAGAGCCAGGACTTGGACTCGATTGGAACACAGAGCCAGGACTTGGACTCGACTGGAACACAGAGCCAGGACTTGGACTCGACTGGAACACAGAGCCTGGACTTGGACTCGACTGGAACACAGAGCCTGGACTTGGACTCGACTGGAACACAGAGCCTGGACTTGGACTCGACTGGAACACAGAGCCTGGACTTGGTCTGGGACTTGGACTTGACAAAACAAAACAACGACAGACCACTCGCATCTGGACACAAGACAACAAAAACAATGACAGACAATTCCTATTGTAGCACCGAGCAGTGGCAAACGGCCAGCAATACTCAGCCGAATACAAGATGACAATTAAAAAAAAGGGGGATCTTGACACAGAGAAGCTCATGAAGACGATCCCTTATTCTTGGTGATCCAAAGACGGTTCCTTATTGTTGGGGGCACAGAAGATGGGCTCTTATTCTTGCTGGCTCAGAAGGAGCATAGCCTCACTGCTGAGGTGACGAACCAGCTCTGAGTTGATGCAAGCCGGAGTTTTAATGGCACCGGTCCAGATGAAGATCAGGTGCCATAATCGGACCATGAGAGTACACCCCCCACCCCCCACCACCACTGGGAACCTCCAGGTGACCTAACAGGCTTACCCGAATTACCGATGACCAGGGCAGGTGGGAGGGTGGTTTGGCGGGAGGGTACTCTGATTAGCGAGAGTCTGTAAGACAGAGTTTGTGTCCGCCAGTCCGTTCTGTTGCAAGAGCGTAGGAAGAGAACCCAAGTACAGGACACAGGAATGGAGACTTGACGCAGCGACAGACTTGGACATGACTAGGACTCAGAGCCAGGATGGACTTGACTGGAACATAGAGCCAGGACTTGGAATTGACTGGAACACAGAGCCAGGACTTGGAATTGACTGGAACACAGAGCCAGGACTTGGAATTGACTGGAACGCGGAGCCAGGACTTGGAATTGACTGGAACACGGATCCAGGACTTGGACTTGACTGGAACGCGGAGCCAGGACTTGGACTTGACTGGAACACAGAGCCAGGACTTGGAATTGACTGGAACGCGGAGCCAGGACTTGGAATTGACTGGAACACAGAGCCAGGACTTGGAATTGACTGGAACGCGGAGCCAGGACTTGGAATTGACTGTAACACAGTGCCAGGACGGAATTGACTGGAACACAGAGACAAGACTTGGAATTGACTGGAACACAGAGCCAGGACATGGAATTGACTGGAACACAGAGCCAGGACGGAATTGACTGGAACACAGAGCCAGGACTTGGAATTGACTGGAACACGGAGCGTGGACTTGGAATTGACTGGAACACAGAGCCAGGACTTGGACTCGACTGGAACCAGAGCCTGGACTTGGACTCGACTGGAACACAGAGCCTGGACTTGGTCTGGGACTTGGACTTGACAAAACAAAACAACGACAGACCACTCGCATCTGGACACAAGACAACATAAACAATGACAGACAATTCCTATTGCAGCACCGAGCAGTGGCAAACGGCCAGCAATACTCAGCCGAATACAAGACGACAATTACAAACAAAGGGGATCTTGACACAGAGAAGCTCATGAAGACGATCCCTTATTCTTGGCAGCTCAGAAGACAGTCCCTTATTCTTGGTGATCCGAAGACGGTTCCTTATTGTTGGGGGCACAGAAGATGGGCTCTTATTCTTCGTGGCTCAGAAGGAGCATAGCCTCACTGCTGAGGTGACGAACCAGCTCTGAATTGATGCAAGCCGGAGTTTTAATGGCACCGGTCCAGATGAAGATCAGGTGCCATAATCGGACCATGAGAGCACACCCCCCCCCCCCAACCACTGGGAGCCTCCAGGTGACCTAACAGGCTTACCCGAATTACCGATGTCCAGGGCAGTTGGGAGGGTGTTTTGGCAGGAGGGTACTCTGATTAGCGAGAGTCTGTAAGACAGTGTTTGTGTCCGCCGGACCGTTCTGTTGCAAGAGCGTAGGAAGAGAACCCAAGTACAGGACACAGGAATGGAGACTTGACGCAGCGACAGACTTGGACATGACTAGGACTCAGAGCCAGGATGGACTTGACTGGAACATAGAGCCAGGACTTGGAATTGACTGGAACACAGAGCCAGGACTTGGAATTGACTGGAACACGGACCCAGGACTTCGAATTGACTGGAACACAGAGCCAGGACTTGGAATTGACTGGAACACGGAGCCAGGGCTTGGAATTGACTAGAACACAGAGCCAGGGCTTGGAATTGACTGGAACACGGAACAGGACTTGGAATTGACTGGAAGACAGAGCCAGGACGGACTTGACTGGAACACAGAGCCAGGACTTGGAATTGACTGGAACACGGAGCCAAGACTTGGGGTTCACTGGAACACAGAGCCAAGCCTTGGGGTTCACTGCAACACAGAGCCAGGACTTGGAATAGACTGGAACACGGAGCCAGGACTTGTAATTGACTGGAACACTGAGCCAGGACGGAATTGACTGGAACACAGAGCCAGGACGTGGAATTGACTGGAACACGGATCGTGGACTTGGAATTGACTGGAACACGGAGCTTGGACTTGGAATTGACTGGAACACAGAGCCAGGACGGACTTGACTGGACCACAGAGCCAGGACTTGGAATTGATTGGAACACGGGGCGAGGACTTGGAATTGATTGGAACACGGGGCGAGGACTTGGAATTGACTGGAACACGGAGCGAGGACTTGGAATTGACTGGAACACGGAGCCAGGACTTGGAATTGACTGGAACACGGAGCCAGGACTTGGAATTGACTGGAACACAGACCCAGGACTTGGAATTGACTGGAACACGGAGCCAGGACTTGGAATTGACTGGAACACGGAGCCAGGACTTGGAATTGACTGGAACACGGAGCGAGGACTTGGAATTGACTGGAACACGGAGCGAGGACTTGGAATTGACTAGAACACGTAGCCAGGACTTGGAATTGACTGGAACACGGAGCGTGGACTTGGAATTGACTGGAACACGGAGCGTGGACTTGGAATTGACTGGAACACGGAGCCAGGACTTGGAATTGACTGGAACACGGAACCAGGACGGAATTGACTGGAACACAGAGCCAGGACTTGGAATTGACTGGAACACAGAGCCTGGACTTGGACTCGACTGGAACACAGAGCCAGGACTTGGACTCGACTGGAACACAGAGCCTGGACTTGGACTCGACTGGAACACAGAGCCTGGACTTGGACTCGACTGGAACACAGAGCCTGGACTTGGACTCGACTGGAACACAGAGCCTGGACTTGGTCTGGGACTTGGACTTGACAAAACAAAACAACGACAGACCACTCGCATCTGGACACAAGACAACAAAAACAATGACAGACAATTCCTATTGTAGCACCGAGCAGTGGCAAACGGCCAGCAATACTCAGCCGAATACAAGATGACAATTAAAAAAAAGGGGGATCTTGACACAGAGAAGCTCATGAAGACGATCCCTTATTCTTGGTGATCCAAAGACGGTTCCTTATTGTTGGGGGCACAGAAGATGGGCTCTTATTCTTGCTGGCTCAGAAGGAGCAGAGCCTCACTGCTGAGGTGACGAAACAGCTCTGAGTTGATGCAAGCCGGAGTTTTAATGGCACCGGTCCAGATGAAGATCAGGTGCCATAATCGGACCATGAGAGTACACCCCCCCCCCCCCCCACCACCACCACTGGGAGCCTCCAGGTGACCTAACAGGCTTACCCGAATTACCGATGACCAGGGCAGGTGGGAGGGTGGTTTGGCGGGAGGGTACTCTGATTAGCGAGAGTCTGTAAGACAGAGTTTGTGTCCGCCAGTCCGTTCTGTTGCAAGAGCGTAGGAAGAGAACCCAAGTACAGGACACAGGAATGGAGACTTGACGCAGCGACAGACTTGGACATGACTAGGACTCAGAGCCAGGATGGACTTGACTGGAACATAGAGCCAGGACTTGGAATTGACTGGAACACAGAGCCAGGACTTGGAATTGACTGGAACACAGACCCAGGACTTGGAATTGACTGGAACACGGAGCCAGGACTTGGAATTGACTGGAACACGGAGCCAGGACTTGGAATTGACTGGAACACGGAGCGAGGACTTGGAATTGACTGGAACACGGAGCGAGGACTTGGAATTGACTAGAACACGTAGCCAGGACTTGGAATTGACTGGAACACGGAGCGTGGACTTGGAATTGACTGGAACACGGAGCGTGGACTTGGAATTGACTGGAACACGGAGCCAGGACTTGGAATTGACTGGAACACGGAACCAGGACGGAATTGACTGGAACACAGAGCCAGGACTTGGAATTGACTGGAACACAGAGCCTGGACTTGGACTCGACTGGAACACAGAGCCAGGACTTGGACTCGACTGGAACACAGAGCCTGGACTTGGACTCGACTGGAACACAGAGCCTGGACTTGGACTCGACTGGAACACAGAGCCTGGACTTGGACTCGACTGGAACACAGAGCCTGGACTTGGTCTGGGACTTGGACTTGACAAAACAAAACAACGACAGACCACTCGCATCTGGACACAAGACAACAAAAACAATGACAGACAATTCCTATTGTAGCACCGAGCAGTGGCAAACGGCCAGCAATACTCAGCCGAATACAAGATGACAATTAAAAAAAAGGGGGATCTTGACACAGAGAAGCTCATGAAGACGATCCCTTATTCTTGGTGATCCAAAGACGGTTCCTTATTGTTGGGGGCACAGAAGATGGGCTCTTATTCTTGCTGGCTCAGAAGGAGCAGAGCCTCACTGCTGAGGTGACGAAACAGCTCTGAGTTGATGCAAGCCGGAGTTTTAATGGCACCGGTCCAGATGAAGATCAGGTGCCATAATCGGACCATGAGAGTACACCCCCCCCCCCACCACCACCACTGGGAGCCTCCAGGTGACCTAACAGGCTTACCCGAATTACCGATGACCAGGGCAGGTGGGAGGGTGGTTTGGCGGGAGGGTACTCTGATTAGCGAGAGTCTGTAAGACAGAGTTTGTGTCCGCCAGTCCGTTCTGTTGCAAGAGCGTAGGAAGAGAACCCAAGTACAGGACACAGGAATGGAGACTTGACGCAGCGACAGACTTGGACATGACTAGGACTCAGAGCCAGGATGGACTTGACTGGAACATAGAGCCAGGACTTGGAATTGACTGGAACACAGAGCCAGGACTTGGAATTGACTGGAACACAGAGCCAGGACTTGGAATTGACTGGAACGCGGAGCCAGGACTTGGAATTGACTGGAACACGGATCCAGGACTTGGACTTGACTGGAACGCGGAGCCAGGACTTGGACTTGACTGGAACACAGAGCCAGGACTTGGAATTGACTGGAACGCGGAGCCAGGACTTGGAATTGACTGGAACACAGAGCCAGGACTTGGAATTGACTGGAACGCGGAGCCAGGACTTGGAATTGACTGTAACACAGTGCCAGGACGGAATTGACTGGAACACAGAGACAAGACTTGGAATTGACTGGAACACAGAGCCAGGACATGGAATTGACTGGAACACAGAGCCAGGACGGAATTGACTGGAACACAGAGCCAGGACTTGGAATTGACTTGAACACGGAGCGTGGACTTGGAATTGACTGGAACACAGAGCCAGGACTTGGACTCGACTGGAACCAGAGCCTGGACTTGGACTCGACTGGAACACAGAGCCTGGACTTGGTCTGGGACTTGGACTTGACAAAACAAAACAACGACAGACCACTCGCATCTGGACACAAGACAACAAAAACAATGACAGACAATCCCTATTGCAGCACCGAGCAGTGGCAAACGGCCAGCAATACTCAGCCGAATACAAGACGACAATTACAAACAAAGGGGATCTTGACACAGAGAAGCTCATGAAGACGATCCCTTATTCTTGGTGATCCGAAGACGGTTCCTTATTGTTGGGGGCACAGAAGATGGGCTCTTATTCTTCGTGGCTCAGAAGGAGCATAGCCTCACTGCTGAGGTGACGAACCAGCTCTGAGTTGATGCAAGCCGGAGTTTTAATGGCACCGGTCCAGATGAAGATCAGGTGCCATAATCGGACCATGAGAGCACACCCCCCCCCCCCCCAACCACTGGGAGCCTCCAGGTGACCTAACAGGCTTACCCGAATTACCGATGTCCAGGGCAGTTGGGAGGGTGTTTTGGCAGGAGGATACTCTGATTAGCGAGAGTCTGTAAGACAGTGTTTGTGTCCGCCGGACCGTTCTGTTGCAAGAGCGTAGGAAGAGAACCCAAGTACAGGACACAGGAATGGAGACTTGACGCAGCGACAGACTTGGACATGACTAGGACTCAGAGCCAGGATGGACTTGACTGGAACATAGAGCCAGGACTTGGAATAGACTGGAACACAGAGCCAGGACTTGGAATTGACTGGAACACGGACCCAGGACTTCGAATTGACTGGAACACAGAGCCAGGACTTGGAATTGACTGGAACACGGACCCAGGACTTGGAATTGACTGGAACACAGAGCCAGGACTTGAAATTGACTGGAACACGGAGCCAGTGCCTGGAATTGACTAGAACACAGAGCCAGGGCTTGGAATTGACTGGAACACAGAGCCAGGACTTGGAATTGACTGGAACACAGTGCCAGGACTTGGAATTGACTGGAACACAGAGCCAGAACTTGGAACCGACAGGAACACGGAGCCAGGACTTGGAATTGACTGGAACACAGAGCCACGGCTTGGAAATGACAGGAACACGGAGCCAAGACTTGGAATTGTCTGGAACACGGAGGCAGGACTTGGAATCGACTGGAACACAGAGCCAGGACTTGGAATTGACTGGAACACAGAGCCAGGACTTGGAATTGACTGGAACACAGAGCCAGGACTTGGAATTGACTGGAACACAGAGCCAGGACTTGGAATTGACTGGAACACAGAGCCAGGGCTTGGAACCGACAGGAACACGGAGACAGGACTTGGAATTGACTGGAACACAGAGCCAGGACTTGAAATTGACTGGAACACGGAGCCAGTGCCTGGAATTGACTAGAACACAGAGCCAGGGCTTGGAATTGACTGGAACACAGAGCCAGGACTTGGAATTGACTGGAACACAGTGCCAGGACTTGGAATTGACTGGAACACAGAGCCAGAACTTGGAACCGACAGGAACACGGAGCCAGGACTTGGAATTGACTGGAACACAGAGCCACGACTTGGAATTGACTGGAACGCGGAGCCAGGACTTGGAATTGACTGTAACACAGTGCCAGGACGGAATTGACTGGAACACAGAGACAAGACTTGGAATTGACTGGAACACAGAGCCAGGACATGGAATTGACTGGAACACAGAGCCAGGACGGAATTGACTGGAACACAGAGCCAGGACTTGGAATTGACTGGAACACGGAGCGTGGACTTGGAATTGACTGGAACACAGAGCCAGGACTTGGACTCGACTGGAACCAGAGCCTGGACTTGGACTCGACTGGAACACAGAGCCTGGACTTGGTCTGGGACTTGGACTTGACAAAACAAAACAACGACAGACCACTCGCATCTGGACACAAGACAACAAAAACAATGACAGACAATTCCTATTGCAGCACCGAGCAGTGGCAAACGGCCAGCAATACTCAGCCGAATACAAGACGACAATTACAAACAAAGGGGATCTTGACACAGAGAAGCTCATGAAGACGATCCCTTATTCTTGGCAGCTCAGAAGACAGTCCCTTATTCTTGGTGATCCGAAGACGGTTCCTTATTGTTGGGGGCACAGAAGATGGGCTCTTATTCTTCGTGGCTCAGAAGGAGCATAGCCTCACTGCTGAGGTGACGAACCAGCTCTGAGTTGATGCAAGCCGGAGTTTTAATGGCACCGGTCCAGATGAAGATCAGGTGCCATAATCGGACCATGAGAGCACACCCCCCCCCCAACCACTGGGAGCCTCCAGGTGACCTAACAGGCTTACCCGAATTACCGATGACCAGGGCAGGTGGGAGGGTGGTTTGGCAGGAGGGTACTCTGATTAGCGAGAGTCTGTAAGACAGAGTTTGTGTCCGCCGGACCGTTCTGTTGCAAGAGCGTAGGATGCGAACCCAAGTACAGGACACAGGAATGGAGACTTGACGCAGCGACAGACTTGGACATGACTAGGACTCAGAGCCAGGATGGACTTGACTGGAACATAGAGCCAGGACTTGGAATTGACTGGAACACAGAGCCAGGACTTGGAATTGACTGGAACACGGACCCAGGACTTCGAATTGACTGGAACACAGAGCCAGGACTTGGAATTGACTGGAACACGGAGCCAGGGCTTGGAATTGACTAGAACACAGAGCCAGGGCTTGGAATTGACTGGAACACGGAGCCAGGACTTGGAATTGACTGGAAGACAGAGCCAGGACGGACTTGACTGGAACACAGAGCCAGGACTTGGAATTGACTGGAACACGGAGCCAAGACTTGGGGTTCACTGGAACACAGAGCCAAGCCTTGGGGTTCACTGGAACACAGAGCCAGGACTTGGAATAGACTGGAACACGGAGCCAGGACTTGTAATTGACTGGAACACTGAGCCAGGACGGAATTGACTGGAACACAGAGCCAGGACGTGGAATTGACTGGAACACGGGGCGAGGACTTGGAATTGATTGGAACACGGGGCGAGGACTTGGAATTGACTGGAACACGGAGCGAGGACTTGGAATTGACTGGAACACGGAGCCAGGACTTGGAATTGACTGGAACACGGAGCCAGGACTTGGAATTGACTGGAACACAGACCCAGGACTTGGAATTGACTGGAACACGGAGCCAGGACTTGGAATTGACTGGAACACGGAGCCAGGACTTGGAATTGACTGGAACACGGAGCGAGGACTTGGAATTGACTGGAACACGGAGCGAGGACTTGGAATTGACTAGAACACGTAGCCAGGACTTGGAATTGACTGGAACACGGAGCGTGGACTTGGAATTGACTGGAACACGGAGCGTGGACTTGGAATTGACTGGAACACGGAGCCAGGACTTGGAATTGACTGGAACACGGAACCAGGACGGAATTGACTGGAACACAGAGCCAGGACTTGGAATTGACTGGAACACAGAGCCTGGACTTGGACTCGACTGGAACACAGAGCCAGGACTTGGACTCGACTGGAACACAGAGCCTGGACTTGGACTCGACTGGAACACAGAGCCTGGACTTGGACTCGACTGGAACACAGAGCCTGGACTTGGACTCGACTGGAACACAGAGCCTGGACTTGGTCTGGGACTTGGACTTGACAAAACAAAACAACGACAGACCACTCGCATCTGGACACAAGACAACAAAAACAATGACAGACAATTCCTATTGTAGCACCGAGCAGTGGCAAACGGCCAGCGATACTCAGCCGAATACAAGATGACAATTAAAAAAAAGGGGGATCTTGACACAGAGAAGCTCATGAAGACGATCCCTTATTCTTGGTGATCCAAAGACGGTTCCTTATTGTTGGGGGCACAGAAGATGGGCTCTTATTCTTGCTGGCTCAGAAGGAGCAGAGCCTCACTGCTGAGGTGACGAAACAGCTCTGAGTTGATGCAAGCCGGAGTTTTAATGGCACCGGTCCAGATGAAGATCAGGTGCCATAATCGGACCATGAGAGTACACCCCCCCCCCCCCACCACCACCACTGGGAGCCTCCAGGTGACCTAACAGGCTTACCCGAATTACCGATGACCAGGGCAGGTGGGAGGGTGGTTTGGCGGGAGGGTACTCTGATTAGCGAGAGTCTGTAAGACAGAGTTTGTGTCCGCCAGTCCGTTCTGTTGCAAGAGCGTAGGAAGAGAACCCAAGTACAGGACACAGGAATGGAGACTTGACGCAGCGACAGACTTGGACATGACTAGGACTCAGAGCCAGGATGGACTTGACTGGAACATAGAGCCAGGACTTGGAATTGACTGGAACACAGAGCCAGGACTTGGAATTGACTGGAACACGGACCCAGGACTTCGAATTGACTGGAACACAGAGCCAGGACTTGGAATTGACTGGAACACGGACCCAGGACTTGGAATTGACTGGAACACAGAGCCAGGACTTGAAATTGACTGGAACACGGAGCCAGTGCCTGGAATTGACTAGAACACAGAGCCAGGGCTTGGAATTGACTGGAACACAGAGCCAGGACTTGGAATTGACTGGAACACAGTGCCAGGACTTGGAATTGACTGGAACACAGAGCCAGGACTTGGAATTGACTGGAACACAGAGCCAGGACTTGGAATTGACTGGAACACAGAGCCAGGACTTGGAATTGACTGGAACACAGAGCCAGGACTTGGAATTGACTGGAACACAGAGCCAGGACTTGAAATTGACTGGAACACGGAGCCAGTGCCTGGAATTGACTAGAACACAGAGCCAGGGCTTGGAATTGACTGGAACACAGAGCCAGGACTTGGAATTGACTGGAACACAGTGCCAGGACTTGGAATTGACTGGAACACAGAGCCAGAACTTGGAACCGACAGGAACACGGAGCCAGGACTTGGAATTGACTGGAACACAGAGCCACGACTTGGAAATGACTGGAACACGGAGCCAAGACTTGGAATTGTCTGGAACACAGAGCCAGGACTTGGAATTGACTGGAACACAGAGCCAGGGCTTGGAACCGACAGGAACACGGAGCCAGGACTTGGAATTGACTGGAACACAGAGCCAGGACTTGGAATTGACTGGAACACGGAGCGTGGACTTGGACTTGACTGGAACACTAAGCCAGGACTTGGAATTGACTGGAACACGGAGCCAGGACTTGGAATTGACTGGAAGACAGAGCCAGGACGGACTTGACTGGAACACAGAGCCAGGACTTGGAATTGACTGGAACACGGAGCCAAGACTTGGGGTTCACTGGAACACAGAGCCAAGACTTGGGGTTCACTGGAACACAGAGCCAGGACTTGGAATTGACTGGAACACGGAGCCAGGACTTGTAATTGACTGGAACACTGAGCCAGGACTTGGAATTGACTGGAACACAGAGCCAGGACGGAATTGACTGGAACACAGAGCCAGGACTTGGAATTGACTGGAACACGGATCGTGGACTTGGAATTGACTGGAACACGGAGCTTGGACTTGGAATTGACTGGAACACAGAGCCAGGACGGACTTGACTGGACCACAGAGCCAGGACTTGGAATTGACTGGAACACAAAGCCAGGACTTGGACTCGACTGGAACACAGAGCCAGGACTTGGACTCGACTGGAACACAGAGCCAGGACTTGGAATTGATTGGAACACGGGGCGAGGTCTTGGAATTGATTGGAACACGGGGCGAGGACTTGGAATTGACTGGAACACGGAGCCAGGACTTGGAATTGACTGGAACACGGAGCCAGGACTTGGAATTGACTGGTACACGGAGCCAGGACTTGGAATTGACTGGAACACGGAGCCAAGACTTGGAATGGTCTGGAACACAGAGGCAGGACTTGGAATCGACTGGAACACAGAGCCAGGACTTGGAATTGACTGGAACACAGAACCAGGGCTTGGAACCGACAGGAACACGGAGCCAGGACTTGGAATTGACAGGAACACAGAGCCAGGACTTGGAGTTAACTGGAACACGGAGCGTGGACTTGGACTTGACTGGAACTCTAAGCCAGGACTTGGAATTGACTGGAACACGGAGCCAGGACTTGGAATTGACTGGAAGACAGAGCCAGGACGGACTTGACTGGAACACAGAGCCAGGACTTGTAATTGACTGGAACACGGAGCCAAGACTTGGGGTTCACTGGAACACAGAGCCAAGACTAGGGGTTCACTGGAACACAGAGCCAGGACTTGGAATATACTGGAACACGGAGCCAGGACTTGTAATTGACTGGAACACTGAGCCAGGACTTGGAATTGACTGGAACACAGAGCCAGGACGGAATTGACTGGAACACAGAGCCAGGACTTGGAATTGACTGGAACACGGATCGTGGACTTGGAATTGACTGGAACACGGAGCTTGGACTTGGAATTGACTGGAACACAGAGCCAGGACGGACTTGACTGGACCACAGAGCCAGGACTTGGAATTGACTGGAACACAGAGCCAGGACTTGGACTCGACTGGAACACAGAGCCAGGACTTGGACTCGACTGGAACACAGAGCCAGGACTTGGAATTGATTGGAACACGGGGCGAGGACTTGGAATTGATTGGAACACGGGGCGAGGACTTGGAATTGACTGGAACACGGAGCGAGGACTTGGAATTGACTGGAACACGGAGCCAGGACTTGGAATTGACTGGAACACGGAGCCAGGACTTGGAATTGACTGGAACACGGAGCGAGGACTTGGAATTGACTGGAACACGGAGCCAGGACTTGGAATTGACTGGAACACGGAGCGAGGACTTGGAATTGACTGGAACACGGAGCGAGGACTTGGAATTGACTAGAACACGTAGCCAGGACTTGGAATTGACTGGATCACGGAGCGTGGACTTGGAATTGACTGGAACACGGAGCCAAGACTTGGAATGGTCTGGAACACAGAGCCAAGACTTGGAATGGTCTGGAACACAGAGGCAGGGCTTGGAACCGACAGGAACACGGAGCCAGGACTTGGAATTGACAGGATCACAGAGCCAGGACTTGGAATTGACTGGAACACGGAGCGTGGACTTGGACTTGACTGGAACTCTAAGCCAGGACTTGGAATTGACTGGAACACGGAGCCAGGACTTGGAATTGACTGGAAGACAGAGCCAGGACGGACTTGACTGGAACACAGAGCCAGGACTTGGAATTGACTGGAACACAGAGCGTGGACTTGGAATTGACTGGAACACGGAGCGTGGTCTTGGAATTGACTGGAACACGGAGCCAGGACTTGGAATTGACTGGAACACGGAACCAGGACGGAATTGACTGGAACACAGAGCCAGGACTTGGAATTTACTGGAACACAGAGCGTGGACTTGGAATTGACTGGAACACGGAGCTTGGACTTGGAATTGACTGGAACACGGAGCCTGGACTTGGAATTGACTGGAACACGGAGCCAATACTTGGAATTGACAGGAACACAGAGCCAGGACTTGGACTCGACTGGAACACAGAGCCTGGACTTGGATTCGACTGGAACACAGAGCCTGGACTTGGTCTGCGACTTGGACTTGACAAAACAAAACAACGACAGACCACTCGCATCTGGACACAAGACAACAAAAACAATGAGAGACAATTCCTATTGCAGCACCGAGCAGTGGCAAACGGCCAGCAATACTCAGCCGAATACAAGACGACAATTACAAACAAAGGGGATCTTGACACAGAGAAGCTCATGAAGACGATCCCTTATTCTTGGCAGCTCAGAAGACAGTCCCTTATTCTTGGTGATCCGAAGACGGTTCCTTATTGTTGGGGGCACAGAAGATGGGCTCTTATTCTTGGTGGCTCAGAAGGAGCATAGCCTCACTGCTGAGGTGACGAACCAGCTCTGAGTTGATGCAAGCCGGAGTTTTAATGGCACCGGTCCAGATGAAGATCAGGTGCCATAATCGGACCATGAGCGTACCCCACCCCCCCAACCACTGGGAGCCTCCAGGTGACCTAACAGGCTTACCCGAATTACCGATGACCAGGGCAGGTGGGAGGGTGGTTTGGCAAGAGGGTACTCTGATTAGCGAGAGTCTGTAAGACAGAGTTTGTGTCCGCCGGACCGTTCTGTTGCAAGAGCGTAGGAAGCGAACCCAAGTACAGGACACAGGAATGGAGACTTGACGCAGCGACAGACTTGAACATGACTAGGACTCAGAGCCAGGATGGACTAGACTGGAACATAGAGCCAGGACTTGGAATTGACTGGAACACAGAGCCAGGACTTGGAATTGACTGGAACACAGAGCCAGGACTTGGAAATGACTGGAACTCAGAGCCAGGACGGAATTGACTGGAATACAGAGCCAGGACTTGGAACTGACTGGAACACAGAGCCCGGACTTGGAATTGACTGGAACACGGAGCTTGGGCTTGGAATTGACTGGCACACGGAGCCTGGACTTCGAATTGACTGAAACACGGAGCCAAGACTTGGACCTGACTGGAACACGGAGCCAGTTCTTGGAATTGACTGGAACACGAAGCCAAGACTTGGGGTTCACTGGAACACGGAGCCAAGACTTGGGGTTCACTGGAACACAGAGCCAGGACTTGGAATAGACTGGAACACGGAGCCAGGACTTGGAATTGACTGGAACATTGAGCCAGGACTTCGAATTGACTGAAACACGGAGCCAAGACTTGGACCTGACTGGAACACGGAGCCAAGACTTGGGGTTCACTGGAACACAGAGCCAGGACTTGGAATTGACTGGAACACGGAGCCAAGACTTGGGGTTCACTGGAACACGGAGCCAAGACTTGGGGTTCACTGGAACACAGAGCCAGGACTTGAAATAGACTGGAACACGGAGCCAGGACTTGGAATTGACTGGAACACTGAGCCAGGACTTGGAATTGACTGGAACACAGAGCCAGGACTTGGAATTGTCTGGAACACGGATCGTGGACATGGAATTGACTGGAACAAGGAGCTTGGACTTGGAATTGACTGGAAGACAGAGCCAGGACGGACTTGACTGGACCACAGAGCCAGTACTTGGAATTGACTGGAACACCGAGCCAGGACTTGGACTCGGCTGGAACACGGAGCCAGGACTTGGAATTGACTGGAACACAGAGCCAGGACTTGGAATTGTCTGGAACACGGAGCGTGGACTTGGAATTGACTGGAACACGGAGCCATGACTTGGAATTGACTGGAACACGGAACCAGGACGGAATTGACTGGAACACAGAGCCAGGACTTGGAATTGACTGGAACACGGAGCGTGGATTTGGAATTGACTGGAACACGGAACTTGGACTTGGAATTGACTGGAACACGGAGCCTGGACTTGGAATTGACTGGAACACGGAGCCAAGACTTGGAATTGACAGGAACACGGAGCCAGGACTTGGACTCAACTGGAACACAGAGCCAGGACTTGGACTCGACTGGAACACAGTGCCTGGACTTGGACTCGACTGGAACACAGAGCCTGGACTTGGTCTGGGACTTGGACTTGACAAAACAAAACAACGACAGACCACTCGCATCTGGACACAACACAACAAAAGCAATGACAGACAATTCCTATTGCAGCACCGAGCAGTGGCAAACGGCCAGCAATACTCAGCCGAATACAAGACGACAATATCAAACAAAGGGGATCTTGACACAGAGAAGCTCATGAAGACGATCCCTTATTCTTGGCAGCTCAGAAGATAGTCCCTTATTCTTGGTGATCCGAAGACGGTTCCTTATTGTTGGGGGCACAGAAGATGGGCTCTTATTCTTGGTGGCTCAGAAGGAGCATAGCCTCACTGCTGAGGTGACGAACCAGCTCTGAGTTGATGCAAGCCGGAGTTTTAATGGCACCGGTCCAGATGAAGATCAGGTGCCATAATCGGACCATGAGAGTACCCCCCCCCCCCAACCACTGGGAGCCTCCAGGTGACCTAACAGGCTTACCCGAATTACCGATGACCAGGGCAGGTGGGAGGGTGGTTTGGCAGGAGGGTACTCTGATTAGCGAGAGTCTGTAAGACAGAGTTTGTGTCCGCCGGACCGTTCTGTTGCAAGAGCGTAGGATGCGAACCCAAGTACAGGACACAGGAATGGAGACTTAACGCAGCGACAGACTTGGACATGACTAGGACTCAGAGCCAGGATGGACTTGACTGGAACATAGAGCCAGGACTTGGAATTGACTGGAACACAGAGCCAGGACTTGGAATTGACTGGAACACGGACCCAGGACTTCGAATTGACTGGAACACAGAGCCAGGACTTGGAATTGACTGGAACACGGAGCCAGGGCTTGGAATTGACTAGAACACAGAGCCAGGACTTGGAACTGACTGGAACACAGAGCCAGGACTTGGAACTGACTGGAACACAGAGCCAGGACTTGGAATTGACTGGAACACGGAGCGTGGACTTGGAATTGACTGGAACACGGAGCGTGGACTTCGAATTGACTGGAACACAGAGCCAGGACTTGGAATTGACTGGAACACGGAGCCAGGGCTTGGAATTGACTAGAACACAGAGCCAGGACTTGGAACTGACTGGAACACAGAGCCAGGACTTGGAACTGACTGGAACACAGAGCCAGGACTTGGAATTGACTGGAACACGGAGCGTGGACTTGGAATTGACTGGAACACGGAGCCTGGACTTGGAATGGACTGGAACACGGAGCCAGGACTTGGAATGGACTGGAACACAGAGCCAGGACTTGGACCTGACTGGAACACAGAGCCAGGAGTTGGAATTGACTGGAACTCCGAGCCAGGACTTGGAATTGACTGGAGCACAGAGCCAGGACTTGGAATTGACTGGAACACGGAGCCAGGACTTGGAATTGACTGGAACACAGAGCCAGGACTTGAAATTGAATGGAACACAGAGCCAGGACTTGGAATTGACTGGAATACAGAGCCAGGACGGATTTGACTGGAACACAGAGCCAGGACTTGGAATTGACTGGAACACAGAGCCAGGACTTGGAATTGACTGGAACACAGAGCCAGAACTTGTAACTGACTGGAACACAGAGCCAGGGCTTGGAATTGACTGGAACACGGTGCCAGGACTTGGAATTGACTGGAACACGGAGCCAGGACTTGGAATTGACAGGAACACAGAGCCAGGACTTGGAGTTAACTGGAACACGGAGCGTGGACTTGGACTTGACTGGAACTCTAAGCCAGGACTTGGAATTGACTGGAACACGGAGCCAGGACTTGGAATTGACTGGAAGACAGAGCCAGGACGGACTTGACTGGAACACAGAGCCAGGACTTGTAATTGACTGGAACACGGAGCCAAGACTTGGGGTTCACTGGAACACAGAGCCAAGACTAGGGGTTCACTGGAACACAGAGCCAGGACTTGGAATATACTGGAACACGGAGCCAGGACTTGTAATTGACTGGAACACTGAGCCAGGACTTGGAATTGACTGGAACACAGAGCCAGGACGGAATTGACTGGAACACAGAGCCAGGACTTGGAATTGACTGGAACACGGATCGTGGACTTGGAATTGACTGGAACACGGAGCTTGGACTTGGAATTGACTGGAACACAGAGCCAGGACGGACTTGACTGGACCACAGAGCCAGGACTTGGAATTGACTGGAACACAGAGCCAGGACTTGGACTCGACTGGAACACAGAGCCAGGACTTGGACTCGACTGGAACACAGAGCCAGGACTTGGAATTGATTGGAACACGGGGCGAGGACTTGGAATTGATTGGAACACGGGGCGAGGACTTGGAATTGACTGGAACACGGAGCGAGGACTTGGAATTGACTGGAACACGGAGCCAGGACTTGGAATTGACTGGAACACGGAGCCAGGACTTGGAATTGACTGGAACACGGAGCGAGGACTTGGAATTGACTGGAACACGGAGCCAGGACTTGGAATTGACTGGAACACGGAGCGAGGACTTGGAATTGACTGGAACACGGAGCGAGGACTTGGAATTGACTAGAACACGTAGCCAGGACTTGGAATTGACTGGATCACGGAGCGTGGACTTGGAATTGACTGGAACACGGAGCCAAGACTTGGAATGGTCTGGAACACAGAGCCAAGACTTGGAATGGTCTGGAACACAGAGGCAGGGCTTGGAACCGACAGGAACACGGAGCCAGGACTTGGAATTGACAGGATCACAGAGCCAGGACTTGGAATTGACTGGAACACGGAGCGTGGACTTGGACTTGACTGGAACTCTAAGCCAGGACTTGGAATTGACTGGAACACGGAGCCAGGACTTGGAATTGACTGGAAGACAGAGCCAGGACGGACTTGACTGGAACACAGAGCCAGGACTTGGAATTGACTGGAACACAGAGCGTGGACTTGGAATTGACTGGAACACGGAGCGTGGTCTTGGAATTGACTGGAACACGGAGCCAGGACTTGGAATTGACTGGAACACGGAACCAGGACGGAATTGACTGGAACACAGAGCCAGGACTTGGAATTTACTGGAACACAGAGCGTGGACTTGGAATTGACTGGAACACGGAGCTTGGACTTGGAATTGACTGGAACACGGAGCCTGGACTTGGAATTGACTGGAACACGGAGCCAATACTTGGAATTGACAGGAACACAGAGCCAGGACTTGGACTCGACTGGAACACAGAGCCTGGACTTGGATTCGACTGGAACACAGAGCCTGGACTTGGTCTGCGACTTGGACTTGACAAAACAAAACAACGACAGACCACTCGCATCTGGACACAAGACAACAAAAACAATGAGAGACAATTCCTATTGCAGCACCGAGCAGTGGCAAACGGCCAGCAATACTCAGCCGAATACAAGACGACAATTACAAACAAAGGGGATCTTGACACAGAGAAGCTCATGAAGACGATCCCTTATTCTTGGCAGCTCAGAAGACAGTCCCTTATTCTTGGTGATCCGAAGACGGTTCCTTATTGTTGGGGGCACAGAAGATGGGCTCTTATTCTTGGTGGCTCAGAAGGAGCATAGCCTCACTGCTGAGGTGACGAACCAGCTCTGAGTTGATGCAAGCCGGAGTTTTAATGGCACCGGTCCAGATGAAGATCAGGTGCCATAATCGGACCATGAGCGTACCCCACCCCCCCAACCACTGGGAGCCTCCAGGTGACCTAACAGGCTTACCCGAATTACCGATGACCAGGGCAGGTGGGAGGGTGGTTTGGCAAGAGGGTACTCTGATTAGCGAGAGTCTGTAAGACAGAGTTTGTGTCCGCCGGACCGTTCTGTTGCAAGAGCGTAGGAAGCGAACCCAAGTACAGGACACAGGAATGGAGACTTGACGCAGCGACAGACTTGAACATGACTAGGACTCAGAGCCAGGATGGACTAGACTGGAACATAGAGCCAGGACTTGGAATTGACTGGAACACAGAGCCAGGACTTGGAATTGACTGGAACACAGAGCCAGGACTTGGAAATGACTGGAACTCAGAGCCAGGACGGAATTGACTGGAATACAGAGCCAGGACTTGGAACTGACTGGAACACAGAGCCCGGACTTGGAATTGACTGGAACACGGAGCTTGGGCTTGGAATTGACTGGCACACGGAGCCTGGACTTCGAATTGACTGAAACACGGAGCCAAGACTTGGACCTGACTGGAACACGGAGCCAGTTCTTGGAATTGACTGGAACACGAAGCCAAGACTTGGGGTTCACTGGAACACGGAGCCAAGACTTGGGGTTCACTGGAACACAGAGCCAGGACTTGGAATAGACTGGAACACGGAGCCAGGACTTGGAATTGACTGGAACATTGAGCCAGGACTTCGAATTGACTGAAACACGGAGCCAAGACTTGGACCTGACTGGAACACGGAGCCAAGACTTGGGGTTCACTGGAACACAGAGCCAGGACTTGGAATTGACTGGAACACGGAGCCAAGACTTGGGGTTCACTGGAACACGGAGCCAAGACTTGGGGTTCACTGGAACACAGAGCCAGGACTTGAAATAGACTGGAACACGGAGCCAGGACTTGGAATTGACTGGAACACTGAGCCAGGACTTGGAATTGACTGGAACACAGAGCCAGGACTTGGAATTGTCTGGAACACGGATCGTGGACATGGAATTGACTGGAACAAGGAGCTTGGACTTGGAATTGACTGGAAGACAGAGCCAGGACGGACTTGACTGGACCACAGAGCCAGTACTTGGAATTGACTGGAACACCGAGCCAGGACTTGGACTCGGCTGGAACACGGAGCCAGGACTTGGAATTGACTGGAACACAGAGCCAGGACTTGGAATTGTCTGGAACACGGAGCGTGGACTTGGAATTGACTGGAACACGGAGCCATGACTTGGAATTGACTGGAACACGGAACCAGGACGGAATTGACTGGAACACAGAGCCAGGACTTGGAATTGACTGGAACACGGAGCGTGGATTTGGAATTGACTGGAACACGGAACTTGGACTTGGAATTGACTGGAACACGGAGCCTGGACTTGGAATTGACTGGAACACGGAGCCAAGACTTGGAATTGACAGGAACACGGAGCCAGGACTTGGACTCAACTGGAACACAGAGCCAGGACTTGGACTCGACTGGAACACAGTGCCTGGACTTGGACTCGACTGGAACACAGAGCCTGGACTTGGTCTGGGACTTGGACTTGACAAAACAAAACAACGACAGACCACTCGCATCTGGACACAACACAACAAAAGCAATGACAGACAATTCCTATTGCAGCACCGAGCAGTGGCAAACGGCCAGCAATACTCAGCCGAATACAAGACGACAATATCAAACAAAGGGGATCTTGACACAGAGAAGCTCATGAAGACGATCCCTTATTCTTGGCAGCTCAGAAGATAGTCCCTTATTCTTGGTGATCCGAAGACGGTTCCTTATTGTTGGGGGCACAGAAGATGGGCTCTTATTCTTGGTGGCTCAGAAGGAGCATAGCCTCACTGCTGAGGTGACGAACCAGCTCTGAGTTGATGCAAGCCGGAGTTTTAATGGCACCGGTCCAGATGAAGATCAGGTGCCATAATCGGACCATGAGAGTACCCCCCCCCCCCAACCACTGGGAGCCTCCAGGTGACCTAACAGGCTTACCCGAATTACCGATGACCAGGGCAGGTGGGAGGGTGGTTTGGCAGGAGGGTACTCTGATTAGCGAGAGTCTGTAAGACAGAGTTTGTGTCCGCCGGACCGTTCTGTTGCAAGAGCGTAGGATGCGAACCCAAGTACAGGACACAGGAATGGAGACTTAACGCAGCGACAGACTTGGACATGACTAGGACTCAGAGCCAGGATGGACTTGACTGGAACATAGAGCCAGGACTTGGAATTGACTGGAACACAGAGCCAGGACTTGGAATTGACTGGAACACGGACCCAGGACTTCGAATTGACTGGAACACAGAGCCAGGACTTGGAATTGACTGGAACACGGAGCCAGGGCTTGGAATTGACTAGAACACAGAGCCAGGACTTGGAACTGACTGGAACACAGAGCCAGGACTTGGAACTGACTGGAACACAGAGCCAGGACTTGGAATTGACTGGAACACGGAGCGTGGACTTGGAATTGACTGGAACACGGAGCGTGGACTTCGAATTGACTGGAACACAGAGCCAGGACTTGGAATTGACTGGAACACGGAGCCAGGGCTTGGAATTGACTAGAACACAGAGCCAGGACTTGGAACTGACTGGAACACAGAGCCAGGACTTGGAACTGACTGGAACACAGAGCCAGGACTTGGAATTGACTGGAACACGGAGCGTGGACTTGGAATTGACTGGAACACGGAGCCTGGACTTGGAATGGACTGGAACACGGAGCCAGGACTTGGAATGGACTGGAACACAGAGCCAGGACTTGGACCTGACTGGAACACAGAGCCAGGAGTTGGAATTGACTGGAACTCCGAGCCAGGACTTGGAATTGACTGGAGCACAGAGCCAGGACTTGGAATTGACTGGAACACGGAGCCAGGACTTGGAATTGACTGGAACACAGAGCCAGGACTTGAAATTGAATGGAACACAGAGCCAGGACTTGGAATTGACTGGAATACAGAGCCAGGACGGATTTGACTGGAACACAGAGCCAGGACTTGGAATTGACTGGAACACAGAGCCAGGACTTGGAATTGACTGGAACACAGAGCCAGAACTTGTAACTGACTGGAACACAGAGCCAGGGCTTGGAATTGACTGGAACACGGTGCCAGGACTTGGAATTGACTGGAACACGGAGCCTGGAATTGGAATTGACTGGAACACGAAACCTTGACTTGGACTGGGACTTGGAGCCTTGTCTCGGACTCGAACTCAGAGCCTTGACTCGGACTCGAACTCAGAGTCTTGACTCGGACTTAAACTCGGAGCCTGGACTTGGTCTGCGACTTGCACTTGGAGCCTTGACTTGGACTGGGACTGAGACTCGACAAAACAAAACGACAGATTTCTCGCATCCCGGCTCAGAGCAGCGGCAAAATGGCAGGCAACACTCAGCTAGACACGAGATGATAAAAACAAACAACGACAGGCAATACGTATCGTGGCTTGGAGCAGTGGCAAATGGCCAGCGCTACTCAGCCAGACACGAGACAAATAAAACAAACAGGAGGGATCTTGATATGGAGAAGCTCATGAAGACGTATCCTTATTGTTGGCGGCTTAGAAGGAGCATAGCCTCACTGCTGACGTGACGAACCTGCTCCGAGTAGATGTAAGCCGGAGTTTTTATGGCGCCAGACAGGATAAAGATCAGGTGCCCTAATCAAGGAACACAGTGGAACATGGGGAAAAGAAAATTCACTGAAATGACTAGGTAATGGACTGGAATATGACAAAGACTGTTGTTACCATGATGGTGCGAATGTTTGGCAGATACTCACTCCTCAGTGACCTACTGCACTCTTGAAACCGCATGACTTTCGCTTTCACCAGTTCCAACCAAAAACCAAACATGTCACTTTGAATAACAGACAACCGACCCAGAAAAACAGCTTATCTCCTCTGCAACTGCTTCCACGTCCTGTGCTCATGATATCCTGTACATCTCTGTAAGCCCTGCTTCACAATCTCCGGGTAGAAATCACCCTCTGCCTTGGATAGATTAGAATGACTCCACTAACTTTCCATTCATCATGGCCTTGATGTTTGTTTTTCCACAACTGTGGGAACTAATTTTTACATGGCCTGAAAACTGTGCAGCATTTTAAATGCTGTTTTTTAAAACAATATGCATACTGTCAATATTTAGAGTGAAAAATGAAAAAAATCACATACTTTTGATTTTCTTTATTAATTGAAGTTTACAATGAAATACATTACACTCAGCCCCTGCATAGCCCTGTTTCCATTTCAACTTGGTTATTCAATTCTTTAATTCAATTTGTTTTTAAATGACAAAAATTCATTCTAAACAACACTGAAAACTTCTCAAGACTGGCCGCCATTACAGTAAACATTCAATTAGATAATGAGAGTGTTTTACATACTCTCTGAGCCACTCACTGCCAATCACACATTAGTTCACACTCTGCCTCCCCCACATGTGTGTAAGTTTTTGCTTCCTCACTAATTTATTCCATTTTCCCCCCACCCATAATGCCTGGAAAATGGCCTGCAAATTCCAGTGAGGGTGGTACGTCTAAGATGACTAGGAAAAGCTTTAGTATGGCTGTGAAACTGCAAGTGACACAGCGTTTGAAAGCTGCTGAACAGAGTGTGGAAGAAGCCATGGCCAGAAGCATGCAACAATATCCTAGGATTATCCAGTCATCCAAAACATCGTTGAACTGGCCGATGAAGTGGGATCAGAGGCGATGTTGAAGAGTTACAGTATTCTCATGATGAGGGCCTTAATAACAAGGAGCTTCAAGAATTGGCAGAGCAACACATAGAGGTGTACAAGATGGTGAGAGACACAGATCGGGTGGATAGTCAGAGGCTTTTTCCCAGGGCTGAAATGGTTGCCGCAAGAGGACACAGGTTTAAGATGCTGGGGAGTAGGTACAGAGGAGATGTCAGGGTTAAGATTTTTATTCAGAGAGTGGTGAGTGTGTGGAATGGGCTGCTGGCAACAGTGGTGGAGGCGGAAATGACAGGGTTTTTAAGAGGCTTTTAGATAGGTACATGGAGTCGTAGAAAAATAGAAGGCTATAGGAAAGCCTAGTAATTTTTGATGTAGGGACATGTTTGGCACAACTTTGTGGGCCAAAAATCCTGTACTGTGCTGTAGGTTTTCTATGTTTTGAACACGTCCTGGGTGAATCTGAGGACATGATGGAGAAAAGGAAACACCAGCAAGAAACCTCACCACAAAATTCTTCAGCACTACTATCACCATGATCACACAGATCATGGACCAGTTCATCGATAGTGACTCTGACAGGGAGCAAAGCAACAAGGCAAAGAGAGGTGTTCTCAACATGATTTCCTGCTACCAAGGACTGCTTCATAAGGGGAGACTTAAGAAAAGGCAGTCAAACCTCGACGCCTACTTGAAGAGGAAGCCAAAGTTAGAGGAGGATCCACAGCCTGGTCCCTCCTCTCAGCTGTAACCACCACCCACTTGCCCCCGTTGCTGCTGCGATGTGTTGCTGTTCCATTGATGTACAGATTAGGTCTATATGCATGTTTGTTACTCCACGAATTACTGCATATACATAAAATATCATATATCACGGGTTTGATTTCTTTAATCAGGCACACATGTCCATTTACATAATGTTACTCTGACCCAGCATAGCACTGATTTACACAGCACTCCCATCTCTGAGGAACACGTCCTCAGCATTAAGCAGGGTCTGAGTGTACAAAGAAAATCTATTACATTTGTAAAATTGTTGTTGTGTCTTTATTACAAATCCATTTCAATAAATACTGTTCAGGTTAATTTTGCTTTCAGATAAATGATAGGTCTTAATACTAATTAGATCATCTATATGTTCCACTTTTAGTCTGCTTCTGGGTTTAAATTTGATGGAATTCATAAGATTAAATCCATATTTGCAGTCAGCACTAGGAGCTTGAAATGTTCCAGCAATGTGAACAAGAATTGACAGTTCTTCAAATTCTTCTAAGCACGTAGTTCAATATATCAATGAACATCTCAATTGAACAAGTCTTAAACGCAAACCACATCTCACAACACAAGCAAACGATGTAATGCAGTCAAAACAACTGACAGGCACAGCGGCAAAAGTAAAATGTTTTGACTAGATGGCGTCGCTGTTCAGCAGGCTTTTAGTTTAACAATGAAGTACTGATTTCCATTCAGTGTTTATTGTTACAATTTGTAACTCTGTTGTAACGTGAAACACTGACAGTGTAAATACGTTAAAGCTCTAAAATGTTCCAAAGTAAAGGTTGTGGTATATTTATTTTGAAAATTTATGGATTATATTCATTAAATAATTAATTACAGGGTATTTCACAATTCTACTAATATAGATTTCAATATCATATTTGCATAATTTCAAAATTACATTAACATTATACAAAATAAAATTACAGCTGTGTGGCAACAAAGGATATGTTCATGGGAGCATTTCAGTTACTCTGTGGCCTTTCACCTGCACAGTCTACAGGGAACAGCAGCCCTTGACTTCCTTCCAAATGTCTAAAGTTTGCTCTTTTCCCCCTGCCCACTATTTGAGGCCATTCAAACTCAGTCAGCAGTACTGTGGCTTCTGTAGTTTATTTAGTGTTCTTTTTCCAATAATCTAGCCTGGAGGAAACAACTCTGAAGCTGCAGAACTCAAATGTTCTCCTACAGTTCCTACCTCCAAGACACTGCTCAACTGAACAAGATTTCCAGCACTTTCTCAATGTTTCGCAGATTTTCAGCATCCATTATTACTGACGGCTTTGTGGACAAAGTTGTGGATGATGCAAAGCTAGGCAGAGAGGCAGATAGGGTTGAGGAGGCAGAGAGTCTGCAGAAGGACTTAGACAGATTAGGAGAATGGGCAAATAAGTGTTTGGTCATGCACTTTGGTAAAAGGAATAAAGGTGTAGACTATTTCCTAAACAGGGAGCAAATTCAGAAATCAGAGGTAGAAAGGGACTTGGGAGTCAGCATTCAGGATTCCCTAATGGTTATTTTGCAAGTTGACTCAGTAGTAATGAAGGGAAATGAAGTGTTCGCATTCATTTTGAGGGAACTGTAATATAAATGGAAGGATGTAGTCTTGAGGCTTTAATAAGGCAGTGGTCAGACCACATGTAGGATATTGTAAGTATTTTGGTCACCATATCTAATAAAGGATATGCTAGCATTGGAGAGAGTCCAGAGGAGGTTTATAAGGATGATCCCAGAAATGAAAATGTTAACATCTGAGGAGCGTTTGATGGCCCTGGGCATATACTTCCTGGATTTAGAAGAATGAGGGGGAAACTCATTGAAACATATCTATTGTAGGAAGGCCTAGGTAGAGAGGACATGGTGAGGATGTTTCCTAAACTAGGGGAGTATAGGACCAGAGGACACAACCTCAAAATAGAAGGACGTCCCTTTAGTACAGAGATGAGGAGAAATTCCTTCAGCCAGATGTTGGTGAATTGATGGAATTTGTTACCACAGACTGCTCCCGAGGCCAAGTCATTGGGTAGATTAAAGTGGAGGCTGATAGGTTCTTGATTAGTAAGGGCATCAAAGGTTACAGAGAGCAGGCAGGAGAATGTGTTTGAGATGGATAATGAATCCACTATGAGGGAATGGAACAAATGGCCTAATTCTGCTCCTATGTCTCATGGTCTTATATTCTAACAAATCTCTGAGCATGAAGGCATCTTTAGAGTTAGTGCTAGAGGCCAACTGGGGACAACATATGGAATGTAATATGTAAAGGGCACCTGTCTGAAACATGAAGATCGATGTGTAACTGAATCTGATACTGTGCGGGCTGATGGTTGCTGTGCTCATGCAGCAGCAGAAGAAAGAGCCTGTCATACCAAACATCAACGTCCTGGGCACGTGCTGCTCAGTCATCGGATGAGTGTTAGTGAGAGCAGGTGAAGCAAGTCCATGAAATCAAGTGCATTGTCCAATCTGTCACTTCACACAAGCAAAAGGGCAAATAGGGAGAACGAGCAGATCAGGAAACAGTAAAGGGCATTTCTCGGATGAAATGAAAATATTATACATTATCGGCCGATTGCTCTCCTGGGAAAACAATGGACAGAAGAGACTTGAAAGAAAAAAGCACAAAATGGTGCACTGGATGTTTGGAATGTAGAAGTTAATTCAAGAGAAGAATAACAATGTAAAGCTTTGCTAAGGCCATATTAGGACTACTGTCAGCAGTTCTGACCATAAGACCATAAGCCATAGGAACAGAATTGGGGCATTTGGCCCATTGAGTTTGCTTCACCATCTCATCATGGCTGATCCATTTTCAATCTCCGCCTCAATCTCCTGCCTTCTCCCCATATCACTTCATGCCCAAACATGCCCTAGATTCTATCAACCTCTGCCTTCAATATACATAAAGTCTTCACAACGAAGTCCATAGATTCACCACTCTCTGGCTAAAGAAATTTCCCCTCATCTCCAACCTAAAAGAAGGCCCCTCTATTCTGAGACTGTGTCCTTTGGTCTTAGACACCCCCACCTTAGGAAACATCCTATCCACATCCACTCTATCAGGGCCTTTCACCATTCCATAGGTTTCAATGAGGACATCCCTCATTCATCTGAATTCCAGTGAATGCAGGCCCACAGCCGTCAAACGCTCTTCATATGACAAGCTATTCAAACCTGGAATCGTTTTCTTGAACCTCCTTTGAACCCTCTTTAGTTTCAGCACATCCTTTCTAAGATAAGGGGACTAAAACTGCACACCAGACTCCAAGTGATGCCTCACCAGTGCTTTATAAACACTCAACATTACACCCTTGCTGTTATAATCTAGTCCTCTTGAAATGAATGCTGACATTTTATTTGTCTTCCTCGCCACAGACTCACCCTGCAAATTAACCTTTACAGAATCCTGCACGGAGTTTTTTGTATTTTCTCTCCATTTAGAAAACAGCCAACCCTTTCATTTCTTCTACCAAAGTGTATGACCATACACAGTATTCCATCTGCCATTACTTTGCCCATTCTCCTAAACTAGCTCCTTCTGCAACCTCTCTACTTCCTCAAAACTACCTGTCCCTCTACCTATCTTCATACCATCTGCAAACGTTGCAACAAAGCCATCAATTGCATCATCAAAATCATTAACATATAATGTAAAAATAATCGGTCCTAAAACACATTCCTGTGGAACACTACTAGTCAATAGCAACCAACCAGAAAAGGCTCCCCCTATTCCCACTCTTTGCCTCCTGCCAATCAGCCAAAGCCCTATCCATGCTAGAAACTTCCCTGTAATACCACAGGCTCATAGCTTGTAAAGCAGCCTCATGTGTGGCACCTTGACAGAGGCCTTCTGAAACTCCAAATATACAACATCCACTGCATCCCCTTTATCTATCCTACTTGTAATCTCCTCAAAGAACTACGAGAGGTTTGTCAGGCACCATTTTCCCTGATGGAAGCTTTGTACTATCTTGTGTTACCAAGTACTCCATAACCTCATCCTTAACAACATCTTCCCATCCACTGAGGTCAGGCTAACTGGTCTATAAGTCAGTTTTTGCTCCCGTCCTCCTTTCTTAAAGAGTGGAGTGACATTTTCCATTTTTCCACTCCTCTGGCACCATTGCTAGAGTCTAATGAATTTTGAAAGATCATTATTAATGACTCCACAATTTCTACCGCTATCTTTTTCAGAACCCTAAGGTTCAGTTCATCTGGCCCAGGTGACTTATGCACCCATAGGGCTTTCAGCTTTTTGAGCACCTTCTACCTTGTAACAGTAACCGCACCCACTTCTCTTCCTTCAGACCCCTCAATATCTGGCACACTGTTAGTGTCTTCCACAGTGAAGACTGATGCAAGAATATTCATACAGTTCATCTGCCATCTCCTTGTCCCCACCTATTATTTCTCCAGCCCCATTTTCTAGCGGTCCTATATGTACTCTCAGCTCTCTTCTATTTTTTACATACTTGCAAAAGTTTTTAATATCCACTTTGATATTGTTTGCCAGCTTGCTTTCATATTTCATCCTTTCCCTCTTAACTTTGTTTTAATAATACTGGTGAATTCTGGCTCTGTCTTCCACTTTACTGAGAAAGGCCATGAGGGAAGAGTTCTGTGATATCTCTCCCTCTTCAGTAAAATAAACATCCCACAAAAGGCCTGTCCACAAAAGCTGGTGGTAAAGTTGTGGCAGCCATCAGGAGACAAAAAGGTTAAAAAAACAGCTTGGACGACACCATCATTACTTAATTGTGTCTTTGCGGAGAGACGACCCAACCACTTCCTGACCGCCAGTAGCTACAGCACAGGAAGCAGAAGTAAGCACTTCCTGATTTTCCAAATTCAACAGGATGCCGATCTAAGAAAAAGTAAGTCAACATTTTGAAATAGCATTCCACTGGAAACTAGAAAAGAACTGAAATGCAGCAGTTCTTCAAAATTCCTCTGTTTGACCTGTATGCATCAAACTGCATGCTGAGTCCCAGTGGGATATCCAACTGCATCATTATTGAAAATATACTGAGCATCTGCTGAGTGGGTCCATTCTACTACCCCCAACTGGATGTGGCAAAGCTGTGACCAAAAGCATTTATTTGTTGGGTCATTTCAGTCAGTAATTGAACCAACTGTGTTACTCATGCCCCAAAATGGAACACTGACTCAGGCCAAGAGTACATGTATGACTCCTAAAGGCCACAAAATCATAAGACATAGGAGCAGGATTAGGAATTTGGCCCATTGAGTATGTTCTGCCATTTATTATCCCTCTCAACTCCATTCTCCTGCCCCCTCCCCAACTAATGAAGAACCCATCTACCTCCACTTTAAATATACCCAACTACTTGGCTGTCACAGCTGACTGTTGCAATTAGTTTCTTAAATGTCCATATTGTATCTACCTCAAACCACCACCCCCGGCAGCACGTTCCATGTACCTGTCACTCTCTGTATTAAAACACTCACCCCTATAATTCCAACATTCAACGTTTAAAGTAATTTATTATTAAAGTGAATACACATATATCGAATCATATACAACCCTGAGTTTTATTTTCCTGCCGGCAATCACAACAAATACATTAAAAATATAGAATCAATGACAGACCTCGGCCAACTGAAAGGACAACAGTCAACGTGCAAACTGTGCAAATACAAAATAAGTAACAATAACAAAGAAATAAGCAATAAATATCGAGAAGACGAGATGAAGAGTCCTTCAAAGTGAGTTCAAAGGCCGTGGGTACAGTTCAGTGACGGGGCGAGTGAAGTTATCCCGTCTAGTTGTTGAGGGGCTGATGAATGAGGGATAATAATTCTTCCTGAACATGGTGGTGTGCGTCCTGAGGCTCCTGCACCTTCTCACTGATGGCAGCAGCGAGAAGAGAGTCTGACCTGGATGGTGGTGTCACTGATGATGAATGCTGCTTTCCTGTGATAGCTGTCTGTACAGAAATGCTCATTAGTGGGGAGGGTGTTACCCATGATGAACGGGGCCGTATCATTACTTATTGTAGGCTATTCCGTGCAAGAGCATTGGTGTTTCCTTACCAGGGTCTATGCCATTTAGCATTTTGTACACCTTTATGAAGTAACCTCTCGCCCTCTTTCGCTCCAAAGAGAAAAGCCCACGCTCGCTCAACTTATTCCTATACGTCATTCTCCCCAATCCAGGCAGCGCCCTGTCAAATCTCCACTGAACCCTTTTGAAAGCATACATATACTTATTTCATGAGGCGACCAAAACTGACCACAATATTCCAGTAGGTAAGGTTTAACAGGGCTCTATAGTCTAGCAACATTACCTTATGGTTCTAGTACCCAGCCCCTGACTAATGGCCAACGCACGGTATGGCTTCTTAACAACCCTGTCAACTTGTGTGCGTAGTGTAGATGAGGGGTCAGTGTATGATGAGAGTTCTGGGGTGACCACAGTCTGAGGTTGAGTTTTGAGTTCAGTGTATGGTGAGGGTTCAGCGGTAAGTGTACAGTGACGGTTCAGGGGACAGCAAGGTTTGAGGGCTCGTATAGGTGTCTTTGCACGGCGAGGTAGAGGGTCAGGGAATAGCGTGCAGTGAAGAGACAAACCTCAGCGTACGGTAGGGTGAGGGGGCATTACAAGAGTGATATATGTGTCCAGATGTCTCAGTCTGGCCTCGGCAACATTCTGCTGGTGAGGCTGTTGAAAAAGAAACACTTTCTGCTGGAGTACAGCTGGTATTGTAGTTACATCACGGTGAAAACTCCAGACAACATCTACTATTTCCCATGCTACACCTGGCTGAGTGATGGTGATTCCTGGATGTCATTGAAGGAACTGGTATAATTATATCGTTGAATTTAACAGGATGTAAATGTAAATATTTTAAAGCTTGTCCCTTGTTTCTTACTGATTCAGCAACAGGAAGTATGCGCAAACAAATGAGGTGCTGTACACTGTTGAACGCGATAGGTAATGACCTTCGAAGCAACGTTCCCTCTAATTTTTAGTAGTCAGTGGGCACAAAAATATTATGTTGTGCAAATTTTTTTCCTGTGACAAAAGTATGTGCACATTGAATAAACACATGGCACAGTTTATGTAGGCTTACAAAATATTTGACATAAAACTGCACAGAATAACAACAAAATAGAAACATAGAAAATAGGTGCAGGAGTAGGTCATTCGGCCCTTCGAGCCTGCACCGCCATTCAGTATGATCATGGCTGATCATCCAACTCAGAACCCTGTACCTGCTTTCTCTCCATACCCCCTGATCTCTTTAGCCACAAGGGCCATATCCAACTTCCTCTTAAATATAGCCAATGAACTGGCCTCAACTGTTTCCTGTGGCAGAGAATTCCACAGATTCACCACTCTCTGTGTGAAGAAGTTTTTCCTCATCTCGGTCCTAAAAGGCTTCCCCTTTATCCTTAAACTGTGACCCCTTATTCTGGACTTCCCCAACATCGGAAACAATCTTCCTGCATCTAGCCTGTCCAATCCCTTTAGAATTTTATACATTTCAATAAGATCCACCCTCAATCTTCTAAATTCCAGTGAGTATAAGCCTATTTGATCCAGTCTTTCTTCATATGAAAGTCCTGCCATCCCAGGAATCAATCTGGTGAACCTTCTTTGTACTCCCTCTATGGCAAGAATGTTTTTCCTCAGATTAGGGGACCAAAACTGCACACAATACTCTAGGTGCGGTCTCACCAAGGCCTTGTAGAACTGCAGTAGAACCTCCTTGCTCCTGTACTCAAATCCTTTTGCTATGAATGCCAACATACCATTTGCCTTTTTCACCGCCTACTGTACCTGCATGCCCACCTTCAATGACTGGTGTACAATGACACCCAGGTCTCGTTGCACCTCCTCTTTTCCTAATCGGCCACCGTTCAGATAATAATCTGTTTTCCTGTTCTTGCAACCAAAGTGGATAACCTCACATTTATCCACATTAAATTGCATCTGCCATGAATTTGCCCACTCACCTAACCTATCCAAGTCACCCTGCATCCTCTTAGCATCCTCCTCACAGCTAACACCGCCGCCCAGCTTCATGTCATCCACAAACTTGGAGATGCTGCATTTAATTCCCTCGTCTAAATCATTCATATATATTGTAAACAACTGGGGTCGCAGCACTGAGCCTTGGGGTACCCCACTAATCACTGCCTGCCATTCTGAAAAGGTCCCGTTTACTCTCACTCTTTGCTTCCTGTCTGCCAACCAATTCTCTATCCACGTCAATACCATACCCCCAATACCGTGTGCTTTAAGTTTGCACACTAATCTCCTGTGTGGGACCTTGTCAAAAACCTTTTGAAAATCTATATATACCACATTCACTGGCTCTCCCCAATCCACTCTACTAGTTACATCTTCAAAAAATTCTATAAGAGTCATCAGACATGATTTTCCTTTCACAAATCCATGCTGACTTTATCCGATGATTTCACCTCTTTCCAAATGTGCTGTTATCACATCTTTGATAACCGACTCTAGCATTTTCCCCACCACCGATGTCAGACTCACCGGTCTATAAGTCCCCGGTTTTTCTCTCCCTCCTTTTTTAAAAAGTGGGGTTACATTAGCCACCCTCCAATCCTCAGGAACTAATCCAGAATCTAAGGAGTTTTGAAAAATTATCACTAATGCATCCACTATTTCTTGGGCTACTTCCTTAAGCACTCTGGGATGCAGACCATCTGGCCCTGGTTATGTTAGAGGACAGCAAGCTTTGAGGGCTCGTATAGGTGTCTTTGCACGGCGAGGGAGAGAGTCAGGGAATAGCGTGCAGTGAAGGGACAAACCTCAGCGTACAGTAGGGTGAGGGGGCATTACAAGAGTGGTATATGTGTCGACAGGTCGCAGTCTGGCCTCGGTAACATTCTGCTGGTGAGGCTGTTGAAAAACAAACACTTTCTGCTGGAGTACAGCTGCTATTGTAGTTACATCACGGTGAAAGCTCCAGAGAACATCTACTTGTTACATCTTCAAAAAATTCTATAAGATTTATCAGACATGATTTTCCTTTCACAAATCCATGCTGACTTTGTCCAATGATTTAAACATAAACATAACAAAATAACATAAATATTTAAGTGAATCAGTTATTTTTTCTTTCTCTTGTCTTTGGCATTTACCCATTCTTTGTAAACTCTATCTAGACTAATAGAACTTCCATCCAATTGATAGATTTTGATTCTCATTAACATATCCAAATGACATTCACCTAAACGGTTTCTCAGCTTGTTTTTGAGTTGATTCACTAGGCTAAAACCTCTCTCAGTCTGCACTAGACGCAAGAAAGGTTCCCCCAATGTCCATCAACTGTGCAAGGTCACAAAACTGTTCATTTTGAAGTACAAATGCCACCATTTGAGCAAAGTTTGAAATCAATTTCTACGTAATACATTAATGGAACAGTAAAGCGTCGTACAGACCCTTCGGCCAACTATGTTTTGTCGACTCTAACCGGTTTATATAAAGAGTAAAATAGAGAAAGAAAATGTTAATAAAGTAATAAATAGACAAAATAAAAATTATGAATCAATCACTAAGCCATGCCACACAATATACAGCCGGAGAACCGGAAGTGTCCCAAAAATCTTTCTCGCTGTCTCTCTCTCTATCTATCTATCTATCTATCTATCTATCTATCTATCTATCTATCTATCTATCTATCTATCTATCTATCTATCTATCTATCTATCTATCTATCTATCTATCTATCTCTTCCTCTCACCCCATCTCTCTCTCGGTGTTCTTGTCTGTCTCTTGTCTTGTCCAGCTCTTTACACCAGTCATGACCCTGCCTAGGATTCCCACTCGCATCTCCAGACCATCACCACATTCCAAGCTGACACCATCTTGTTTTCCATTTTGTGTTACACATCTTAGCATATGCCAAAGAGGAATTGGAATTTAACCCATTCCTTACAATGGTGTAATTTGATAAGGTACTCCATGCAAGACTTACTGAGAAAGTAAGGAGACATGGGATCCAAGGGGACATTTCTTTGTGGATCCAGAATTGGCTTGTCCACAGAAGGTAAAGAGTGGTTGTAGACGGGTCATATTCTGCATGGAGGTCGGTCACCAGTGGAGTGCCTGAGGGATCTGTTTTGGGACCCTTACTCTTTGTCATTTTTATGAATGACCTGGATGAGGAAGTGGAGGTGATGTGTTCTGGTCGCCTCACTACAAGAGGGATGTGGAACACATAGAAAGGGTGCAGAGGAGATTTACAAGGATGTTGCCTGGATTGGGGAGCATGCCTTATGAGAATAGGTTGAGTGAACTCAGCCTTTTCTCCTTGGATAGACGGAGGATGAGAGGTAACCTGATAGAGGTGTACAAGGTGATAAGAGGTATTGATCATGTGGATAGTCAGATGCTTTTTCCCAGGGCTGAAATGGTTGCCACAAGAGGACATAGGTTTAAGGTGCTGGGGAGTAGGTACAGAGGAAATGTCAGGGGTAAGTTTTTACTCAGAGAGTGGTGAGTGCGTGGAATGGGCTGCCGGCAACAGTGGTGGAGGCGGATACGATAGGGTCTTTTAAGAGGCTTTTAGATAGGTACATGAAGCTTAGTAAAATAGCGGCTATGTGTAAGCCTAGTAATTTCTAAGGTAGGGACATGTTTGGCACAACTTTGTGGGGCGAAGGGCCGGTATTGTGCTGTAGGTTTTCTGTTTCTAACAAATTTCACGGCCTATGCCACTGATATTAAACCTCATTCTGATGATTTTGATAAAGATTGGTAGAAGTGGATGCAGGGCAGGATGACTGAACGAGAGGCAGGGATTGGCATTTTCCCAGAATGGGGTAGGAAGCATCCTGCTCAGATTGGCATCCTGTGACTGGTGAGTCCCTGGGCGATCGGGGCTGGCACCAACTATTTACCAGCTACATCAATGATGGACCCAAGGGAACCATTGGTATCATTCACACAGTAATAGTGATTGTGAGTGTTGGTCGTCTTGGGATGGTACGGGGGGGGGGGGGGGGCGGGAAAGGGTGGTGGTTGGGGTTGTTATCAGTGAGTCTCAGCCCCACAGCATTGAGAAATGATTTGTTCAGGGAATTCTACAGCATACAAACTGGCCACTTGGCCCACCTGGCCAGCTTCCAGTAGCAGGCTCATAGTATGAGAGCATGCCTCCTGGATTTCCGAATGAGGCTACCATGGGGAACCTTGTCAAACATCTTACTAACATCCACATACACAACATCCATTGTTCCACCTTTGTTAATGTGCTCTGTCACATCCTCAATCAATTCAATCAGGCTAGTGAGATATGACTTATCCATCACAATGCATTGCTGGCTCTCCATAACCCTGCCCATTAGATCCCACTATCCACAGCTGCCGGACTCGGCAGCTAACCTTGATGAGTATGTCTCAGCTGTCATGGGCTTTATCTGGAAATGCACAGAGGACTGTGTGTCTTGCAAGACGATCCAGGCATTCCCTAACCGGAAGCCTTGGATGAATTATGAGGTCCAGTCCCTTTTGAAGGCTAGAGCTGCGGCTTTTAGGTCCGGAGATACCAGTCGCTACGTGGAATTCAGGCGTGAACTCTGGAAAGCCATTAAGAGTGCCAAGAGGCAATATCGAGCCAGGTTGGAAGCCCAGGCTAACCAGAGGGATGCCAGTAGACTATGTCAGGGTCTAAATGAGATCACTGGGTGCACAGAAAAGGCTGGCAATATCAAACAGAAGAGGAGCGTCCCGCCCCCTCTAGATGAACTGGACCTGGTGGCATCAAGATTCATCATCACCGAGGAAGATGTTAGAAGAGCCTTCCTGAAGATAAATCCAAGGAAGGCGACGGGCCCAGATGGCATCCCGGGACGGGTTCTTCAGACCTGTGCAAGCGAGCTAGCTGGAGTGTTTGCTGACATCTTCAACTGCTCCCAGCTTCAGTCTAAGATCCCCTCGTGTTTTAAGAAGGCAACGATAATCCCGGTGCCGGAGAAAAGCAAGGTGGCATGCCTGAATGACTACCGACCTGTGGCTCTAACATCAATTGCTATGAAGTGCTTTGAGCGATTGGTTATGGCACACATCAACCATAACCTACCGGTCAACCTCGATGCTTTGCAATTCGCCTACCGGAGCAACAGGTCAACGGCAGATGCCATCTCTCTGGCACTACATTCCTCCTTAGAACACCTGGAGAATAAAGACGCATATGTAAGGCTCCTTTTCATTGACTACAGCTCTGCCTTTAATACCATCATTCTAAATAAACTGATTCCTAAGCTCCGGAACCTGGGTCTTAGTACTCAGATCTGCAGCTGGATCTTCAACTTCCTCACAGACAGGACCCAGGCTGTAAAAATAGGAGACAAGCTCTCCTCTACAATCACTCTGAGCACCGGTGCCCCACAAGGCTGTGTACTCAGCCCCCTGCTGTACTCACTGTACACCCATGATTGTGTAGCCAAGTTTCCATCAAACTCAACATATAAGTTTGCTGATGACACCACAATTGTAGGCCGTATCTTGGGTAATGATGAGCTTGATTACAGAGAGGAAATTAAGAACCTGGTGGCATGGTGCAAAGACAATAACTTATCTCTCAACGTCAGCAAGACGAAGGAATTGGTTGTTGACTTCAGAAGGAGTTTGTTGTTTGATGACAATAAAGTAAAGTGTAAGTATTGGAACAGAATGGGCCAATGTTCAAACCCACCAAGTCTTTGTTTGGGTTGTGTGGTAAATGGGTGCCTGCAGTTTGCCCAGAGTTAGAGTCATACAGTACAGAAGCAGGCCCTTTGCCCCAACTTATCCGTGCCAACCAAGACGTCTGCCACAGTTCGTGCTATTTCTCAGGTTTTGGCCCATATCCCTCCAAACCCTTTCTATCCATGTACCTGTCCAGCTGCCTCATAAACATTGTAATTGTCCCTAATTCAACCGCCTCCTCTGGCCACATATGGGCCACCCTCTGTAAAAATGGATCCTCAGATCTTTTCCCTCTCGCCATATACCTGTGCTTGCTAGTGTTAGACTCCCTAACCTGGGGAGGGACTGTGACCATCCAGCATATCTGCACCCCAACCTCCTACACTCTCCTGTGTCAGACTATGCCTGACGATCACACTGGTAAGTGAGTTACTTGTCCTTTCTGAGTCCCTGAACAGGGACAGGAAACACTTATCTCCCTGTCCTCACCCGAATGGCGTTGAGTTTAGATGGTTCAACTTCCCAGTTATCCCACTTTCCTCTCCACTCACTACCCTCTGGTTATATAGCACAGTCCTATGTCAACCAGGATATCAGTATCTGCTCCCTGTTCCTCTCTTAATGTCACCCTTCAGCCTCTTTCACTCCAGGGGGAGGTCGCAACCTTATCACTCAGGCCCTCTAATCCAGACCATACCAATGTGGATACCTTCTGTACCCCTCCAGCTCAATCCCATCCTTTCCGTAGTGTACAGACCGGAAACTGCCCGCAGGACTCCGGTACAGCCTGACTAACGTTCAGTACAGCTCGAATGGAACCTCCCAACTTTAATGCTCAGTGCCTCAGACAACACTGGCAAGCACGTCGTACACCCTCCACACTATCCTGTCTTCCTGTGTTCCCATTTTCACCAAACCAGGTCCTTGTATCCCGTGTTCAGCAGCAATCCGCGGGATCCTGCCATCCACTGAGTATACCCAACCCCGACTTAACTCATGTCTCCACGTTGGAGTAATGATAAAGCAGGGCACAGACTTTGTCCCTTCCTGTGGAATAATGTGAGGTGCCTAATGAGTGTTAGTCCAACAGTCTAGATTCTTCAGTATACACACAGGCATAGACTTGCAGACACACAGGCACACACAAGGACACATGGAAAGTGATGTCTGTGTGAACGGCTGGAGAAACGCACTCAGCTCTGATCTGTGGCCAGACCAAAACATCTGTATGGCCCTGTACCGAACTGATGCAGTCCTCACCTACACTGTGACCAGTCTCCCTCGGACTCTGCTTGGCATTCCTCTTGTACTCACTGTGATGTGTTTTGTTGATGTAGCATTGTGGAGCTCGGACTGCAGCCACTGAAGATGTGCCATGAGGTGTGGAGTATGCTGAGCGAATTACAAACCCTCTGTGAGGTCAACAGAGATCCAGTGTCAGGTGAGTTCACCAGTTGCTTCAGTCTCACTGTCGGAATCAGAGAGATTCCTGTGATAAACAGGGATGTTTAGCTGGCAATCTACTTCCAATAGGAAGTAGATTTCTTGTACCAGGATGGGGGCAACCATTTCATCCATAACGGGGAACTTTGCTGGGGTCTCGCTGCATTGTTCGATGAGAACAGGGTTTGATCCATTCAGGTACTGATAGCCAAAGAACCTGTCTTCACCCACTCTCCGGCAGGAGATCCAGGTCGGACTTTGGGTTGCAGAGTGTGGGAATCGGGAATGATACAGAGACGTGAAATATGGTAGTATTCTCTTAGTATCTTTCCCTTCAGTTAGTCCTGACGAAGGGTCTCGGCCTGAAACGTCGACAGTGCTTCTCCTTATAGATGCTGCCTGGCCTGCTGTGTTCCACCAGCATTTTGTGTGTGTTGTTTGAAATATGGTAGTGTTGGGGCATTACAGAAGGAGGAGCGATGTAGAGTCCCAGACCATCTCACACCGTCTCACACCTTGCCATATGTCCCACGGTGAAGCACACATGATCCTCCACTACCTGCACTGTCCCACACCCAAGTGCACCATGGGAGACTTTAATTTCCCAAATATTGATTGGGAGAATCCAGTGACTGATGGATTACTGGAAAGTGAATTAATTGAGTTGTTGAATGATTGTTTTTGATGCTAATACACCAGTAAGAGGGAAGGCCTGTCTAGATTTCACATTCTGTAACAATCAGGATAGAAGTTTGGGTAATGAAGTCGTTCAACCTTTAGGAACAAGTGAGCATAACATTCTAAGTAAAAAACTTTGTAGTTTTTTGGGAGAGTATATCAGTCAAAAAAACAAGCTTTTGAACTGCATTTCAGAAAGGCAAAGTTTGTGCAGATGCGGCAAAGACTTCAGAAGGTAAACTGGAAAGAGCTGCTGGACTTTCAGAAGGCTTTTGACAAGGTACCCCATGAAAGGTTAATAATCACATTACAGGTAGTAAGGATTCAGGGTAAGGTGTGCAAATGGGTGCAGAATTGGCTCCAAAACAGAAAAGAATGAGTTATGGTGAGAGCAAACACGAGGAAATCTGCAGTTGCTGGAAATTCAAACAACACACACAAAATGCTGGTGGAACACAGCAGGTCAGGCAGCATCTATAAGGAAAAGCACTGTCGACGTTTCGGGCCGAGACCCTTCATCAGGACAAACTGAAAGGAAAGATAGTAAGAGATTTGAAAGTAGTGGGGGGAGGGGGAAATGCAAAATGATAGGAGAAGACCGGAGGGAGTGGGATGAAGCTAAGAGCTGGAAAGGTGATTGGCGATAGTGATACAGAGCTGGAGAAGGGAAAGGATCATGGGACGGGAGGCCTCGGGAGAAAGAAAGGGGGGGAGGCACCAGAGGGAGATGGAGAACAGGCAAACAACTAAATATGTCAGGGATGGGGTAAGAAGGGGAGGAGGGGCATTAACGGAAGTTAGAGAAGTCAATGTTCATGCCATCAGGTTGGAGGCTATCCAGCCGGTATATAAGGTGTTGTTCCTCCAACCTGAGTTTGGATTCATTTTGACAATAGAGGAGGCCATGGATAGACGTATCAGAATGGGAATGGGACGTGGAATTAAAATGTGTGGCCACTGGGAGATCCTGCTTTCTCTGGCGGACAGAGCGTAGGTGTTCAGCGAAACGGTCTCCCAGTCTGCGTCGGGTCTCACCAATATATAAAAGGCCACACTGGGAGCACTGGACGCAGTATACCACACCAGCCGACTCACAGGTGAAGTGTCGCCTCACCTGGAAAGACTGTCTGGGGCCCTGAATGGTGGTGAGGGAGGAAGTGTAAGGGCAGGTGTAGCACTTGTTCCGCTTACAAGGATAAGTGCCAGGAGAGAGATCGGTGGGAAGGGAAGGGGTGTGAGCGGACAAGGGAGTCGCGTAGGGAGCGATCCCTGTGAAAAGCAGAGGGGGGGGGGAGGGAAAATGTGTTTGGTAGTGGGATCCCGTTGGAGGTGGCGGAAGTTACAGAGAGTTACACGTTGGACCTGGAGGCTGGTGGGGTGGTAGGTGAGGACAAGGGGAACCCTATCCCGAGTGGGGTGGTGGTCGGATGGGGTGAGGGCAGATGTGCGGGAAATGGGAGAGATGCGTTTGAGAGCAGAGTTGATGGTGGAAGAAGGGAAGCCCCTTTGTTTAAAAAAGGAAGACATCTCCTTCGTCCTGGAATGAAAAGCCTCCTCCTGAGAGCAGATGTGGCGGAGATGGAGGAATTGTGAGAAGGGGATAGTCTTTTTTGCAAGAGACAGGGTCGGAAGAGGAATAGTCCAGGTAGCTTCGAGAGTCTGTAGGCTTATAGTAGATATCAGTAGATAAGCCGTTTCCAGAGATGGAGACAGAAAGATCAAGAAAGGGGAGGAAGGTGTCGGAAATGGACCAGGTAAATTTGAGGGCAGGGTGAAAGTTGGAGGCAAAGTTAATGAAGTCAACGAGCTCAGCATGCGTGCAGGAGGCAGCACCAATGCAGTTGTCGATCTAGCGAAGGAAAAGAGGGGGACAGATACCCGTAAAGGCTTGGAACATGGACTGCTCCACAAAGCCAACAAAAAGGCAGGCATAACTGGGACCCATATGGGTGCCCATGGCTACACCTTTGGTTTGGAGGAAGTGGGAGGAGCCAAAGGAGAAATTATTGAGAGTAAGAACTAATTCCGCTAGACGGAGGAGAGTGGTGGTAGAGGGGAATTGGTTAGGTCTGGAATCCAAAAAGAAGCGGAGAGCTTTGAGACCGTCCGGGTGGGGGATGGAGGTATCTAGGGACTGGACGTCCAGGGTGAAAATAAGGCGGTGGGGGCCAGGGAACTTAAAGTCATTGAAAAAATTCAAAGCGTGAGAAGTGTCACGAACATAGGTGGGAAGGGATTGAACAGGAGGGGATAAAACAGTGTCAAGGTATGCAGAACTGAGTTCGGTGGGGCAGGAGCAAGCTGAGACAATAGGTCTACCTGGACAGGCAGGTTTGTGGATCATGGGAAGGAGGTAGAAACGGGAAGTGCGGGGTGTGGAAACTACGAGGTTGGTGGCAGTGGATGGGAGATCCCCAGAGCTGATAAGGTTGGTGATGGTATAGGAGACAATGGCTTGGTGCTCCTTAGTGGGATCATGATCAAGGGGTAAATAGGAGGAGGTATCAGAGAGTTGTCGCTGTGCCTCGGCCAGGTAGAGGTCAGTACGCCAGACAACAACAGCTCCCCCCTTATCAGCAGGTTTTATAGTGAGGTTGGGATTGGTGCGGAGGGAGCGGAGAGCAGAACGTTCGTAAGGAGTGAGGTTGGAATTGAAAGAGGGTGTGGTGAAGTCAAGACGGTTGATGTCCCGTCGGCAATTGGCAATAAAGAGATCCAGAGCAGGCAGAAGACCAGAGCGGGGTGTCTATGAAGAGTAGGAGGGTTGAAGATGGCAGAAGGTGTCATCGGTGGGGGTAGGAGAGTCCTTGTCAAAGAAGTAAGCTCGGAGACGGAGCCGGCGGAAGAGGAGTTCAGCGTCATGGCGTACGTGGAACTCTCTGAGGTGTGGGCGAAGGGGGACAAAGCTGAGGCTCTTACTGAGGACAGAGTGCTCTGCCTCAGAGAGTTGAAGGGCGGAGGGAATGGTAAAGACCCGGCACGGATGAGAGATGGGATCAGAGGAGGGGGGGGGGGAGACTGGTAGCGTCAGTGGAGGGGGAAGGGTTGGGGTGAGAGGAAGATGGAGCCTCTGAGGGCCCAGAAGCTGACGATGGGATCTGAGGGAGAGGGGATGGCAGACTGGTGGTGGGGGAAGGGGAGACGGGAGTCACAATCGCAGCATGTGAAGACCCGGCCTGGAGTTCAAAGCTGGAGTCGCAGTCGGTGGTTGCGCAATTTCTGAGGGAGAGAGGATGGTGAGAGGATCGTTTTCAAACCTAGAAGATATTAAAGTGGGGTTTCAGAGGAATCAGTTTTGGGGCCGCTGCCGATTTTAATTTACAGTATTGATTTGAATAAGCACATAAGGAAGAGGCGGTTGGCTCACAAATAGAGAAAGCTTGTAGACAATGCAAGAGGGAGGATAGGCAGGTGATTCAGAAGGGACGCGCTCAGACCGATGGCTTGAGATGTGTCTATTTTAATGCAAGAAGTATTATGAACAAAGAGGATGAGCTTAGAGCATAGATCAGTACTTGGAGCTATGATGTTGTGGCCATTACAGAGACTTGAATGGCTCAGGGTCAGGAATGATTACTTAGAATGCCAGACTTTAGATGTTTCAGAAAGGACAGGGATGGAGGCAAAAGATGTGGGGCATGGCACTGCTGATCAGAGATAGTGTCACGGCTGCAGAAAAGGAGGAAGACATGGAGGGATTGTCTATAGAGTCTCTGTGGGTGCAAGTTATGAACAGGAAAGGGTCAATAACTCTACTGGGTATTTTTTATAGACCACCCAGTAGTAACAAGGATAGAAGGTGCAGATAGGGAGACAGATTCTGGAAAGGTATAATATTAACAGGGATGTTGTGGTGGGAGATTTTAATTTCCCAATATGATTGGCATCTCCCTAGTGCAAGGGGTTTAGATGGCGTGGAGTTAGTTCAGGAAGGTTCCCTGACACAATATGTAGATAAACCTACAAGAGGAGTGGCTGTACTTTAGTGGTCGCCAACCTTTTTAAGCCCAAGATCCCCTACCTCAGCCTTAGTGAAAGGCAAGATTGATCTACTAAATCGTTTAGAGAATAAAACAGCTCAGATTGTACTTCCAACTTCAGGCCTTTTATTCAGGCTAAATGTATTTCAATTACATAAAATGCTTTTGTCAAACTTTCAAATTAATTCAACCAAGAAAACACTAATTGGCATATCAGACAGGCCATAGCTCTCTTTCTTTAAGAATATTACAATACTTCATACCTTTAATTCTAAGTTTCATCATTTAATTTTATTTCAACACAAAAAATAAATGAATAAAAATTGACTGTTGCACTCAGTGTGATGACTGGAGCTGAATACTTTCTGCCAGTTCCCTGAAATTTGGCTCATAACTACAGACAGCCAGTCTGAGACAGTCTGTGAGCTGTCAGTCAGTAAGACAGCTCCTGTACTTAGATTTAATAATTTTCATCTGTGAAAATGCAACTTCACACAGATAAGTTGACCCGAAGTAGGCACTGACTTTCAGTGCAGATGGGTGAGATGAGGAAACTTCTCCCTGCTGACAAGCCCCCAAAAGTCACCATCTTGCTCGATGTCATTTTGCAAATCAATTATTTCCATTTCAATATCACTTGGCACACTTGCTGGAATTTGGCTGCTATCTGTTCTATATTGATCGGCAGAAATGGGTTGGAAATAAATGCAGCAATATCTTTCAAGACGTTTAACTCCCCAAAACGTCGATCGAACTCTATTGCCAGTTTGTCTAGGTAAGCACAGTACTGCTCAGGGCGAAAAGCATTTTTTTCCTTGATGGCCTGAAACATTTTCTCCAAGTTGGGAAAGTGTGTCAGCCTCCCGTTCTTTAAATTTGAAATCCAAATACCGAGCTTGGCCTTAAACGCATCAGTGGCAGGTGTCAGTCTTTTCCCATGAGCTCATTGTTAAGTGTGTTTTTTAGCCATTAGGTCTGTCAGAAACCCTAAATCCAGGAGCCACGCATCATCCGACAGTTCCTTGTGCTCCTCGTTTCTTGTCGACAGAAAAGTCTTTATCTCAGGCAGCATCGTTGCAGCACTTTGCCGTGACTCACCTTGAGTAAGCGGTGTTGAAGCGCTTTTGCTCGAATCAAGTTTATCAGTTTGATCACCAGTGTCATTACATGAGAAAAGTCCACGACCTTCCCAGCCAAGGCCTGCTGATGAATCACACAGTGATAATTCAGGAAGTCAGGAAAATCAGGTTCATTACGGCACAGTGCTATCAAACCAACGCGCACACCGCGCATTGCTGGGACCCCCTCAGTAGTAATTGCCACCAGTTTATGAATGGGGATGTCATTTTCACGGACATATTTTTTAAACTCATTGTAAATATCCTCACCTCCCATTCTCTCCTTTAAATGCAAAAGAGTGAGGAAATCCTCCTTTGTTGTAAAATCCTGGAAAGCCGTTCTGACAAATACAACAAGCTGAGCTGTTTGCATTACATCCAGGGATTCATCGAACTGCGGTGAAAAATACTCAGAGTGCCAAGTCCTTTAACACTTGTTGATCCAAGTCCTCTGACAGTGACTCCACCCTCCTGGCCACTGTTGCAGGGCCAAGCGGTATATTTCGTATTGCGGTTTTGATGTTGTTTTTGTTTTTAAAGTCATTAAACACAGTCTCTGCAGTAATGGCCATTGCTTTCTTGACTAGATCACCATCTGTAAAATGCTTCTTTTGTTTAGCCCAAAAAGCGACTTACACGAAATGGTGTAAGTATAGCAGCCTTATTTTGAGCAGCATGTTTTGTGAAAAATGACAGAAATTCCTCTTCCTATTCTGGATGGAATTTGTACATTTTCGCCTTCCTTTGTGGAGCCTCCGCCATGCTAGCTAGCTACCTTGCAGGATATCAGGAGCGAGTGATGTTTGCGACAGTCTGTATTCTTATCTAATCTCATTGGTCACTTTGATGCAGCACAAGCTACGTTGAAAAAAATACAACAGCGGAATCAAAAGAGAGACAGAGGCGCTAACTTTTCAGTAACAACTAAAATTAATGCTAATTACTAGCACACTATCCGAAATGCTAAACATGAATTCACGGCTATCAAAGGCAAAAAATTCGAAAGAAAGAGCAGTACAACTGATCAAACTTTTGCATAACTGACATAATATAAATAGCAGCATAATAGAATCAAAACCGATGAAAATTGATCAAATTTTAGTTAAGTCATGAATGCATAAGTGAGTCATTTTTACCCACCCGTGTTGTTTTCTTTCGACATTGGACAGTTTGCCCATTTGTTCGTTTATGTTTAACATTAAGCTCCATGGAAATTTGACAGACAGCGGCAATAGTCACATGATCTCAGCACACAGGTGTGATGCACGACGCTGGGCAGTGGAAAAAGAGAAACACAATAACCAGGGAAAGCAACTAAGTGTGGGTTAAAAACAACTCACATATGCACTCTAGGGGTAAAATTTGCTTTTGCATCAAAAGGATTATCAAGCATAATGTATTTGTGTATATATTTTTCATTTTTTTCGGGATCTGCTGGGAAAGTCTCAAAGATCAACTGGTTGATCGCGATCGACTGGTTGGCGACCACTACTGTACTTGATCAGGTATTGGGAAATGAACCTGGTCAGGCATCAGATCTCTCAGTGGGAGAGCATTTCACAATTCTGTCTCTTTTACCATAGCATTGGAGAGGGATAGGAACAGCAAAGTTAGGAAAGTGTTTAACTGGAGCAAGGGGAAATATGTAGCTATCAGGCAGGAACTTGGAAGAATAAATTAGGAATAAATGCTCTCAGGGAAATGTGGCAAATAAACAGGGGATATTTGCGTGGAGTTTTGCATAGGTACATTCCAATGAGATATGGAAAGGATGGTAGGGTACAGGAACCGTGGTGTACAAAGGCTGTTGAAGATCTAGTCAAGAAGAAAAGAAAAGCTTATGAAAGGTCCAAAAAACTAGGTAATGATAGAGATCTTGAGATTATGAGGCTAGCAGGAAGGAATTTAAGAATGAAATTAGGAGAGCCAGAAGGGACCATGACAAGGCCTTGGCGGACAGGATTAAGGAAAACCCCAAAGCATTCCACAAGTATGTGAAGAGCAAGAGGATAAGATGTGAGAGAATAGGACTAATCAAGTGTGACAGTGGAACAGTGTGTACGGAACTGGAGGAGATAGCGGGGTACTTAATGAATACTTCAGTATTCACTACAGAAAAGGATCTTGGCGATTGTAAGGATGACTTACAGCAGGCTGAAAAGCTTGAGTATGTAGATATTAAGAAAGAGGATGTGCTGGAACTTTTGGAAAACATCAAGTTGGATAAGTCACTGGGACTGGATGAGATGTACCCCAGGCTACTGTGGAAGGTGAGAGAGGAGTTTGCTGAACCTCTGGCAATGATCCTTGCATTATAAATAGGGATGGGAGATGTTCTGGAGGATTAGAGGGTTGCGGATGTTGTTCCCTTATTGAAGAAAGGGAATAGAGATAGCTCAGGAAATTATAGACCAGTGAGTCTTACTTCAGTGGTTGGTAAGTTGATGAAAAAGACCATGAGGGGCAGGATTTGTGAACATTTGGAGAGGCATAATACGATTAGGAATAGTCAGCATGGCTTTGTGAAAGGCAGGTCATGCCTTAAGAACCTGATTGAATTTTTTGAGGATGTGACTAAACACATTGATGAGGGTAGAGCAGAAGATATAGTGTATGTGGATTTCAGCAAGGCATTTGATAAGGTACCCCATGCAAGGTTTATTGAGAAAGTAAGGGGGCATGGGATCCAATGTGACATTGCTTTGTGGATCCAGAATTGGCTTGCCTGCAGAAGGCAAAGAGTAGTTGTAGACGAGTCATATTCTGCTTGGAGGTCGGTGACAAGTGAAGTGCCTCAGGGATCTGTTCTGGGACCCTTACTCTTCATGATTTTTATAAATGACCTGGATGAGGAATTGGTGGTATGGGTTAGTAAATTTGCTGGCGACACAAAGGTTGGGGCTGTTGTGGGCAGTGTGGAGGGCTGTCAGAGGTTACAGCAGAATATTGATAGGATGCAGAACTGGGCTGAGAAGTGGCAGATGGAGTTCAACCCAGATAAGTGTGAGGTGGTTCATTTTGGTGGGTCAAATATGATGGCAGAATATAGTATTAATGTAAGACTCTTGGCAGTATGGAGGATCAGAGTGATCTTGGGTCCGAGTCCATAGGACACTCAAAGATGCTACGCAGGTTGACTTTGTTGTTAAGAAGGCATACAGTGCATTGGTCTTCATCAATCGTGGGATTGAGTTTAGGAGCCGAGAGGTAATGTTGCAGATATATAGGACCCTGTTCAGACCCCACTTGGAGTACTGTGCTCAGTTCTTGTTGTCTCACTACAAGAAGGATGTGGAAACTACAGAGTGGCTGCAGAGGAGATTTACAAGGATGTTTCCTGGATTGGGGAGCATGCCTTATGAGAATAGGTTGAGCGAGCTTGGTCTTTTCTTCTTGGAGCGATGGAGGATGAGAGGTGACCTGACAGAGGTGTATAAGATGATGAGAGGCATTGATCGTGTGTATAGTCAGAGGCTTTTCCCAGGGCTGAAATGGCTAGCATGAGAGGACACAATTTAAGGTGCTTGGAAGTCGGTACAGAGGAGATGTCAGGGGTAAATTGTTTACTTAGAGAGTGGTGAGTGCATGGAATGGGCTGATGGTGATGATGGTGGAGGCAGACACGATAGGGTCTTTTAAGAGACTCCTCAATAGGTACATGGAGCTTAGAAAAATAGAGGGCTATGGGTAACTCTAGGTAATTTCTATAGTAAGGACATGTTCGGCACAGCTTTGTGGGCCAAAGGGCCTGTATTGTTGTAGGCTTTCTAGGTTTCTATGTTTCTATGACAAATAAACTAGCCAAGTTTTGCAGATGACACAAAATTACGGGGGTGAGCTGATGGCATTCAGACAGCAGAATCAATGCAGTTAGATCTGAACAAAATCCAGTTACGTCTTCCTCTGAAGGACTTTGAGAATTAGACAGGGACTGTCAAGGATACCTCTTCTTGTAAGATTCCTTTACACAGACACTGAAGCGACCGTTCCTTGTTCTCTTCCAGAATGGCAATATCTTCATCATTGACTACGCATTACTGAATGGAATTGCAGCCAACACAAAGCCGAAGCAGCAATACTTCGAAGCACCATTGTGTCTCTTGTACCTGAATCCAAAAAATGAATTAGTTCCCATTGCAATCCAGGTATGGACTCTAATCCTCCTCTTCCCTTTCCCTCCCTTTCTCATGCCCTGTCAACACCTGGTTCCCTCACACTCTACTCACCGTCCATCTCCCAGCACCCTCAACCTCCATCTCCCTCTCTCTCTCACCCCCCTCGGTCTCTGATCCCCTCCACCTTCGATCACGCCCATCCTGCACACACCCCTCTTCATGCACATACCCCAGCTATCACCTGCCCCCCATCTATCAACCCACATCCATCATCCACCCACCCATCTATCACAGCCCCAGTCTGTCACATCCTCTGGTTATCACCTTTCCCCCGACCATGACACCACTCCTCCCCTCCATTCATCACCCTCCCCTGTCTGTCACACACCCCGTCTCTCACCCACCCCCGTCTCTCTCACAACCCCAGTCTCTGATCCCCACTCCCGACTCTTTCACACGACTCTCGTCTCTCAGATCCCACCGTCTTTCAAAGTAGGTCCCACCTCTCATAGCCCCCACCCACCCTGTCACTCTCCCATATCTCTCACTCTCAACTTCTCTCATTCCCATTTCTCACCCCCTCCCAGGTCTTACAAACCCCACCCATTCAACACTACTTCTCCTCCTACAGAAGCCACTCCAATTTCCCCAGCAGGTAGTTTACAGGAAGTCTGATGACCCTCGGCCCTCCCATCACTGGAGCCTACTGTCGTAGGATCTCCAAACTGGACCTTCTGAGCAATTCGGTGTTCCCTACTTGGCTGAAGCATTCAGTCTTACTCGCTGCAGGTTCCACCCTTGATGTCTCTCTTTCCTTCCTCATGGCCCACCCCATCCTGTTATTGGAAGTTGCAGAGCAAATCTTTCCGTGAAGGGAATTATTTTTGCTAGAAAGTTTCAGTAGGAATTGTCCACTCTCGTTAGCTTGATCAAAATGCCCTACTCAGCCAATCCCTTCTGGCCACAAGATATTCGTATCCCTCCATTTCCTGCACCTCCATATGCCTATCCAAGAGCCTCAGGCTCACCTGTCATAATTGACCCCACCACCACCCCTCACAGTGTATTCCAGGTGACCACCATTCTGGAAAAATATTGAACCGCACTTCCTCTTCGAACTTAAACTGTCTCATCTTAAATGCATGCCTTCTTGGATTAAACATTTCAACCCTGGTGGAAAGAAACCCTGTCTGCCTTCTCAATCAACGCATCTCGGAAACTTATAAACCTCTATCGGGCCTTCTCTCAACCCCAGTCCTGCATAGAAAACAATTTAAGTTTGCCCAGCCTCTCCTTAGGGTGCATGCACTCTAAGACAGGCAGCATCACCGTAAATGTCTACTCTGCCCTCTCCAAAGCCTCTAATCGGTGAAGGGAAAAATCAAGGCTATATGGGAGGGGAGAGTCAGATTGATCTCGGAGTAGATTAAGGGGTTTGCAGAATATTGTGGGCCAAAGGGCCAGTTGTGTGTTCTAGAGCTACATGTTCTATGTACTCTGATGTATCTAGAATTATATAAGGCTTTCAAAGATTCACTTTATTTGTCAAGTGTACATTGAAACATACAGTGAAATGCATCTTTTTGTGTTAAATCAAATCAGTGAGGATTGTGCTGAGTAGGCCACAGTTGTTGTCATCATAGTATGTCCACTACTCAATAGCCCTGACCGTACATCTTTGGAAATGCGTCTTTGAAACGTGGGAGGAAAGCAAAGCACCTGGAGGACACACACACGGTCATGGGGTGAACATACAAACTCCTTCTAGACAACGACGGTGATCGAACCCTAATCAGTGAAAGCTGGTGCTGTGAGTGATTGTGCTACACTACCAACCTGCAACGTAACTTTCTGACTCATGAACTCAGTATCTCGACTAATAAAGGCAAACATGCCTTCTGAGATCTTTACCACCCAAACAACCTGTGCAGCCACTTTCAGAGAGTTATGGATTTGGACTCGAAAACCCCTCTGTACAACACTCGTATTGACATTGTGCTGTCTCTTCACATTTGAGCTAGCAAAGTGCAATACTCCACATTTGCCCAGGTTAAACGCTATCCGCCTTTTCTCCACACATCTCTACAAGTGATCTATATCCTGCTGAATTCTTTTCCAGCCTTACACACTATCTACAACAAACCAGTCTTCAGATCATCTGCAAACCTAATCACCTACCCACCTACATTTTCATCCAGCTCACTTATAAACATTCAAACAGCAGAGGTCCCTGTATGGATCCCTGCAAAGCACCACTAGTCACAGAGGTCCAGTCATTGCAAGTCCGATCAATCACTACGCTCTGTCTTCTGTGGACAAGCCAGTTTTGAATCCAAATAGTCAAGTCACTGTGGATACCATGACTCTTAATCTTCTGGATGAGCCTTTCCTGAGGAACCTTGTCAAAGGCCTGACTAAAATCCACGTAGACAATCTTCATCACACTCCACCTTCATCACCCACCCTCGTCACCTTGTCAAAAATCCAATCAAGGTAGTAAGACACAACTTGTCCCACACAAAGCCAAGCTGACTGTCCCAAATTAGGCCACACTTTTCTAATTGCTCGTACATCCAAGCCCTAAGAATTCTCTGCAATAACTTCCCTACCACTGACGTAAGACTCCCTCTATAGGGGTATATAGTTTCCAGGATTATCTTTGGTTACCTTATAAAATAGAGAAACAACCTTAGCTACTGACCAGTCCAACAGTATCTTGCCTGTGGCCAGAGAGGACACCAAGGTGACACATGGATAAAAGGAAACTGGAGGGCTATGTGTGAGGGAAGCATTAGATTGATCTTAGTCAAGGTGTAGAGGTCAACAGCACTTCATGGCCCGAGGCCCCGGTACTGGAAGGTCCTCTGCCATACCAGAGACACGTGGTGCATGCAGCAGGAATATTCCATGTTCTGAGCTCTTGATCAAGGCTCCAGCATTCTCAACTCTTTCCTCTCAATAATCTGGGGTATAACTCATCAGACTCTGGGACCTAACCACTGTAATGTTCTTTAAACTGTATTTCCTCGTGATAACTGGCCCTCTGAGTGTAAAATTCTCTCCCTCCATCTTTTCGGGAGGGACCACCTCAACATAGTTCATAACTCTGCAGCGTGGGACATGAGGTTCTCAATCACCTGGGATTCACCACCACCCTGGGTAGCTGTTAACAACAGATGCAGGAAATCAGGCACAATACAACAAACTGCCGAAAGGACTCAGCAGGTCAGGTGGCATCTATTGAGAATCTCTTGTGTTTCTGATCTGTGTACATTGCTCTGTTAACGGAGGGATTCAGTTGGCCCTGTCCCTCAATCTTCTTCAAAATCCTTTCGGCTCACGGCAAACATAGTCTGTAAATTGTGTGTTTGACAGCTCAAACAGGAGCTGGGTCCAGAGAACCCCATATTCCTTCCGACGGACAGCAAATACGACTGGCTGCTGGCCAAGGTCTGGGTTCGTCACGCTGATACACAGGTCCACCAGCTCGTCTCACACCTGCTGAACACTCATCTGTTTGCCGAAGTCTTCTGCATCGCCACCCTCCGGAAGCTTCCGAGCGCACACCCCGTCTTTAAGGTACTTTCAGATGGTCTATTGTACTGAACAGGGGAGCCTTTCCAGTGACAGAAGCATTGCCGGGAGTCGCCAGAGTTCGATCTCCTCCGCGTATAGAGGTGTTCACGGTGATTTCTGTTGTGTGTGGAGATTAGAATGTGCAAGAGGAACAGGGTGTGTGTGTGTGTGTGTGTGTGTGTGTGTGTGTGTGTGTGTGTGTGTGTGTGTGTGTGTGTGTGTGTGTGTGTGTGTGTGTGTGTGTGTGTGTGTGTGTGTGTGTGTGTGTGTGTGTGTGTGTGTGTGTGTGTGTGTGTGTGTGTGTGTGTGAGAGAGAGAGAGAGAGAGAGAGAGAGGGAGAGAGGGAAAGTGAGAGAGATGTGGTGAATAAGCTGCATTTCTATCTCCTGCTTTAACGTTTACAATGAGAACCGGTGATGCACCTCAGAGACGAGCAATGGAAGCACGCGTGTGAGACGTTCCATCAGTGACAAGGATGAGCTAAAGTTCTTGCTCACATCCCGTTTACTAATGTACATCGTAGCCACTTAGATAAAATTATGGGGCAGACTTGCCGCTTCTCAACGTGTTGCCGCTTCAGCTCACCACAACATGCTAACCCATACTAATCCCACTGACAACACGTGGTCTGTGGTTATACAGCACTACAGCTCTGAAACAGGCCCTTTGTCCCAGCATGCTCATCCTGACCCACACTAATTCCCTTCGCCAGCACTTGGTCTGTGGTCTTTTATCACTGACCCGAGAGCTTGTCCTGATATTTCTTAAACACTGTGAACACCTTTGCCTCCGCCGCCCTCTCTGGCACTGTGTTCCAGATTCCAACATCATTCTGGGTTAAAAACAATGTTCCTTGCAACCCCGTAACCATTTCACCCCTGAAGTTAATACTTCGGTCTTAGATGCAATAACCACCTAGACATGTTCACTGAGCCGATCTGCGCCCTCAAACCTCTCGATGGCCTTCCTGAGCCTCCTCCATTCCAAGGGAAACAGGGCCACATCTCCCATCTCTCCTCATAACTCAATCCCTCCATTCTAGGCTATGTCCTGGGTAATCTCTCAGCTTCCTCTTCAGTTCAGTGTACTGAGCTGACCAGAACTCCACATGATCCACCATCTGTGTTTGCACCTCCCTGCTCCTGTGTTCATCTGTTCTGTCTAATGAAAACAAGTTTCCCATCTGCCTTCTCCACCAGTCTATCTACGTGTGCTTCTAACTTCCACATTCCTAACAAGTGTTCCCCTCCCCGATCCCCGGTCCTCCTGTGCAATCACGTACAAACAACGGCACATTCTCATGTTGTGTGCCCTATCCATGAGCTACCAAGACTGAACTCTGTTTGATTTTACTCTACCAGGTCACACACTGACCCTCACCATCTCACCATCCTGTTGCCATGACACCATAACCACCATCAGTTCTCTCCCATGAACCTGTGAGCTTATCGGACTTCCCAAATTCCCATTCAAGTTCTCCGACATCTCTGACTCACACTGTGAGCTCACATCAGCAAAGTGACCATGTCGGGGTCCTGGATTGTGGCAGTAGTGTAGGTGACTCTGGTTGGGATCACCAGGTTTGGGAATGTGGGGAGGACTGAGTCCGGATCTGGGATCTGGAGTGCCCGTGTACTTCCAGCTCCCTTTAATCTCACTGGCTGACTGGGAAAACTTACGCCAAAACGTGAAATCAAGCATGGCTGGTGTTGACAATTGATACGCTGGAAATCCTGCCACAGGTTGATGGAAAAGTACAGCACAGAAACGGGCCCTTCGGCCCATTTAATCCATACAAAACCATTTAAAATGCCTAATCCCATCGATCTACAGCAGCACTATACCTTCCCATACCCCTACCATCCATATACCTATTCAAACTTCTCTTAAACTTTTGGATCAAGCTCGTGTGCATGATTTCTGCTGGCAGATCCTTCCACGCTCTCCACGCTCTCATAACCCTTTGAGTGAAGATGTTTCCCCTCTTGTTCCCCTTAAAATTCTCACCTTTTATGCATGACCTTTGGTTGTAGTCACACCCAACCTCAGTGGAAAAAGCCTGCTTGCATTTGCTCTATCTATACCCCTAATAATTTTGAATATCTCCACCAAATCTTCTCTCAATCTTTGACGTTCTAAGGAATAAAGTTCTAACCTTTTCAATCACAAAAAAGAGAAAATCTGCAGGTACTGTAAGTTCAAGCAACACACACAAAATACTGAAGGTATTCAGCAGGCCAGGCCACATCTATGGAAGAGTACAGTCAAAATTTCAGGCTGAGATCATTCATCTCCCTACATAGAACTTTTGAAAGTCTAATTACTGTCCCCTCATTCACGACATCTCCCAGGGGGCCTGTTTAGAAAATGCCTCTTCGCATTCCCACTGCTCAATGTCTTGCAGGTGGAGGTAGGGGAATGAGTGGGCTCCAGTTGCAGATCTCCCGGTGTCTGCTACCAGGTACTGTGTTCCGCATGTGTTCAAAGGATGCTCCCGGAGACTTCCTGTAGTGTCCTGTATGGGCAGCAGGTCTTTTTCTACAGAAAGGACGGCCAAACTGAGAATCCTGCGGCGTGCTCTGGCGAACACGACCTACTCATCTCTGTGCCTCCCGGACAATGTGGCCTCTCGAAGAGTGGACAAGATCCCCAACTACTGTTACAGAGATGACGCTTTGAAGATCTGGCATGCCATCAACAAGTGAGAGAGTCTATCGCTGTGTTCTCCCTCTCCGATATTTCTCCCATTTTACACAGCACTGGCCATTAAATCCCTCATGGGAAAGGAACACAGGTCACTCCACTGGGCACCAATGTCACAGCTTCCATCACCATCATGGATGATAACTGGAGCTCTCCACGTAGGAGGTGCTGGAACCACTTACCAGGAGTTCCCCGGTGTGGGCAGGCAGCTACTTTATCACAGTGCCTCTGTCGAGTTACAATGAATGGTGTTAACAACAGGGAGGAGGAGGATGATGCCAGAGGTTGGAGCATAAAACAGTACAGCTCAGATACAGGCCCTTCGGCCGTCATCTCTGTGCTGACCACAATAGAAGGTTACCCATAAGAACATAAGACTATAAAATAGGAGCAGAATTAGCAGAATAAATCATCACTGATTTATGTTCCCTGTCAATCACATTCTACTACCTTCTCCCCGTTTGACTGACACCCTTACTAATCAAGAATCAATCGATCTCTGCTTTAAATAGAGTACATTCTGGTTAACTGGGGCACATCAGGAGCAGTACATTTTGGCCCAATTAAGCTGCTGTTTCATGGAAATAGTCAAAAAGGTAGAAAAAAGATAACCTTCTATATAACTGACAAATTATTTATGTAAATAAAACACAGAACAAATTAGAACATTACAGTATTATAAACTTGTGTGTTAGTTCCTGATTGTTTTTGATGGTGGAATTCATCCAGTGTATCCGTAAGCTGTCACAATCTTTTGATTGACTGTGATTGATTAAATTCAGTGCAAACACCTTGTGCAGACTCTGAACTGCCTTCAAACAATGCTGTCGACTACTTTATCCCATAAATCTTCATTTTCATTGTAACCTTCAAGGTGATTGCCAATACATTTCAATTCTTTGTAGTGCATAACTCTTTGAAGAAGTGAAATCATTTCATTTGCACTTCCAGCTGTTTCTGGCATTTCCAAGTCTGAATGTTTGAAATCGCAGAGAGCAACACAATTCTGAATAGTCTTACTGATTATTTCTCACCAACCATCAGTGACAGAATCCATTGCTTGTTGAACAGAAACACAAGCAACTGACACTATTTAAAAACCATTTGCTCTAAGTACGGTGGAGTGTCTAACAGTCAGAAAATTCCAGGCGACAGATGTGAGTTAGAAGCTGTTTGGTAACAACCTCCTGTCCCAATTAAATGGCAGAGTGTCCCAAATAAATGAAGGGAACCCTGGCTATTTTCTCTATTAGTTTTTGTTCTTTAAGAAATAAGCAGCTGCCTCGATTAACCAACACGTACAAACAAGCTGAATGAACTCAGCTGGTTGGGCAGCATCCGTTGAAATGACCAGTCAACGTTTCGGGCCAAGACCCTTCGTCAGGACTGAAGAAGGAGGGGGCAGGGGCCCTATAAAGAAGGTGGGGGGAGGGTGAAAGCCAATCGGAGGAAAGATCAAGGGGTGGGGGAGGGGAATCAGGGAGGGGATAGCCCGGAGAGGTGAAGAAGGAATGTAAGGGGAAAGCACTATGGGTAGTAGAAGAAGGCAGAATCATGAGAGAGGTGATCGGGCGCTGGAAGAGGAGGCAGAGTGAAAGTGTGATGGGGGAAGAGAGAGGAAGGGAATTACCGGAAGTTGGAGAATTCGATGTTCATACCAAGGGGCTGGAGACTACCCTGACGGTATATGAGGTGTTGCTCCTACAACGGCTCAATTAACCAGAATCCAATGACGTGGCCTTGCCAACTGTCTGTGGCGATGAATTCCACAGATTCTCCATTTGACACTCAGTATAAAGACTGTCAAGTCAGGTTGCAGCTGCATCTCATTTTGATTAGCAGAACATCACCGGGGTGCAAGTCTACCATCTGCCCTCTTTACCACCTGTTACATCTTTCGGATAGCTGTAGACTTGCAACCCCTCCCCCCCCCCCCCCCCCCCCCCCACGATCCGTCTGCCCCTCACTAAGCTCCCGTGGATCCTGCCCTTCAATGTGAATGACCAGGAGGCCTATTCTGCCCTCCTCTGTAATGTGTTTATTAATGTACTGATGACGGCTGGGGGACTCCACTCAGCGGCTGGTTGTGCCTGTGGGATAACCACCCCTCACCCACACAAACTGTGCAGCTGTTCACAGCTGGACTTGACAGCTGCTGAACCCTGACACCTTATCCTGCACCCAGAACCCTTCACCAGCCAGCTGGTCAGTGCTCACTATCTACGTCAGATTCACAAAAACATCGACCAAGCCCTCTCGGGGTGTTACATACCCCGTAACTGAGTTAACAAGCCAGCAGAAGTGGAATGATACGTTGGAGTCTGGTGGTACTGTAACTAAAGGTGTTTATTAGTAAACTAAGCAATGCAGTATCAAAAATGCAAATATACATATAAAACATTTTTTCCAGAGGTGCTGCCTGACCTGCTGAGTTCCTCCAGCATTTTGTGTGTCTGCTGCTCGGTAACTTCCAGCTTCTGCGGATGTTCTCTTCTTTCTGATTGGACACCTTGGATTGGACTGATTTTATTAATTCTGACTGAAGGAATGGGATCCAATTTTCACTGAGTGTAATGGTAAGTATTTCTGCTTCTTGCCCATCAAGATTCATAATTATTTATTTTCACTCTTCACTACAGAAGTGTAAATAACAACAAAATGATTGCACTGCGGATTCGATGCAGCATAAAAAAACAATAAATGAAAGAACACAATTTAAAAAATATAAAAACAATCCAATCACACACAACATGCAATTAACTGTTATATGCATAGAGTGACTGTATGTCCACAAGGTGATGCTCACTGAAATGTACTGTATGAAGTGGTTCATTGCCCTCTCGAAATGAATGTTAACGTTGCAGATGCTTTTCTTACCACCGACTCCTGGTCAGACCCCACTTGGAGTACTGTGCTCAATTCTTATCGCCTCACTAGAAGAAGGATGTGGAATCCAAAGAAAGGGTGCAGAGGAGATTTACAAGGATGATGCCTGGATTGGAGAGCATGCCTTATGAGAATAGGTTGAGTGAACTCGGCCTTTTCTCCTTGGAGCGAAGGAGGATGAGAGGTGACCTGATAGAGGTGTATAAGATGATGAGAAGCATTGATTGTGTGGATAGTCAGAGGCTTTTTCCCAGGGCTGAAATGGTTTAAGGTGCTGGGGAGTAGGTACAGAGGAGATGTCAGGGGTAAGTTTTTTACGCAGAAAGAGCTGAATGCATGGAATGAGCTGCTGGCAACAGTGGTGGAGGCGGATACGATAGGGTCTTTTAAGAGACTTTTGGATAGGTACATGGAGCTTAGAAAAATAGAGGGTTATGGGTAATCCTAGTAATTTCTAAGATAGGGACATGTTCGGCACAACCTTGTGGGCTGAAGGGCCTGTATTGTGCTGTAGGTTTTCTATGTTTCTACAGATGCGCTGGGCTGTCCGCACCACTTTCTGCGATTAAGGGAGGTACAGTTCCCATATAGGGAATCCTGTAAGAAGCCTCGAATGTCCCTTTGCATCTCTGATTTCTGATATTTCTCATCATTTAGAAAATACTCTACGCCTTTATACCCTTTACCAAAGAGGATGACCAGTCACCTCCCTACACGTTATTGCTTTCAACAACCCCTGCGGCACAGTAGCGAAGTCAACCAACCATAAAAGGCTCCCTTTATTCCCACTCTCTGCCTCTTGCCAGTCAGCCAATCTTCTATCCATTAGTATCTCTCCTGTAACACCATTGGTTCTTGTTTAGCAGCCTCATGTGCAGCACCTAGTTAAAGGCCTTCTGAAAATCCAAGTAAACAACATCAACTGGATTTCCTTTATTGATCAGCCTGCTTTTTTCCTAAAAAAATCCCGACATTTGTCAGGCAAGACGTCCCCTCAAAGAAACAATGCTGACTTCAACCTATTTTAGCATGTGCCTCCCAGTTCCTTGAAACAATATCATTAGTAATCAACTCCAACACCTTCCCAACTACTAGTCTGGCTAACTCTGATAATTTCTTTTTAACTGCCTCCCACTCCTCCTAAACAGTGGAGAGAAATCTGCAACTTTTCAGTCCTCAAGGAACTTTCCAGATTCTAGCAATGTCCGACAATCTCTTCAGCTACCTCTTCCAGAACCTGTTGCTATATTTCCTCTAGTGTAGGTAACTTATCGACCTTCAGACCTTTCAGCTTCCGAAGCACCTTCTCCTTAATAATAGCATCTACACTCACTTCTAACCTCTGACACTCTCCAAATTCTGGCATACAGTGAAGACTGACACAAAAGGCTTAATAATTTTGTCCACCATGTCTTTGTTCCCCACTGCAAACTCAGCAGCGTCATATTTCTCGCGGCACGATGCCCATTGTCACTTCTCTTTTACTCTTTGTATACTTGTTGCAGTGACAGTCTACCTCACCTGTTCCACCGGGACAGCTGGGAGCATTGCAGCCGTGCCCACTTTAGCTGCTGACATCACAGAACCGGTCTAGTATCAATCCGGGACGCAGAAACACTCGGTTTCTTTTGCCCTCTGAGTTACCGATGGACCAGTTCGTGGATAGTGCCAGGGTAACAGTGGAAGTGTGCTGCAGTAAGAGTGGGCCCGGGCGCACGCTGCAGTTACGTATTTGTAACGAGGGTACTGAATATTTAATGTTTGTCTTGTGATGACTTGCTTGCTCACCAGTAGTAAGTGTCTTCAGTTCCCACTAGCGGAACCCGCGAACATGATTTTATACAACAATTTGCAAAGCAACTGGCTTCAGATTGAACATGAAAAATATATTTAAAAGAAAACATAAGAAATAATTCCCCGTGTGAGGAGTGCCGAGTCCCGCAGTGGGATCGATGACGGTGCGGTTGTCAGTAGACTGGTCAGATAAGCTGGTCTCCTGCGGGGTGAAAATGGGACACCACCTCGTGTCTGCATTTAACGAGGTAGGTTTCCCCTAGAGGAAGGGGAGCCTGAGGGATTTATTTGTGGATGGTGGTATACATAGTAAAGCAGCAGTACGGGATAATTTTACAGAAAGAGAAAGCGTTATATAGCTTGAGAAATGAGCTGGAAGTACTGAGCCTGCCATGTTTTACCATGCGGGAGGCAGCTCGGTCAGCGCAGACTAGGCTAAAGAGCTAGAGGATAGGAGTACAGAGATAGTCTGTCAGCCAGTAAAGGTGCAGCAGCTAGAACCTGCCCATTGGTGATTGGGTTCCGTTTAGGTCCGAGCCCTGATGTTGCGGGGTGGTGACCCCGACGCGTGGGTGGGGATGGGGATGGGGACATTTGGTTAGATAGTGAGAAGGGGGAAGAGAGGTTAGAAAGACGCTCAGAATTCCTCCTCGAATTGAGAACCCACAAAGGTGGTATGCAGTCTAACAGTGAGTAATCGCACTAGTCGCTTTTCGTGAGATCGCAAGACCCTGTCGGACATTGTTAATGCGGAATGTTGCAAGTTCGATTCCCTGATTTATTTGCGGATGACGGGGAGCTGCGTGATCTCGGTCATAGCGAGGATTAGGCCTCCAGCCACGATGTCGACTGTTTACAGCCGCCTAGGAGAGAGGCGTCCGAAGCGGCGCAGCGCGGGGTACAAGCTGGTGTCAGAGGTGCCCAGCAGTATTCGCTTGGCAGAAGACAAGCCACATTGTGTTCAACTGCACAGTTCCACAACACTCATGTACTCGTTGTCTTCCGACTATATTTTTGTATGACTGTACTTTACTAATATCTTATATTTGCTTGCTACCTTATATGCGAGTTGAACAGGTACTTTGGATCTGTCTTCACTAGGGAAGGCACAGACAATCTCTCAGATGTAAAGTGGCCAGAGGACCTAGGGTAATGGAGGAACTGAAGGAAATTCGCATTAGGCAGAAAATGGTGTTGGGTAGACTGATGGGACTGAAGGCTGATAAATCCCCGTGGCCTGATGGTCTGCATCCCAGGGTACTTAAGGAGGTGGTTCTAGAAATCGTGGACACACTGGTAATCATTTTCCAATGTTCTATAGATTCAGGATCAGTTCCTCAGGATTGGAGGTTAGCTAATGTTATCCCACTTTTTAAGAAAGGAGGGAGAGGGAAAAAAGGGAATTATAGACCAATTAGCCAGACATCAGTGGTGGGGAAGATGCTGGAGTCAATTATAAAAGATGAAATGGTGGCACATTTGGATAGCAGTAACAGGATCGGTCTGAGTCAGCATAGATTTACGAAGGGGAAATCATGTTTAACTAATCTTCTGGAATTTTTTGAGGATGCAACTATGAAAATGGCAAGGGAGAGCCAGTGGATGTAGTGTACCTGGACTTTCAGAAAGCCTTTGATAAGGCCCCACTTGGGAGATTAGTAGGCAAAATTAAAGCACATGGTATTGGGGGTAGGGTACCAATACGGATAGAAAATTGGTTGGCAGACAGGAAACAAAGAGTAGGGATTAACGGGTCCTTTACAGAATGGCAGGCAGTGACTTGTGGGGACCTAAATGCTCAGTGCTGGGACCACAGTTATTTATAATATACATTAATGATTTAGATGAAGGGATTAAGAGTAACATTAGCAAGTTTGCAGATGATACGAAGCTGGGTGGCAGTGTGAAATATGAGGATGATGTTAGGAGAATGCAGGGTGACGTGGACAGGTTGGGTGAGTGGGCAGATGCATGGCAGATGCAGTTTAATGTGGATAAATGTGAGGTTATCCACTTTGGTGGCAATAACAGGAAGGCAGGTTACTATCTGAACAGTGTCAAGTTAGGAAAAGGGGAAGTACAATGAGATCTAGGTGTTCTTGTACATCAGTCACTGAAAGTAAGCATGCAGGTACAGCAGGCAGTGAAAGCTAATGGCATGTTGGCCTTCATAACAAGGGGAGTTGAGTATAGGAACAAAGAGGTCCTTCTGCAGTTGTTCAGGGCCTTGATGAGACCACACTTGGAGTATTGTGTTCAGTTTTTGTCTCCAAATTTGAGGAAGGACATCCTTGCTATTGAGGGAGTGCAGCGTAGGTTCACGAGGTTAATTCCTGGGATGGCAGGACTGTCATATGTTGAAAGATTGGAGCGACTGGGCTTGTATACACTGGAATTTAGAAGGATGAGAGAGGATCTGATTGAAACATATAAGATTATTAAGTGGTTGGACATGCTAGAGACAGGAAACATGTTCCGGATGTTGGGGGAGTGCAGAACCAGAGGCCACAGTTTAAGAATAAGGGGTAGGCCATTTAGAACGCAGTTGAGGAAAAACTTTTTCACCCAGAGAGTTGTGGATCTATGGAATGCTCTGCCTCAGAAGGCAGTGGAGGCCAATTCTCTGGATGCTTTGAAGAAAGAGTTAGATAGAGCTCAAAGATCGCGGAATCAAGGAATATGGGGAGAAGGCAGGAACGATGTACTGATTGTGGATGATCACATTGAATGGCAGTGCTGGCTCAAAGGGCCGAATGGCCTACCCCTGCACCTATTGTCTATTGTCTATTGTGCTGTGTGCAGCTGTTGCTGCTGATCTTTGCACCTTGGCCCCGGAGTAACACTGTTTCGTTTGGTTGCATTCATGGGTATTCAAGTATGGTTGAATGACAAATAAACTTTAATTGAACTTGAATCATCTATCATGGCATGGAATGTGAACTGTAGCTTCTGAAGATGAAACAAAGTTACCTTGCTGTGACTCTGCACACAGAGCAATTACTGTCAGACACAACTGAAAGTTTTAGCTATCAGAGGTTGAAGGGGCGAAGATGGTGTGATCAAATTTCTGGAATATTTTATTATCATCTCTGCTCGGTCTTGTAGATTGGCAATTAGGAATGATAGGTAGTCTATTTCTACGTGCACTTATGGACATGATTGGTTCAAAATTGTGGAAGGGATCTGAAGTGAATATCATTTTCCTCTCCTACTTTGTTAGATATGTAATTAGAGTAATGTTTGGAATTTCTGGAACAGATTTCTGTCCAGAGGCCCAGAGGATGGTGTATTAGGGAACATACAGTAGTTTTGTGAATGTGGCATATGCATCAGCCAAACGTTAAGACAGTGGGGCATGAGGAGGTTGGTAGACTGATGTAGTCCACTGTGTAGCAACTGGCGACGGATAGTTCTGGGTATTATGGTTTTACATTCTATATGTAGCAGAAAGGGACGTCCGCAGGGATTATACCAGTTTGGGGACTGGGTGTCACAGTTTTGTGTCTTTCGAAGGGTGCAATGTTGCAGTAAGTGAACATCTCATCTGTTCATCAAAAGCTGTTCACCTGGGGATTGGCCCGTTTAAGGAGCATTGCAGCTCCTCCCATGAGCTACCGTTTAGATGATGGTGCTACTGAAGAATAAATCTTGTGCGCTGAAGGAACTTGCTCTCTGGTTGACTGATGGACCAGGTCACGGATGGTGATATAGAGACCATGGAAGTGTGCTGCAATAAGAGACGACCTGGACGCAGACGTCAGATAACAGTTTGTAACTGAGTGTAACTTGAATGATTTACTGAATGCTTCGTGTTTGATGTGTCCTGTAAAATGGGTTTTTCGAATCTACCTGCATATTGAAATCCCCATCAGAATTGTAACAGTGCCCATTTTACGTAACTTTTCTATTTCCCTTTGAAATTTATACCCCATATCCAGTTCTGAGGCCCATATATATTGTCCATAAGGGTCGTTTTATCCCTGAAGGTTTTGAATTCTACTCAGAAGGATCCTACCTTTTCCGACGTTAAGATACCACTTTCTGATAATTTGATTTCATTTTTTTCACCAAGAGAGCTATCCCAGCCCCTCTACCTACGTGTTTGTCCTTTTGATACAATTAGAATCCTTGGATTTTAAGCTCCCAACTGTGATCTTCTTTCAGCCATGACTCAGCAATGCCCACAGTGTCACATGTTCCATTGTTACTGCACTACAAGATTATCTATAAATTGGCGCTAGCAATACATGGTGGAAACAGCTCGCAAAAGTTCTCGGTATATTTCTAAATTACTTCACCTTGTAATTGCCCTTTAAGTCGCGTACTTTTGAACAGTCTAAAGGAACTGGTGATTTTGAGATATCCTGAAGGACTCAGCAGGCTTGTCTCTTGAGAATTCAGTTATGCTCTGACCGGAAGATAAGTTAGCAGGGAGGACTCCAGGCTAGACTAAAGTGGCAGGGTGTAAAATATCCTCTACTCAGTATTTTGTTAGCATATATACAGTCACCAGAAAACAAGACAGAGGACGTGAGGGGAAGAATGCTGTATTGGTGGGAAATGAGGAATTGCTGTGTCTTCTGTTTCACGGCGACATGGCTTACCCAGTACAAGCCAGATACAGTGGGCAGCATTGAGAGCTTCTCAGTCTACTGGATAAAATGAAGAGAGTGAAAAGTTGGGATCTATTCATAAAGCATGTGGTTAACATGGTCAGTTAAACAATAGCAGCTATTTTTCGGTAAGAAACCACTGATGATCAACAGATGCACTAAGCCACGCTGAGCCATATTTCTTCTTGGAGTTAGACAGTGTTTCAAGATCCCTGTCTCTCTGTGCAGTCCTGCACATAGGTAACGCCGGCTCCAGCTTGGTATGTGTGGGAGCATGTGAATAACTATATCTTTCGTAAGAGGAACTGCCAGTTAGTTGGTGGACAGAGCAGGAACAGTCACAGACTGTTCCTATTTGAGTGACTAACTGAAGTGCCCTGGAGGCTTTGAATAAAGGGTTTATACTTATACGGTCTCTGAGTGAGTTTATCAGGATTCAACTTCCACATTTGGTGCTGCAAGCAGAGTACCAACATGGGGATTGTAATACGGAGGCAGGCTGAGTAAGCGACAGACCGAACATCCTATGTACAGGGACCCATCAGGCCCACAAAGACAAATTGTCTTTGTCGCTCGCTACGATACCAGTCTGAGTCTCTGCCCCTCACCCAGTTCTCAGCACAGGACCCTATTGGGACCCGGATCGAATCTGCCGAGAGACTCGTATAAGGTAGGACAATTATTTGAAAATTGGACAGCTGACAGGTGTCGGGTAACAGTTAAAATCGGGTAAGAGTTAAAGTCGAGTAAAGAAAAACCAGGAGAATTGAGCAACAGACACCGTGTCTGATAAAAAGACAAAAACATGGGACAAAATCTATCGTGTGATAAAAATAGCACAGGAACTTCACTGGGCAATAAGTATGAGTTGTTTCATGATAAATAGAGAGATTTACATGTTTTAAGTGGTATTTTACGTAAGAATTTGGGGGACGAAGTGTGGCCATGGAGAGGGACTTGGGATGTGACAAGCTGTGACCAAGCTGTAAAAAAGGTCTGGAAAAAGAACCGTGGTAACAAATGGAAAGCCTTGATCAAGGAATAAAACCGAGGGCCAAAAGCTACAAATGCAAGGACAAATAGGAAATGAGATATGGGATCCCGGGAGCATGTCTGGCTTACCGACCCTGTGTGATGAACTTCATCGCGATAAATAGTGGCTAGTAATAAGACTCGGGGTCCTGAAATTTCCCCAGGGTTCTCTGACACGGTGGGAGGAAGGGTGAAACAGAGGGGAAGGGGGAGGACAGATCCCCTATATCCAACCATCCCACGAGGTGATACTGAAGAACGGATAAGCTCAGTCCCCGAGAAAAGTCCCCCACCCGAACCCCAGAGACAGTTACCTATCCAAATGATGCCAAATCCCAGGGCGGGGGAGCAAGATCAGTTATCTTTGTCTATGCCCCACAAGAGATGATCATGATAATGTATCAGGCCCCTGACAGAAAGGAGAAACCGGCGCTTTTCGCACAAAATGTGCGGAGCACAATTCAGATGTATGATGATATTCCCCGGGATCTTTTCGGACTTTGTTGCATGATATTATCTGCGGACGAGGGACGGAAATGGAATGCAGAACTGGGATACCAGACTTACCAAGAACTGAGAGGAGGAACAGTCTAATCTGATAATGCAAGGCTCGGAAAAAGCACTTCAACAGTCTGTTCACATCACGAAAGTACGAGAATGTAAGCCGAAACCCGGGGAATCAGGGCCGGATTACTGGGAGCGCTTTCTATTATGCAACGGGACTTATGCGGGGTACCAGATCTTCAATAACGGGAATACCTCCCGTCAATTTAATGCGCTGCTGACCCAATGTCTCCCTTTTAAGTTAGCCACGACGGTTAAGACTAACAATATGGACTGGCTAGATAATGACCGTAATCGGATGCGGTGGGCCATAATTTACTACTGTAATCCCAGAGCAGAGCCCAGACCCGACTCAAAGGGAATTGCAATCAAGAATGAACATGTCCAACGGGGTGAGGGACACCGACGGGGGTCAGATAATGGCCGGCATCGTGACCATAAGCTGGGAAACCGGGATTGGGATCAATTCCTTGATTGTCCTTACCCCCCACCCCCCATTTGATCCCATATGATGACCTATCTGCTCCAAGACACGGCCAGGTGATGGCAATAAGGGGACCCCAACGACCTTATCCTCATGGGCGAAAGAATGGGTCAACCCAGCGAGCGCCCATGCCCGGGGGAGCTCAGCCTGGAGTGTGTTTTAACTGTAGCCGACCATGACACTGCAAGACAAGGTGACCCTGAGGACAGCAGAGACATCCAGAGCCAAACCGGGCAGTCACCATGAACATTCCTTTTGCTAACTGACCCTCGAAAATGTTGGCTGTTGTAAGTAGCGACCCGCTAGAGGAACCCAACATAATCCTTCAGGTAGCAGGAATTCAACTTCCATTGTGATTGATCACTTCCACCCTCGATAGTGTTGGAACATGGATTCCGGCTTTCCGGGGCCACCATTGCCCTCTCGGGTTTCGAACGAACATGCCAACGGCCGCAACCCCTATGGGTGGAGTTTCAGGGAAGGCAGTGTATACCCTGGTAGCTGCAGCTTCTAATATTACCCTACATCAGCTTGTAAATGTGCTCTCTTCCCACTCGGTGCTGGTGCTTTTGACCTCCCGACAGACACAGCACCTCACTCAGGCACGACAAAATCGCTATGAGACAGCCTTAATGAGCCACCCGCTGCTGACATTTTCCCACTGCTCCACTTTAAACCCGGCCACTTTCCTAACGTCGCCAGCCCAGGTTACAAACTATTCTGAACACGACTGCGTGCTGCGAGATCAACTCCTCACTACAGCCCACGAGGACCTCATGGACTAACCCCTACAGGACCCCGACATAACTTTTGTGTGTCGATGGTAGTTCTTCCGTGGGCCCTCAAAGCCAGAGATATTCTGGCTATGCTGTGGTCACAGATGTCGTGGTGCTCGAGCAGGTGGCCTTTGAACCAGCCGTGTCAACACAAAAAGCTGAATGAGTTATTTGCCCTCACTCGCGCCTGCACCCTCGCCGCCAACAAACGTGCAAACATCTGCACTGATTCTCGATACGCCTTCGGGGTAGCTCATGACTATGGAGCACTTTGGGAATGCCGGGTTTTCCTCACCTCCTCAGGATATCCTATTAGTAATGCTGCCTTTGTTCAGAATCTCCTCACTACCTTGCAGCTTCCAAAACCATTGGCCATTATCAACTGCTCCGCTCATACCCGCCAGACTGATAAAATCTCCACCGGTAACGCCATAGCCGGTGAGGCTGCCAAAGACACAGCCCAGACACTCGAAATCATAGACCCATCGGAGCCCCGCCAAAACCCCCTGCGCCTCTCACACAGCACGGGTATGCCAGACATGCAAGCCGTACGTATGTTCCAGGGGGATGCCCCTGAGGAGGAACGCAGACTATGGTCACAGATGGGTTGTAGACGGGACTCTGGTACACCCCTACTGGGACAGGTTTGCGTCCCTACCCAACTTCTACCAATCCTCCTTGATTACATTCATACTTGTACTCACCTCGGAAAGGAGGGAAGGGTAAACAGTTTGCTGCAAACATAGCGGCATCCGAGATTGCAGCAAGCAGCAACAAAGAAGACAAAAGCATGTTTAATATGCCGTAAGAACAATATGAGAAAGGGGACACCCTGTGTGCCGGGCGCCACTCCCCTACCTGGAGGCTCCTTTTCATGTTTGCAAATTGATTTTATTGAACTACCTAGAGTAAAGTACATTGTTACAAATATTGCTTAGTGGTCATAGATGTGTTTAGTAAATGGATCGAGGCAATCCCTGCCACGAATAATACAGCCCTGACAGCAGCTAAAGTACTGCTGGGAGAAGTGATCCACCGGTAGGGGTTACCAGAAATATTGAATTCAGTGAATGGTCCCCACTTCGTAGCAAAGTTAAATGAGGAAATCTGCAATGCCTTATCCATTCAACAACATTTCCATTGTTCTCACCATACCCAGGCTGCAGGTATAGTGGAGAGGGCAAATGGTACGTTAAACACCAAATTGGCAAAACTTACGGAGGAAACGGGGCTTAATTGGTTAAAGCTATTGCCCTTAGCATTATTCCATATGAGGGCCACCCACCCCACCCCAAGAAAAAAACAGGATTGTCATCAGCTGAAATCATCTTCGGAAAGCCCCTAAGGACTCCATGGCGTTCCGCGTGGCCTCCCACTCCTGATATAAGCAGGCTGCCTAACTAAGGTTTTCCGAACCTCACATTCACAGGTACATCAGGCATGCAAGGAGGAAAACGATACGACAAGAGAAGGCGATTACCCCAACATCGAAACCGAGGACTACGTACTAATTAAGAACTGGAGCCACGACAAACTGGAGCAACGGTGGAAGATACCATTCCAAGTACTGCACACCACGCCCACGACAGTCGGGTTGGAAGGACAACCCGGTACATCACACTGACTGTAAAAATTTACGGACTAAGGAGCCTATTATGGACCTCGCCATGTACTGGGCCGTTGTCATTTGCCTTCTTTTTGCGGGCTCCCCGTCACCTAGAGTCATACATAGGGGCGGGAGCATTGGCCACCGAAGACGCAGCTCCCCACAGGTTAGAACCATCTTTTCCCCAAGGCCCACACAGGGAGCAGTTCCCCAAGTGACATGGCCAAAACATCCCCTGCCGTCTGATTTCGCCCATAATACTTTCCTGTCCCTTTGCCACAATTATGCCAAACGCCAAGAAGCAGGGGCATGTTGGATATGTGCGCAAGTACCCTCGCATGGGAAGACTATGATACAGTTGTCAGTGATCCCCCTCAATTCTAGCGAGGAGTAGTGAAGTCCAGAATTGGAAGGGGAACCCAAACAACTACAAAGCCTATCCACATCAAATCTATCTATCCCCCTCATAATTTTAAATACCTCTATCAAGTCCCCCCTCAACCTTCTATGCTCCAAAGAATAAAGACCTAACTTGTTCAATCTTTCACTGTAACTTAGGTGCTGAAACCCGGGTAACATTCTAGTAAATCTTCTCTGTACTCTCTCTATTTTGTTGACATTTTTCCTATAATTCAGTGACTAGAACTGTACACAATACTCCAAATTCGGCCTTATCAATGCCTTGTATAATTTTAACATTACATCCCAACTCCTATACTCAATGCTCTGATTTATAAAGGCCAACATACCAAAAGCTTTCTTCACCACCCTATTCACATGAGATTCCACCTTCAGGGAACTATGCACCATTATTCCTAGATCACTCTGTTCTACTGCATTCTTCAATGCCCTACCATTTACCATGTATGTCCTATTTGGATTATTACTACCAAAATGTAGCACCTCACACTTATCAGCATTAAACTCCATTTTTGCCAACGCACAGTCCACTCTTCTAACTGGCCTAAATCTCTCTGCAAGCTTTGAAAACCTATTTCATTATCCACAACACCACCTACCTTAGTATCATCTGCATACTTACTAATCCAATTTACTACCCCATCATCCAGATCATTAATGTATATGACAAACAACATTGGACCCAGTACAGATCCCTGAGGCATACCACTAGTCAGTGGCCTCCAACCTGACAAACAGTTATCCACCACTACTCTCTGGCATCTCCCATCCAGCCACTGTTGAATCCATTTTACTACTTCAATATTAATACCTAACGATTGAACCTTTCTAACTAACCTTCTGTGCGGAACCTTGTCAAAGGCCTTACTAAAGTCCATATATACAACATCCACAGCTTTACCCTTGTCAACTTTCCACGTAACCTCTTCAAAAAAATTCAATAAGATTTGTCAAACATGACCTTCCACGCACAAATTCATGCTGACTGTTCCTAATCTGACCCTGTCTATCCAGATAATTATATATACCGTCTCTAAGAATACTTTCCATTAATTTACCCACAACTGACTTCAAAATGAAAGGCCTATAATTGCTAGGTTTACTCTTAGAACCCTTTTTAAACAATGGAACCACATGAGCAATACGCCAATCCTCCGTCACCATCCCCGTTTCTAATGACATTGAAATATTTCTGTCAGAGCCCCTGTTATTTCTACACTAACTGCCCTCAAGGTCCTAGGGAACATCCTGTCAGGACCCGGAGATTTATCCACTTTTATATTCCTTAAAAGTGCCAGTACTTCCTCCTCTTTAATCATCATACTTTCCATAACTTCCCTACTTGTTTCCCTTACCTTATACAATTCAATATCCTTCTCCTTAGTGAATACCGAAGACAAGAAATTGTTCAAAATCTCCCCCATCTCTTTCGGCTCCACACATAGCTGTCCACTCTGATTCTCTGAGGGACCAATTTTATCCCTCACTTTCCTTTTGCTATTAATATAACTGTAGAAACCCTTCGGAATTTTTTCACCTTACTTGCCAAAGCAACCTCATATCTTCTTTTAGCTTTTCTAATTTTTTTCTTAAGATTCTTCTTACATTCTTTATATTCCTCAAGCACCCTATTTATTCCATGCTGCCTATATTTATTGTAGATATCTCTCTTTTACCAAACAAAGTTTCTAATATCCCTTGAAAACCATGGTTCTCTCAAACTTTTAATCTTTCCTTTCAACCTAACAGGAACATAAAGATTCTGTACCCTCAAAATTTCACCTTTAAATGACCTCCATTTCCCTATTACATCCTTCCCATAAAACAAATTGTCCCAATCCATTCCTTCTAAATCCTTTCGCATCTCCTCAAAGTTAGCCTTTCTCCAATCAAAAATCTCAATCCTGGGTCCAGTTCTATCCTTCTCCATAATTATATTGAATCTATTGGCATTGGGATCACTGGACCCAAAGTGTTCCCCAACACGTACCTCCGTCACCTGACCTATTTCATTCCCTAACCGAAGATCCAACACTGCCCCTTCTCTAGTTGGTACCTCTATGTATTGCTGCAAAAAACTATCCTGCACACATTTTACAAACTCCAAACCATTCATCCCTTTTACAGTATGGGCTTCCCAGTCTATGTGTGGAAAATTTAAAACTCCCACAATTACAACCCTGTGCTTACTACAAATATCTGCTATCTCCTTGCAGATTTGCTCCTCCAATTCTCGCTCCCCATTAGGTAGTCTATAATACACCCCTATAAGTGTTACAACACCTTTCCCATTCCTCAATTCCACCCAAATAGTCTCCCTAGATGAGCCCTCTAATCTATCCTGCCAGACCACCGCTGTAATATTTTCTCTGACAAGCAACGCAACACCTCCCCCTCTTGTCCCTCTGATTCTATCACACCTGAAACAACGAAATCCAGGAAGATTTAGTTACCAATCACACCTCTCCTGCAACCATGTTTCACTAATAGCTACAACATCATATTTCCAGGTATCAATCTATGCTCTAAGCTCATCCACCTTTCTTACAATGCTCCTAGCATTAAAATAAATGCATTTAAGAAATTCTCCACCTCTTCCTCTCTGTTTATCTCTAACAATACAAAAAACTTTACTGTCCTCTTTTTCTTCCTTCTCCCATACATCTGTTCCTACATTCTGGTTCCCCTCTCCCCTCATATCTAGTTTAAATCCACTGGAGCCTCTCTAGCAAACCTACCTGCAAGAATATTTGTCCCCCTCCAGTTCAGATGTAAACCATCCCGCCGGAACAGGTCCTACCTTCCCTGGAAAACTGCCCAATTATCAATAGGTCTGAAGCCCTCCCTCCTGCACTATGTCTTCAGCCACGTGTTGAACTGCAATATCTTACTATTTCGAAACCCACCTGCACGTGGCACTGGTAGCAATCCTGAGATTGCTATCCTGGGGGTCCTGTTCTTTAACTTGGCACCTAGCTCCCTAAACTCACCTTTCAGGACCTCCTCACTCTTCCTACCCACGTCATTGGTCCCTACATGGACGACGACATCCAGCTGCTCACCCTCCCTCTTGAGAATACTGAGCACTCGATCTGAGATATCGCGGACCCTGGCACCAGGGAGGCAACAGACCATCCAGGATGCTCGATCTCTTCCACAGAACCTGCTATCGGTCCCCCTAACTATTGAATCCCCTATCACTACTGCTCTCCTCGTTTCCCTCCTTCCCTTCTGAGCTGAGGGTCCAGTCTCTGTCCCTATCCGCTTGGGTTGATTCCAGTTCCGAGGGCAATGGGCTGGATGAAGACATAGCCTCCCAGGCTGGAATAACTCGTGAGCCGCAAACTGCTGAATTTTATTGTAAAGGTAGAAATTCTAATTTTGAAAGCCTTTTGTCAATTTTCAATCCGGTTCAATCAATAAAGACTGCAGAAGATCCAATTTGACAAATGTTGGCAACCAATAATGCAGTTACATGACGGTTAATTGAGTGACAGATTCATACAGCACAGACACACATCCTTCAGCCCACAAAGTCAATGTCAACAAGAACCGAATTACACTGTAACACAGTGAAAATGCTGGAGGAACACAGCGGATCAGGCAGCATCTATGGAAATGAATAAAAAGTCAACATTTCTGGCCAAAACCCTTTATCAGGACTGGAAAGGAAGGGAGAAGAAACCAGAGTAAGAAGGCATGAGGGATGGGGCAGTGGAAGGGGTACAAGCTAGAAAGTGATGGGCGAACCCAGTTGGTGGGGGGGGGGGGTGAAGTGAGAAGCTGTGAGGTGATAGGTGAGAAAGTGTTGGAGAAAATGGAATTTGTTAGGAGAAGGTAAGTGCCAGGCTGAGAGTGTGTGGAGGTAGAGGTAAAGTTGTGTTTGGTGTATGGTCCTGTGTTTGTGTCTGGTGTATGGTCCTGTGTTTGTGTCTGGTGTATGGAAGCTGTGGAGAATGATGTGCTGGAGGTAGAGTCTCATAGGCTGGTAGGAGAGGGCAAGAGGGCCTCTGCCCCTGTTAAGGTGACGGGATGGTGAGATGAGGGCAGATGTTCAGGAAATGGAGGAGATGTGGATGATTACTCCTGCACTGGTAATTTTGCCACTCCCCTTTCCCTCTTCTTCAATTCACGACTCCAGCTTCCCTCTTCCATCTTCTCCTAACATTCTCTTGGTGTCCATCCTCCTTCTGATTTTCCCATGGTTTCCTCTCCTCTCCTATTGCATTCCTTCTTCTTCATCCCTTTATTTTTTACACTTATCACCTCCCAGCTTCTTATTTCATTCATCTCCCCCCCCCCCCCACCCACCTGGCTTCACCTATCACACTCTCACTTGTTCTCCTTCCCCTCTCCCTACCTTCTTATTCTGATTTCTTCACCCACACTTCCCCATCCTGATGAAGGGCCTCAGCCCAAAACATCAACTGTTTATTCATTTCCATTGATGCTGCCTGACCTGAGTTTTTCCAGCATTGACTATGTGTTTCTCTGGATGTTCAGCATCTGCAGAATCTCATGTGTTCCCTACTATACTAATCCCTTTCATCAGCATTTGGTTCACAAACTTCAGTAATCCCAGTGCTGATCTATTTCTTAACATTCAAACAATCTGATCTCCAGCAGTCAGGTGGATCAATCCTTCAATTTATTTTTGTTTGGGGAAGAGGAGAATGTACTTCCTCCCCTCTCACTGTGGCAAAGAGATTGGCAAAAATACCTGGCTCTCAAACAAAGGACAAGAAAGTGTTTGCATAGATTAGCAGTGGAGGGCTCCAGGAAAATTGCAGAGTGTGCATAATGCAAAGCACAGAATGACACCAAGACTGACCAGCGAAGAGCTGGTAAGCAAAGTAAATATAGAATAGGAAAACAAATTAAGCTGAGACAGAGCTGAGAAGTCACTGGGGTGGATTCACTAAGTTAAATTGTTAAGGCATTTCCAGGAGGCTTAATATTGAGGCACTTTAAAGTATACAACCTGAATGGGTGGGGAGACCGGATTTCCTCTTTCTGAGTGTGCTGGCAGTAAATAGAAAGTGAACCTTTATCATACTCAGAAAAGCACAATCGGACCATTTCCTTTCAGATGGGATTGGACAAACGTTCACATTTCATTGCATTTATTTGGCACAGCCTGCATTTAAATGTTGTGAAGGCTCTGCTGAAATCTTTCGACATATTAGTTGAGACTCAGGAACTAGAAATGGAACCAGCCAAAACCCATCATGACCTCAATGACAGTACACTGAAATCTGTACAGAGAAATAGAGTCATAGAGTCACAGAAAACTACAGCAAAGAAACAGGCCCTTTGGCCCATCTAGTCTGTGCCAAGCCATTTAAGGTGCCTTGCCCCATTGACCTGCACTGAAAACACAGCCCGCCATACCCAAATCATCTATGTACTTATCCAAACTTCTTTTAAATATTGAAATCAAGCTCACACGCACCACTTGCACAGTGGGTTCGTTCCACCCTCTCAAGACCCTCTGAGTGAAGTTTCCCCTCATGTTCCCCTGAAACGTTCACCTTTCACCGTTAACACATGACCTCTAGTTGAAGGCCCAGCCAACCTCACTGGAAGAAGCCTGGTTACATTTACCCTATCTACACTGCACATAATTTTGTATAACTATCAAATCTCCCCTCTGTCTTCTACATTCCAAAGTACAAAGTCCTGACCTATTCAATCTTTCCCTATTACTCAAGTCCTCCAGAACTGGAAACATCTTTATAAATTTCCACTGTGCTATTTTAACATTATACACATCTTTCCTGTACGAAGGTGACCAAAACTGCACACAATACTCTAATCATAAAGAAGAGAAATCTGCAGATGCTGGAATAGATTAGACCTAACCAGTTCGCCTCCACCACAACTCTCGTCCGCCTAGCAGAACTCGTCCTCACCATAAATGATTTTCCTTTGTCTCCTCCCACTTCCTTCAAACCAAAGGGGTAGCCGTGGTCCTGCCTGTTTGTCGGCTATGTGGAACAGTCTATGTTCCAAGCCTACACCGGTGACCATCCGGCACTTTTCATACGCTACATTGACAACCGTATTGGTGCTGTTTCCTGCACTCGTGCTGAACTTGTCGACTTCATCCACTTTGCTTCTAACTTCCACCCTACCCTCAAAATCACTTGGTCCATTTCAGATGCCTCACTTCCCTTCCTCGATCTCACTGTCTCTATCTCCAGAGACATCTTATCCACTGATGTCTATTACAAACCCATGGACTCTCACAGCTACCTGGACTACACCTCATCCCACCCTGCTACTTGTAAAATCGCCATTCCCTTTTATCAAGTCCTTCGTCTCTGCTGCATCTACGCTCAGGATGAGGTTTTTCATTCTAGAACAAAGAAGTCCTCCTTTTTCAAAGAAAAGGGCTTCCCATCCTCCACCATCAATGCTGCCCTCAATCACATCTCTTCCATTTCATGTACATCTGCTCTTACCCTATCTTCTCAACACCCTACCAGGGATAGGGTTCCTCTTGTCCTCACCTACCACCTAACCAGCGTCCACGTCCAGCACATAATTCTCTGAATCTTCTGCCATCTTTAATAGGATCCCACCACCAAGCACAACTTTCCCTCCTCTCCTCCCCCCCCACCTGCCACAGGGGTCATTCCCTACATGACTGCCGTGTCCATTTGTCCCTCTCCACTGATCTCCCTCCTGGTACTTATCCTTGAAAGTGGAACAAGTGCTATACATGCCCCTACACCTCCTCCCTCACTACCGTTTAGGGCCCCAGACAGTCTTTCCAGGTGAGGGGGCACTTCACCTGTGAGTCTGTTGGGGTCATATACTGTGTTCAGTGCTTCCGGTGTGGACTGCTGTATATCAGTGAGACACAATGTAGATTGGGAAACCCCTTCGCCGAGCATCTATGCTCCATTTGCCAGAATAAGAGGGTTTTTCCAGTGGTCACCCATTTTAATTCTACTTCCCATTCCCATTCTGATACGTTCATCCATGACCTCCTCCGCTGTTGGGGTAAGGCCACACTTAGGTTAAAGGAACAACACCTTAAATTCTGTTTGGGTAGCCTTCAACTTGATGGCATGAACATCGATTTCTCAGAATTCTGGTAATGACCCCCAACCCCCCCCCTCCACCTTCTCCATTTCCCATCCCCCTTTCCCCTCTCTCACCTTATTTCCTTTCCCACCCATTGTCTCCCTCTGGTGCTCCTTCCTCCTTTTTCTTTCTTCCATGATCTTCTGTCTCTTTTGCCAATCATCTTTCCAGCTCTTTACTTCATCCCTCCCCCTCCAGGTCTCACCTATCACCAGGTGTTTCTCTCTGCCCTCCTGCCACCTTTTAAATCTACACCTCATCTGTTTTTCTCTCCAGTCCTGCTGAAGGGTTTCAGCCCAAAATGTCGACTGTACTCTTTTCCTAGATGCTGCCTGGCCTGCTGAGTTCTTCCAACATTTTGTGTGTGTTGCACACAATATTCCACATTAGGCATCACCAGTGATGCTAACATAACATCCCATCTCCCGTATCAATAACACACACAGAATGCTTGAGGAACTCACCAGGTATCTTACCACAAGTCACAGGTCTCAAGTCAGAGAGGCAGCCATCTACGACCACTCTCTGGCTCTCCCACAAAGCCGCGTTATAGCTGGAGCTTCAATAAATCATTAATCAATATCGTCTCTCCTCCAGAGGTTTCACCCTGAGGATTTCCAGTGAATAAGTAGAAATACCAAATACTAATTGCACTTTTAATAATTTATATATTTAGTTAGTTTCTAATAGTTTATAGCGTTTCTGTCATTTGTCCACACCTATGTCAACCATGCCTCATTCTCACATAGGTATCTTTATCAAGTTCTCTTTTTTAAAAAAATATTTTCATTTTCATCCATCCTAAGCTGGAGGTTTCTAACATTACATCGTTGGGTTGATGAATACACCAGCAAATTTCTAGAGATGAATGGTGGAGAGCATTTTGAATGGTTGCATCACAGCCTGGTATGGAGGGTCCAATGAGCAGAATCAAAAGGGGCTGCCAACACCATCATAGACCAAAGCCTCTCCAACATCAAGGACATCTTCAAAAGGCAGTGTCTCAATGCACCATCTATCATTAAGAGCCCTCACCATCCAGGACATGCCACCTTCTCATTGCTACCATCAGGGAGGAGGTCAGGAGCCTAAAGACACACACTGAATGTTTTTGGAACAACTTTTTCCCATCTGTCCTTAGATTTCTGACCCATCCGTGAGAACTACTTTACTATTTCTCTTTTGAACGATTGATTTATTTTTTATTGCTGCCATAAAATGTCAAATTCCATGATATATGCCAGTGATAATAAATTTCACTCTGATTAAGATGAAGTTGAAACACAAAATAACAGTAAAACAAAATTTTCAAATTTCATGTCTTTAAATAATTAGATGCAACTATAGATGTCTTATTTTCATCTGCTAGTGCAGTGGATTCTGGTTAATTGGGATATCGGAACCAGTACGTATTGGCCGAATTAGCAGTTGCCCCAGTTAAAACAGTATGAAAAAGACAGACCACCATTCAACTGAGTAACAAATTATGCATTTAACTGAAATACAGACCAAACCAAAACTCCACTAATGCCACCACTGTAATATAAAACTGTCTATTAGTTCCCGGTAGTTATGGATGGAGGAATTCATCCAGTGTATACCACCACAGACCCCAACCGACAGCCAATGAATAAAATCAGTGCAGACACTTAGTGCAGATAATGGACTATCTTCAAACAATGCCATGTGGAAACTTCCCTGTTTTTTGTGTATTTGGAACACAGGTTTGATTTTCATTCAATGATAATAAGGCTGATTTTCCAAAAAGACTACACTTGACATTCTGCCAATCAATAAAACAGTTATACTTCTTGTTTCTGACATTTTCTTTACCAAAACTGAAATGGGATTCTTGGTACAAGGATTCAAACCATTCCTGATTTCCCATCAGGAGAGAAAGAGTGAGGTAGTTCTCTTTTGGAAGAAGACAGCGAGGCTTTGAGAGGAAGTGCGGCGGCGGCGGCTATTTTCAAATTGCTTCTCAGATCGGAGTTCTGAGAGGCGGGACTGCGCAGGCGCGTGAAGGAGGCCTGGGAAGGAGGGAAGATATGAAAAGAATGCAGCCTTAAGCAGTGGGCAGCGGAGTGAGCCGGGAGCAGAGTGTAGGGCTTAGGTGGAAGAGGGCACAGTAAGCTTATCTTTTAGTTCTCCTTGTTATTTGCAGTTATTCGGGAAGTATGAGTGTGAGGGCAGCTTGTTGTTCTCGGTGTCGGATGTGGGAGATCCTGGAGTCTCCGAGCCTTCCGGACGTCCACATCTGCGCCAGGTGCGCCGAACTGCAGCTCCTGAGGGACCGAGTTAGGGAACTGGAGCTGCAGCTCAATGACCTTCGCCTGGTCAGGGAGAGTGAGGAGGTGATAGAGAGGAGTTACAAGCAGGTGGTCACTCCGGGGCCACGGGAGGCAGATAGGTGGGTCACGGTCAGGAAGGGGAACAGACAGGTACTAGAGAGTACCCCAGTGGCTGTACCCCTTGACAATAAGTACTCATGTTTGAGTACTGTTGGGGGGGACAGCCTACCTGGAGGAAGTGACAGTGGCCGGGCCTCCGGCACAGAGGACGGCCCTGTAGCTCAGAAGGGTAGGGATAGAAGAAAGAGGACCATAGTAATAGGGGACTCGATAGTCAGGGGTTCAGACAGGCGGTTCTGTGGAGGTGATCGGGAGTCCCGGATGGTAGTTTGCCTCCCTGGTGCCAGGGTTCGGGACGTTTCTGATCGCGTCCAAGATATCCTGAAGTGGGAGGGTGAGGAGCCAGAGGTCGTGGTACATGTAGGTACCAATGACATAGGTAGGAAAGGGGAAGAGGTCCTGAAACGAGAGTATAGGGAGTTAGGAAGGCAGTTAAGAAGAAGGACCGCAAAGGTAGTAATCTCGGGATTACTGCCTGTGCCACGCGACAGTGAGAGTAGGAATAGAATTAGGTGGAGGATGAATGCGTGGCTGAGGGATTGGAGCGGGGGCAGGGATTCAAGTTTCTGGATCATTGGAACCTCTTCTGGGGCAGGCGTGACCTGTTCAAGAAGGATGGGTTACACTTGAATCCTGGGGGGACCAATATCCTAGCGGGGAGGTTTGCTAGGGCTACAGGGCAGACTTTAAACTAGTAAGATGGGGGGGGGGCGGGAATCAATTTGAGGAAACTATGGGAGAGGAGGTTAGTTCACCAGTAGAGCAAGTAAGTAGACAGTGTGTGAGGGAGGAAAGGCAGGTGATGGAGAAGGGATGCGCTCAGCCCGAAGATGTAGGGGAGAAGAAAGAAAAGGATAATAAATTTGAATGCATTGTTAGGGATGAAAAGAGAGGAGGAGGTGGAGAGTATCTTAAATGTATCTATTTTAATGCTAGGAGCATTGTAAGAAAGGTGGAAGAGCTTAAAACGTAGATTGATACCTGGAATTATGATGTTGTAGCTATTAGTGAAACATGGTTGCAGGAAGGGTGTGATTGCCAACTAAGTATTCCTGGATTTAGTTGCTTCAGGTGTGATAGAGTAGGAGGGGCCAGAGGAGGAGGTGTTGCATTGCTTGTCCGAGACAATCTTATGGCGGTGCTTTGGAAGGATAGATTAGAGAGCTCCTCTAGGGAGGCTATTTGGGTGGAATTGAGGAATGGGAAAGGTGTAGTAACACTGATAGGAGTGTATTATAGGCCACCTAATGGGGAGCGTGAGTTGGAAGAGCAAATGTGTAAGGAGATAGCAGATATTTGTAGTAAACACAAGGTGGTGATTGTGGGAGATTTTAATTTTACACACATAGATCGGGAAGCTCATTCTGTAAAAGGGCTGGATGGTTTAGAGTTTGTGAAATGTGTGCAGGATAGTTTTTTGCAACAATACATAGAAGTACCGACTAGAGATGGGGCAGTGTTGGATCTCCTGTTAGGGATTGCGATAGGTCAACTGACAGATGTATGTGTTGGGGAGCACTTCGGGTCCAGTGATCACAATAGCATTAGCTTCAATATAATTATGGAGAAGGACAGGACTGGACCTAGAGTTGAGATTTTTGATTGGAGAAAGGCTAACTTTGAGGAGATGCGAAGGGATTTAGAGAGAGTGGATTGGGTCAAGTTGTTTTATGGGAAGGATGTAATAGAGAAATGGAGGTAATTTAAGGGTGAAATTATGAGGGTACAGAATCTTTATGTTCCTGTTAGGTTGAAAGGAAAGGTTAAAGGTTTGAAAGCGCCATGGTTTTCAAGGGATATTAGAAACTTGGTTCGGAAAAAGAGTGATGTCTACAATAGATATAGGTAGCATGGAGTAAAGGAATTGCTCGAGGAATATAAAGAATGTAAAAGGAATCTTAAGAAAGAGATTAAAAAAGCTAAAAGAAGTTACGAGTTTGGTTTGGCAAATAAGGTGGAAGTAAATCCGAAAGGTTTCTACAGTTATATTAAAAGCAAGAGGATAGTGAGGGATAAAATTGGTCCCTTAGAGAATCAGGGTGGTCAGCTATGTGTGGAGCCGAGGGAGATGGGAGAGATTTTGAACGATTTCTTCTCTTCGGTATTCACTAAGGAGAAGGATATTGAATTGTGTAAGGTGTGGGAAACAAGTAAGGAAGTTATGGAACCTATGACAATTAAAGAGGTGGAAGTACTGGCGCTTTTAAGAAATTTAAAAGTGGATAAATCTCTGGGTCCTGACAGGATATTCCCCAGGACCTTGAGGAAAGTTTGTGTAGAGATAGTAGGAGCTCTGACGGAGATCTTTCAGATGTCATTAGAAACGGGGATTGTGCCGGAGGATTGGCGTATTGCTCATGTGGTTCCATTGTTTAAAAAGGGTTCTAGAAGTAGGCCTAGCAATTATAGACCTGTCAGTTTGACATCAGTGGTGGGTAAATTAATGGAAAGTATTCTTAGAGATAGTATTTATAATTATCTGGATAGACAGGATCTGATTAGGAGTAGCCAGCATGGATTTGTGCGTGGAAGGTCATGTTTGACAAACCTTATTGAATTTTTTGAAGAAGTTACGAGGAATGTTGACGAGGGTAAGGCAGTGGATGTAGTCTATATGGACTTCAGCAAGGCCTTTGACAAAGTTCCACATGGAAGGTTAGTTAAGAAGGTTCAGTCGTTAGGTATTAATGCTGGAGTAATAAAATGGATTCAACAGTGGCTAGATGGGAGATGCCAGAGAGTAGTGGTGGATAATTGTTTATCGGGATGGAGGCCGGTGACCAGCGGGGTGCCTCAGGGATCTGTTTTGGGCCCAATGTTGTTTGTAATATAGATAAATGATCTGGATGTTGGGGTGGTAAATTGGATTAGTAAGTATGCCGATGATACTAAGGTAGGAGGTGTTGTGGATAATGAGGTGGGTTTTCAAAGCTTGCAGGGAGATTTATGCCGATTAGAAGAATGGGCTGAACGTTGGCAGATGGAGTTTAATGCTGAGAAGTGTGAGGTTCTACATTTTGGCAGGAATAATCCAAATAGAACATACAGGGTAAATGGTAGGGCATTGAGGAATGCAGTGGAACAGAGAGATCTAGGAATAACAGTGCATAGTTCCCTGAAGGTGGAGTCTCATGTAGATATGGTGGTGAAGAAGGCTTTTGGAACGCTGGCCTTTATAAATCAGAGCATTGAGTACAGAAGTTGGGATGTAATGTTAAAATTGTACAAGGCATTGGTAAGGCCAAATTTGGAATATTGTGTACAGTTCTGGTCACCGAATTATAGGAAAGATATCAATAAATTGGAGAGAGTGCAGAGACGATTTACTAGGATGTTACCTGGGTTTCAGCACTTAAGTTACAGAGAAAGGTTGAACAAGTTAGGTCTCTATTCATTGGAGCGTAGAAGGTTGAGGGGGGATTTGATCGAGGTATTTAAAATTTTGAGAGGGATAGATAGAGTTGACGTGAATAGGCTGTTTCCATTGAGAGTGGGGGAGATTCAAACGAGAGGACATGATTTGAGAGTTAGGGGGCAAAAGTTTAAGGGAAACACGAGGGGGTATTTCTTTACTCAGAGAGTGATAGCTGTGTGGAATGAGCTTCCTGTAGAAGTAGTAGAGGCCAGTTCAGTTGTGTCATTTAAGGTAAAATTGGATAGGTATATGGACAGGAAAGGAGTGGAGGGTTATGGGCTGAGTGCGGGTAGGTGGGACTAGGTGAGATTAAGAGTTCGGCACGGACTAGGAGGGCCGAGATGGCCTGTTTCCGTGTTGTGATTGTTATATGATATGATTATATGTGTAAATGTGTAAAAGACACTAAAGGCCAGTGTTCAGAAATGGGCAATATTTATTTTTCAGACAATGTCAAGTACAAGACAGCATCTTTAAGTGAAAAATAATGTAATAACAGAAACAGTATTCCGTAACGGCAAACCACCCGTCGACCTGGAGCGGCCATCTCCCGTGGGCTGAGTACGCCCACAACTGTCTGGTGAGCTCTGCCATTGGAAGGTTTCCATTCGAGTGCTCCCTGGGGTACCAACCCCCGCTGTTCCCCGAGCAAGAAGAGGCGATTGCGGTACCGTCGGTTCAGGACCATATCGATCGGTGCCTTAAGGTTTGGGAGGAGACACGCACGGCAAATCGCAATAAGAAGACGGCCGACCGACACCGGCCTCCGGCGCCTGAGTACCAACCGGGGCGGATGGTGTGGCTTTCATCGCAAGGACATCCCGCTCAAGAACGAGCATAGGAAACTCGCCCCACGCTTCCTGGGACCATTCGAGGTCGAAAGTGTAATCAATCCCGCAGCGGTCTGCCTAAAACTGCCAAGATCTGTGTGCATCCACCCGAATTTTCGTGTTTCCCAGTTAAAGCCAGTTTCGTCAGCCCCTTGTGTCCCCCGGCTGAGACTCCCCAACCTGCCCGTATCATCGACAACCACCCAGCATACACGATCCGACAATTATTGGATGTGCGCCGTAGGGGCAGGGTTTACCAAGACGTGGTAGACTGGGAAGGGTACGGTCCAAAAGAGCGTTCCTAGGTCCCCTGCTCCTGCATCCTGGACCCTTCCCTCATCCAGGACTTTCACCAGGACTATCCAGGCAGGCCTGGAGGATTGCCTGAAGGTTCCCATTGAGGGAGGGGTACTGTCACGGTCCCTTCTGACAATCCCCACCTTGCTACTTACCTCAGGAATTGGGCCTCAATCCCCTCGTTTAGTTTCCAATCACTCCCAGGTTCCACTAACTACACACACCTGCTTTCCATCAGAAAATGCAGGATAAAGACCCTGTGATCACAACAAGGAGCTGCCAGTTCGTTTTGTCGACTCCAGTGTGAGTAATCTCTTTTCATGGTTCTTAGGACTGTCAGTTCTAAGTCTCGCATCGCTCCTGGATTCTCTCCATACGCAGGGCTCCGGGTAAAGACTCTCCTGGATACCTGTTCCACGCTCGCTACGTCAATAACGTCTCCAAACTCTGCCTCCGCTCCCGTGTTCTGCACTTGGGTTCGCCCACCGCCACGCTCGTGTAACATATTCCTTGTGTGTGCTTTCAGAGGGAGGGAGAGCTCTTAAAACAGGGGTAGACATTCCTTATATTCAGAGTGAGCCCCTGTGAAACTGAGCCCTGACCCAAACCCTCACTCGCGGTCTTTGAGGGGCTGTGTCCGGCGGGAAAGTCCGTCAGCTGAAGGCTGAATCGGCCAGGAATCTCTAGAGTGTTAGCCCCTGTTCCTGCGTCAACTGAAACGTTTTTGTTATTTTAAAACAGATTTTATTCATGATGATAAATTATTTACGAGAATTATTTTCATTCTGACATTCACAGTCAATGTTTTCAGTACTGTTGTATTAGTTTTGGTAAAACCAACAGGATTATTGCCACTCCTTGGTCCCCTGGGGTGGTTCACGACTATAATAATTGAGGGGCTTACTCACCCAACCCGGCCACACCATCTGCAGTTGCGGAAGAACATGTATCGTGGTGTTTTCCCACCGAGTCCTTGCAGTGGCGCATTTTGATGCAGCACAAGCTACGTTGAAAAAAATACAACAGCGGAATCAAAAGAGAGACAGAGGCGCTAACTTTTCAGTAACAACTAAAATTAATGCTAATTACTAGCACACTATCCGAAATGCTAAACATGAATTCACGGCTATCAAAGGCAAAAAATTCGAAAGAAAGAGCAGTACAACTGATCAAACTTTTGCATAACTGACATAATATAAATAGCAGCATAATAGAATCAAAACCGATGAAAATTGATCAAATTTTAGTTAAGTCATGAATGCATAAGTGAATCATTTTTACCCACCCGTGTTGTTTTCTTTCGACATTGGACAGTTTGCCCATTTGTTCGTTTATGTTTAACATTAAGCTCCATGGAAATTTGACAGACAGCGGCAATAGTCACATGATCTCAGCACACAGGTGTGATGCACGACGCCGGGCAGTGGAAAAAGAGAAACACAATAACCAGGGAAAGCAACTAAGTGTGGGTTAAAAACAACTCACATATGCACTCTAGGGGTAAAATTTGCTTTTGCATCAAAAGGATTATCAGGCATAATGTATTTGTGTATATATTTTTCATTTTTTTCGGGATCTGCTGGGAAAGTCTCAAAGATCAACTGGTTGATCGCGATCGACTGGTTGGCGACCACTACTGTACTTGATCAAGTATTGGGAAATGAACCTGGTCAGGCATCAGATCTCTCAGTGGGAGAGCATTTCACAATTCTATCTCTTTTACCATAGCATTGGAGAGGGATAGGAACAGCAAAGTTAGGAAAGTGTTTAACTGGAGCAAGGGGAAATATGTAGCTATCAGGCAGGAACTTGGAAGAATAAATTAGGAATAAATGCTCTCAGGGAAATGTGGCAAATATACAGGGGATATTTGCGTGGAGTTTTGCATAGGTACATTCCAATGAGATATGGAAAGGACGGTAGGGTACAGGAACCGTGGTGTACAAAGACTGTTGAAGATCTAGTCAAGAAGAAAAGAAAAGCTTATGAAAGGTCCAAAAAACTAGGTAATGATAGAGATCTTGAGATTATGAGGCTAGCAGGAAGGAATTTAAGAATGAAATTAGGAGAGCCAGAAGGGACCATGACAAGGCCTTGGCGGACAGGATTAAGGAAAACCCCAAAGCATTCCACAAGTATGTGAAGAGCAAGAGGATAAGATGTGAGAGAATAGGACTAATCAAGTGTGACAGTGGAACAGTGTGTATGGAACTGGAGGAGATAGCGGGGTACTTAATGAATACTTCAGTATTCACTACAGAAAAGGATCTTGGCGATTGTAAGGATGACTTACAGCAGGCTGAAAAGCTTGAGTATGTAGATATTAAGAAAGAGGATGTGCTGGAACTTTTGGAAAACATCAAGTTGGATAGGTCACCGGGACTGGATGAGATGTACCCCAGGCTACTGTGGAAGGCGAGAGAGGAGTTTGCTGAACCTCTGACAATGATCTTTGCATCATCAATAGGGATGGGAGATGTTCTGGAGGATTAGAGGGTTGCGGATGTTGTTCCCTTATTGAAGAAAGGGAATAGAGATAGCTCAGGAAATTATAGACCAGTGAGTCTTACTTCAGTGGTTGGTAAGTTGATGAAAAAGACCATGAGGGGCAGGATTTGTGAACATTTGGAGAGGCATAATACGATTAGGAATAGTCAGCATGGCTTTGTGAAAGGCAGGTCATGCCTTAAGAGCCTGATTGAATTTTTTGAGGATGTGACTAAACACATTGATGAGGGTAGAGCAGAAGATATAGTGTATGTGGATTTCAGCAAGGCATTTGATAAGGTACCCCATGCAAGGTTTATTGAGAAAGTAAGAAGGCATGGGATCCAATGTGACATTGCTTTGTGGATCCAGAATTGGCTTGCCTGCAGAAGGCAAAGGGTAGTTGTAGACGAGTCATATTCTGCTTGGAGGTCGGTGACAAGTGGAGTGCCTCAGGGATCTGTTCTGGGACCCTTACTCTTCGTGATTTTTATAAATGACCTGGATGAGGAATTGGTGGTATGGGTTAGTAAATTTGCTGGTGACTCAAAGGTTGGGGCTGTTGTGGGCAGTGTGGAGGGCTGTCAGAGGTTACAGCAGAATATTGATAGGATGCAGAACTGGGCTGAGAAGTGGCAGATGGAGTTCAACCCAGATAAGTGTGAGCTGGTTCATTTTGGTGGGTCAAATATGATGGCAGAATATAGTATTAATGTAAGACTCTTGGCAGTATGAAGGATCAGAGTGATCTTGGGTCCGAGTCCATAGGACACTCAAAGATGCTACGCAGGTTGACTTTGTTGTTAAGAAGGCATACAGTGCATTGGTCTTCATCAATCGTGGGATTGAGTTTAGGAGCCGAGAGGTAATGTTGCAGATATATAGGACCCTGTTCAGACCCCACTTGGAGTACTGTGCTCAGTTCTTGTTGTCTCACTACAAGAAGGATGTGGAAACTACAGAGTGGCTGCAGAGGAGATTTACAAGGATGTTTCCTGGATTGGGGAGCATGCCTTATGAGAATAGGTTGAGCGAGCTTGGTCTTTTCTCCTTGGAGCGATGGAGGATGAGAGGTGACCTGACAGAGGTGTATAAGATGATGAGAGGCATTGATCGTGTGTATAGTCAGAGGCTTTTCCCAGGGCTGAAATGGCTAGCATGAGAGGACACAATTTAAGGTGCTTGGAAGTCGGTACAGAGGAGATGTCAGGGGTAAATTGTTTACTTAGAGAGTGGTGAGTGCATGGAATGGGCTGATGGTGATGATGGTGGAGGCAGACACGATAGGGTCTTTTAAGAGACTCCTCAATAGGTACATGGAGCTTAGAAAAATAGAGGGCTATGGGTAACTCTAGGTAATTTCTATAGTAAGGACATGTTCGGCACAGCTTTGTGGGCCAAAGGGCCTGTATTGTTGTAGGCTTTCTAGGTTTCTATGTTTCTATGACAAATAAACTAGCCAAGTTTTGCAGATGACACAAAATTACGGGGGTGAGCTGATAGCATTCAGACAGCAGAATCAATGCAGTTAGATCTGAACAAAATCCAGTTACGCTTTCCTCTGAAGGACTTTGAGAATTAGACAGGGAGTGTCAAGGATACCTCTTCTTGTAAGATTCCTTTACACAGACACTGAAGCGACCGTTCCTTGTTCTCTTCCAGAATGGCAATATCTTCATCATTGACTACGCGTTACCTAATGGAATTGCAGCCAACACAAAGCCGAAGCAGCAATACCTCGAAGCACCATTGTGTCTCTTGTACCTGAATCCAAAAAATGAATTAGTTCCCATTGCAATCAAGGTATGGACTCTAATCCTCCTCTTCCCTTTCCCTCCCTTTCTCATGCCCTGTCTCCACCTCGTTCCCTCACACTCTACTCACCGTCCGTCTCCCAGCACCCTCGGCCTCCATCTCCCTCTCTCTCTCACCCCCCTCGGTCTCTGATCCCCTCCACCTTCGATCACGCCCATCCTGCACACACCCTTCTTCAATCACATACCCCAGCTATCACCTGCCCCCCCATCTATCAACCCACATCCATCATCCACCCACCCATCTATCACAGCCCCAGTCTGTCACATACTCTGGTTATCAGCTTTCCCCGACCATTACACCACTCCTCCCTCCCATTCATCACCCTCCCCTGTCTGTCACACACCCCGTCTCTCACCCACCCCCGTCTCTCTCACAACCCCAGTCTCTGATCCCCACTCCCGACTCTTTCACACGACTCTCGTCTCTCAGACCCCACCGTCTTTCAAAGTATGTCCCACCTCTCATAGCCCCCACCCACCCTGTCACTCTCCCACATCTCTCACTCTCAACTTCTCTCATCCCCGTTTCTCACTCACTCCCAGGTCTTACAAACCCCACCCCATCAACACTACTTCTCCTCCTACAGAAGCCACTTCAATTTCCCCAGCAGGTAGTTTACAGGAAGTCTGATGACCCTCGGCCCTCCCATCACTGGAGCCTACTGTCGTAGGATCTCCAAACTGGACCTTCTGAGCAATTCCGTGTTCCCTACTTGGCTGAAGCATTCAGTCTTACTTGCTGCAGTTTCCACCCCTGATGTCTCTCTTTCCTTCCTCATGGCCCACCCCATCCTGTTATTGGAAGTTGCAGAGCAAATCTTTCCGTGAATGGAATTATTGTTGCTAGAAAGGTTCAGTAGGAATTGTCAAAATTGATCAAAATGCTCTACTCAGCCAATCCCTTCTGGCCACAAGATATTTGTATCCCTCCATTTCCTGCACCTCCATGCGCCTATCCAAGAGCCTCAGACTCCTCTGTCATACTTGACCCCACCACCACCCCTCTCAGTGTATTCCAGGTGACCACCATTCTGGAAAATTATTGAACCGCACTTCCTCTTCGAACTTAAACTGTCTCATCTTAAATGCATGCCCTCTTGGAATGAACATTTCAACCCTGGTGGAAAGATACTACTGTCTGTCTTCTCAATCGATGCTTCTTGGAACCTTATAAGCCTCTATCGTGCCTTCCCTCAACTCCAGTCCTGCATAGAAAACAATTTAAGTTTGCCCAGCCTCTCCTTATGGTGCATGCACTCTAATCCAGGCAGCATCACTGTAAATCTCTACTGTGTCCTCTCCAATGCCTCTAATCGGTGAAGGGAAAAGGCAAGGCTATATGGGAGGGGAGGGTCAGACTGATCTCAGAGTAGGTTAAAGGGTTAGCAGAATATTGTGGGCCAAAGGGCCAGTAGTGTGTTCTAGAGTTCCATGTTTATGTACTCTGGATGTATCTAGAATTATATAAGGCTTTCAAAGATTCGCTTTATTTGTCAAGTGTACATCGAAACATACAGTGAAATGCATCTATTTGTGTTAAACCAAATCAGTGAGGATTGTGCTGGGCAGGCCGCAGTTGTTGTCATCATAGTATGTCCACTACTCAATAGCCCTGACCGTACATCTTTGGAAATGCGTCTTTGGAACGTGGGAGGAAAGGAAAGCACCTGGAGGATACACACACGGTCATGGGGTGAACATACAAACTCCTTCTGGACAACGACGGTGATCGAACCCTAATCAGTGAAAGCTGGTGTTGTGAGTGATTGTGCTACACTACCAACCTGCAACGTAACTTTCTGACTCATGAACTCAGTATCTCGACTAATAAAGGCAAACATGCCTTCTGAGATCTTTACCACCCAAACAACCTGTGCAGCCACTTTCAGAGAGTTATGGATCTGGACTCCAAAGCCCCTCCGTACAACACTCGTATTAACATTGTGCTGTCTCTTCACATTTGAGCTAGCAAAGTGCAATAATCCACATTTGCCCAGGATAAACTCTATCCGCCTTTTCTCCACACATCTCTACAAGTGATCTATATCCTGCTGTATTCTTTTCCAGCCTTACACACTATCTACAACACACCAATCTTCAGATCATCTGCAAACCTAATCACCTACCCACCTACATTTTCATCCAGCTCACTTATAAACATTCAAACAGCAGAGGTCCCTGTATGGATCCCTGCAAAGCACCACTAGTCACGGAGTTCCAGTCATTGCAAGTCCGATCAATCACTACACTCTGTCTTCTGTGGACAAGCCAGTTTTGAATCCAAATAGTCAAGTCACTGTGGATACCATGTCTCTCAATCTTCTGGATGAGGAAGGTTTCCTGAGGAACCTTGTCAAAGGCCTGACTAAAATCAACGTAGACAATCTTCATCACACTCCACCTTCATCACCCACCCTCGTCACCTTGTCAAAAATCCAATCAAAGTAGTAAGACACAAGTTGTCCCACACAAAGCCAAGCTGACTGTCCCAAATTAGGCCACACTTTTCCAATTGCTCGTACATCCAAGCCCTAAGAATTCTCTGCAATAACTTCCCTACCACGGACGTAAGACTCCCTCTATAGGGGTATATAGTTTCCAGGATTATCTTTGGTTACCTTATAAAATATAGGAACAACCTTAGCTACTGACCAGTCCAACAGTATCTTGCCTGTGGCCAGAGAGGACACCAAGGTGACACATGGATAAAAGGAAAACGGAGGGCTATGTGTGAAGGAAGCATTAGATTGATCTTAGTCAAGGTGTAGAGGTCAACACCACTTCATGGGCCGAGGCCCCGGTACTGGAAGGTCCTCTGCCATACCAGAGACACGTGGTGCATGCAGCAGGAATATTCTATGTTCTGAGCTCTTGATCAAGGCTCCAGCATTCTCAGCTCTTTCCTCTCAATAATCTGGGGTATAACTCATCAGACTCTGGGACCTAGCCACTGTAATGTTCTTTACACTGTATTTCCTCATGATAACTGGCCCTCTGAGTGTAAAATTCTCTCCCTCCATCTTTTCGGGAGGGACCACCTCAACATAGTTCATAACTCTGCAGCCTGGGACATGAGGTTCTCAATCACCTGGGATTCACCACCACCCTGGGTAGCTGTTAACAACAGATGCAGGAAATCAGACACAATACAACAAACTGCCGAAAGGACTCAGCAGGTCAGGTGGCATCTATTGAGAATCTCTTGTGTTTCTGATCTGTGTACATTGCTCTGTTAACGGAGGGATTCAATTGGCCCTGTCCCTCAATCTCTTTCAAAATCTTTTAGGCTCACGGCAAACATAGTCTGTAAATTGTGTGTTTGACAGCTCAAACAGGAGCCGGGTCCAGAGAACCCCATCTTCCTTCCGACAGACAGCAAATACGACTGGCTGCTGGCCAAGGTCTGGGTTCGTCACGCTCATACACAGGTCCACCAGCTCGTCTCACACCTGCTGAACACTCATCTGTTTGCCGAAGTCTTCTGCATCGCCACCCTCCGGAAGCTTCCGAGCGCACACCCCGTCTTTAAGGTACTTTCAGATGGTCTATTGTACTGAACAGGGGAGCCTTGCCAGTGACAGAAGCATTGCCGGGATTCGCCAGAGTTCGATCTCCTCCGCGTATAGAGGTGTCCACAGTGATTTCTGTTGTGTGTGGAGATTAGAATGTGCAAGAGGTACAGGGTGTGTGTGTGTGTGTGTGTGTGTGTGTGTGTGTGTGTGTGTGTGTGTGTGTGTGTGTGTGTGTGTGTGTGTGTGTGTGTGTGTGTGTGTGTGTGTGTGTGTGTGTGTGTGTGTGTGTGTGTGTGTGTGTGTGTGAGAGAGAGAGTGAGAGAGAGAGAGAGAGAGAGAGAGTGAGTGAGAGAGAGAGAGGGAGAGAGGGAAAGTGAGAGAGATGTGGTGAATAAGCTGCATTTCTATCTCCTGCTTTAACGTTTACAATGAGAGCCGGTGATGCACCTCAGAGACGAGCAATGGAAGCATGCGTGTGAGACGTTCCATCAGCGACAAGGATGAGCTAAAGTTCTTGCTCACATCCCGTTTACTAATGTACATCGTAGCCACTTAGTTAAAGTGGTTGAATTATGGGGCAGACTTGCCGCTTCTCAAAGTGTTGCCGCTTCAGCTCACCACAACATGCTAACCCATACTAATCCCACTGACAACACGTGGTCTGTGGTTATACAGCACTACAGCACTGAAACAGGCCCTTCGTCCCACCATGCTCATCCTGACCCACACTAATTCCCTTGGCCAGGACTTGGTCTGTGGTCTTTTATCACTGACCCTAGAGCTTGTCCTGATATTTCTTAAACACTGTGAACACCTTTGCCTCCGCCGCCCTCTCTGGCACTGTGTTCCTGATTCCAACATCATTCTGGGTTAAAAACAATGTTCCTTGCAACCCCGTAACCATTTCACCCCTGAAGTTAATACTTCGGTCTTAGATGCAATAACCACCTAGACATGTTCACTGAGCCGATCTGCGCCCTCAAACCTCTCGATGGCCTTCCTGAGCCTCCTCCATTCCAAGGGAAACAGGGCCACATCTCCCATATCTCCTCATAACTCAATCCCTCTATTCCAGGCTACGTCCTGGGTAATCTCTCACCTTCCTCTTCAGTTCAGTGTACTGAGCTGACCAGAACTCCACATGATCCACCATCTGTGTTTGCACCTCCCTGCTCCTCTGTTCATCTGTTCTGTCTAATGAAAACAAGTTTCCCATCTGCCTTCTCCACCAGTCTATCTACGTGTGCTTCTAACTTCCACATTCCTGACAAGTGTTCCCCTCCCCGATCCCCGGTCCTCCTGTGCAATCACGTACAAACAACGGCACATTCTCATGTTGTGTGCCCTATCCATGAGCTACCAAGACTGAACTCTGTTTGATTTTACCTTACCCGGTCACACACTGACCCTCACCATCTCACCATCCTGTTGCCATGACACCATCACCACCATCAGTTCTCTCCCATGAACCTGTGAGCTTATCGGACTTCCCAAATTCCCATTCAAGTTCTCCGGCATCTCTGACTCACACTGTGAGCTCACATCAGCAAAGTGACCATGTCGGGGTCCTGGATTGTGGCAGTAGTGTAGGTGACTCTGGTTGGGATCACCAGGTTTGGGAATGTGGGGAGGACTGAGTCCGGATCTGGGATCTGGAGTGCTCGTGTACTTCCAGCTCCCTTTAATCTCACTGGCTGACTGGGAAAACTTACGCCAAAACGTGAAATCAAGCATAGCTGGTGTTGACAATTGATACGCTGGAAATCCTGCCACAGGTTGCTGGAAAGGTACAGCACAGAAACGGGCCCTTCGGCCCATTTAATCCATACAAAACCATTTAAAATGCCTAATCCCATCGATCTACAGCAGCACTATACCTTCCCATACCCCTACCATCCATATACCTATTCAAACTTCTCTTAAACTTTTGGATCAAGCTCGTGTGCATGATTTCTGCTGGCAGCTCCTTCCACGCTCTCCACGCTCTCATAACCCTCTGAGTGAAGATGTTTCCTCTCTTGTTCCCCTTAAATTTTTCACCTTTCATGCATGACCTCTGGTTGTAGTCACACCCAACCTCAGTGGAAAAAGCCTGATTGCATTTGCTCTATCTATACCCCTAATAATTTTGAATATCTCCACCAAATCTTCTCTCAATCTTTGACGTTCTAAGGAATAAAGTTCTAACCTTTTCAATCACAAAAAAGAGAAAATCTGCAGGTACTGTAAGTTCAAGCAACACACACAAAATACTGAAGGTATTCAGCAGGCCAGGCCACATCTATGGAAGAGTACAGTCAAAATTTCAGGCTGAGATCATTCATCTCCCTACATAGAACTTTTGAAAGTCTAATTACTGTCCCCTCATTCACGACATCTCCCAGGGGGCATGTTTAGAAAATGCCTCTTCGCATTCCCACTGCTCAATGTCTTGCAGGTGGAGGTAGGGGAATGAGTGGGCTCCAGTTGCAGATCTCCCGGTGTCTGCTACCAGGTACTGTGTTCCGCATGTGTTCAAAGGATGCTCCCGGAGAGTTCCTGTAGTGTCCTGTATGGGCAGCAGGTCTTTTTCTACAGAAAAGACGGCCAAACTGAGAATCCTGCGGCGTGCTCTGGCGAACACGACCTACTCATCTCTGTGCCTCCCGGACAATGTGGCCTCTCAAAGAGTGGACAAGATCCCCAACTACTATTACAGAGATGACGCTTTGAAGATCTGGCATGCCATCAACAAGTGAGAGAGTCTATCGCTGTGTTCTCCCTCTCCGATATTTCTCCCATTTTACACAGCACTGGCCATTAAATCCCTCATGGGAAAGGAACACAGGTCACTCCACTGGGCACCAATGTCACAGCTTCCATCACCATCATGGATGATAACTGGAGCTCTCCACGTAGGAGGTGCTGGGACCACTTACCAGGAGTTCCCCGGTGTGGGCAGGCAGCCACTTTATCACAGTGCCTCTGTCGCGTTACAATGAATGGTGTTAACAACAGGGAGGAGGAGGATGATGCCAGAGGTTGGAGCATCAAACAGTACAGCTCAGACACAGGCCCTTCGGCCGTCATCTCTGTGCTGACCACAATAGAAGGGTACCCATAAGAACATAAGACTATAAAATAGGAGCAGAATTAGCAGAATAAATCATCACTGATTTATGTTCCCTGTCAATCACATTCTACTACCTTCTCCCCGTTTGACTGACACCCTTACTAATCAAGAATCAATCGATCTCTGCTTTAAATAGAGTACATTCTGGTTAACTGGGGCACATCAGGAGCAGTACATTTTGACCCAATTAAGCTGCTGTTTCATGGAAATAGTCAAAAAGGTAGAAAAAAGATAAACTTCTATATAACTGACAAATTATTTATGTAAATAAAACACAGAACAAATTAGAACATTACAGTATTATAAACTTGTGTGTTAGTTCCTGATTGTTTTTGATGGTGGAATTCATCCAGTGTATCCATAAGCTGTCACAATCTTTTGATTGACTGTGATTGATTAAATTCAGTGCAAACACCTTGTGCAGACTCTGAACTGCCTTCAAACAATGCTGTCGACTACTTTATCCCATAAATCTTCATTTTCATTGTAACCTTCAAGGTGATTGCCAATACATTTCAATTCTTTGTAGTGCATAACTCTTTGAAGAAGTGAAATCATTTCATTTGCACTTCCAGCTGTTTCTGGCATTTCGAAGTCTGAATGTTTGAAATCGCAGAGAGCAACACAATTCTGAATAGTCTTACTGATTATTTCTCACCAACCATCAGTGACAGAATCCATTGCTTGTTGAACAGAAACACAAGCAACTGACACTATTTAAAAACCATTTGCTCTAAGTACGGTGGAGTGTCTAACAGTCAGAAAATTCCAGGCGACAGATGTGAGTTAGAAAATGTTTGGTAACAACCTCCTGTCCCAATTAAATGGCAGAGTATCCCAAATAAATGAAGGGAACCCTGGCTATTTTCTCTATTAGTTTTTGTTCTTTAAGAAATAAGCAGCTGCCTCGATTAACCAACACGTACAAACAAGCTGGATGAACTCAGCAGGTTGGGCAGCATCCGTTGAGATGACCAGTCAACGTTTCGGGCCAAGACCCTTCGTCAGGACTGAAGAAGGAGGGGGCAGGGGCCCTATAAAGAAGGTGGGGGGAGGGTGAAAGCCAATCGGAGGAAAGATCAAGGGGTGGGGGAGGGGAATCAGGGAGGGGATAGCCCGGAGAGGTGAAGAAGGAATGTAAGGGGAAAGCACTATGGGTAGTAGAAGAAGGCAGAATCATGAGAGAGGTGATCGGCCGCTGGAAGAGGAGGCAGAGTGAAAGTGTGATGGGGGAAGGGAGAGGAAGGGAATTACCGGAAGTTGGAGAATTCGATGTTCATACCAAGGGGCTGGAGACTACCCTGACGGTATATGAGGTGTTGCTCCTACAAAGGCTCAATTAACCAGAATCCAATGACGTGGCCTTGCCAACTGTCTGTGGCGATGAATTCCACAGATTCACCATTTGACACTCAGTATAAAAACTGTCAAGTCATGTTGCAGCTGCATCTCATTTTGATTAGCAGAACATCACCGGGGTGCAAGTCTGCCATCTGCCCTCTTTACCACCTGTTACATCTTTCGGGTAGCTGAAGACTTGCAACCCCTCCCCCCCCCCACGATCTGTCTGCCCCTCACCATGCTCCCGTGGATCCTGCCCTTCAATGTGAATGGCCAGGAGGCCTATTCTGCCCTCCTCTGTAATGTGTTTATTAATGTACTGATGACGGCTGGGGGACTCCACTCAGCGGCTGGTTGTGCCTGTGGGATAACCACCCCTCACCCACACAAACTGTGCAGCTGTTCACAGCTGGACATGACAGCTGCTGAACCCCGACACCTTATCCTGCACCCAGAACCCTTCACCAGCCAGCTGGTCAGTGCTCACTATCTACGTCAGATTCACTAAAACATCGAACAAGCCCTCTCGGGGTGTTACATACCCCGTAACTGAGTTAACAAACCAGCAGAAGTGGAATGATACGTTGGAGTCTGGTGGTACTGTAACTAAAGGTGTTTGTTAGTAAACTAAGCAATGCAGTATCAAAAATGCAAATATACATATAAAACATTTTTTCCAGAGGTGCTGCCTGACCTGCTGAGTTCCTCCAGCATTTTGTGTGTCTGCTGCTCGGTAACTTCCAGCTTCTGCAGATGTTCTCTTCTTTCTGATTGGACACCTTGGATTGGACTGATTTTATTAATTCTGACTGAAGGAATGGGATCCAATTTTCACTGAGTGTAATGGTAAGTATTTCTGCTTCTTGCCCATCAAGATTCATAATTATTTATTTTCACTCTTCACTACAGAAGTGTAAATAACAACAAAATGATTGCACTGCGGATTCGATGCAGCATAAAAAAACAATAAATGAAAGAACACAATTTAAAAAATATAAAAACAATCCAATCACACACAACATGCAATTAACTGTTATATGCATAGAGTGACTGTATGTCCACAAGGTGATGCTCACTGAAATGTACTGTATGAAGTGGTTCATTGCCCTCTCGAAATGAATGTTAACGTTGCAGATGCTTTTCTTACCACCGACTCCTGGTCAGACCCCACTTGTGCTCAATTCTTATCGCCTCACTAGAAGAAGGATGTGGAATCCAAAGAAAGGGTGCAGAGGAGATTTACAAGGATGATGCCTGGATTGGAGAGCATGCCTTATGAGAATAGGTTGAGTGAACTCGGCCTTTTCTCCTTGGAGCGAAGGAGGATGAGAGGTGACCTGATAGAGGTGTATAAGATGATGAGAAGCATTGATTGTGTGGATAGTCAGAGGCTTTTTCCCAGGGCTGAAATGGTTTAAGGTGCTGGGGAGTAGGTACAGAGGAGATGTCAGGGGTAAGTTTTTTACACAGAAAGAGCTGAATGCATGGAATGAGCTGCTGGCAACAGTGGTGGAGGCGGATACGATAGGGTCTTTTAAGAGACTTTTGGATAGGTACATGGAGCTTAGAAAAATAGAGGGTTATGGGTAATCCTAGTAATTTCTAAGATAGGGACATGTTCGGCACAACCTTGTGGGCTGAAGGGCCTGTATTGTGCTGTAGGTTTTCTATGTTTCTACAGATGCGCTGGGCTGTCCGCACCACTTTCTGCGATTAAGGGAGGTACAGTTCCCATATAGGGAATCCTGTACGAAGCCTCGAATGTCCCTTTGCATCTCTGATTTCTAATATTTCCTCATCATTTAGAAAATACTCTGCGCCTTTATACCCTTTACCAAAGAGGATGACCAGTCACCTCCCTACACGTTATTGCTTTCAACAACCCCTGCGGCACAGTAGCAAAGTCAACCAACCATAAAAGGCTCCCTTTATTCCCACTCTCTGCCTCTTGCCAGTCAGCCAATCTTCTATCCATTAGTATCTCTCCTGTAACACCATTGGTTCTTGTTTAGCAGCCTCATGTGCAGCACCTAGTTAAAGGCCTTTTGAAAATCCAAGTAAACAACATCAACTGGATTTCCTTTATTGATCAGCCTGCTTTTTTCCTCAAAAAATTCCGACATTTGTCAGGCAAGACGTCACCTCAAAGAAACAATGCTGACTTCAACCTATTTTAGCATGTGCCTCTCAGTTCCTTGAAACAATATCATTAGTAATCAACTCCAACACCTTCCCAACTACTAGTCTGGCTAACTCTGATAATTTCTTTTTAACTGCCTCCCACTCTTCCTAAACAGTGGAGAGAAATCTGCAACTTTTCAGTCCTCAAGGAACTTTCCAGATTCTAGCAATGTCCGACAATCTCTTCAGCTACCTCTTCCAGAACCTGTTGCTATATTCCCTCTAGTATAGGTAACTTATCGACCTTCAGACCTTTCAGCTTCCGAAGCACCTTCTCCTTAATAATAGCATCTACACTCACTTCTAACCTCTGACACTCTCCAAATTCTGGCATACAGTGAAGACTGACACAAAAAGCTTAATAATTTTGTCCACCATTTCTTTGTTCCCCACTGCAAACTCAGCAGCGTCATATTTCTCGCGGCACGATGCCCATTGTCACTTCTCTTTTACTCTTTGTATACTTGTTGCAGTGCGGTCTACCTCACCTGTTCCACCGGGACAGCTGGGAGCATTGCAGTCGTGCCCACTTTAGCTGCTGACATCACAGAACCGGTCTAGTATCAATCCGGCACGCAGAAACACTCGGTTTCTTTTGCCCTCTGAGTTACCGATGGACCAGTTCGTGGATAGTGCCAGGGTAACAGTGGAAGTGTGCTGCAGTAAGAGTGGGCCAGGGCGCACGCTGCAGTTACGTATTTGTTATGAGGGTACTGAATATTTAATGTTTGTCTTGTGATGACTTGCTTGCTCACCAGTAGTAAGTGTCTTCAGTTCCCACTAGCGGAACCCGCGAACATGATTTTATACAACAATTTGCAAAGCAACTGGCTTCAGATTGAACATGAAAAATATATTTAAAAGAAAACATAAGAAATAATTCCCCGTGTGAGGAATGCCGAGTCCCGCGGTGGGATCGATGACGGTGCGGTTGTCAGTAGACTGGTCAGATAAGCTGGTCTCCTGCGGGGTGAAAATGGGACACCACCTCGTGTCTGCATTTAACGAGGTAGGTGTCCCCTAGAGGAAGGGGAGCCTGAGGGATTTATTTGTGGATGGTGGTATACATAGTGAAGCAGCAGTACGGGATAATTTTACAGAAAGAGAAAGCGTTATATAGCTTGAGAAATGTTCTGGAAGTACTGAGCCAGCCATGTTTTACCATGCGGGAGGCAGCTCGGTCAGCGCAGACTAGGCTAAAGAGCTAGAGGATAGGAGTACAGAGATAGCCTGTCAGCCAGTAAAGGTGCAGCAGCTAGAACCTGCCCATTGGTGATTGGGTTCCGTTTAGGTCCGAGCCCTGATGTTGCGGGGTGGTGACCCCGACGCGTGGGTGGGGATGGGGATGGGGACATTTGGTTAGATAGTGAGAAGGGGGAAGAGAGGTTAGAAAGACGCTCAGAATTCCTCCTCGAATTGAGAACCCACAAAGGTGGTATGCAGTCTAACAGTGAGTAATCGCACTAGTCGCTTTTCGTGAGATCGCAAGACCCTGTCGGACATTGTTAATGCGGAATGTTGCAAGTTCGATTCCCTGATTTATTTGCGGATGATGGGGAGCTGCGTGATCTCGGTCATAGCGAGGATTAGGCCTCCAGCCACGATGTCGACTGTTTACAGCCGCCTAGGAGAGAGGCGTCCGAAGCGGCGCAGCGCGGGGTACAAGCTGGTGTCAGAGGTGCCCAGCAGTATTCGCTTGGCAGAAGACAAGCCACATTGTGTTCAACTGCACAGTTCCACAACACTCATGTACTCGTTGTCTTCCGACTATATTTTTGTATGACTGTACTTTACTAATATCTTATATTTGCTTGCTACCTTATATGCGAGTTGAACAGGTACTTTGGATCTGTCTTCACTAGGGAAGGCACAGACAATCTCTCAGATGTAATAGTGGCCAGAGGACCTAGGGTAATGGAGGAACTGAAGGAAATTCGCATTAGGCAGAAAATGGTGTTGGGTAGACTGATGGGACTGAAGGCTGATAAATCCCCGTGGCCTGATGGTCTGCATCCCAGGGTACTTAAGGAGGTGGTTCTAGAAATCGTGGACACACTGGTAATCATTTTCCAATGTTCTATAGATTCAGGATCAGTTCCTCAGGATTGGAGGTTAGCTAATGTTATCCCACTTTTTAAGAAAGGAGGGTGAGGGAAAAAAGGGAATTATAGACCAATTAGCCTGACATCAGTGGTGGGGAAGATGCTGGAGTCAATTATAAAAGATGAAATGGTGGCACATTTGGATAGCAGTAACAGGATCGGTCCGAGTCAGCATGGATTTACGAAGGGGAAATCATGTTTAACTAATCTTCTGGAATTTTTTGAGGATGCAACTATGAAAATGGCAAGGGAGAGCCATTGGATGTAGTGTACCTGGACTTTCAGAAAACCTTTGATAAGTTCCCACTTGGGAGATTAGTAGGCAAAATTAAAGCACATGGTATTGGGGGTAGGGTACTAATATGGACAGAAAATTGGTTGGCAGACAGGAAACAAAGAGTAGGGATTAACGGGTCCTTTACAGAATGGCAGGCAGTGACTTGTGGGGTACCGCAAGGCTCAGTGCTGGGACCACAGCTATTAATAATATACATTAATGATTTAGATTAAGGGATTAAGAGTAACATTAGCAAGTTTACAGATGATACGAAGCTGAGTGGCAGTGTGAAATATGAGGATGATGTTAGGAGAATGCAGGGTGACTTGGACAGGTTGGGTGAGTGGGCAGATGCATGGCCGATGCAGTTTAATGTGGATAAATGTGAGGTTATCCACTTTGGTGGCAATAACAGGAAGGCAGATTACTATCTGAACAGTGTCAAGTTAGGAAAAGGGGAAGTACAACGAGATCTAGGTGTTCTTGTACATCAGTCACTGAAAGTAAGCATGCAGGTACAGCAGGCAATGAAAGCTAATGGCATGTTGACCTTCATAACAAGGGGAGTTGAGTATAGGAACAAAGAGGTCCTTCTGCAGTTGTACAGGGCCCTGATGAGACCACTGTTGGAGTATTGTGTTCAGTTTTTGTCTCCAAATTTGAGGAAGGACATTCTTGCTATTGAGGGAGTGCAGCGTAGGTTAACAAGGTTAATTCCCGGGATGGCAGGACTGTCATATGTTGAAAGATTGGAGCGACTGGGCTTGTATACACTGGAATTTAGAAGGATGAGAGAGGATCTGATTGAAACATATAAGATTATTAAGTGGTTGGACATGCTAGAGACAGGAAACATGTTCCGGATGTTGGGGGAGTGCAGAACCAGAGGCCACAGTTTAAGAATAAGGGGTAGGCCATTTAGAACGCAGTTGAGGAAAAACTTTTTCACCCAGAGAGTTGTGGATCTATGGAATGCTCTGCCTCAGAAGGCAGTGGAGGCCAATTCTCTGGATGCTTTCAAGAAAGAGTTAGATAGAGCTCAAAGATAGCGGAATCAAGGAATATGGGGAGAAGGCAGGAACGATAGATAGATAGATAGATAGATAGATAGATAGATAGATAGATAGATAGATAGATAGATAGATAGATAGATAGATAGATAGATAGATAGATAGATAGATAGATAGATAGATAGATACATAGATAGATACTTTATTCATCCCCATGGGGAAATTCAACTTTTTTTCCAATGTCCCATACACTTGTTGTAGCAAAACTAATTACATACAATACTTAACTCAGTAAAAAAATATGATATGCATCTAAATCACTATCTCAAAAAGCATTAATAATAGCTTTTAAAAAGTTCTTAAGTCCTGGCGGTTGAATTGTAAAGCCTAATGGCATTGGGGAGAATTGACCTCTTCATCCTGTCTGAGGAGCATTGCATCGATAGTAACCTGTCGCTGAAACTGCTTCTCTGTCTCTGGATGGTGCTATGTAGAGGATGTTCAGAGTTTTCCATAATTGACCCTAGCCTACTCAGCGCCCTTCGCTCAGCTACCGATGTTAAACTCTCCAGTACTTTGCCCACGACAGAGCCCGCCTTCCTTACCAGCTTATTAAGACGTGAGGCGTCCCTCTTCTTAATGCTTCCTCCCCAACACGCCACCAAAAAGAAGAGGGCTCTCTCCACAACTGACCTATAGAACATCTTCAGCATCTCACTACAGACTTTGAATGACGCCAACCTTCTAAGGAAGTACAGTCGACTCTGTGCCTTCCTGCACAAGGCATCTGTGTTGGCAGTCCAGTCTAGCTTCTCGTCTAACTGTACTCCCAGATATTTGTAGGTCTTAACCTGATTGTGGATGATCACATTGAATGGCAGTGCTGGCTCAAAGGGCCGAATGGCCTACCCCTGCACCTATTATCTATTGTCTATTGTGCTGTGTGCAGCTGTTGCTGCTGATCTTTGCACCTTGGCCCCGGAGAAACACTGTTTCGTTTGGTTGCATTCATGGGTATTCAAGTATGGTTGAATGACAAATAAACGTTAATTGAACGAATCATCTATCATGGCATGGAATGTGAACTGTAGCCTCTGAAGATGAAACAAAGTTACCTTGCTGTGACTCTGCACACAGAGCAATTACTGTCAGACACAACTGAAAGTTTTAGCTATCAGAGGTTGAAGGGGCGAAGAGGGTGTGATCAAATTTCTGGAATATTTTATTATCATCTCTGCTCGGTCTTGTAGATTGGCAATTAGGAATGATAGGTAGTCTATTTCTACGTGCACTTATGGACATGATTGGTTCAAAATTGTGGAAGGGATCTGAAGTGAATATCATTTTCCTCTCCTACTTTGTTAGATATGTAATTAGAGTAATGTTTGGAATTTCTGGAACAGATTTCTGTCCAGAGGCCCAGAGGATGGTGTATTAGGGAACATACTGTAGTTTTGTGAATGTGGCATATGCATCAGCCAAACGTTAAGACAGTGGGGCATGAGGAGGTTGGTAGACTGATGTAGTCCACTGTGTAGCAACTGGCGACTGATAGTTCTGGGTATTATGGTTTTACATTCTATATGTAGCAGAAAGGGACGTCCGCAGGGATTATACCAGTTTGGGGACTGGGTGTCACAGTTTTGTGCCTTTCGAAGGGTGCAATGTTGCAGTAAGTGTACATCTCACCTGTTCATCAAAAGCTGTTCACCTGGGGATTGGCCCGTTTAAGGAGCATTGCAGCTCCTCCCATGAGCTACCGTTTAGATGATGGTGCTACTGAAGAATAAATCTAGTGCGCTGAAGGAACTTGCTCTCTGGTTGACTGATGGACCAGGTCACGGATGGTGATATAGAGACCATGGAAGTGTGCTGCAATAAGAGACAACCTGGACGCAGACGTCAGATAACAGTTTGTAACTGAGTGTAACTTGAATGATTTACTGAATGCTTCGTGTTTGATGTGTCCTGTAAAATGGGTTTTTCGAATCTACCTGCATATTGAAATCCCCATCAGAATTGTAACAGTGCCCTTTTTACGTAACTTTTCTATTTCCCTTTGAAATTTATACCCCATATCCAGTTCTGAGGCCCATATATATTGTCCATAAGGGTCGTTTTATCCCTGAAGGTTTTGAATTCTACTCGGAAGGATCCTACCTTTTCCGACGTTAAGATACCACTTGCTGATAATTTGATTTCATTTTTTTCACCAAGAGAGCTATCCCAGCCCCTCTACCTACGTGTTTGTCCTTTTGATACAATTAGAATCCTTGGATTTTAAGCTCCCAACTGTGATCTTCTTTCAGCCATGACTCAGCGATGCCCACAGTGTCACATGTTCCATTGTTACTGCACTACAAGATTATCTATAAATTGGCGCTAGCAATACATGGTGGAAACAGCTCGCAAAAGTTCTCGGTATATTTCTAAATTACTTCACCTTGTAATTTCCCTTTAAGTCGCGTACTTTTGAACAGTCTAAAGGAACTGGTGATTTTGAGATATCCTGAAGGACTCAGCAGGCTTGTCTCTTGAGAATTCAGTTATGCTCTGACCGGAAGATAAGTTAGCAGGGAGGACTCCAGGCTAGACTAAAGTGGCAGGGTGTAAAATATCCTCTACTCAGTATTTTGTTAGCATATATACAGTCACCAGAAAACAAGACAGAGGACGTGAGGGGAAGAATGCTGTATTGGTGGGAAATGAGGAATTGCTGTGTCTTCTGTTTCACGGCGACATGGCTTACCCAGTACAAGCCAGATACAGTGGGAAGCATTGAGAGCTTCTCAGTCTACTGGATAAAATGAAGAGAGTGAAAAGTAGGGATCTATTCATAAAGCATGTGGTTAACATGGTCAGTTAAACAATAGCAGCTATTTTTCGGTAAGAAACCACTGATGATCAACAGATGCACTAAGCCACGCTGAGCCATATTTCTTCTTGGAGTTAGACAGTGTTTCAAGATCCCTGTCTCTCTGTGCAGTCCTGCACATAGGTAACGCCGGCTCCAGCTTGGTATGTGTGGGAGCATGTGAATAACTATATCTTTCGTAAGAGGAACTGCCAGTTAGTTGGTGGACAGAGCAGGAACAGTCACAGACTGTTCCTATTTGAGTGACTAACTGAAGTGCCCTGGAGGCTTTGAATAAAGGGTTTATACTTATACGGTCTCTGAGTGAGTTTATCAGGATTCAACTTCCACATTTGGTGCTGCAAGCAGAGTACCAACATGGGGATTGTAATACGGAGGCAGGCTGAGTAAGCGACAGACCGAACATCCTATGTACAGGGACCCATCAGGCCCACAAAGACAAATTGTCTTTGTCGCTCGCTACGATACCAGTCTGAGTCTCTGCCCCTCACCCAGTTCTCAGCACAGGACCCTATTGGGACCCGGATCGAATCTGCCGAGAGACTCGTATAAGGTAGGACAATTATTTGAAAATTGGACAGCTGACAGGTGTCGGGTAACAGTTAAAATCGGGTAAGAGTTAAAGTCGAGTAAAGAAAAACCAGGAGAATTGAGCAACAGACACCGTGTCTGATAAAAAGACAAAAACATGGGACAAAATCTATCGTGTGATAAAAATAGCACAGGAACTTCACTGGGCAATAAGTATGAGTTGTTTCATGATAAATAGAGAGATTTACATGTTTTAAGTGGTATTTTACGTAAGAATTTGGGGGACGAAGTGTGGCCATGGAGAGGGACTTGGGATGTGACAAGCTGTGACCAAGCTGTAAAAAAGGTCTGGAAAAAGAACCGTGGTAACAAATGGAAAGCCTTGATCAAGGAATAAAACCGAGGGCCAAAAGCTACAAATGCAAGGACAAATAGGAAATGAGATATGGGATCCCGGGAGCATGTCTGGCTTACCGACCCTGTGTGATGAACTTCATCGCGATAAATAGTGGCTAGTAATAAGACTCGGGGTCCTGAAATTTCCCCAGGGTTCTCTGACACGGTGGGAGGAAGGGTGAAACAGAGGGGAAGGGGGAGGACAGATCCCCTATATCCAACCATCCCACGAGGTGATACTGAAGAACGGATAAGCTCAGTCCCCGAGAAAAGTCCCCCACCCGAACCCCAGAGACAGTTACCTATCCAAATGATGCCAAATCCCAGGGCGGGGGAGCAAGATCAGTTATCTTTGTCTATGCCCCACAAGAGATGATCATGATAATGTATCAGGCCCCTGACAGAAAGGAGAAACCGGCGCTTTTCGCACAAAATGTGCGGAGCACAATTCAGATGTATGATGATATTCCCCGGGATCTTTTCGGACTTTGTTGCATGATATTATCTGCGGACGAGGGACGGAAATGGAATGCAGAACTGGGATACCAGACTTACCAAGAACTGAGAGGAGGAACAGTCTAATCTGATAATGCAAGGCTCGGAAAAAGCACTTCAACAGTCTGTTCACATCACGAAAGTACGAGAATGTAAGCCGAAACCCGGGGAATCAGGGCCGGATTACTGGGAGCGCTTTCTATTATGCAACGGGACTTATGCGGGGTACCAGATCTTCAATAACGGGAATACCTCCCGTCAATTTAATGCGCTGCTGACCCAATGTCTCCCTTTTAAGTTAGCCACGACGGTTAAGACTAACAATATGGACTGGCTAGATAATGACCGTAATCGGATGCGGTGGGCCATAATTTACTACTGTAATCCCAGAGCAGAGCCCAGACCCGACTCAAAGGGAATTGCAATCAAGAATGAACATGTCCAACGGGGTGAGGGACACCGACGGGGGTCAGATAATGGCCGGCATCGTGACCATAAGCTGGGAAACCGGGATTGGGATCAATTCCTTGATTGTCCTTACCCCCCACCCCCCATTTGATCCCATATGATGACCTATCTGCTCCAAGACACGGCCAGGTGATGGCAATAAGGGGACCCCAACGACCTTATCCTCATGGGCGAAAGAATGGGTCAACCCAGCGAGCGCCCATGCCCGGGGGAGCTCAGCCTGGAGTGTGTTTTAACTGTAGCCGACCATGACACTGCAAGACAAGGTGACCCTGAGGACAGCAGAGACATCCAGAGCCAAACCGGGCAGTCACCATGAACATTCCTTTTGCTAACTGACCCTCGAAAATGTTGGCTGTTGTAAGTAGCGACCCGCTAGAGGAACCCAACATAATCCTTCAGGTAGCAGGAATTCAACTTCCATTGTGATTGATCACTTCCACCCTCGATAGTGTTGGAACATGGATTCCGGCTTTCCGGGGCCACCATTGCCCTCTCGGGTTTCGAACGAACATGCCAACGGCCGCAACCCCTATGGGTGGAGTTTCAGGGAAGGCAGTGTATACCCTGGTAGCTGCAGCTTCTAATATTACCCTACATCAGCTTGTAAATGTGCTCTCTTCCCACTCGGTGCTGGTGCTTTTGACCTCCCGACAGACACAGCACCTCACTCAGGCACGACAAAATCGCTATGAGACAGCCTTAATGAGCCACCCGCTGCTGACATTTTCCCACTGCTCCACTTTAAACCCGGCCACTTTCCTAACGTCGCCAGCCCAGGTTACAAACTATTCTGAACACGACTGCGTGCTGCGAGATCAACTCCTCACTACAGCCCACGAGGACCTCATGGACTAACCCCTACAGGACCCCGACATAACTTTTGTGTGTCGATGGTAGTTCTTCCGTGGGCCCTCAAAGCCAGAGATATTCTGGCTATGCTGTGGTCACAGATGTCGTGGTGCTCGAGCAGGTGGCCTTTGAACCAGCCGTGTCAACACAAAAAGCTGAATGAGTTATTTGCCCTCACTCGCGCCTGCACCCTCGCCGCCAACAAACGTGCAAACATCTGCACTGATTCTCGATACGCCTTCGGGGTAGCTCATGACTATGGAGCACTTTGGGAATGCCGGGTTTTCCTCACCTCCTCAGGATATCCTATTAGTAATGCTGCCTTTGTTCAGAATCTCCTCACTACCTTGCAGCTTCCAAAACCATTGGCCATTATCAACTGCTCCGCTCATACCCGCCAGACTGATAAAATCTCCACCGGTAACGCCATAGCCGGTGAGGCTGCCAAAGACACAGCCCAGACACTCGAAATCATAGACCCATCGGAGCCCCGCCAAAACCCCCTGCGCCTCTCACACAGCACGGGTATGCCAGACATGCAAGCCGTACGTATGTTCCAGGGGGATGCCCCTGAGGAGGAACGCAGACTATGGTCACAGATGGGTTGTAGACGGGACTCTGGTACACCCCTACTGGGACAGGTTTGCGTCCCTACCCAACTTCTACCAATCCTCCTTGATTACATTCATACTTGTACTCACCTCGGAAAGGAGGGAAGGGTAAACAGTTTGCTGCAAACATAGCGGCATCCGAGATTGCAGCAAGCAGCAACAAAGAGGACAAAAGCATGTTTAATATGCCGTAAGAACAATATGAGAAAGGGGACACCCTGTGTGCCGGGCGCCACTCCCCTACCTGGAGGCTCCTTTTCATGTTTGCAAATTGATTTTATTGAACTACCTAGAGTAAAGTACATTGTTACAAATATTGCTTAGTGGTCATAGATGTGTTTAGTAAATGGATCGAGGCAATCCCTGCCACGAATAATACAGCCCTGACAGCAGCTAAAGTACTGCTGGGAGAAGTGATCCACCGGTAGGGGTTACCAGAAATATTGAATTCAGTGAATGGTCCCCACTTCGTAGCAAAGTTAAATGAGGAAATCTGCAATGCCTTATCCATTCAACAATATTTCCATTGTTCTCACCATACCCAGGCTGCAGGTATAGTGGAGAGGGCAAATGGTACGTTAAACACCAAATTGGCAAAACTTACGGAGGAAACGGGGCTTAATTGGTTAAAGCTATTGCCCTTAGCATTATTCCATATGAGGGCCACCCACCCCACCCCAAGAAAAAAACAGGATTGTCATCAGCTGAAATCATCTTCGGAAAGCCCCTAAGGACTCCATGGCGTTCCGCGTGGCCTCCCACTCCTGATATAAGCAGGCTGCCTAACTAAGGTTTTCCGAACCTCACATTCACAGGTACATCAGGCATGCAAGGAGGAAAACGATACGACAAGAGAAGGCGATTACCCCAACATCGAAACCGAGGACTACGTACTAATTAAGAACTGGAGCCACGACAAACTGGAGCAACGGTGGAAGATACCATTCCAAGTACTGCACACCACGCCCACGACAGTCGGGTTGGAAGGACAACCCGGTACATCACACTGACTGTAAAAATTTACGGACTAAGGAGCCTATTATGGACCTCGCCATGTACTGGGCCGTTGTCATTTGCCTTCTTTTTGCGGGCTCCCCGTCACCTAGAGTCATACATAGGGGCGGGAGCAGTGGCCACCGAAGACGCAGCTCCCCACAGGTTAGAACCATCTTTTCCCCAAGGCCCACACAGGGAGCAGTTCCCCAAGTGACATGGCCAAAACATCCCCTGCCGTCTGATTTCGCCCATAATACTTTCCTGTCCCTTTGCCACAATTATGCCAAACGCCAAGAAGCAGGGGCATGTTGGATATGTGCGCAAGTACCCTCGCATGGGAAGACTATGATACAGTTGTCAGTGATCCCCCTCAATTCTAGCGAGGAGTAGTGAAGTCCAGAATTGGAAGGGGAACCCAAACAACTACAAAGCCTATCCACATCAAATCTATCTATCCCCCTCATAATTTTAAATACCTCTATCAAGTCCCCCCTCAACCTTCTATGCTCCAAAGAATAAAGATCTAACTTGTTCAATCTTTCACTGTAACTTAGGTGCTGAAACCCGGGTAACATTCTAGTAAATCTTCTCTGTACTCTCTCTATTTTGTTGACATTTTTCCTATAATTCAGTGACTAGAACTGTACACAATACTCCAAATTCGGCCTTATCAATGCCTTGTATAATTTTAACATTACATCCCAACTCCTATACTCAATGCTCTGATTTATAAAGGCCAACATACCAAAAGCTTTCTTCACCACCCTATTCACATGAGATTCCACCTTCAGGGAACTATGCACCATTATTCCTAGATCACTCTGTTCTACTGCATTCTTCAATGCCCTACCATTTACCATGTATGTCCTATTTGGATTATTACTACCAAAATGTAGCACCTCACACTTATCAGCATTAAACTCCATCTGCCATTGTTCAGCACACTCTTCTAACTGGCCTAAATCTCTCTGCAAGCTTTGAAAACCTATTTCATTATCCACAACACCACCTACCTTAGTATCATCTGCATACTTACTAATCCAATTTACTACCCCATCATCCAGATCATTAATGTATATGACAAACAACATTGGACCCAGTACAGATCCCTGAGGCATACCACTAGTCAGTGGCCTCCAACCTGACAAACAGTTATCCACCACTACTCTCTGGCATCTCCCATCCAGCCACTGTTGAATCCATTTTACTACTTCAATATTAATACCTAACGATTGAACCTTTCTAACTAACCTTCTGTGCGGAACCTTGTCAAAGGCCTTACTAAAGTCCATATATACAACATCCACAGCTTTACCCTTGTCAACTTTCCACGTAACCTCTTCAAAAAAATTCAATAAGATTTGTCAAACATGACCTTCCACGCACAAATTCATGCTGACTGTTCCTAATCTGACCCTGTCTATCCAGATAATTATATATACCGTCTCTAAGAATACTTTCCATTAATTTACCCACAACTGACTTCAAAATGAAAGGCCTATAATTGCTAGGTTTACTCTTAGAACCCTTTTTAAACAATGGAACCACATGAGCAATACGCCAATCCTCCGTCACCATCCCCGTTTCTAATGACATTGAAATATTTCTGTCAGAGCCCCTGTTATTTCTACACTAACTGCCCTCAAGGTCCTAGGGAACATCCTGTCAGGACCCGGAGATTTATCCACTTTTATATTCCTTAAAAGTGCCAGTACTTCCTCCTCTTTAATCATCATACTTTCCATAACTTCCCTACTTGTTTCCCTTACCTTATACAATTCAATATCCTTCTCCTTAGTGAATACCGAAGACAAGAAATTGTTCAAAATCTCCCCCATCTCTTTCGGCTCCACACATAGCTGTCCACTCTGATTCTCTGAGGGACCAATTTTATCCCTCACTTTCCTTTTGCTATTAATATAACTGTAGAAACCCTTCGGAATTTTTTCACCTTACTTGCCAAAGCAACCTCATATCTTCTTTTAGCTTTTCTAATTTTTTTCTTAAGATTCTTCTTACATTCTTTATATTCCTCAAGCACCCTATTTATTCCATGCTGCCTATATTTATTGTAGATATCTCTCTTTTACCAAACAAAGTTTCTAATATCCCTTGAAAACCATGGTTCTCTCAAACTTTTAATCTTTCCTTTCAACCTAACAGGAACATAAAGATTCTGTACCCTCAAAATTTCACCTTTAAATGACCTCCATTTCCCTATTACATCCTTCCCATAAAACAAATTGTCCCAATCCATTCCTTCTAAATCCTTTCGCATCTCCTCAAAGTTAGCCTTTCTCCAATCAAAAATCTCAATCCTGGGTCCAGTTCTATCCTTCTCCATAATTATATTGAATCTATTGGCATTGGGATCACTGGACCCAAAGTGTTCCCCAACACGTACCTCCGTCACCTGACCTATTTCATTCCCTAACCGAAGATCCAACACTGCCCCTTCTCTAGTTGGTACCTCTATGTATTGCTGCAAAAAACTATCCTGCACACATTTTACAAACTCCAAACCATTCATCCCTTTTACAGTATGGGCTTCCCAGTCTATGTGTGGAAAATTTAAAACTCCCACAATTACAACCCTGTGCTTACTACAAATATCTGCTATCTCCTTGCAGATTTGCTCCTCCAATTCTCGCTCCCCATTAGGTAGTCTATAATACACCCCTATAAGTGTTACAACACCTTTCCCATTCCTCAATTCCACCCAAATAGTCTCCCTAGATGAGCCCTCTAATCTATCCTGCCAGACCACCGCTGTAATATTTTCTCTGACAAGCAACGCAACACCTCCCCCTCTTGTCCCTCTGATTCTATCACACCTGAAACAACGAAATCCAGGAAGATTTAGTTACCAATCACACCTCTCCTGCAACCATGTTTCACTAATAGCTACAACATCATATTTCCAGGTATCAATCTATGCTCTAAGCTCATCCACCTTTCTTACAATGCTCCTAGCATTAAAATAAATGCATTTAAGAAATTCTCCACCTCTTCCTCTCTGTTTATCTCTAACAATACAAAAAACTTTACTGTCCTCTTTTTCTTCCTTCTCCCATACATCTGTTCCTACATTCTGGTTCCCCTCTCCCCTCATATCTAGTTTAAATCCACTGGAGCCTCTCTAGCAAACCTACCTGCAAGAATATTTGTCCCCCTCCAGTTCAGATGTAAACCATCCCGCCGGAACAGGTCCTACCTTCCCTGGAAAACTGCCCAATTATCAATAGGTCTGAAGCCCTCCCTCCTGCACTATGTCTTCAGCCACGTGTTGAACTGCAATATCTTACTATTTCGAAACCCACCTGCACGTGGCACTGGTAGCAATCCTGAGATTGCTATCCTGGGGGTCCTGTTCTTTAACTTGGCACCTAGCTCCCTAAACTCACCTTTCAGGACCTCCTCACTCTTCCTACCCACGTCATTGGTCCCTACATGGACGACGACATCCAGCTGCTCACCCTCCCTCTTGAGAATACTGAGCACTCGATCTGAGATATCGCGGACCCTGGCACCAGGGAGGCAACAGACCATCCAGGATGCTCGATCTCTTCCACAGAACCTGCTATCGGTCCCCCTAACTATTGAATCCCCTATCACTACTGCTCTCCTCGTTTCCCTCCTTCCCTTCTGAGCTGAGGGTCCAGTCTCTGTCCCTATCCGCTTGGGTTGATTCCAGTTCCGAGGGCAATGGGCTGGATGAAGACATAGCCTCCCAGGCTGGAATAACTCGTGAGCCGCAAACTGCTGAATTTTATTGTAAAGGTAGAAATTCTAATTTTGAAAGCCTTTTGTCAATTTTCAATCCGGTTCAATCAATAAAGACTGCAGAAGATCCAATTTGACAAATGTTGGCAACCAATAATGCAGTTACATGACGGTTAATTGAGTGACAGATTCATACAGCACAGACACACATCCTTCAGCCCACAAAGTCAATGTCAACAAGAACCGAATTACACTGTAACACAGTGAAAATGCTGGAGGAACACAGCGGATCAGGCAGCATCTATGGAAATGAATAAAAAGTCAACATTTCTGGCCAAAACCCTTTATCAGGACTGGAAAGGAAGGGAGAAGAAACCAGAGTAAGAAGGCATGAGGGATGGGGCAGTGGAAGGGGTACAAGCTAGAAAGTGATGGGCGAACCCAGTTGGTGGGGGGGGGTGAAGTGAGAAGCTGTGAGGTGATAGGTGAGAAAGTGTTGGAGAAAATGGAATTTGTTAGGAGAAGGTAAGTGCCAGGCTGAGAGTGTGTGGAGGTAGAGGTAAAGTTGTGTTTGGTGTATGGTCCTGTGTTTGTGTCTGGTGTATGGTCCTGTGTTTGTGTCTGGTGTATGGAAGCTGTGGAGAATGATGTGCTGGAGGTAGAGTCTCATAGGCTGGTAGGAGAGGGCAAGAGGGCCTCTGCCCCTGTTAAGGTGACGGGATGGTGAGATGAGGGCAGATGTTCAGGAAATGGAGGAGATGTGGATGATTACTCCTGCACTGGTAATTTTGCCACTCCCCTTTCCCTCTTCTTCAATTCACGACTCCAGCTTCCCTCTTCCATCTTCTCCTAACATTCTCTTGGTGTCCATCCTCCTTCTGATTTTCCCATGGTTTCCTCTCCTCTCCTATTGCATTCCTTCTTCTTCATCCCTTTATTTTTTACACTTATCACCTCCCAGCTTCTTATTTCATTCATCTCCCCCCCCCCCCACCCACCTGGCTTCACCTATCACACTCTCACTTGTTCTCCTTCCCCTCTCCCTACCTTCTTATTCTGATTTCTTCACCCACACTTCCCCATCCTGATGAAGGGCCTCAGCCCAAAACATCAACTGTTTATTCATTTCCATTGATGCTGCCTGACCTGAGTTTTTCCAGCATTGACTATGTGTTTCTCTGGATGTTCAGCATCTGCAGAATCTCATGTGTTCCCTACTATACTAATCCCTTTCATCAGCATTTGGTTCACAAACTTCAGTAATCCCAGTGCTGATCTATTTCTTAACATTCAAACAATCTGATCTCCAGCAGTCAGGTGGATCAATCCTTCAATTTATTTTTGTTTGGGGAAGAGGAGAATGTACTTCCTCCCCTCTCACTGTGGCAAAGAGATTGGCAAAAATACCTGGCTCTCAAACAAAGGACAAGAAAGTGTTTGCATAGATTAGCAGTGGATGGCTCCAGGAAAATAGCAGTGTGTGCATAATGCAAAGCACAGAATGACACCAAGACTGACCAGCGAAGAGCTGGTAAGCAAAGTAAATATAGAATAGGAAAACAAATTAAGCTGAGACAGAGCTGAGAAGTCACTGGGGTGGATTCACTAAGTTAAATTGTTAAGGCATTTCCAGGAGGCTTAATATTGAGGCACTTTAAAGTATACAAGCTGAATGGGTGGGGAGACCGGATTTCCTCTTTCTGAGTGTGCTGGCAGTAAATAGAAAGTGAACCTTTATCATACTCAGAAAAGCACAATCGGACCATTTCCTTTCAGATGGGATTGGACAAACGTTCACATTTCATTGCATTTATTTGGCACAGCCTGCATTTAAATGTTGTGAAGGCTCTGCTGAAATCTTTCGACATATTAGTTGAGACTCAGGAACTAGAAATGGAACCAGCCAAAACCCATCATGACCTCAATGACAGTACACTGAAATCTGTACAGAGAAATAGAGTCATAGAGTCACAGAAAACTACAGCAAAGAAACAGGCCCTTTGGCCCATCTAGTCTGTGCCAAGCCATTTAAGGTGCCTTGCCCCATTGACCTGCACTGAAAACACAGCCCGCCATACCCAAATCATCTATGTACTTATCCAAACTTCTTTTAAATATTGAAATCAAGCTCACACGCACCACTTGCACAGTGGGTTCGTTCCACCCTCTCAAGACCCTCTGAGTGAAGTTTCCCCTCATGTTCCCCTGAAACGTTCACCTTTCACCGTTAACACATGACCTCTAGTTGAAGGCCCAGCCAACCTCACTGGAAGAAGCCTGGTTACATTTACCCTATCTACACTGCACATAATTTTGTATAACTATCAAATCTCCCCTCTGTCTTCTACATTCCAAAGTACAAAGTCCTGACCTATTCAATCTTTCCCTATTACTCAAGTCCTCCAGAACTGGAAACATCTTTATAAATTTCCACTGTGCTATTTTAACATTATACACATCTTTCCTGTACGAAGGTGACCAAAACTGCACACAATATTCTAATCACAAAGAAGAGAAATCTGCAGATGCTGGAATAGATTAGACTAACCAGTTCGCCTCCACCACAACTCTCGTCCGCCTAGCAGAACTCGTCCTCACCATAAATGATTTTCCTTTGTCTCCTCCCACTTCCTTCAAACCAAAGGGGTAGCCGTGGTCCTGCCTGTTTGTCGGCTATGTGGAACAGTCTATGTTCCAAGCCTACACCGGTGACCATCCGGCACTTTTCATACGCTACATTGACAACCGTATTGGTGCTGTTTCCTGCACTCGTGCTGAACTTGTCGACTTCATCCACTTTGCTTCTAACTTCCACCCTACCCTCAAAATCACTTGGTCCATTTCAGATGCCTCACTTCCCTTCCTCGATCTCACTGTCTCTATCTCCAGAGACATCTTATCCACTGATGTCTATTACAAACCCATGGACTCTCACAGCTACCTGGACTACACCTCATCCCACCCTGCTACTTGTAAAATCGCCATTCCCTTTTATCAAGTCCTTCGTCTCTGCTGCATCTACGCTCAGGATGAGGTTTTTCATTCTAGAACAAAGAAGTCCTCCTTTTTCAAAGAAAAGGGCTTCCCATCCTCCACCATCAATGCTGCCCTCAATCACATCTCTTCCATTTCATGTACATCTGCTCTTACCCTATCTTCTCAACACCCTACCAGGGATAGGGTTCCTCTTGTCCTCACCTACCACCTAACCAGCGTCCACGTCCAGCACATAATTCTCTGAATCTTCTGCCATCTTTAATAGGATCCCACCACCAAGCACAACTTTCCCTCCTCTCCTCCCCCCCCCCACCTGCCACAGGGGTCATTCCCTACATGACTGCCGTGTCCATTTGTCCCTCTCCACTGATCTCCCTCCTGGTACTTATCCTTGAAAGTGGAACAAGTGCTATACATGCCCCTACACCTCCTCCCTCACTACCGTTTAGGGCCCCAGACAGTCTTTCCAGGTGAGGGGGCACTTCACCTGTGAGTCTGTTGGGGTCATATACTGTGTTCAGTGCTTCCGGTGTGGACTGCTGTATATCAGTGAGACACAATGTAGATTGGGAAACCCCTTCGCCGAGCATCTATGCTCCATTTGCCAGAATAAGAGGGTTTTTCCAGTGGTCACCCATTTTAATTCTACTTCCCATTCCCATTCTGATACGTTCATCCATGACCTCCTCCGCTGTTGGGGTAAGGCCACACTTAGGTTAAAGGAACAACACCTTAAATTCTGTTTGGGTAGCCTTCAACTTGATGGCATGAACATCGATTTCTCAGAATTCTGGTAATGACCCCCAACCCCCCCCCCCCCACCTTCTCCATTTCCCATCCCCCTTTCCCCTCTCTCACCTTATTTCCTTTCCCACCCATTGTCTCCCTCTGGTGCTCCTTCCTCCTTTTTCTTTCTTCCATGATCTTCTGTCTCTTTTGCCAATCATCTTTCCAGCTCTTTACTTCATCCCTCCCCCTCCAGGTCTCACCTATCACCAGGTGTTTCTCTCTGCCCTCCTGCCACCTTTTAAATCTACACCTCATCTGTTTTTCTCTCCAGTCCTGCTGAAGGGTTTCAGCCCAAAATGTCGACTGTACTCTTTTCCTAGATGCTGCCTGGCCTGCTGAGTTCTTCCAACATTTTGTGTGTGTTGCACACAATATTCCACATTAGGCATCACCAGTGATGCTAACATAACATCCCATCTCCCGTATCAATAACACACACAGAATGCTTGAGGAACTCACCAGGTATCTTACCACAAGTCACAGGTCTCAAGTCAGAGAGGCAGCCATCTACGACCACTCTCTGGCTCTCCCACAAAGCCGCGTTATAGCTGGAGCTTCAATAAATCATTAATCAATATCGTCTCTCCTCCAGAGGTTTCACCCTGAGGATTTCCAGTGAATAAGTAGAAATACCAAATACTAATTGCACTTTTAATAATTTATATATTTAGTTAGTTTCTAATAGTTTATAGCGTTTCTGTCATTTGTCCACACCTATGTCAACCATGCCTCATTCTCACATAGGTATCTTTATCAAGTTCTCTTTTTTAAAAAAATATTTTCATTTTCATCCATCCTAAGCTGGAGGTTTCTAACATTACATCGTTGGGTTGATGAATACACCAGCAAATTTCTAGAGATGAATGGTGGAGAGCATTTTGAATGGTTGCATCACAGCCTGGTATGGAGGGTCCAATGAGCAGAATCAAAAGGGGCTGCCAACACCATCATAGACCAAAGCCTCTCCAACATCAAGGACATCTTCAAAAGGCAGTGTCTCAATGCACCATCTATCATTAAGAGCCCTCACCATCCAGGACATGCCACCTTCTCATTGCTACCATCAGGGAGGAGGTCAGGAGCCTAAAGACACACACTGAATGTTTTTGGAACAACTTTTTCCCATCTGTCCTTAGATTTCTGACCCATCCGTGAGAACTACTTTACTATTTCTCTTTTGAACGATTGATTTATTTTTTATTGCTGCCATAAAATGTCAAATTCCATGATATATGCCAGTGATAATAAATTTCACTCTGATTAAGATGAAGTTGAAACACAAAATAACAGTAAAACAAAATTTTCAAATTTCATGTCTTTAAATAATTAGATGCAACTATAGATGTCTTATTTTCATCTGCTAGTGCAGTGGATTCTGGTTAATTGGGATATCGGAACCAGTACGTATTGGCCGAATTAGCAGTTGCCCCAGTTAAAACAGTATGAAAAAGACAGACCACCATTCAACTGAGTAACAAATTATGCATTTAACTGAAATACAGACCAAACCAAAACTCCACTAATGCCACCACTGTAATATAAAACTGTCTATTAGTTCCCGGTAGTTATGGATGGAGGAATTCATCCAGTGTATACCACCACAGACCCCAACCGACAGCCAATGAATAAAATCAGTGCAGACACTTAGTGCAGATAATGGACTATCTTCAAACAATGCCATGTGGAAACTTCCCTGTTTTTTGTGTATTTGGAACACAGGTTTGATTTTCATTCAATGATAATAAGGCTGATTTTCCAAAAAGACTACACTTGACATTCTGCCAATCAATAAAACAGTTATACTTCTTGTTTCTGACATTTTCTTTACCAAAACTGAAATGGGATTCTTGGTACAAGGATTCAAACCATTCCTGATTTCCCATCAGGAGAGAAAGAGTGAGGTAGTTCTCTTTTGGAAGAAGACAGCGAGGCTTTGAGAGGAAGTGCGGCGGCGGCGGCTATTTTCAAATTGCTTCTCAGATCGGAGTTCTGAGAGGCGGGACTGCGCAGGCGCGTGAAGGAGGCCTGGGAAGGAGGGAAGATATGAAAAGAATGCAGCCTTAAGCAGTGGGCAGCGGAGTGAGCCGGGAGCAGAGTGTAGGGCTTAGGTGGAAGAGGGCACAGTAAGCTTATCTTTTAGTTCTCCTTGTTATTTGCAGTTATTCGGGAAGTATGAGTGTGAGGGCAGCTTGTTGTTCTCGGTGTCGGATGTGGGAGATCCTGGAGTCTCCGAGCCTTCCGGACGTCCACATCTGCGCCAGGTGCGCCGAACTGCAGCTCCTGAGGGACCGAGTTAGGGAACTGGAGCTGCAGCTCAATGACCTTCGCCTGGTCAGGGAGAGTGAGGAGGTGATAGAGAGGAGTTACAAGCAGGTGGTCACTCCGGGGCCACGGGAGGCAGATAGGTGGGTCACGGTCAGGAAGGGGAACAGACAGGTACTAGAGAGTACCCCAGTGGCTGTACCCCTTGACAATAAGTACTCATGTTTGAGTACTGTTGGGGGGGACAGCCTACCTGGAGGAAGTGACAGTGGCCGGGCCTCCGGCACAGAGGACGGCCCTGTAGCTCAGAAGGGTAGGGATAGAAGAAAGAGGACCATAGTAATAGGGGACTCGATAGTCAGGGGTTCAGACAGGCGGTTCTGTGGAGGTGATCGGGAGTCCCGGATGGTAGTTTGCCTCCCTGGTGCCAGGGTTCGGGACGTTTCTGATCGCGTCCAAGATATCCTGAAGTGGGAGGGTGAGGAGCCAGAGGTCGTGGTACATGTAGGTACCAATGACATAGGTAGGAAAGGGGAAGAGGTCCTGAAACGAGAGTATAGGGAGTTAGGAAGGCAGTTAAGAAGAAGGACCGCAAAGGTAGTAATCTCGGGATTACTGCCTGTGCCACGCGACAGTGAGAGTAGGAATAGAATTAGGTGGAGGATGAATGCGTGGCTGAGGGATTGGAGCGGGGGCAGGGATTCAAGTTTCTGGATCATTGGAACCTCTTCTGGGGCAGGCGTGACCTGTTCAAGAAGGATGGGTTACACTTGAATCCTGGGGGGACCAATATCCTAGCGGGGAGGTTTGCTAGGGCTACAGGGCAGACTTTAAACTAGTAAGATGGGGGGGGGGGGCGGGAATCAATTTGAGGAAACTATGGGAGAGGAGGTTAGTTCACCAGTAGAGCAAGTAAGTAGACAGTGTGTGAGGGAGGAAAGGCAGGTGATGGAGAAGGGATGCGCTCAGCCCGAAGATGTAGGGGAGAAGAAAGAAAAGGATAATAAATTTGAATGCATTGTTAGGGATGAAAAGAGAGGAGGAGGTGGAGAGTATCTTAAATGTATCTATTTTAATGCTAGGAGCATTGTAAGAAAGGTGGAAGAGCTTAAAACGTAGATTGATACCTGGAATTATGATGTTGTAGCTATTAGTGAAACATGGTTGCAGGAAGGGTGTGATTGCCAACTAAGTATTCCTGGATTTAGTTGCTTCAGGTGTGATAGAGTAGGAGGGGCCAGAGGAGGAGGTGTTGCATTGCTTGTCCGAGACAATCTTATGGCGGTGCTTTGGAAGGATAGATTAGAGAGCTCCTCTAGGGAGGCTATTTGGGTGGAATTGAGGAATGGGAAAGGTGTAGTAACACTGATAGGAGTGTATTATAGGCCACCTAATGGGGAGCGTGAGTTGGAAGAGCAAATGTGTAAGGAGATAGCAGATATTTGTAGTAAACACAAGGTGGTGATTGTGGGAGATTTTAATTTTACACACATAGATCGGGAAGCTCATTCTGTAAAAGGGCTGGATGGTTTAGAGTTTGTGAAATGTGTGCAGGATAGTTTTTTGCAACAATACATAGAAGTACCGACTAGAGATGGGGCAGTGTTGGATCTCCTGTTAGGGATTGCGATAGGTCAACTGACAGATGTATGTGTTGGGGAGCACTTCGGGTCCAGTGATCACAATAGCATTAGCTTCAATATAATTATGGAGAAGGACAGGACTGGACCTAGAGTTGAGATTTTTGATTGGAGAAAGGCTAACTTTGAGGAGATGCGAAGGGATTTAGAGAGAGTGGATTGGGTCAAGTTGTTTTATGGGAAGGATGTAATAGAGAAATGGAGGTAATTTAAGGGTGAAATTATGAGGGTACAGAATCTTTATGTTCCTGTTAGGTTGAAAGGAAAGGTTAAAGGTTTGAAAGCGCCATGGTTTTCAAGGGATATTAGAAACTTGGTTCGGAAAAAGAGTGATGTCTACAATAGATATAGGTAGCATGGAGTAAAGGAATTGCTCGAGGAATATAAAGAATGTAAAAGGAATCTTAAGAAAGAGATTAAAAAAGCTAAAAGAAGTTACGAGTTTGGTTTGGCAAATAAGGTGGAAGTAAATCCGAAAGGTTTCTACAGTTATATTAAAAGCAAGAGGATAGTGAGGGATAAAATTGGTCCCTTAGAGAATCAGGGTGGTCAGCTATGTGTGGAGCCGAGGGAGATGGGAGAGATTTTGAACGATTTCTTCTCTTCGGTATTCACTAAGGAGAAGGATATTGAATTGTGTAAGGTGTGGGAAACAAGTAAGGAAGTTATGGAACCTATGACAATTAAAGAGGTGGAAGTACTGGCGCTTTTAAGAAATTTAAAAGTGGATAAATCTCTGGGTCCTGACAGGATATTCCCCAGGACCTTGAGGAAAGTTTGTGTAGAGATAGTAGGAGCTCTGACGGAGATCTTTCAGATGTCATTAGAAACGGGGATTGTGCCGGAGGATTGGCGTATTGCTCATGTGGTTCCATTGTTTAAAAAGGGTTCTAGAAGTAAGCCTAGCAATTATAGACCTGTCAGTTTGACATCAGTGGTGGGTAAATTAATGGAAAGTATTCTTAGAGATAGTATTTATAATTATCTGGATAGACAGGATCTGATTAGGAGTAGCCAGCATGGATTTGTGCGTGGAAGGTCATGTTTGACAAACCTTATTGAATTTTTTGAAGAAGTTACGAGGAATGTTGACGAGGGTAAGGCAGTGGATGTAGTCTATATGGACTTCAGCAAGGCCTTTGACAAAGTTCCACATGGAAGGTTAGTTAAGAAGGTTCAGTCGTTAGGTATTAATGCTGGAGTAATAAAATGGATTCAACAGTGGCTAGATGGGAGATGCCAGAGAGTAGTGGTGGATAATTGTTTATCGGGATGGAGGCCGGTGACCAGCGGGGTGCCTCAGGGATCTGTTTTGGGCCCAATGTTGTTTGTAATATAGATAAATGATCTGGATGTTGGGGTGGTAAATTGGATTAGTAAGTATGCCGATGATACTAAGGTAGGAGGTGTTGTGGATAATGAGGTGGGTTTTCAAAGCTTGCAGGGAGATTTATGCCGGTTAGAAGAATGGGCTGAACGTTGGCAGATGGAGTTTAATGCTGAGAAGTGTGAGGTTCTACATTTTGGCAGGAATAATCCAAATAGAACATACAGGGTAAATGGTAGGGCATTGAGGAATGCAGTGGAACAGAGAGATCTAGGAATAACAGTGCATAGTTCCCTGAAGGTGGAGTCTCATGTAGATATGGTGGTGAAGAAGGCTTTTGGAACGCTGGCCTTTATAAATCAGAGCATTGAGTACAGAAGTTGGGATGTAATGTTAAAATTGTACAAGGCATTGGTAAGGCCAAATTTGGAATATTGTGTACAGTTCTGGTCACCGAATTATAGGAAAGATATCAATAAATTGGAGAGAGTGCAGAGACGATTTACTAGGATGTTACCTGGGTTTCAGCACTTAAGTTACAGAGAAAGGTTGAACAAGTTAGGTCTCTATTCATTGGAGCGTAGAAGGTTGAGGGGGGATTTGATCGAGGTATTTAAAATTTTGAGAGGGATAGATAGAGTTGACGTGAATAGGCTGTTTCCATTGAGAGTGGGGGAGATTCAAACGAGAGGACATGATTTGAGAGTTAGGGGGCAAAAGTTTAAGGGAAACACGAGGGGGTATTTCTTTACTCAGAGAGTGATAGCTGTGTGGAATGAGCTTCCTGTAGAAGTAGTAGAGGCCAGTTCAGTTGTGTCATTTAAGGTAAAATTGGATAGGTATATGGACAGGAAAGGAGTGGAGGGTTATGGGCTGAGTGCGGGTAGGTGGGACTAGGTGAGATTAAGAGTTCGGCACGGACTAGGAGGGCCGAGATGGCCTGTTTCCGTGTTGTGATTGTTATATGATATGATTATATGTGTAAATGTGTAAAAGACACTAAAGGCCAGTGTTCAGAAATGGGCAATATTTATTTTTCAGACAATGTCAAGTACAAGACAGCATCTTTAAGTGAAAAATAATGTAATAACAGAAACAGTATTCCGTAACGGCAAACCACCCGTCGACCTGGAGCGGCCATCTCCCGTGGGCTGAGTACGCCCACAACTGTCTGGTGAGCTCTGCCATTGGAAGGTTTCCATTCGAGTGCTCCCTGGGGTACCAACCCCCGCTGTTCCCCGAGCAAGAAGAGGCGATTGCGGTACCGTCGGTTCAGGACCATATCGATCGGTGCCTTAAGGTTTGGGAGGAGACACGCACGGCAAATCGCAATAAGAAGACGGCCGACCGACACCGGCCTCCGGCGCCTGAGTACCAACCGGGGCGGATGGTGTGGCTTTCATCGCAAGGACATCCCGCTCAAGAACGAGCATAGGAAACTCGCCCCACGCTTCCTGGGACCATTCGAGGTCGAAAGTGTAATCAATCCCGCAGCGGTCTGCCTAAAACTGCCAAGATCTGTGCGCGTCCACCCGAATTTTCGTGTTTCCCAGTTAAAGCCAGTTTCGTCAGCCCCTTGTGTCCCCCGGCTGAGACTCCCCAACCTGCCCGTATCATCGACAACCACCCAGCATACACGATCCGACAATTATTGGATGTGCGCCGTAGGGGCAGGGTTTACCAAGACGTGGTAGACTGGGAAGGGTACGGTCCAAAAGAGCGTTCCTAGGTCCCCTGCTCCTGCATCCTGGACCCTTCCCTCATCCAGGACTTTCACCAGGACTATCCAGGCAGGCCTGGAGGATTGCCTGAAGGTTCCCATTGAGGGAGGGGTACTGTCACGGTCCCTTCTGACAATCCCCACCTTGCTACTTACCTCAGGAATTGGGCCTCAATCCCCTCGTTTAGTTTCCAATCACTCCCAGGTTCCACTAACTACACACACCTGCTTTCCATCAGAAAATGCAGGATAAAGACCCTGTGATCACAACAAGGAGCTGCCAGTTCGTTTTGTCGACTCCAGTGTGAGTAATCTCTTTTCATGGTTCTTAGGACTGTCAGTTCTAAGTCTCGCATCGCTCCTGGATTCTCTCCATACGCAGGGCTCCGGGTAAAGACTCTCCTGGATACCTGTTCCACGCTCGCTACGTCAATAACGTCTCCAAACTCTGCCTCCGCTCCCGTGTTCTGCACTTGGGTTCGCCCACCGCCACGCTCGTGTAACATATTCCTTGTGTGTGCTTTCAGAGGGAGGGAGAGCTCTTAAAACAGGGGTAGACATTCCTTATATTCAGAGTGAGCCCCTGTGAAACTGAGCCCTGACCCAAACCCTCACTCGCGGTCTTTGAGGGGCTGTGTCCGGCGGGAAAGTCCGTCAGCTGAAGGCTGAATCGGCCAGGAATCTCTAGAGTGTTAGCCCCTGTTCCTGCGTCAACTGAAACGTTTTTGTTATTTTAAAACAGATTTTATTCATGATGATAAATTATTTACGAGAATTATTTTCATTCTGACAATCACAGTCAATGTTTTCAGTACTGTTGTATTAGTTTTGGTAAAACCAACAGGATTATTGCCACTCCTTGGTCCCCTGGGGTGGTTCACGACTATAATAATTGAGGGGCTTACTCACCCAACCCGGCCACACCATCTGCAGTTGCGGAAGAACATGTATCGTGGTGTTTTCCCACCGAGTCCTTGCAGTGGCGCATTTTGATGCAGCACAAGCAACGTTGAAAAAAATACAACAGCGGAATCAAAAGAGAGACAGAGGCGCTAACTTTTCAGTAACAACTAAAATTAATGCTAATTACTAGCACACTATCCGAAATGCTAAACATGAATTCACGGCTATCAAAGGCAAAAAATTCGAAAGAAAGAGCAGTACAACTGATCAAACTTTTGCATAACTGACATAATATAAATAGCAGCATAATAGAATCAAAACCGATGAAAATTGATCAAATTTTAGTTAAGTCATGAATGCATAAGTGAATCATTTTTACCCACCCGTGTTGTTTTCTTTCGACATTGGACAGTTTGCCCATTTGTTCGTTTATGTTTAACATTAAGCTCCATGGAAATTTGACAGACAGCGGCAATAGTCACATGATCTCAGCACACAGGTGTGATGCACGACGCCGGGCAGTGGAAAAAGAGAAACACAATAACCAGGGAAAGCAACTAAGTGTGGGTTAAAAACAACTCACATATGCACTCTAGGGGTAAAATTTGCTTTTGCATCAAAAGGATTATCAGGCATAATGTATTTGTGTATATATTTTTCATTTTTTTCGGGATCTGCTGGGAAAGTCTCAAAGATCAACTGGTTGATCGCGATCGACTGGTTGGCGACCACTACTGTACTTGATCAAGTATTGGGAAATGAACCTGGTCAGGCATCAGATCTCTCAGTGGGAGAGCATTTCACAATTCTATCTCTTTTACCATAGCATTGGAGAGGGATAGGAACAGCAAAGTTAGGAAAGTGTTTAACTGGAGCAAGGGGAAATATGTAGCTATCAGGCAGGAACTTGGAAGAATAAATTAGGAATAAATGCTCTCAGGGAAATGTGGCAAATATACAGGGGATATTTGCGTGGAGTTTTGCATAGGTACATTCCAATGAGATATGGAAAGGACGGTAGGGTACAGGAACCGTGGTGTACAAAGACTGTTGAAGATCTAGTCAAGAAGAAAAGAAAAGCTTATGAAAGGTCCAAAAAACTAGGTAATGATAGAGATCTTGAGATTATGAGGCTAGCAGGAAGGAATTTAAGAATGAAATTAGGAGAGCCAGAAGGGACCATGACAAGGCCTTGGCGGACAGGATTAAGGAAAACCCCAAAGCATTCCACAAGTATGTGAAGAGCAAGAGGATAAGATGTGAGAGAATAGGACTAATCAAGTGTGACAGTGGAACAGTGTGTATGGAACTGGAGGAGATAGCGGGGTACTTAATGAATACTTCAGTATTCACTACAGAAAAGGATCTTGGCGATTGTAAGGATGACTTACAGCAGGCTGAAAAGCTTGAGTATGTAGATATTAAGAAAGAGGATGTGCTGGAACTTTTGGAAAACATCAAGTTGGATAGGTCACCGGGACTGGATGAGATGTACCCCAGGCTACTGTGGAAGGCGAGAGAGGAGTTTGCTGAACCTCTGACAATGATCTTTGCATCATCAATAGGGATGGGAGATGTTCTGGAGGATTAGAGGGTTGCGGATGTTGTTCCCTTATTGAAGAAAGGGAATAGAGATAGCTCAGGAAATTATAGACCAGTGAGTCTTACTTCAGTGGTTGGTAAGTTGATGAAAAAGACCATGAGGGGCAGGATTTGTGAACATTTGGAGAGGCATAATACGATTAGGAATAGTCAGCATGGCTTTGTGAAAGGCAGGTCATGCCTTAAGAGCCTGATTGAATTTTTTGAGGATGTGACTAAACACATTGATGAGGGTAGAGCAGAAGATATAGTGTATGTGGATTTCAGCAAGGCATTTGATAAGGTACCCCATGCAAGGTTTATTGAGAAAGTAAGAAGGCATGGGATCCAATGTGACATTGCTTTGTGGATCCAGAATTGGCTTGCCTGCAGAAGGCAAAGGGTAGTTGTAGACGAGTCATATTCTGCTTGGAGGTCGGTGACAAGTGGAGTGCCTCAGGGATCTGTTCTGGGACCCTTACTCTTCGTGATTTTTATAAATGACCTGGATGAGGAATTGGTGGTATGGGTTAGTAAATTTGCTGGTGACTCAAAGGTTGGGGCTGTTGTGGGCAGTGTGGAGGGCTGTCAGAGGTTACAGCAGAATATTGATAGGATGCAGAACTGGGCTGAGAAGTGGCAGATGGAGTTCAACCCAGATAAGTGTGAGCTGGTTCATTTTGGTGGGTCAAATATGATGGCAGAATATAGTATTAATGTAAGACTCTTGGCAGTATGAAGGATCAGAGTGATCTTGGGTCCGAGTCCATAGGACACTCAAAGATGCTACGCAGGTTGACTTTGTTGTTAAGAAGGCATACAGTGCATTGGTCTTCATCAATCGTGGGATTGAGTTTAGGAGCCGAGAGGTAATGTTGCAGATATATAGGACCCTGTTCAGACCCCACTTGGAGTACTGTGCTCAGTTCTTGTTGTCTCACTACAAGAAGGATGTGGAAACTACAGAGTGGCTGCAGAGGAGATTTACAAGGATGTTTCCTGGATTGGGGAGCATGCCTTATGAGAATAGGTTGAGCGAGCTTGGTCTTTTCTCCTTGGAGCGATGGAGGATGAGAGGTGACCTGACAGAGGTGTATAAGATGATGAGAGGCATTGATCGTGTGTATAGTCAGAGGCTTTTCCCAGGGCTGAAATGGCTAGCATGAGAGGACACAATTTAAGGTGCTTGGAAGTCGGTACAGAGGAGATGTCAGGGGTAAATTGTTTACTTAGAGAGTGGTGAGTGCATGGAATGGGCTGATGGTGATGATGGTGGAGGCAGACACGATAGGGTCTTTTAAGAGACTCCTCAATAGGTACATGGAGCTTAGAAAAATAGAGGGCTATGGGTAACTCTAGGTAATTTCTATAGTAAGGACATGTTCGGCACAGCTTTGTGGGCCAAAGGGCCTGTATTGTTGTAGGCTTTCTAGGTTTCTATGTTTCTATGACAAATAAACTAGCCAAGTTTTGCAGATGACACAAAATTACGGGGGTGAGCTGATAGCATTCAGACAGCAGAATCAATGCAGTTAGATCTGAACAAAATCCAGTTACGCTTTCCTCTGAAGGACTTTGAGAATTAGACAGGGAGTGTCAAGGATACCTCTTCTTGTAAGATTCCTTTACACAGACACTGAAGCGACCGTTCCTTGTTCTCTTCCAGAATGGCAATATCTTCATCATTGACTACGCGTTACCTAATGGAATTGCAGCCAACACAAAGCCGAAGCAGCAATACCTCGAAGCACCATTGTGTCTCTTGTACCTGAATCCAAAAAATGAATTAGTTCCCATTGCAATCAAGGTATGGACTCTAATCCTCCTCTTCCCTTTCCCTCCCTTTCTCATGCCCTGTCTCCACCTCGTTCCCTCACACTCTACTCACCGTCCGTCTCCCAGCACCCTCGGCCTCCATCTCCCTCTCTCTCTCACCCCCCTCGGTCTCTGATCCCCTCCACCTTCGATCACGCCCATCCTGCACACACCCTTCTTCAATCACATACCCCAGCTATCACCTGCCCCCCCATCTATCAACCCACATCCATCATCCACCCACCCATCTATCACAGCCCCAGTCTGTCACATACTCTGGTTATCAGCTTTCCCCGACCATTACACCACTCCTCCCTCCCATTCATCACCCTCCCCTGTCTGTCACACACCCCGTCTCTCACCCACCCCCGTCTCTCTCACAACCCCAGTCTCTGATCCCCACTCCCGACTCTTTCACACGACTCTCGTCTCTCAGACCCCACCGTCTTTCAAAGTATGTCCCACCTCTCATAGCCCCCACCCACCCTGTCACTCTCCCACATCTCTCACTCTCAACTTCTCTCATCCCCGTTTCTCACTCACTCCCAGGTCTTACAAACCCCACCCCATCAACACTACTTCTCCTCCTACAGAAGCCACTCCAATTTCCCCAGCAGGTAGTTTACAGGAAGTCTGATGACCCTCGGCCCTCCCATCACTGGAGCCTACTGTCGTAGGATCTCCAAACTGGACCTTCTGAGCAATTCCGTGTTCCCTACTTGGCTGAAGCATTCAGTCTTACTTGCTGCAGTTTCCACCCCTGATGTCTCTCTTTCCTTCCTCATGGCCCACCCCATCCTGTTATTGGAAGTTGCAGAGCAAATCTTTCCGTGAATGGAATTATTGTTGCTAGAAAGGTTCAGTAGGAATTGTCAAAATTGATCAAAATGCTCTACTCAGCCAATCCCTTCTGGCCACAAGATATTTGTATCCCTCCATTTCCTGCACCTCCATGCGCCTATCCAAGAGCCTCAGACTCCTCTGTCATACTTGACCCCACCACCACCCCTCTCAGTGTATTCCAGGTGACCACCATTCTGGAAAATTATTGAACCGCACTTCCTCTTCGAACTTAAACTGTCTCATCTTAAATGCATGCCCTCTTGGAATGAACATTTCAACCCTGGTGGAAAGATACTACTGTCTGTCTTCTCAATCGATGCTTCTTGGAACCTTATAAGCCTCTATCGTGCCTTCCCTCAACTCCAGTCCTGCATAGAAAACAATTTAAGTTTGCCCAGCCTCTCCTTATGGTGCATGCACTCTAATCCAGGCAGCATCACTGTAAATCTCTACTGTGTCCTCTCCAAAGCCTCTAATCGGTGAAGGGAAAAGGCAAGGCTATATGGGAGGGGAGGGTCAGACTGATCTCAGAGTAGGTTAAAGGGTTAGCAGAATATTGTGGGCCAAAGGGCCAGTAGTGTGTTCTAGAGTTCCATGTTTATGTACTCTGGATGTATCTAGAATTATATAAGGCTTTCAAAGATTCGCTTTATTTGTCAAGTGTACATCGAAACATACAGTGAAATGCATCTATTTGTGTTAAACCAAATCAGTGAGGATTGTGCTGGGCAGGCCGCAGTTGTTGTCATCATAGTATGTCCACTACTCAATAGCCCTGACCGTACATCTTTGGAAATGCGTCTTTGGAACGTGGGAGGAAAGGAAAGCACCTGGAGGATACACACACGGTCATGGGGTGAACATACAAACTCCTTCTGGACAACGACGGTGATCGAACCCTAATCAGTGAAAGCTGGTGTTGTGAGTGATTGTGCTACACTACCAACCTGCAACGTAACTTTCTGACTCATGAACTCAGTATCTCGACTAATAAAGGCAAACATGCCTTCTGAGATCTTTACCACCCAAACAACCTGTGCAGCCACTTTCAGAGAGTTATGGATCTGGACTCCAAAGCCCCTCCGTACAACACTCGTATTAACATTGTGCTGTCTCTTCACATTTGAGCTAGCAAAGTGCAATAATCCACATTTGCCCAGGATAAACTCTATCCGCCTTTTCTCCACACATCTCTACAAGTGATCTATATCCTGCTGTATTCTTTTCCAGCCTTACACACTATCTACAACACACCAATCTTCAGATCATCTGCAAACCTAATCACCTACCCACCTACATTTTCATCCAGCTCACTTATAAACATTCAAACAGCAGAGGTCCCTGTATGGATCCCTGCAAAGCACCACTAGTCACGGAGTTCCAGTCATTGCAAGTCCGATCAATCACTACACTCTGTCTTCTGTGGACAAGCCAGTTTTGAATCCAAATAGTCAAGTCACTGTGGATACCATGTCTCTCAATCTTCTGGATGAGGAAGGTTTCCTGAGGAACCTTGTCAAAGGCCTGACTAAAATCAACGTAGACAATCTTCATCACACTCCACCTTCATCACCCACCCTCGTCACCTTGTCAAAAATCCAATCAAAGTAGTAAGACACAAGTTGTCCCACACAAAGCCAAGCTGACTGTCCCAAATTAGGCCACACTTTTCCAATTGCTCGTACATCCAAGCCCTAAGAATTCTCTGCAATAACTTCCCTACCACGGACGTAAGACTCCCTCTATAGGGGTATATAGTTTCCAGGATTATCTTTGGTTACCTTATAAAATATAGGAACAACCTTAGCTACTGACCAGTCCAACAGTATCTTGCCTGTGGCCAGAGAGGACACCAAGGTGACACATGGATAAAAGGAAAACGGAGGGCTATGTGTGAAGGAAGCATTAGATTGATCTTAGTCAAGGTGTAGAGGTCAACACCACTTCATGGGCCGAGGCCCCGGTACTGGAAGGTCCTCTGCCATACCAGAGACACGTGGTGCATGCAGCAGGAATATTCTATGTTCTGAGCTCTTGATCAAGGCTCCAGCATTCTCAGCTCTTTCCTCTCAATAATCTGGGGTATAACTCATCAGACTCTGGGACCTAGCCACTGTAATGTTCTTTACACTGTATTTCCTCATGATAACTGGCCCTCTGAGTGTAAAATTCTCTCCCTCCATCTTTTCGGGAGGGACCACCTCAACATAGTTCATAACTCTGCAGCCTGGGACATGAGGTTCTCAATCACCTGGGATTCACCACCACCCTGGGTAGCTGTTAACAACAGATGCAGGAAATCAGGCACAATACAACAAACTGCCGAAAGGACTCAGCAGGTCAGGTGGCATCTATTGAGAATCTCTTGTGTTTCTGATCTGTGTACATTGCTCTGTTAACGGAGGGATTCAATTGGCCCTGTCCCTCAATCTCTTTCAAAATCTTTTAGGCTCACGGCAAACATAGTCTGTAAATTGTGTGTTTGACAGCTCAAACAGGAGCCGGGTCCAGAGAACCCCATCTTCCTTCCGACAGACAGCAAATACGACTGGCTGCTGGCCAAGGTCTGGGTTCGTCACGCTCATACACAGGTCCACCAGCTCGTCTCACACCTGCTGAACACTCATCTGTTTGCCGAAGTCTTCTGCATCGCCACCCTCCGGAAGCTTCCGAGCGCACACCCCGTCTTTAAGGTACTTTCAGATGGTCTATTGTACTGAACAGGGGAGCCTTGCCAGTGACAGAAGCATTGCCGGGATTCGCCAGAGTTCGATCTCCTCCGCGTATAGAGGTGTCCACAGTGATTTCTGTTGTGTGTGGAGATTAGAATGTGCAAGAGGTACAGGGTGTGTGTGTGTGTGTGTGTGTGTGTGTGTGTGTGTGTGTGTGTGTGTGTGTGTGTGTGTGTGTGTGTGTGTGTGTGTGTGTGTGTGTGTGTGTGTGTGTGTGTGTGTGTGTGTGTGTGTGTGTGTGAGAGAGAGTGAGAGAGAGAGAGAGAGAGAGAGTGAGTGAGAGAGAGAGAGGGAGAGAGGGAAAGTGAGAGAGATGTGGTGAATAAGCTGCATTTCTATCTCCTGCTTTAACGTTTACAATGAGAGCCGGTGATGCACCTCAGAGACGAGCAATGGAAGCATGCGTGTGAGACGTTCCATCAGCGACAAGGATGAGCTAAAGTTCTTGCTCACATCCCGTTTACTAATGTACATCGTAGCCACTTAGTTAAAGTGGTTGAATTATGGGGCAGACTTGCCGCTTCTCAAAGTGTTGCCGCTTCAGCTCACCACAACATGCTAACCCATACTAATCCCACTGACAACACGTGGTCTGTGGTTATACAGCACTACAGCACTGAAACAGGCCCTTCGTCCCACCATGCTCATCCTGACCCACACTAATTCCCTTGGCCAGGACTTGGTCTGTGGTCTTTTATCACTGACCCTAGAGCTTGTCCTGATATTTCTTAAACACTGTGAACACCTTTGCCTCCGCCGCCCTCTCTGGCACTGTGTTCCTGATTCCAACATCATTCTGGGTTAAAAACAATGTTCCTTGCAACCCCGTAACCATTTCACCCCTGAAGTTAATACTTCGGTCTTAAATGCAATAACCACCTAGAAATGTTCACTGAGCCGATCTGCGCCCTCAAACCTCTCGATGGCCTTCCTGAGCCTCCTCCATTCCAAGGGAAACAGGGCCACATCTCCCATATCTCCTCATAACTCAATCCCTCTATTCCAGGCTACGTCCTGGGTAATCTCTCACCTTCCTCTTCAGTTCAGTGTACTGAGCTGACCAGAACTCCACATGATCCACCATCTGTGTTTGCACCTCCCTGCTCCTCTGTTCATCTGTTCTGTCTAATGAAAACAAGTTTCCCATCTGCCTTCTCCACCAGTCTATCTACGTGTGCTTCTAACTTCCACATTCCTGACAAGTGTTCCCCTCCCCGATCCCCGGTCCTCCTGTGCAATCACGTACAAACAACGGCACATTCTCATGTTGTGTGCCCTATCCATGAGCTACCAAGACTGAACTCTGTTTGATTTTACCTTACCCGGTCACACACTGACCCTCACCATCTCACCATCCTGTTGCCATGACACCATCACCACCATCAGTTCTCTCCCATGAACCTGTGAGCTTATCGGACTTCCCAAATTCCCATTCAAGTTCTCCGGCATCTCTGACTCACACTGTGAGCTCACATCAGCAAAGTGACCATGTCGGGGTCCTGGATTGTGGCAGTAGTGTAGGTGACTCTGGTTGGGATCACCAGGTTTGGGAATGTGGGGAGGACTGAGTCCGGATCTGGGATCTGGAGTGCTCGTGTACTTCCAGCTCCCTTTAATCTCACTGGCTGACTGGGAAAACTTACGCCAAAACGTGAAATCAAGCATAGCTGGTGTTGACAATTGATACGCTGGAAATCCTGCCACAGGTTGCTGGAAAGGTACAGCACAGAAACGGGCCCTTCGGCCCATTTAATCCATACAAAACCATTTAAAATGCCTAATCCCATCGATCTACAGCAGCACTATACCTTCCCATACCCCTACCATCCATATACCTATTCAAACTTCTCTTAAACTTTTGGATCAAGCTCGTGTGCATGATTTCTGCTGGCAGCTCCTTCCACGCTCTCCACGCTCTCATAACCCTCTGAGTGAAGATGTTTCCTCTCTTGTTCCCCTTAAATTTTTCACCTTTCATGCATGACCTCTGGTTGTAGTCACACCCAACCTCAGTGGAAAAAGCCTGATTGCATTTGCTCTATCTATACCCCTAATAATTTTGAATATCTCCACCAAATCTTCTCTCAATCTTTGACGTTCTAAGGAATAAAGTTCTAACCTTTTCAATCACAAAAAAGAGAAAATCTGCAGGTACTGTAAGTTCAAGCAACACACACAAAATACTGAAGGTATTCAGCAGGCCAGGCCACATCTATGGAAGAGTACAGTCAAAATTTCAGGCTGAGATCATTCATCTCCCTACATAGAACTTTTGAAAGTCTAATTACTGTCCCCTCATTCACGACATCTCCCAGGGGGCATGTTTAGAAAATGCCTCTTCGCATTCCCACTGCTCAATGTCTTGCAGGTGGAGGTAGGGGAATGAGTGGGCTCCAGTTGCAGATCTCCCGGTGTCTGCTACCAGGTACTGTGTTCCGCATGTGTTCAAACGATGCTCCCGGAGAGTTCCTGTAGTGTCCTGTATGGGCAGCAGGTCTTTTTCTACAGAAAAGACGGCCAAACTGAGAATCCTGCGGCGTGCTCTGGCGAACACGACCTACTCATCTCTGTGCCTCCCGGACAATGTGGCCTCTCAAAGAGTGGACAAGATCCCCAACTACTATTACAGAGATGACGCTTTGAAGATCTGGCATGCCATCAACAAGTGAGAGAGTCTATCGCTGTGTTCTCCCTCTCCGATATTTCTCCCATTTTACACAGCACTGGCCATTAAATCCCTCATGGGAAAGGAACACAGGTCACTCCACTGGGCACCAATGTCACAGCTTCCATCACCATCATGGATGATAACTGGAGCTCTCCACGTAGGAGGTGCTGGGACCACTTACCAGGAGTTCCCCGGTGTGGGCAGGCAGCCACTTTATCACAGTGCCTCTGTCGCGTTACAATGAATGGTGTTAACAACAGGGAGGAGGAGGATGATGCCAGAGGTTGGAGCATCAAACAGTACAGCTCAGACACAGGCCCTTCGGCCGTCATCTCTGTGCTGACCACAATAGAAGGGTACCCATAAGAACATAAGACTATAAAATAGGAGCAGAATTAGCAGAATAAATCATCACTGATTTATGTTCCCTGTCAATCACATTCTACTACCTTCTCCCCGTTTGACTGACACCCTTACTAATCAAGAATCAATCGATCTCTGCTTTAAATAGAGTACATTCTGGTTAACTGGGGCACATCAGGAGCAGTACATTTTGACCCAATTAAGCTGCTGTTTCATGGAAATAGTCAAAAAGGTAGAAAAAAGATAAACTTCTATATAACTGACAAATTATTTATGTAAATAAAACACAGAACAAATTAGAACATTACAGTATTATAAACTTGTGTGTTAGTTCCTGATTGTTTTTGATGGTGGAATTCATCCAGTGTATCCATAAGCTGTCACAATCTTTTGATTGACTGTGATTGATTAAATTCAGTGCAAACACCTTGTGCAGACTCTGAACTGCCTTCAAACAATGCTGTCGACTACTTTATCCCATAAATCTTCATTTTCATTGTAACCTTCAAGGTGATTGCCAATACATTTCAATTCTTTGTAGTGCATAACTCTTTGAAGAAGTGAAATCATTTCATTTGCACTTCCAGCTGTTTCTGGCATTTCGAAGTCTGAATGTTTGAAATCGCAGAGAGCAACACAATTCTGAATAGTCTTACTGATTATTTCTCACCAACCATCAGTGACAGAATCCATTGCTTGTTGAACAGAAACACAAGCAACTGACACTATTTAAAAACCATTTGCTCTAAGTACGGTGGAGTGTCTAACAGTCAGAAAATTCCAGGCGACAGATGTGAGTTAGAAAATGTTTGGTAACAACCTCCTGTCCCAATTAAATGGCAGAGTATCCCAAATAAATGAAGGGAACCCTGGCTATTTTCTCTATTAGTTTTTGTTCTTTAAGAAATAAGCAGCTGCCTCGATTAACCAACACGTACAAACAAGCTGGATGAACTCAGCAGGTTGGGCAGCATCCGTTGAGATGACCAGTCAACGTTTCGGGCCAAGACCCTTCGTCAGGACTGAAGAAGGAGGGGGCAGGGGCCCTATAAAGAAGGTGGGGGGAGGGTGAAAGCCAATCGGAGGAAAGATCAAGGGGTGGGGGAGGGGAATCAGGGAGGGGATAGCCCGGAGAGGTGAAGAAGGAATGTAAGGGGAAAGCACTATGGGTAGTAGAAGAAGGCAGAATCATGAGAGAGGTGATCGGCCGCTGGAAGAGGAGGCAGAGTGAAAGTGTGATGGGGGAAGGGAGAGGAAGGGAATTACCGGAAGTTGGAGAATTCGATGTTCATACCAAGGGGCTGGAGACTACCCTGACGGTATATGAGGTGTTGCTCCTACAAAGGCTCAATTAACCAGAATCCAATGACGTGGCCTTGCCAACTGTCTGTGGCGATGAATTCCACAGATTCACCATTTGACACTCAGTATAAAAACTGTCAAGTCATGTTGCAGCTGCATCTCATTTTGATTAGCAGAACATCACCGGGGTGCAAGTCTGCCATCTGCCCTCTTTACCACCTGTTACATCTTTCGGGTAGCTGAAGACTTGCAACCCCTCCCCCCCCCCACGATCTGTCTGCCCCTCACCATGCTCCCGTGGATCCTGCCCTTCAATGTGAATGGCCAGGAGGCCTATTCTGCCCTCCTCTGTAATGTGTTTATTAATGTACTGATGACGGCTGGGGGACTCCACTCAGCGGCTGGTTGTGCCTGTGGGATAACCACCCCTCACCCACACAAACTGTGCAGCTGTTCACAGCTGGACATGACAGCTGCTGAACCCCGACACCTTATCCTGCACCCAGAACCCTTCACCAGCCAGCTGGTCAGTGCTCACTATCTACGTCAGATTCACTAAAACATCGAACAAGCCCTCTCGGGGTGTTACATACCCCGTAACTGAGTTAACAAACCAGCAGAAGTGGAATGATACGTTGGAGTCTGGTGGTACTGTAACTAAAGGTGTTTGTTAGTAAACTAAGCAATGCAGTATCAAAAATGCAAATATACATATAAAACATTTTTTCCAGAGGTGCTGCCTGACCTGCTGAGTTCCTCCAGCATTTTGTGTGTCTGCTGCTCGGTAACTTCCAGCTTCTGCAGATGTTCTCTTCTTTCTGATTGGACACCTTGGATTGGACTGATTTTATTAATTCTGACTGAAGGAATGGGATCCAATTTTCACTGAGTGTAATGGTAAGTATTTCTGCTTCTTGCCCATCAAGATTCATAATTATTTATTTTCACTCTTCACTACAGAAGTGTAAATAACAACAAAATGATTGCACTGCGGATTCGATGCAGCATAAAAAAACAATAAATGAAAGAACACAATTTAAAAAATATAAAAACAATCCAATCACACACAACATGCAATTAACTGTTATATGCATAGAGTGACTGTATGTCCACAAGGTGATGCTCACTGAAATGTACTGTATGAAGTGGTTCATTGCCCTCTCGAAATGAATGTTAACGTTGCAGATGCTTTTCTTACCACCGACTCCTGGTCAGACCCCACTTGTGCTCAATTCTTATCGCCTCACTAGAAGAAGGATGTGGAATCCAAAGAAAGGGTGCAGAGGAGATTTACAAGGATGATGCCTGGATTGGAGAGCATGCCTTATGAGAATAGGTTGAGTGAACTCGGCCTTTTCTCCTTGGAGCGAAGGAGGATGAGAGGTGACCTGATAGAGGTGTATAAGATGATGAGAAGCATTGATTGTGTGGATAGTCAGAGGCTTTTTCCCAGGGCTGAAATGGTTTAAGGTGCTGGGGAGTAGGTACAGAGGAGATGTCAGGGGTAAGTTTTTTACACAGAAAGAGCTGAATGCATGGAATGAGCTGCTGGCAACAGTGGTGGAGGCGGATACGATAGGGTCTTTTAAGAGACTTTTGGATAGGTACATGGAGCTTAGAAAAATAGAGGGTTATGGGTAATCCTAGTAATTTCTAAGATAGGGACATGTTCGGCACAACCTTGTGGGCTGAAGGGCCTGTATTGTGCTGTAGGTTTTCTATGTTTCTACAGATGCGCTGGGCTGTCCGCACCACTTTCTGCGATTAAGGGAGGTACAGTTCCCATATAGGGAATCCTGTACGAAGCCTCGAATGTCCCTTTGCATCTCTGATTTCTAATATTTCCTCATCATTTAGAAAATACTCTGCGCCTTTATACCCTTTACCAAAGAGGATGACCAGTCACCTCCCTACACGTTATTGCTTTCAACAACCCCTGCGGCACAGTAGCAAAGTCAACCAACCATAAAAGGCTCCCTTTATTCCCACTCTCTGCCTCTTGCCAGTCAGCCAATCTTCTATCCATTAGTATCTCTCCTGTAACACCATTGGTTCTTGTTTAGCAGCCTCATGTGCAGCACCTAGTTAAAGGCCTTTTGAAAATCCAAGTAAACAACATCAACTGGATTTCCTTTATTGATCAGCCTGCTTTTTTCCTCAAAAAATTCCGACATTTGTCAGGCAAGACGTCCCCTCAAAGAAACAATGCTGACTTCAACCTATTTTAGCATGTGCCTCTCAGTTCCTTGAAACAATATCATTAGTAATCAACTCCAACACCTTCCCAGCTACTAGTCTGGCTAACTCTGATAATTTCTTTTTAACTGCCTCCCACTCTTCCTAAACAGTGGAGAGAAATCTGCAACTTTTCAGTCCTCAAGGAACTTTCCAGATTCTAGCAATGTCCGACAATCTCTTCAGCTACCTCTTCCAGAACCTGTTGCTATATTCCCTCTAGTATAGGTAACTTATCGACCTTCAGACCTTTCAGCTTCCGAAGCACCTTCTCCTTAATAATAGCATCTACACTCACTTCTAACCTCTGACACTCTCCAAATTCTGGCATACAGTGAAGACTGACACAAAAAGCTTAATAATTTTGTCCACCATTTCTTTGTTCCCCACTGCAAACTCAGCAGCGTCATTTTTCTCGCGGCACGATGCCCATTGTCACTTCTCTTTTACTCTTTGTATACTTGTTGCAGTGCGGTCTACCTCACCTGTTCCACCGGGACAGCTGGGAGCATTGCAGCCGTGCCCACTTTAGCTGCTGACATCACAGAACCGGTCTAGTATCAATCCGGCACGCAGAAACACTCGGTTTCTTTTGCCCTCTGAGTTACCGATGGACCAGTTCGTGGATAGTGCCAGGGTAACAGTGGAAGTGTGCTGCAGTAAGAGTGGGCCAGGGCGCACGCTGCAGTTACGTATTTGTAATGAGGGTACTGAATATTTAATGTTCGTCTTGTGATGACTTGCTTGCTCACCAGTAGTAAGTGTCTTCAGTTCCCACTAGCGGAACCCGCGAACATGATTTTATACAACAATTTGCAAAGCAACTGGCTTCAGATTGAACATGAAAAATATATTTAAAAGAAAACATAAGAAATAATTCCCCGTGTGAGGAATGCCGAGTCCCGCGGTGGGATCGATGACGGTGCGGTTGTCAGTAGACTGGTCAGATAAGCTGGTCTCCTGCGGGGTGAAAATGGGACACCACCTCGTGTCTGCATTTAACGAGGTAGGTGTCCCCTAGAGGAAGGGGAGCCTGAGGGATTTATTTGTGGATGGTGGTATACATAGTGAAGCAGCAGTACGGGATAATTTTACAGAAAGAGAAAGCGTTATATAGCTTGAGAAATGTTCTGGAAGTACTGAGCCAGCCATGTTTTACCATGCGGGAGGCAGCTCGGTCAGCGCAGACTAGGCTAAAGAGCTAGAGGATAGGAGTACAGAGATAGCCTGTCAGCCAGTAAAGGTGCAGCAGCTAGAACCTGCCCATTGGTGATTGGGTTCCGTTTAGGTCCGAGCCCTGATGTTGCGGGGTGGTGACCCCGACGCGTGGGTGGGGATGGGGATGGGGACATTTGGTTAGATAGTGAGAAGGGGGAAGAGAGGTTAGAAAGACGCTCAGAATTCCTCCTCGAATTGAGAACCCACAAAGGTGGTATGCAGTCTAACAGTGAGTAATCGCACTAGTCGCTTTTCGTGAGATCGCAAGACCCTGTCGGACATTGTTAATGCGGAATGTTGCAAGTTCGATTCCCTGATTTATTTGCGGATGATGGGGAGCTGCGTGATCTCGGTCATAGCGAGGATTAGGCCTCCAGCCACGATGTCGACTGTTTACAGCCGCCTAGGAGAGAGGCGTCCGAAGCGGCGCAGCGCGGGGTACAAGCTGGTGTCAGAGGTGCCCAGCAGTATTCGCTTGGCAGAAGACAAGCCACATTGTGTTCAACTGCACAGTTCCACAACACTCATGTACTCGTTGTCTTCCGACTATATTTTTGTATGACTGTACTTTACTAATATCTTATATTTGCTTGCTACCTTATATGCGAGTTGAACAGGTACTTTGGATCTGTCTTCACTAGGGAAGGCACAGACAATCTCTCAGATGTAATAGTGGCCAGAGGACCTAGGGTAATGGAGGAACTGAAGGAAATTCGCATTAGGCAGAAAATGGTGTTGGGTAGACTGATGGGACTGAAGGCTGATAAATCCCCGTGGCCTGATGGTCTGCATCCCAGGGTACTTAAGGAGGTGGTTCTAGAAATCGTGGACACACTGGTAATCATTTTCCAATGTTCTATAGATTCAGGATCAGTTCCTCAGGATTGGAGGTTAGCTAATGTTATCCCACTTTTTAAGAAAGGAGGGTGAGGGAAAAAAGGGAATTATAGACCAATTAGCCTGACATCAGTGGTGGGGAAGATGCTGGAGTCAATTATAAAAGATGAAATGGTGGCACATTTGGATAGCAGTAACAGGATCGGTCCGAGTCAGCATGGATTTACGAAGGGGAAATCATGTTTAACTAATCTTCTGGAATTTTTTGAGGATGCAACTATGAAAATGGCAAGGGAGAGCCATTGGATGTAGTGTACCTGGACTTTCAGAAAACCTTTGATAAGTTCCCACTTGGGAGATTAGTAGGCAAAATTAAAGCACATGGTATTGGGGGTAGGGTACTAATATGGACAGAAAATTGGTTGGCAGACAGGAAACAAAGAGTAGGGATTAACGGGTCCTTTACAGAATGGCAGGCAGTGACTTGTGGGGTACCGCAAGGCTCAGTGCTGGGACCACAGCTATTAATAATATACATTAATGATTTAGATTAAGGGATTAAGAGCAACATTAGCAAGTTTACAGATGATACGAAGCTGAGTGGCAGTGTGAAATATGAGGATGATGTTAGGAGAATGCAGGGTGACTTGGACAGGTTGGGTGAGTGGGCAGATGCATGGCCGATGCAGTTTAATGTGGATAAATGTGAGGTTATCCACTTTGGTGGCAATAACAGGAAGGCAGATTACTATCTGAACAGTGTCAAGTTAGGAAAAGGGGAAGTACAACGAGATCTAGGTGTTCTTGTACATCAGTCACTGAAAGTAAGCATGCAGGTACAGCAGGCAATGAAAGCTAATGGCATGTTGACCTTCATAACAAGGGGAGTTGAGTATAGGAACAAAGAGGTCCTTCTGCAGTTGTACAGGGCCCTGATGAGACCACTGTTGGAGTATTGTGTTCAGTTTTTGTCTCCAAATTTGAGGAAGGACATTCTTGCTATTGAGGGAGTGCAGCGTAGGTTAACAAGGTTAATTCCCGGGATGGCAGGACTGTCATATGTTGAAAGATTGGAGCGACTGGGCTTGTATACACTGGAATTTAGAAGGATGAGAGAGGATCTGATTGAAACATATAAGATTATTAAGTGGTTGGACATGCTAGAGACAGGAAACATGTTCCGGATGTTGGGGGAGTGCAGAACCAGAGGCCACAGTTTAAGAATAAGGGGTAGGCCATTTAGAACGCAGTTGAGGAAAAACTTTTTCACCCAGAGAGTTGTGGATCTATGGAATGCTCTGCCTCAGAAGGCAGTGGAGGCCAATTCTCTGGATGCTTTCAAGAAAGAGTTAGATAGAGCTCAAAGATAGCGGAATCAAGGAATATGGGGAGAAGGCAGGAACGATAGATAGATAGATAGATAGATAGATAGATAGATAGATAGATAGATAGATAGATAGATAGATAGATAGATAGATAGATAGATAGATAGATAGATACATAGATAGATACTTTATTCATCCCCATGGGGAAATTCAACTTTTTTTCCAATGTCCCATACACTTGTTGTAGCAAAACTAATTACATACAATACTTAACTCAGTAAAAAAATATGATATGCATCTAAATCACTATCTCAAAAAGCATTAATAATAGCTTTTAAAAAGTTCTTAAGTCCTGGCGGTTGAATTGTAAAGCCTAATGGCATTGGGGAGAATTGACCTCTTCATCCTGTCTGAGGAGCATTGCATCGATAGTAACCTGTCGCTGAAACTGCTTCTCTGTCTCTGGATGGTGCTATGTAGAGGATGTTCAGAGTTTTCCATAATTGACCCTAGCCTACTCAGCGCCCTTCGCTCAGCTACCGATGTTAAACTCTCCAGTACTTTGCCCACGACAGAGCCCGCCTTCCTTACCAGCTTATTAAGACGTGAGGCGTCCCTCTTCTTAATGCTTCCTCCCCAACACGCCACCAAAAAGAAGAGGGCTCTCTCCACAACTGACCTATAGAACATCTTCAGCATCTCACTACAGACTTTGAATGACGCCAACCTTCTAAGGAAGTACAGTCGACTCTGTGCCTTCCTGCACAAGGCATCTGTGTTGGCAGTCCAGTCTAGCTTCTCGTCTAACTGTACTCCCAGATATTTGTAGGTCTTAACCTGATTGTGGATGATCACATTGAATGGCAGTGCTGGCTCAAAGGGCCGAATGGCCTACCCCTGCACCTATTATCTATTGTCTATTGTGCTGTGTGCAGCTGTTGCTGCTGATCTTTGCACCTTGGCCCCGGAGAAACACTGTTTCGTTTGGTTGCATTCATGGGTATTCAAGTATGGTTGAATGACAAATAAACGTTAATTGAACGAATCATCTATCATGGCATGGAATGTGAACTGTAGCCTCTGAAGATGAAACAAAGTTACCTTGCTGTGACTCTGCACACAGAGCAATTACTGTCAGACACAACTGAAAGTTTTAGCTATCAGAGGTTGAAGGGGCGAAGAGGGTGTGATCAAATTTCTGGAATATTTTATTATCATCTCTGCTCGGTCTTGTAGATTGGCAATTAGGAATGATAGGTAGTCTATTTCTACGTGCACTTATGGACATGATTGGTTCAAAATTGTGGAAGGGATCTGAAGTGAATATCATTTTCCTCTCCTACTTTGTTAGATATGTAATTAGAGTAATGTTTGGAATTTCTGGAACAGATTTCTGTCCAGAGGCCCAGAGGATGGTGTATTAGGGAACATACTGTAGTTTTGTGAATGTGGCATATGCATCAGCCAAACGTTAAGACAGTGGGGCATGAGGAGGTTGGTAGACTGATGTAGTCCACTGTGTAGCAACTGGCGACTGATAGTTCTGGGTATTATGGTTTTACATTCTATATGTAGCAGAAAGGGACGTCCGCAGGGATTATACCAGTTTGGGGACTGGGTGTCACAGTTTTGTGCCTTTCGAAGGGTGCAATGTTGCAGTAAGTGTACATCTCACCTGTTCATCAAAAGCTGTTCACCTGGGGATTGGCCCGTTTAAGGAGCATTGCAGCTCCTCCCATGAGCTACCGTTTAGATGATGGTGCTACTGAAGAATAAATCTAGTGCGCTGAAGGAACTTGCTCTCTGGTTGACTGATGGACCAGGTCACGGATGGTGATATAGAGACCATGGAAGTGTGCTGCAATAAGAGACGACCTGGACGCAGACGTCAGATAACAGTTTGTAACTGAGTGTAACTTGAATGATTTACTGAATGCTTCGTGTTTGATGTGTCCTGTAAAATGGGTTTTTCGAATCTACCTGCATATTGAAATCCCCATCAGAATTGTAACAGTGCCCTTTTTACGTAACTTTTCTATTTCCCTTTGAAATTTATACCCCATATCCAGTTCTGAGGCCCATATATATTGTCCATAAGGGTCGTTTTATCCCTGAAGGTTTTGAATTCTACTCGGAAGGATCCTACCTTTTCCGACGTTAAGATACCACTTGCTGATAATTTGATTTCATTTTTTTCACCAAGAGAGCTATCCCAGCCCCTCTACCTACGTGTTTGTCCTTTTGATACAATTAGAATCCTTGGATTTTAAGCTCCCAACTGTGATCTTCTTTCAGCCATGACTCAGCAATGCCCACAGTGTCACATGTTCCATTGTTACTGCACTACAAGATTATCTATAAATTGGCGCTAGCAATACATGGTGGAAACAGCTCGCAAAAGTTCTCGGTATATTTCTAAATTACTTCACCTTGTAATTTCCCTTTAAGTCGCGTACTTTTGAACAGTCTAAAGGAACTGGTGATTTTGAGATATCCTGAAGGACTCAGCAGGCTTGTCTCTTGAGAATTCAGTTATGCTCTGACCGGAAGATAAGTTAGCAGGGAGGACTCCAGGCTAGACTAAAGTGGCAGGGTGTAAAATATCCTCTACTCAGTATTTTGTTAGCATATATACAGTCACCAGAAAACAAGACAGAGGACGTGAGGGGAAGAATGCTGTATTGGTGGGAAATGAGGAATTGCTGTGTCTTCTGTTTCACGGCGACATGGCTTACCCAGTACAAGCCAGATACAGTGGGAAGCATTGAGAGCTTCTCAGTCTACTGGATAAAATGAAGAGAGTGAAAAGTAGGGATCTATTCATAAAGCATGTGGTTAACATGGTCAGTTAAACAATAGCAGCTATTTTTCGGTAAGAAACCACTGATGATCAACAGATGCACTAAGCCACGCTGAGCCATATTTCTTCTTGGAGTTAGACAGTGTTTCAAGATCCCTGTCTCTCTGTGCAGTCCTGCACATAGGTAACGCCGGCTCCAGCTTGGTCTGTGTGGGAGCATGTGAATAACTATATCTTTCGTAAGAGGAACTGCCAGTTAGTTGGTGGACAGAGCAGGAACAGTCACAGACTGTTCCTGTTTGAGTGACTAACTGAAGTGCCCTGGAGGCTTTGAATAAAGGGTTTATACTTATACGGTCTCTGAGTGAGTTTATCAGGATTCAACTTCCACATTTGGTGCTGCAAGCAGAGTACCAACATGGGGATTGTGATACGGAGACGGGCTGAGTAAGCGACAGACCGAACATCCTCTGTACAGGGACCCATCAGGCCCACAAAGACAAATTGTCTTTGTCGCTCGCTACGATACCAGTCTGAGTCTCTGCCCCTCACCCAGTTCTCAGCACAGGACCCTATTGGGACCCGGATCGAATCTGCCGAGAGACTCGTATAAGGTAGGACAATTATTTGAAAATTGGACAGCTGACAGGTGTCGGGTAACAGTTAAAATCGGGTAAGAGTTAAAGTCGAGTAAAGAAAAACCAGGAGAATTGAGCAGCAGACACCGTGTCTGATAAAAAGACAAAAACATGGGACAAAATCTATCGTGCGATAAAAATAGCACAGGAACTTCACTGGGCAATAAGTATGAGTTGTTTCATGATAAATAGAGAGATTTACATGTTTTAAGTGGTATTTTACATAAGAAATTGGGGGACGAAGTGTGGCCATGGAGAGGGACTTGGGATGTGACAAGCTGTGACCAAGCTGTAAAAATGGTCTGGAAAAAGAACCGTGGTAACAAATGGAAAGCCTTGATCAAGGAATAAAACCGAGGGCCAAAAGCTACAAATGCAGGGACAAATAGGAAATGAGATATGGGATCCCGGGAGCATGTCTGGCTTACCGACCCTGTGTGATGAACTTCATCGCGATAAATAGTGGCTAGTAATAAGACTCGGGGTCCTGAAATTTCCCCAGGGTTCTCTGACACGGTGGGAGGAAGGGTGAAACAGAGGGGAAGGGGGAGGACAGATCCCCTATATCCAACCATCCCACGAGGTGATACTGAAGAACGGATAAGCTCAGTCCCGGAGAAAAGTCCCCCACCCGAACCCCAGAGACAGTTACCTATCCAAATGATGCCAAATCCTAGGGCGGGGGAGCAAGATCAGCCGGCGGTTATCTTTGTCTATACCCCATAGAAGCCATAAGAGATGATCATGATAATGTATCAGGCCCCTGACAGAAAGGAGAAACCGGCGCTTTTCGCACAAAATGTGCGGAGCACAATTCAGATGTATGATGATATTCCCCGGGATCTTTTCGGACTTTGTTGCATGATATTATCTGCGGACGAGGGACGGAAATGGAATGCAGAACTGGGATACCAGACTTACCAAGAACTGAGAGGAGGAACAGTCTAATCTGATAATGCAAGGCTCGGAAAAAGCACTTCAACAGTCTGTTCACATCACGAAAGTACGAGAATGTAAGCCGAAACCCGGGGAATCAGGGCCGGATTACTGGGAGCGCTTTCTATTATGCAACGGGACTTATGCGGGGTATCAGATCTTCAATAACGGGAATACCTCCCGTCAATTTAATGCGCTGCTGACCCAATGTCTCCCTTTTAAGTTAGCCACGACGGTTAAGACTAACAATATGGACTGGCCAGATAATGACCGTAATCGGATGCGGCGGGCCATAATTTACTACTGTAATCCCAGAGCAGAGCCCAGACCCGACTCAAAGGGAATTGCAATCAAGAATGAACATGTCCAACGGGGTGAGGGACACCGACGGGGGTCAGATAATGGCCGGCATCGTGAACATAAGCTGGGAAACCGGGATTGGGATCAATTCCCTGATTGTCCTTACCCCCACCCCCCATTTGATCCCATATGATGACCTATCTGCTCCAAGACACGGCCAAGTGATGGCAATAAGGGGACCCCAACGACCATATCCTCATGGGCGAAGGAATGGGTCAACCCAGCGAGCGCCCATGCCCGGGGGAGCTCAGCCTGGAGTGTGTTTTAACTGTAGCCGACCATGACACTGCAAGACAAGGTGACCCTGAGGACAGCAGAGACATCCAGAGCGAAACCGGGCAGTCACCATGAACATTCCTTTTGCTAACTGACCCTCGAAAATGTTGGCTGTTGTAAGTAGCGACCCGCTAGAGGAACCCAACATAATCCTTCAGGTAGCAGGAATTCAACTTCCATTGTGATTGATCACTTCCACCCTCGATAGTGTTGGAACATGGATTCCGGCTTTCCGGGGCCACCATTGCCCTCTCCGGTTTCGAACGAACATGCCAACGGCCGCAACCCCTATGGGTGGAGTTTCAGGGAAGGCAGTGTATACCCTGGTAGCTGCCGCTTCTAATATTACCCTACATCAGCTTGTAAATGTGCTCTCTTCCCACTCGGTGCTGGAGCTTTTGACCTCCCGACAGACACAGCACCTCACTCAGGCACGACAAAATCGCTATGAGACAGCCTTAATGAGCCACCCGCTGCTGACATTTTCCCACTGCTCCACTTTAAACCCGGCCACTTTCCTAACGTCGCCAGCCCAGGTTACAAACTATTCTGAACACGACTGCGTGCTGCGAGATCAACTCCTCACTACAGCCCACGAGGACCTCATGGACCAACCCCTACAGGACCCCGACATAACTTTTGTGTGTCAATGGTAGTTCTTCCGTGGGCCATCAAGGCCAGAGATATTCCTGCTATGCTGTGGTCACAGATGTCGTGGTGCTCGAGCAGGTGGCCTTTGAACCAGCCGTGTCAACACAAAAAGCTGAATGAGTTATTTGCCCTCACTCGCGCCTGCACCCTCGCCGCCAACAAACGTGCAAACATCTGCACTGATTCTCGATACGCCTTCGGGGTAGCCCATGACTATGGAGCACTTTGGGAATGCCGGGTTTTCCTCACCTCCTCAGGATATCCTATTAGTAATGCTGCCTTTGTACAGAATCTCCTCACTACCTTGCAGCTTCCAAAACCATTGGCCATTATCAAATGCTCCGCTCATACCCGCCAGACTGATAAAATCTCCACCGGTAACGCCATAGCCGGTGAGGCTGCCAAAGACACAGCCCAGACACTCGAAATCATAGACCCATCGGAGCCCCGCCAAAACCCCCTGCGCCTCTCACACAGCACGGGTATGCCAGATATGCAAGCCGTACGTATGTTCCAGGGGGATGCCCCTGAGGAGGAACGCAGACTATGGTCACAGATGGGTTGTAAGGAGGGTCCCGTAACGGGACTCTGGTACACCCCTACTGGGACAGGTTTGCGTCCCTACCCAACTTCTACCAATCCTCCTTGATTACATTCATACTTGTACTCACCTCGGAAAGGAGGGAAGGGTAAACAGTTTGCTGCAAACATAGCGGCATCCGAGATTGCAGCAAGCAGCAACAAAGAGGACAAAAGCATGTTTAATATGCCGTAAGAACAATATGAGAAAGGGGACACCCTGTGTGCCGGGCGCCACTCCCCTACCTGGAGGCTCCTTTTCATGTTTCAACTGTAGAAACCCTTCGGAATTTTTTCACCTTACTTGCCAAAGCAACCTCATATCTTCTTTTAGCTTTTCTAATTTTTTTCTTAAGATTCTTCTTACATTCTTTATATTCCTCAAGCACCTCATTTACTCCATGCTGCCTACATTTATTGTAGATATCTCTCTTTTACCAAACAAAGTTTCTAATATCCCTTGAAAACCATGGTTCTCTCAAACTTTTAATCTTTCCTTTCAACCTAACAGGAACATAAAGATTCTGTACCCTCAAAATTTCACCTTTAAATGACCTCCATTTCTCTATTACATCCTTCCCATAAAACAAATTGTCCCAATCCATTCCTTCTAAATCCTTTCGCATCTCCTCAAAGTTAGCATTTCTCCAATCAAAAATCTCAATCCTGGGTCCAGTTCTATCCTTCTCCATAATTATATTGAATCTATTGGCATTGGGATCACTGGACCCAAAGTGCTCACCAACACATACCTCCGTCACCTGACCTATTTCATTCCCTAACAGGAGATCCAACATTGCCCCTTCTCTAGTTGGTACCTCTATGTATTGCTGCAAAAAACTATCCTGTACACATTTTACAAACTCCAAACCATTCATCCCTTTTACAGTATGGGCTTCCCAGTCTATGTGTGGAAAATTTAAAACTCCCACAATTACAACCCTGTGCTTACTACAAATATCTGCTATCTCCTTGCAAATTTGCTCCTCCAGTTCTCGCTCCCCATTAGGTAGTCTATAATACACCCCTATAAGTGTTACAACACCTTTCCCATTCCTCAATTCCACCCAAATAGTCTCCCTAGATGAGCCCTCTAATCTATCCTGCCAGACCACCGCTGTAATATTTTCTCTGACAAGCAACGCAACACCTCCCCCTCTTGTCCCTCTGATTCTATCACACCTGAAACAACGAAATCCAGGAATATTTAGTTACCAATCACACCTCTCCTGCAACCATGTTTCACTAATAGCTACAACATCATATTTCCAGGTATCAATCCATGCTCTAAGCTCATCCACCTTTCTTACAATGCTCCTAGCATTAAAATAAGTGCATTTAAGAAATTCTCCACCTCTTCCTCTCTGTTTATCTCTAACAATACAAAGAACTTTACTGTCCTCTTTTTCTTCCTTCTCCCATACATCTGTTACTACACTCTGGTTCCCCTCTCCCCTCATATCTAGTTTAAATCCACTGGAGCCTCTCTAGCAAACCTACCTGCAAGAATATTTGTCCCCCTCCAGTTCAGATGTAAACCATCCCGCAGGAACAGGTCCTACCTTCCTTGGAAAACTGTCCAATTATCAATAGGTCTGAAGCCCTCCCTCCTGCACTATGTCTTCAGCCACGTGTTGAACTGCAATATCTTACTATTTCTAAACCCACCTGCACGTGGCACTGGTAGCAATCCTGAGATTGCTATCCTGGGGGTCCTGTTCTTTAACTTGGCACCTAGCTCCCTAAACTCACCTTTCAGGACCTCCTCACTCTTCCTACCCACGTCATTGGTCCCTACATGGACGACGACATCCAGCTGCTCACCCTCCCTCTTGAGAAAACTGAGCACTCGATCTGAGATATCGCGGACCCTGGCACCAGGGAGGCAACAGACCATCCAGGATGCTTGATCTCTTCCACAGAACCTCCTATCAGTCCCCCTAACTATTGAATCCCCTATCACTACTGCTCTCCTCGTTTCCCTCCTTCCCTTCTGAGCTGAGGGTCCAGTCTCTGTCCCTATCCGCTTGGGTTGATTCCAGTTCCGAGGGCAATGGGCTGGATGAAGACATAGCCTCCCAGGCTGGAATAACTCATGAGCCGCAAACTGCTGAATTTTATTGTAAAGGTAGAAATTCTAATTTTGAAAGCCTTTTGTCAATTTTCAATCCGGTTCAATCAATAGAGACTGCAGAAGATCCAATTTGACAAATGTTGGCAACCAATAATGCAGTTACATGACGGTTAATTGGGAGACAGATTCATACAACACAGACACACATCCTTCAGCCCACAAAGTCAATGTCAACAAGAACCGAATTACACTGTAACACAGTGAAAATGCTGGAGGAACACAGCGGATCAGGCAGCATCTATGGAAATGAATAAAAAGTCAACATTTCTGGCCAAAACCCTTTATCAGGACTGGAAAGGAAGGGAGAAGAAACCAGAGTAAGAAGGCATGAGGGATGGGGCAGTGGAAGGGGTACAAGCTAGAAAGTGATGGGCGAACCCAGTTGGTGGGGGGGGGGGGTGAAGTGAGAAGCTGTGAGGTGATAGGTGAGAAAGGTAAAGTGTTGGAGAAAATGGAATTTGTTTGGAGAAGGTAAGGGCCAGGCTGAGAGTGTGTGGAGGTAGAGGTAAAGTTGTGTTTGGTGTATGGTCCTGTGTTTGTGTCTGGTGTATGGTCCTGTGTTTGTGTCTGGTGTATGGAAGCTGTGGAGAATGATGTGCTGGAGGTAGAGTCTCATAGGCTGGTAGGAGAGGGCAAGAGGGCCTCTGCCCCTGTTAAGGTGACGGGATGGTGAGATGAGGGCAGATGTTCAGGAAATGGAGGAGATGTGGATGATTACTCCTGCACTGGTAATTTTGCCACTCCCCTTTCCCTCTTCTTCAATTCACGTCTCCAGCTTCCCTCTTCCATCTTCTCCTAACATTCTCCTGGTGTCCATCCTTCTTCTGATTTTCCCATGGTTTCCTCTCCTCTCCTATTGCATTCCTTCTTCTTCATCCCTTTATTTTTTACACTTATCACCTCCCAGCTTCTTATTTCATTCATCTCCCCCCCCCACCCACCTGGCTTCACCTATCACACTCTCACTTGTTCTCCTTCCCCTCTCCCTACCTTCTTATTCTGATTTCTTCACCCACACTTCCCCATCCTGATGAAGGGCCTCGGCCCAAAACATCAACTGTTTATTCATTTCCATTGATGCTGCCTGACCTGAGTTTTTCCAGCATTGACTGTGTGTTTCTCTGGATGTTCAGCATCTGCAGAATCTCATGTGTTCCTTACTATACTAATCCCTTTTATCAGCATTTGGTTCACAAACTTCAGTAATCCCAGTGCTGATCTATTTCTTAACATTCAAACAATCTAATCTCCAGCAGTCAGGTGGATCAATCCTTCAATTTATTTTTGTTTGGGGAAGAGGAGAATGTACTTCCTCCCCTCGCACTGTGGCAAAGAGATTGGCAAAAATACCTGGCTCTCAAACAAAGGACAAGAAAGTGTTTGCATAGATTAGCAGTGGATGGCTCCAGGAAAATAGCAGTGTGTGCATAATGCAAAGCACAGAATGACACCAAGACTGACCAGCGAAGAGCTGGTAAGCAAAGTAAATATAGAATAGGAAAACAAATTGAGCTGAGACAGAGCTGAGAAGTCACTGGGGTGGATTCACTAAGTTAAATTGTTAAGGCGTTTCCAGGAGGCTTAATATTGAGGCACTTTAAAGTATACAACCTGAATGGGTGGGGAGACCGGATTTCCTCTTTCTGAGTGTGCTTGCAGTAAATAGAAAGTGAACCTTTATCATACTCAGAAAAGCACAATCGGACCATTTCCTTTCAGATGGGATTGGACAAACGTTCACATTTCATTGCATTTATTTGGCACTGCCTGCATTTAAATGTTGTGAAGGCTCTGCTGAAATCTTTCGACATATTAGTTGAGACTCAGGAACTAGAAATGGAACCAGCCAAAACCCATCATGACCTCAATGACAGTACACTGAAATCTGTACAGAGAAATAGAGTCATAGAGTCACAGAAAACTACAGCAAAGAAACAGGCCCTTTGGCCCATCTAGTCTGTGCCAAGCCATTTAAGGTGCCTTGCCCCATTGACCTGCACTGAAAACACAGCCCGCCATACCCAAATCATCTATGTACTTATCCAAACTTCTTTTAAATATTGAAATCAAGCTCGCACGCACCACTTGCACAGTGGGTTCGTTCCACCCTCTCAAGACCCTCTGAGTGAAGTTTCCCCTCATGTTCCCCTGAAACGTTCACCTTTCACCGTTAACACATGACCTCTAGTTGAAGGCCCAGCCAACCTCACTGGAAGAAGCCTGGTTACATTTACCCTATCTACACTGCACATAATTTTGTATAACTATCAAATCTCCCCTCTGTCTTCTACATTCCAAAGAACAAAGTCCTCACCTATTCAATCTTTCCCTATTACTCAAGTCCTCCAGAACTGGAAACATCTTTATAAATTTCCACTGTGCTATTTTAACATTATACACATCTTTCCTGTACGAAGGTGACCAAAACTGCACACAATACTCTAATCACAAAGAAGAGAAATCTGCAGATGCTGGAATAGATTAGACTAACCAGTTCGCCTCCACCACAACTCTCGTCCGCCTAGCAGAACTCGTCCTCACCATAAATGATTTTCCTTTGTCTCCTCCCACTTCCTTCAAACCAAAGGGGTAGCCGTGGTCCTGCCTGTTTGTCGGCTATGTGGAACAGTCTATGTTCCAAGCCTACACCGGTGACCATCCGGCACTTTTCATACGCTACATTGACGACCGTATTGGTGCTGTTTCCTGCACTCGTGCTGAACTTGTCGACTTCATCCACTTTGCTTCTAACTTCCACCCTACCCTCAAAATCACTTGGTCCATTTCCAATGCCTCACTTCCCTTCCTCGATCTCACTGTCTCTATCTCCAGAGACATCTTATCCACTGATGTCTATTACAAACCCATGGACTCTCACAGCTACCTGGACTACACCTCATCCCACCCTGCTACTTGTAAAATCGCCATTCCCTTTTCTCAAGTCCTCCGTCTCTGCTGCATCTACGCTCAGGATGAGGTTTTTCATTCTAGAACAAAGAAGTCCTCCTTTTTCAAAGAAAAGGGCTTCCCATCCTCCACCATCAATGCTGCCCTCAATCACATCTCTTCCATTTCATGTACATCTGCTCTTACCCTATCTTCTCAACACCCTACCAGGGATAGGGTTCCTCTTGTCCTCACCTACCACCTAACCAGCGTCCACGTCCAGCACATAATTCTCTGAATCTTCTGCCATCTTTAATAGGATCCCACCACCAAGCACAACTTTCCCTCCTCTCCTCCCCCCCCACCTGCCACAGGGGTCATTCCCTACATGACTGCCGTGTCCATTTGTCCCTCTCCACTGATCTCCCTCCTGGTACTTATCCTTGAAAGTGGAACAAGTGCTATACATGCCCCTACACCTCCTCCCTCACTACCGTTTAGGGCCCCAGACAGTCTTTCCAGGTGAGGGGGCACTTCACCTGTGAGTCTGTTGGGGTCATATACTGTGTTCAGTGCTTCCGGTGTGGACTGCTGTATATCAGTGAGACAAAATGTAGATTGGGAAACCCCTTCGCCGAGCATCTATGCTCCATTTGCCAGAATAAGAGGGTTTTTCCAGTGGTCACCCATTTTAATTCCACTTCCCATTCCCATTCTGATACGTCCATCCATGACCTCCTCCGCTGTTGGGGTAAGGCCACACTTAGGTTAAAGGAACAACACCTTAAATTCTGTTTGGGTAGCCTTCAACTTGATGGCATGAACATTGATTTCTCAGAATTCTGGTAATGACCCCCAACCCCCCCCCCCCCACCTTCTCCATTTCCCATCCCCCTTTCCCCTCTCTCACCTTATTTCCTTTCCCACCCATTGTCTCCCTCTGGTGCTCCTTCCTCCTTTTTCTTTCTTCCATGATCTTCTGTCTCTTTTGCCAATCATCTTTCCAGCTCTTTACTTCATCCCTCCCCCTCCAGGTCTCACCTATCACCAGGTGTTTCTCTCTGCCCTCCTGCCACCTTTTAAATCTACACCTCATCTGTTTTTCTCTCCAGTCCTGCTGAAGGGTTTCAGCCCAAAATGTCGACTGTACTCTTTTCCTAGATGCTGCCTGGCCTGCTGAGTTCTTCCAACATTTTGTGTGTGTTGCACACAATATTCCACATTAGGCATCACCAGTGATGCTAACATAACATCCCATCTCCTGTATCAATAACACACACAGAATGCTTGAGGAACTCACCAGGCATCTTACCACAAGTCACAGGTCTCAAGTCAGAGAGGCAGCCATCTACGACCACTCTCTGGCTCTCCCACAAAGCCGCGTTATAGCTGGAGCTTCAATAAATCATTAATCAATGTCGTCTCTCCTCCAGAGGTTTCACCCTGAGGATTTCTAGTGAATAAGTAGAAATACCAAATACTAATTCCACTTTTAATAATTTATATCTTTAGTTAGTTTCTAATAGTTTATTGCGTTTCTGTCATTTGTCCACACCTATGTCAACCATGCCTCATTCTCACATAGGTATCTTTATCAAGTTCTCTTTTTTAAAAAATTATTTTCATTTTCATCCATCCTAAGCTGGAGGTTTCTAACATTACATCTTTGGGTTGATGAATACACCAGCAAATTTCTAGAGATGAATGGTGGAGAGCATTTTGAATGGTTGCATCACAGCCTGGTATGGAGGGTCCAATGTGCAGAATCAAAAGGGGCTACCAACACCATCATAGGCCAAAGCCTCTCTAACATCAAGGACATCTTCAAAAGGCAGTGTCTCAATGCACCATCTATCATTAAGAGCCCTCACCATCCAGGACATGCCACCTTCTCATTGCTACAATCAGGGAGGCAGTCAGGAGCCTAAAGACACACACTGAATGTTTTTGGAACAACTTTTTCCCATCTGTCCTTAGATTTCTGACCCATCCGTGAGAACTACTTTACTATTTCTCTTTTGCACGATTGATTTATTTTTTATTGCTGCCATAAAATGTCAAATTCCATGATATATGCCAGTGATAATAAATTTGACTCTGATTAAGATGAAGTTGAAACACAAAATAACAGTAAAACAAAATTTTCAAATTTCATGTCTTTAAATAATTAGATGCAACTATAGATGTCTTATTTTCATCTGCTAGTGCAGTGGATTCTGGTTAATTGGGATATTGGAACCAGTACGTATTGGCCGAATTAGCAGTTGCCCCAGTTAAAACAGTATGAAAAAGACAGACCACCATTCAACTGAGTAACAAATTATGCATTTAACTGAAATACAGACCAAACCAAAACTCCACTACTACCACCACTGTAATATAAAACTGTCTATTAGTTCCCGGTAGTTATGGATGGAGGAATTCATCCAGTGTATACCACCACAGACCCCAACCGGCAGCCAATGAAAAAAATCAGTGCAGACACTTAGTGCAGATAATGGACTATCTTCAAACAATGCCATGTGGAAACTTCCCTGTTTTTTGTGTATTTGGAACACAGGGTTGATTTTCATTCAATGATAATAAGGCTGATTTTCCAAAAAGACAACACTTGACATTCTGCCAATCAATAAAACAGTTATACTTCTTGTTTCTGACATTTTCTTTACCAAAACTGAAATGGGATTCTTGGTACAAGGATTCAAACCATTCCTGATTTCCCATCAGGAGAGAAAGAGTGAGGTAGTTCTCTTTTGGAAGAAGACAGCGAGGCTTTGAGAGGAAGTGCGGCGGCGGCGGCCATTTTCAAATTGCTTCTCAGATCGGAGTTCTGAGAGGCGGGACTGCGCAGGCGCGTGAAGGAGGCCTGGGAAGGAGGGAAGATATGAAAAGAATGCAGCCTTAAGCAGCGGGCAGCGGAGTGAGCCGGGAGCAGAGTGTAGGGCTTAGGCGGAAGAGGGCACAGTAAGCTTATCTTTTAGTTCTCCTTGTTATTTTCAGTTATTCGGGAAGTATGAGTGTGAGGGCAGCTTGTTGTTCTCGGTGTCGGATGTGGGAGATCCTGGAGTCTCCGAGCCTCCCGGACGTCCACATCTGCGCCAGGTGCGTCGAACTGCAGCTCCTGAGGGACCGAGTTAGGGAACTGGAGCTGCAGGTCGATGACCTTCGGCTGGTCAGGGAGAGTGAGGAGGTGATAGAGAGGAGTTACAGGCAGGTGGTCACTCCGGGGCCACGGGAGGCAGATAGGTGGGTCACGGTCAGGAAGGGGAAGAGGCAGGTACTAGAGAGTACCCCAGTGGCTGTACCCCTTGACAATAAGTACTCATGTTTGAGTACTGTTGGGGGGGACAGCCTACCTGGAAGAAGTGACAGTAGCCGGGCCTCCGGCACAGAGGACGGCCCTGTAGCTCAGAAGGGTAGGGATAGAAGAAAGAGGACCATAGTAATAGGGGACTCGATAGTCAGGGGTTCAGACAGGCGGTTCTGTGGAGGTGATCGGGAGTCCCGGATGGTAGTTTGCCTCCCTGGTGCCAGGGTTCGGGACGTTTCTGATCGCGTCCAAGATATCAAGAAGTGGGAGGAGAGGAGCCAGAGGTCGTGGTACATGTAGGTACCAATGACATAGGTAGGAAAGGGGAAGAGGTCCTGAAACGAGAGTATAGGGAGTTAGGAAGGCAGTTAAGAAGAAGGACCACAAAGGTAGTAATCTCGGGATTACTGCCTGTGCCACGCGACAGTGAGAGTAGGAATGGAATTAGGTGGAGGATGAATGCGTGGCTGAGGGATTGGAGCAGGGGGCAGGGATTCAAGTTTCTGGATCATTGGGACCTCTTCTGGGGCAGGCGTGACCTGTTCAAGAAGGACGGGTTACACTTGAATCCTGGGGGGACCAATATCCTAGCGGGGAGGTTTGCTAGGGCTAAAGGGCAGACTTTACACTAGTATGATGGGGGGGGGGGGGAATCAATTTGAGGAAACTATGGGAGAGGAGGTTAGTTCACCAGTAGAGCAAGTAAGTAGACAGTGTGTGAGGGAGGAAAGGCAGGTGATGGAGAAGGGATGCGCTAAGCCCGAAGATGTAGGGGAGAAGAAAGAAAAGGATAATAAATTTGAATGCATTGTTAGGGATGAAAAGAGAAGAGGAGGTGGAGAGTATCTTAAATGTATCTATTTTAATGCTAGGAGCATTGTAAGAAAGGTGGATGAGCTTAAAGCGTGGATTGATACCTGGAATTATGATGTTGTAGCTATCAGTGAAACATGGTTGCAGGAAGGGTGTGATTTGCAACTAAATATTCCTGGATTTAGTTGCTTCAGGTGTGATAGAGTAGGAGGGGCCAGAGGAGGAGGTGTTGCATTGCTTGTCCGAGAAAATCTTATGGCGGTGCTTTGGAAGGATAGATTAGAGAGCTCCTCTAGGGAGGCTATTTGGGTGGAATTGAGGAATGGGAAAGGTGTAGTAACACTGATAGGAGTGTATTATAGGCCACCTAATGGGGAGCGTGAGTTGGAAGAGCAAATGTGTAAAGTGATTGCAGATATTTGTAGTAAACACAAGGTGGTGATTGTGGGAGATTTTAATTTTCCACACATAGATTGGGAAGTTCATTCTGTAAAAGGGCTGGATGGTTTAGAGTTTGTGAAATGTGTGCAGGATAGTTTTTTGCAACAATACATAGAAGTACCGACTAGAGATGGGGCAGTGTTGGATCTCCTGTTAGGGAATGCGATAGGTCAGCTGACAGATGTATGTGTTGGGGAGCACTTCGGATCCAGTGATCACAATAGCATTAGCTTCAATATAATTATGGAGAAGGACAGGACTGGACCTAGAGTTGAGATTTTTGATTGGAGAAAGGATAACTTTGAGGAGATGCGAAGGGATTTAGAGAGAGTGGATTGGGTCAAGTTGTTTTATGGGAAGGATGTAATAGAGAAATGGAGGTCATTTAAGGGTGAAATTATGAGGGTACAGAATCTTTATGTTCCTGTTAGGTTGAAAGGAAAGGTTAAAGGTTTGAAAGCGCCATGGTTTTCAAGGGATATTAGAAACTTGGTTCGGAAAAAGAGGGATGTCTACAATAGATACAGGCAGCATGGAGTAAAGGAATTGCTCGAGGAATATAAAGAATGTAAAAGGAATCTTAAGAAAGAGATTAGAAAAGCTAAAAGAAGATACGAGTTTGGTTTGGCAAATAAGGTGGAAGTAAATCCGAAAGGTTTCTACAGTTATATTAAAAGCAAGAGGATAGTGAGGGATAAAATTGGTCCCTTAGAGAATCAGGGTGGTCAGCTATGTGTGGAGCCGAGGGAGATGGGAGAGATTTTGAACGATTTCTTCTCTTCGGTATTCACTAAGGAGAAGGATATTGAATTGTGTAAGGTGTGGGAAACAAGTAAGGAAGTTATGGAACCTATGACAATTAAAGAGGTGAAAGTACTGGCGCTTTTAAGAAATTTAAAAGTGGATAAATCTCTGGGTCCTGACAGGATATTCCCCAGGACCTTGAGGGAAGTTTGTGTAGAGATAGCAGGAGCTCTGACGGAGATCTTTCAGATGTCATTAGAAACGGGGATTGTGCTGGAGGATTGGCGTATTGCTCATGTGGTTCCATTGTTTAAAAAGGGTTCTAGAAGTAAGCCTAGCAATTATAGACCTGTCAGTTTGACATCAGTGGTGGGTAAATTAATGGAAAGTATTCTTAGAGATAGTATTTATAATTATCTGGATAGACAGGATCTGATTAGGAGTAGTCAGCATGGATTTGTGCGTGGAAGGTCATGTTTGACAAACCTTATTGAATTTTTTGAAGAAGTTACGAGGAATGTTGACGAGGGTAAGGCAGTGTATGTAGTCTATATGGACTTCAGCAAGGCCTTTGACAAAGTTCCACATGGAAGGTTAGTTAAGAAGGTTCAGTCGTTAGGTATTAATTCTGGAGTAATAAAATAGATTCAACAGTGGCTAGATGGGAGATGCCAGAGAGTAGTGGTGGATAATTGTTTATCGGGATGGAGGCCGGTGACTAGCGGGGTGCCTCAGGGATCTGTTTTGGGCCCAATGTTGTTTGTAATATACATAAATGATCAGGATGATGGGGTGGTAAATTGGATTAGTAAGTATGCCGATGATACTAAGGTAGGAGGTGTTGTGGATAATGAGGTGGGTTTTCAAAGCTTGCAGGGAGATTTATGCCGATTAGAAGAATGGGCTGAACGTTGGCAGATGGAGTTTAATGCTGAGAAGTGTGAGGTTCTACATTTTGGCAGGAATAATCCAAATAGAACATACAGGGTAAATGTTAGGGCATTGAGGAATGCAGTGGAACAGAGAGATCTAGGAATAACAGTGCATAGTTCCCTGAAGGTGGAGTCTCATGTAGATAGGGTGGTGAAGAAGGCTTTTGGAACGCTGGCCTTTATAAATCAGAGCATTGAGTACAGAAGTTGGGATGTAATGTTAAAATTGTACAAGGTATTGGTAAGGCCAAATTTGGAATATTGTGTACAGTTCTGGTCACCGAATTATAGGAAAGATATCAATAAATTGGAGAGAGTGCAGAGACGATTTACTAGGATGTTACCTGGGTTTCAGTACTTAAATTACAGAGAAAGGTTGAACAAGTTAGGTCTCTATTCATTGGAGCGTAGAAGGTTGAGGGGGGATTTGATCGAGGTATTTAAAATTTTGAGAGGGATAGATAGAGTTGACGTGAATAGGCTGTTTCCATTGAGAGTGGGGGAGATTCAAACGAGAGGACATGATTTGAGAGTTAGGGGGCAAAAGTTTAAGGGAAACACGAGTGGGTATTTCTTTACTCAGAGAGTGATAGCTGTGTGGAATGAGCTTCTTGTAGAAGTAGTAGAGGCCAGTTCAGTTGTGTCATTTAAGGTAAAATTGGATAGGTATATGGACAGGAAAGGAGTGGAAGGTTATGGGCTGAGTGCGGGTAGGTGGGACTAGGTGAGATTAAGAGTTCGGCACGGACTAGGAGGGCCGAGATGGCCTGTTTCCGTGCTGTGATTGTTATATGATATGATTATATGTGTAAATGTGTAAAAGACACTAAAGGCCAGGGTTCAGAAATGGGCAATATTTATTTTTCAGACAATGTCAAGTACAAGTCAGCATCTTTAAGTGAAAAATAATGTAATAACAAACAGTATTCCGTAACGGCAAACCACCCGTCGACCTGGAGCGGCCATCTCCCGTGGGCTGAGTACGCCCACAACTGTCTGGTGAGCTCTGCCATTGGAAGGTTTCCATTCGAGTGCTCCCTGGGGTACCAACCCCCGCTGTTCCCCGAGCAAGAAGAGGCGATTGCGGTACCGTCGGTTCAGGACCATATCGATCGGTGCCTTAAGGTTTGGGAGGAGACACGCACGGCAAATCGCAATAAGAAGACGGCCGACCGACACCGGCCTCCGGCGCCTGAGTACCAACCGGGGCGGATGGTGTGGCTTTCATCGCAAGGACATCCCGCTCAAGAACGAGCATAGGAAACTCGCCCCACGCTTCCTGGGACCATTCAAGGTGGAAAGTGTAATCAATCCCGCAGCGGTCTGCCTAAAACTGCCAAGATCTGTGCGCGTCCACCCGAATTTTCTTGTTTCCCAGTTAAAGCCATTTTCGTCAGCCCCTTGTGTCCCCCGGCTGAGACTCCCCCACCTGCCCGTATCATCGACAACCACCCAGCATACACCATCCGACAATTACTGGATGTGCGCCGTAGGGGCAGGGTTTACCAAGACGTGGTAGACTGGGAAGGGTACGGTCCAAAAGAGCGTTCCTAGGTCCCCCGCTCCTACATCCTGGACCCTTCCCTCATCCAGGACTTTCACCAGGACTATCCAGACAGGCCTGGAGGATCGCATGAAGGCTCCCGTTGAGGGAGGAGTACTATCACGGTCCCTTCTGACAATCCCCACCTTGCTATTTACCTCAGGAATTGGGCCTCAATCCCCTCGTTTAGTTTCCAATCATTCCCAGGTTCCACTAACTACACACACCTGCTTTCCATCAGAAAATGCAGGATAAAGACCCTGTGATCACAACAAGGAGCTGCCAGTTCGTTTTGTCGACTCCGGTGTGAGTAATCTCTTTTCATGGTTCTTAGGACTGTCAGTTCTAAGTCTCGCATCGCTCCTGGATTCTCTCCATACGCAGGGCTCCGGGTAAAAACTCTCCTGGATACCTGTTCCACCATCGCTACGTCAATAACGTCTCCAAACTCTGCCTCCGCTCCCGTGTTCTGCACTTGGGTTCGCCCACCGCCACGCTCGTGTAACATATTCCTTGTGTGTGCTTTCAGAGGGAGGGAGAGCTCTTAAAACAGGGGTAGACATTCCTTGTATTCAGAGTGAGCCCCTGTGAAACTGAGCCCTGACCCAAACCCTCACTCACGGTCTTTGAGGGGCTGTGTCCGGCGGGAAAGCCCGTCAGCTGGAGGCTGAATTGGCCAGGAATCTGTTAGCCCCTGTTCTTGCCTCAACTTGAAACATTTTTTCTTATTTTAAAACAGATTTTATTCATGATGATAAATTATTTACGAGAATTATTTTCATTCTGACATTCACAGTCAAGGCTTTCGGTACTGTTGTATTAGTTTTCGTAAAAACAACAGATTTATTGCCACTCCTTGGTCTCCTGGGGTGGTTCACGATTATAATAATCGAGGGGCTTACTCACCCAACCCGGCCACACCATCTGCAGTTGCGGAAGAACATGTATCGTGGTGTTTTCCCACCGAGTCCTTGCAGTGGCGACACGACTTTCTCCGGCCTGGAATGTGCCAGTTGGCAGCATTTCCTGACGGATATCTCGAAGTGCTGACAGACCAGGGTGGCTCCACCCCCTATTCTATCCGATATAAAGAAGCAGAGACACCTCCACACACCGTCGTCTTCACCTCAGTGTCGAGATGTCTGTTAGATACCACGTTACCGTATATACTGGGGACTTGCCCCTCGCAGGCACAACGGATAAAATTTCCCTGTCTTTAGTGGGGTCGCTTCGGAGCTCGAAAACATTTCGTTTCTGCTGCCTGACTCTGTTTAAAAGAGGGGGCGTGAGTATCTCCTTTCTTTCAAATATTTTCTTTGATTGATAATGAAAGAACTGCCGAGGACGGAGTGCTGGGGTGGAGTCGCAGACCTCGCTCAGTGTGGTACAGAGCACAGCTCACGTACGCAGCTGCTCCGGTTGGGTCTGTGCTCAGTGTTCCCGGTGCCGGACACAGTCGCGTTGGTATCTTCTCCTCTAGAGATTCCTGGCTGATTCAGCCTCCTAGTGACGGGCTTTCCCACCGGACACAGCCTCTCGAAGACCGCGAGTGAGGGTTTGGGTCGGGGCTCAGCGTATGGCGTTCAGTGGTTAGCGTATGGTGAGGGTGTGGGTTTGTGGTCACCGTACAGTGAGTTAGAGCTCAGCGTAGCTGAGGCTCGGGGTCAGTGTACAATCATAGACCACTACAGCACATAAACAGATTCACCAGCTCAACTAGTCTGTGCCTAGTACCACCAAGCCGCAGCTACTGCAGCCTCACTCAGGGTCACGTACTTATCGAAAACTTACTTAAATGTTGCAATCGAACCCACATCCATCAATTCCACCGGCAGCTCGTTTCACATTCACACCACCTTCTGAGTGAAGATGTTCCTCCTCATTTTCCCTTAAATAGTTCATCCTCTTGTGGCGACCCACTTCCTAGCGCACTCGAACCGGCTCACAAATAGCCAGCGCGCCGGCATAAAGGCCAGTCCCAAAAGGGTACCAGGTCTGCTTCACCAACAAAGGGAAAAGCCCGCTCGGGACTGTGAATATGTGCCCCCTACAGCATCCGCGCCCGGGGAGGGCGGGATCAGGGAGGCTTTAAAGCGAGGCCGCGAAGTTCGAATAAAATCTTTTTTTAACTGCAGTTTACCGACTCCGTGTCGTTATTTCAGCGCTGCGTGTAGCACACCGCTACACTCTACCCTTAACCAGCGTCACTAACGTCTTATCCAACTTCAACATAGCGCCCCGACCCCTGTACTCAGTACTTTGATTAATAAAAGCCAACGTGCCCACAGCTTTTCTCACGCTCCTATGTACCCGTGACACCGTTTTTAAGGAATTATAGATCAGTATTCCCAGATCTCTCCGTCCTATCTCACTCCTCAGCGCCCTCCCATAGACTGTGTACGCCATAGAGTGGCTCGTTCTCCCAGAAGGGGAGACACGACAGTGTAACGGTTAGCACAACGCTTTAGTGCGACAGTGATCCGGATTCAACACTTCATGCTGTCCATAAGTAGTTGATACGTTATCCCCATGACTGTGTGGGTTTCCTCCGAATTCCTCCTCAATTCTAAAGACTTTCGGGTTAGGATAAGTAAATTGTAAACATCCAATGCTGAACCCGGAAGCGTGGTTACACTGGGGTCTGTCCCCAGCTTAATCCTCGCTGACTTGACAGAGGTATTTTGCTATGTACATGTGACAAATAAAGCTGATCTTTATCAAAGAGCGACACTGAACAATGAGGGCTCAGCAGACTTCGCAATGTGAAGGTCGGTATAGAGTGAGGGTGGAGAACGCAGAACACAGCACAGTGCAGGCGTTTCACACACAGTGTTGTACCGATCTTTTAAAAGATACAGTCGATCAAGTGCATCCTGATGTTCGCATCTCTTCTGTAATTCAGAAGAGGTAGATTTGTAAGCAGTCTGCAACGTGTCGTTGTGGATCACCAGCACCATCCTGGATAAAATTAACCAATCTCGTTAAAATTTTACTCCCTGCTATTAGTTATTTCCACTTTGTGGACGTGTCTCTGGTTGTCCAAATGATCAATGCCATTTAGCATTTTGTATACAGTACCTCTATCAAGTAACCTCTCACCCTCTTTCGCTCCAAAGAGAAAAGTCCACGCTCGCTGAACTTATTCTCATACGTCATTCTCCCCAATCCAGGCAGCATCCTGTCAAATCCGCACTGAACCCTTTCTAAAACTTCCACATACTTATTTCATGAGGCGACCAGAACTGACCACAATATTCCAGTAGGTATAGTCTAACCAGGGTTCTATAGTCTTGCAACATTACCTTCCGGTTCTTGTGCTCAGCCAACGCACGGTACGACTTCTTAACAACCCTGTCAACTTGTGTGAGTAGTGTAGATCAGGGGTCAGTGTATGATGAGAGTTCTGGGGTGACCACAGTCTGAGGTTGAGTTTTGAGTTCAGTGTATGGTGAGGGTTCAGCGGTAAGTGTACAGTGACGGTTCAGGGGACAGCAAGCTTTGACGGCTTGTATAGGGGGTCACTGTACAGCGAGGTAGAGAGTCAGGAAATAGCGTACAGTGAGGGGACAAATCTCAGTGTACGGTCGGGTGAGGGGGCATTACAAGAGTGACATATGTGTCCAGAAGTCTCAGTCTGGCCACTGTGTTTGATGTTTCCTGTGCAGAGTAAAAGCATGGAGGTGAAAACACAGTCCGACCTCGGCGACATTCTGCTGGTGAAGCTGTTCAAAAAGAAACGCTTTTTGCTGGAGGACAGCTGGTATTGTAGTCACATCACGGTGAAAACTCTAAACAACATCTACTATTTCCCATGCTACACTTGGCTGATTGGTGGTGATTCCCTGGATGTCATTGAAGGAACTGGTATGATTATATCATTAAACTTTAAAGGATGTAAATGTAAATGTTTTAAAGTTTGTTTCTTGTTTCTTACTGATTCAGCAACAGAAAGTATGCGCAAACAGATGAGTCGCTGTACGCTGTTGAACGTTATAAGTAATTACCTTCAAGAAAAAGTTACTGGAACACTACCAACTCTAACCGGTTTATACGAAGAGTAAAATAGAGAAAGAAAATGTTAATAAAGTAATAAAATAGACAAAATAAAAATTATGAATCAATCACTAAGCCGGATACAATATACAATACACAATATACAGCCGGAGAACCGAAAGTGTCCCAAAAATCTTTCTCTCTCGTTCGCTTTCTCTCTCTCTCTCTCTCTCTCTCTCTCTCTCTCTCTCTCTCTCTCTCTCTCTCTCTCTCTCTCTCTCTCTGTCTGTCTGTCTCTCTCTCTCTCTCTCTCTCTCTCTCTATCTATCTATCTATCTATCTATCTCTTCCTCTCACCCCATCTCTCTCTCAGTGTTCTTGTCTGTCTCTTGTCTTGTTCAGCTCTTTCCACCAGTCATGACCCTGTCTAGGATTCACACTCGCATCTCCAGACCTTCAACACATTCCAAGCTGACACCATCTTGTCTTCCAGTCTGTGTTTGGCATATGCCAAAGAGGAATTGGAATTTAACCCATTCCTTACAATGGTGTAATTTCCACTTGGTTGTTACGCATCACAGATTTCACAATCTGTATTATTCAAATTACATGAACAGAACACTTACAAATAACCAAAAGGTGCAGAAAAACCAACCACGTCATTCAGTAACATGTACCGTCCTCCCAGCCAGACTGCAGTTTGGTTTTACTGTTGAAGGGCCGAGGAAAGAAGCTGCAGAAAGTTGTGAACTCAGTCAGTTCCATCAGAGGTACTAGTCTCGGTATCATCCAGAATATTTTCAAGGAGCGGAGATTCAAGGACCTTTAAGCATCTTTAAGGACCCCATCACCCAGGACATTTACCCTTCTCATTGCTACCATCAGGAAGGAGGTATGTGAGCCTGAAGACACACACTCAGTGATCCAAGAACAGCTTCTTCCCCTCTGCCGTCAGACAATCAGGAGGGAGGAGAAGATTGCGTCTGGTGAATGATAACTGTTATTTGTTAAGTAGGGTACCGTGCACAATTCTGATTTGATGGAGACAGAAGTGAGAGCGTGGAGGAACATCTGGAGAAACTTCTGAAATGCCCGCTTCGCTGCTGCTGCTACTGTGCGGTCCGGAGTAGGCGTCCGAGACCTCGGCTTTGCTTGTTTCGGCGGCCGGAACGAGGTCGAAGGCGCTCGGCAGAGGATTGCGCTCGGGAGGCTGTATCGGAGGGGCTGGTTGGAGGCTCGAAGATTTCAGGCAGACTCAGAGTCTGCTGTGGTCGGGTGCTTCCAAGGCATCAGTTGTCGGTGCCTGGAAGTTTATGGCAGGGCGAGTTTCTCCCTTTTTGCTGCCTGATATCGGGGACTATCGGAGTCGATCGGGACTTCAGACATTTTTTTACCGTGCCCATGGTCTGCTTTTTGTCAAATTATGGTATTGCTTTGCACTGCTGTAGCTATATGTTATAATTATGTGGTTTTGTCAATGTTAGTCTTTGGTTTGTCCTGTTTTTTTTTGTGATATGACTCTGGAGGAACATTGTATCATTTCTTAACGCATGCATGCATTTCTAAATGACAATAAATGAAGACTGAGTGTCCTCATAATCTAAATCTAAAACATGCGGAGCCCCACACCCTGGCACTGGCACTGGTCCATGGTCCGGCAGTGATCCATGCCCCACCAGGATCTACAGCCCTTGGTGAGATTCCCACTCATGGGCTGGCAGTGACACATTGCCCTTGGTCAGCTTCAGACCCAAGCACTGGCGGTGTCTGGCAGCCGTCAGTGAACTCAATGCTAATGCCCTAGCGGTCACCCGCAGCCCTCAGTGAGCACCACGCTAATGACCTGGCACTGACACACAGCCCTCAGTGAGCACCATGCTAATGCCCTGGCACTGACCCACAGCCCTCAGTGAACACCACGCTAATGCCCTGGCACTGACCCACAGCCCTCAGTGAACACCACGCTAATGCCCTGGCACTGACCCACAGCCCTCAGTGAGCACCACGATAATGCCCTGTCACTGACCCACAGCCCTCAGTGAGCATCATGCTAATGCCCTGGCACTGACCCACAGCCCTCAGTGAGCACCACGATAATGCCCTGGCACTGACCCGCAGCCCTCAGTGAACTCCACGCTAATGCCCTGGCACTGACCCACAGCCCTCAGTGAACTCCACGCTAATGCCCTGTCACTGACCCACAGCCCTCTGTGAGCACCACGATATTGACCTGGCACTGACCCACAGCCCTCAGTGAGCACCACGATAATGCCCTGGCACTGACCCGCAGCCCTCAGTGAGCACCACGATAATGCCCTGGCACTGACCCACAGCCCTCAGTGAGCACCACGATAATACCCTGGCACTGACCCACAGCCCTCTGTGAGCACCACGATAATGCCCTGGCACTGACCCACAGCCCTCAGTGAGCACCACGCTAATGCCCTGTCACTGACCCGCAGCCCTCAGTGAACTCCACGCTAATGCCCTGTCACTGACCAGCAGCCCTCAGTGAGCACCACGATAATGCCCTGGCAATGACCCGCAGCCCTCAGTGAGCACCACGCTAATGCCCTGTCACTGACCAGCAGCCCTCAGTGAGCACCATGCTAATGCCCTGGCACTGACCCACAGCCCTCAGTGAGCACCACGCTAATGCCCTGGCACTGACCCGCAGCCCTCAGTGAGCACCACGAAAATGCCCTGGCACTGACCCACAGCCCTCAGTGAGCACCACGCTAATGCCCTGGCACTGACCCGCAGCCCACAGTGAGCACCACGCTAATGCCCTGGCACTGACCCACAGCCCTCAGTGAACTCCACGATAATGACCTGGCACTGACCCACAGCCCTCAGTGAGCACCATGCTAATGACCTGGCACTGACCCACAGCCCTCAGTGAGCACCATGCTAATGACCTAGCACTGACCCACAGCCCTCAGTGAGCACCATGCTAATGACCTGGCACTGACCCACAGCCCTCAGTGAGCACCATGCTAATGACCTGGCACTGACCCACAGCCCTCAGTGAGCACCATGCTAATGACCTGGCACTGACCCACAGCCCTCAGTGAGCACCATGCTAATGACCTGGCACTGACCCACAGCCCTCAGTGAGCACCATGCTAATGACCTGTCACTGACCCACAGCCCTCAGTGAGCACCATGCTAATGCCCTGGCACTGACCCACAGCCCTCAGTGAGCACCAGGATAATGCCCTGGCACTGACCCGCAGCCCTCAGTGAACTCCACGCTAATGCCCTGGCACTGACCCACAGCCCTCAGTGAACTCCACGCTAATGCCCTGTCACTGACCCACAGCCCTCTGTGAGCACCACGATAATGCCCTGGCACTGACCCACAGCCCTCAGTGAGCACCATGCTAATGACCTGGCACTGACCCACAGCCCTCAGTGAGCACCATGCTAATGACCTGGCACTGACCCACAGCCCTCAGTGAGCACCACGATAATGCCCTGGCACTGACCCACAGCCCTCAGTGAACTCCACGATAATGACCTGGCACTGACCCACAGCCCTCAGTGAACTCCACGATAATGACCTGGCACTGACCCACAGCCCTCAGTGAGCACCACGATAATGCCCTGGCACTGACCCACAGCCCTCAGTGAACTCCACGATAATGACCTGGCACTGACCCACAGCCCTCAGTGAGCACCACGATAATGCCCTGGCACTGACCCACAGCCCTCAGTGAGCATCATGCTAATGCCCTGGCACTGACCCACAGCCCTCAGTGAACTCCACGATAATGACCTGTCACTGACCCGCAGCCCTCAGTGAACTCCACGATAATGCCCTGGCACTGACCCACAGCCCTCAGTGAGCACCACGATAATGCCCTGGCACTGACCCACAGCCCTCAGTGAGCATCATGCTAATGCCCTGGCACTGACCCACAGCCCTCAGTGAACTCCATGCTAATGACCTGGCACTGACCCGCAGCCCTCAGTGAACTCTACGATAATGACCTGGCACTGACCCACAGCCCTCAGTGAACTCCACGATAATGACCTGGCACTGACCCACAGCCCTCAGTGAACTCCACGATAATGACCTGGCACTGACCCACAGCCCTCAGTGAGCACCACGATAATGCCCTGGCACTGACCCACAGCCCTCAGTGAGCACCACGATAATGCCCTGGCACTGACCCACAGCCCTCAGTGAGCATCATGCTAATGACCTGGCACTGACACACAGCCCTCAGTGAACTCCACGATAATGACCTGGCACTGACCCACAGCCCTCAGTGACCACCATGCTAATGACCTGGCACTGACCCACAGCCCTCAATGAGCACCATGCTAATGACCTGGCACTGACCCACAGCCCTCAGTGAGCACCATGCTAATGACCTGGCACTGACCCACAGCCCTCAGTGAGCACCATGCTAATGCCCTGGCACTGACCCACAGCCCTCAGTGAGCACCAGGATAATGCCCTGGCACTGACCCGCAGCCCTCAGTGAACTCCACGCTAATGCCCTGGCACTGACCCACAGCCCTCAGTGAACTCCACGCTAATGCCCTGTCACTGACCCACAGCCCTCTGTGAGCACCATGCTAATGACCTAGCACTGACCCACAGCCCTCAGTGAGCACCATGCTAATGACCTAGCACTGACCCACAGCCCTCAGTGAGCACCATGCTAATGACCTGGCACTGACCCACAGCCCTCAGTGAGCACCACGATAATGCCCTGGCACTGACCCACAGCCCTCAGTGAACTCCACGATAATGACCTGGCACTGACCCACAGCCCTCAGTGAGCATCATGCTAATGCCCTGTCACTGACCCGCAGCCCTCAGTGAACTCCACGATAATGACCTGGCCCTGACCCACAGCCCTCAGTGAACTCCACGATAATGACCTGGCACTGACCCACAGCCCTCAGTGAACTCCACGCTAATGCCCTGTCACTGACCCACAGCCCTCTGTGAGCACCACGATAATGACCTGGCACTGACCCACAGCCCTCAGTGAGCACCATGCTAATGACCTAGCACTGACCCACAGCCCTCAGTGAGCACCATGCTAATGACCTGGCACTGACCCACAGCCCTCAGTGAGCACCATGCTAATGACCTGGCACTGACCCACAGCCCTCAGTGAGCACCGTGCTAATGACCTAGCACTGACCCACAGCCCTCAGTGAGCACCATGCTAATGACCTGGCACTGACCCACAGCCCTCAGTGAGCACCACGATAATGCCCTGGCACTGACCCACAGCCCTCAGTGAACTCCACGATAATGACCTGGCACTGACCCACAGCCCTCAGTGAACTCCACGATAATGACCTTGCACTGACCCACAGCCCTCAGTGAACTCCACGATAATGACCTGGCACTGACCCACAGCCCTCAGTGAGCACCACGATAATGCCCTGGCACTGACCCACAGCCCTCAGTGAACTCCACGATAATGACCTGGCACTGACCCACAGCCCTCAGTGAGCACCACGATAATGCCCTGGCACTGACCCACAGCCCTCAGTGAGCATCATGCTAATGCCCTGGCACTGACCCACAGCCCTCAGTGAACTCCACGATAATGACCTGGCACTGACCCACAGCCCTCAGTGAACTCCACGATAATGATCTGGCACTGACCCACAGCCCTCAGTGAACTCCACGATAATGACCTGGCACTGACCCACAGCCCTCAGTGAGCACCATGCTAATGACCTGGCACTGACCCACAGCCCTCAGTGAACTCCACGATAATGACCTGGCACTGACCCACAGCCCTCAGTGAGCATCATGCTAATGACCTGGCACTGACCCACAGCCCTCAGTGAACTCCACGCTAATGCCCTGGCACTGACCCACAGCCCTCAGTGAACTCCACGCTAATGCCCTGGCACTGACCCACAGCCCTCAGTGTGCACCATGCTAATGCCCTGGCACTGACCCACAGCCCTCAGTGAGCACCATGCTAATGACCTGGCACTGACCCGCAGCCCTCAGTGAGCACCACGCTAATGCCCTGGCACTGACCCACAGCCCTCAGTGAGCACCATTCTAATGCCCTGTCACTGACTCACAGCCCTCAGTGAGCACCATTCTAATGCCCTGTCACTGACCCACAGCCCTCAGTGAGCACCATTCTAATGCCCTGTCACTGACCCGCAGCCCTCAGTGAGCACCACGCTAATGCCCTGGCACTGACCCACAGCCCTCAGTGAGCACCACGCTAATGCCCTGTCACTGACCCACAGCCCTCAGTGAGCACCACGATAATGCCCTGTCACTGACCCACAGCCCTCAGTGAACTCCACGCTAATGCCCTGGCACTGACCCACAGCCCTCAGTGTGCACCATGCTAATGCCCTGGCACTGACCCACAGCCCTCAGTGAGCACCATGCTAATGACCTGGCACTGACCCGCAGCCCTCAGTGAGCACCACGCTAATGCCCTGGCACTGACCCACAGCCCTCAGTGAGCACCACGATAATGCCCTGGCACTGACCCACAGCCCTCAGTGAGCACCACGCTAATGCCCTGGCACTGACCCACAGCCCTCAGTGAGCACCATGCTAATGCCCTGGCACTGACCAACAGCCCTCAGTGAGCACCATGCTAATGCCCTGGCACTGACCCACTGCCCTCAGTGAGCACCATTCTAATGACCTGGCACTGACCCACAGCCCTCAGTGAGCACCACGATAATGCCCTGGCACTGACCCACAGCCCTCAGTGAGCACCACGCTAATGAACTGGCACTGACCCGCAGCCCTCAGTGAGCACCACGCTAATGCCCTGGCACTGACCCACAGCCCTCTGTGAGCACCACGATAATGCCCTGGCACTGACCCGCAGCCCTCAGTGAGCACCACGATAATGCCCTGGCACTGACCCACAGCCCTCAGTGAGCACCACGATAATGCCCTGGCACTGACCCACAGCCCTCAGTGAACTCCACGATAATGACCTGGCACTGACCCACAGCCCTCAGTGAGCACCATGCTAATGACCTGGCACTGACCCACAGCCCTCAGTGAGCATCATGCTAATGACCTGGCACTGACCCACAGCCCTCAGTGAGCATCATGCTAATGCCCTGCAGTGATACACAGCCCTCAGTGAGCACCACGCTATTGCCCTGGCACTGACCCACAGCCCTCAGTGAGCATCATGCTAATGCCCTGCAGTGATACACAGCCCTCAGTGAGCACCACGCTAATGCCCTGGCACTGACCCACAGCCCTCAGTGAGCATCATGCTAATGCCCTGTCACTGACCCACAGCCCTCAGTGAGCACCACGATAATGACCTGGCACTGACCCGCAGCCCTCAGTGAGCACCACGATAATGCCCTGGCACTGACCCACAGCCCTCAGTGAGCACCATGCTAATGCCCTGGCACTGACCCACAGCCCTCAGTGAGCACCACGATAATGCCCTGGCACTGACCCGCAGCCCTCAGTGAACTCCACGCTAATGCCCTGGCACTGACCCGCAGCCCTCAGTGAGCACCATGCTAATCTCCTGGTGGTGACCCACAGCCTTCAGTGAGCTTTACACAAATGACCCCCGTCTCTCATTGAGCTTCACACCCATGACCTGGAGGTGACCCGAGGCTGGTGCAGAACTCCGTGTGTGGCAAGACGGTGACCCACAGTGTCAGAAGGCTGAAATAAATTGGCAGAATTGAAAATGCTCAATACATTGGGCAGCATTCTTGGGGAGAGAACATTTCAGGCACCAGGTCAGTTGGTATGACCCACAAAGTTCTAACCACGGGTCCAGCATCCAACTTCGAGACGGCAGACCAGAGAATGGGAAAGTTCTGGAAAGACTTGGTGTGATGCTCCATTCTAAGTGTTCCCTGATCTTTGATTCTGTTCTTGGCCAGCCTGGAAACAACATGAGTCCGGTTCAGCCATCCTGGAGGAATATCGGAAAAAGGAAATGCAGAAGAGACAAGACATGTACCAGTGAGTATAAAGCCATCAGTCTCTCGGGAAACAGGTCAAAATCCAGTGGTGTAGAGGAACTGTTATAACAAGGGTCATAGAATACAAGCAGGGTCTCTGTACAATCTCCTTCAAGTGATCACCCTTCCACGATGCCCTCTTTCTGGGCACAGGGTGCACCCGCCTCTGATAAGGAGGGAAAGACTGGCCTTGATGACCAGTGGTCAACGTGTGAACTCTCTGCTGTTACACAGACAGTTCAAGCTTCTGAATAAACAGTCATCCCTATAGAATAGAAAGAAGTAGGTTTTTTTAGCCAGAGAGTGGTGAATCTATCAAATTCATTGCCACAGATGGCTGTGCAAGCCGTGTCATTGGGTACATTTAAAGCGGAGTTTGACAGATTATTGATTAGTTGTGGCATCAAAGTTTGCATGGATAAGGCAAAAATTGGGTTGAAAGAGATAATAAATGAGCCATGACAGAATGGCTGAGCAGACTCGATGGGGCGTATGTCCTAATTCTGCTCCCTATATATTATCGTCTTATGGTATTAAGGAAAGAATCACAGTAGGTCACCGTGGACCATACTGAATCACACTGATCACAATGGACCACACTGAATCATACAGGTCCAGTGGATCCTACTGCATCACAGTGGATCATACAGAAACAACAATGTACAGTATCATACTGAACCAGACTGGATGACACTGGACCACAATGGGTCATAATGAACCACATTGGATCATACTGAACCTCCGTGGATCAGACAGAATCACGGTGGATTACACTGAACCAACTGCATCACACTGGACTACAGTGGGTCAGACTAGACCACATTGGACCATACTGAACCTCCGTGGATCATAATGGACCACTGTGAAACACACAGCTGAACAATCTCTCCAATGCCAATTTCCTCAGTTTCTTTCCTCGTAGTCTATACATTCCCATGAACTCCTCACAGCTTCTACATCCCACCAACGTAGAGACAGGGTGGGTGTTGCGGGGGACTTACAGTGGCCAGTCTCAGATCAACGACCCATTGTCAGATATACACTGTGACTGGGCTGTATTGTACCTGAACTGGTGGTGCAGACGGTGACTGTAAACATCAAATTGAACATTATTCGTATTTCCAATTACTTCCAGGAAGAGTTTGAGGAATTTTCACCTTGTGTTTTAGGTGGAGAACTTTTGCACCAGGAATTCCAAAAAGCATTAACTGTGAAAAGAGCAGTGACTTACCGAGAGACGCAGTGATGCCATTTGGCAGGAAGGTCCGCACCTTCTATAACATAGATGCTGCGTAAGTATTGGAACAGAATGGGCCAATGTTCAAACCCACTAAGTCTTTGTTTGGGTTGTGTGGTAAATGGGTGCCTGCAGTTTGCCCAGAGTTAGAGTCATACAGTACAGAAGCAGGCCCTTTGCCCCAACTTATCCATGCCAACCAAGATGTCTACCACAGTTCGTGCTATTTCTCAGATTTTGGCCCATATCCCTCCAAACCTTTTCTATCCACGTACCTGTCCAGCTGCCTCATAAACATTGTAATTGTCCCTAATTCAACCACCTCCTCTGGCCACATACGGGCCACCCTCTGTTTGTAAAAATGGATCTTCAGATCTTTTCCCTTTTGCCATATACCTGTGCCTTCTAGTGTTAGACTCCCTACCCTGGGGAGGGACTGTGACCATCCAGCATATCTACACACCAGCCTCCTACACTCTCCTGTGTCACATTGTGCCTGACGATCACACTGGTAAGTGAGTTACTTGACCTTTCTGAGTCCCTGAACAGGAACAGGGAACATTTATCTCCCCGTCCTCACCCGAATGGTGTTGATTTTAGATGGTTCAACTTCCCAGTTATCCCACTTTCCTCTTCATTCACTACCCTATGGTTATAGCACAGCCCTATGTCAACCAGGATATCAGTATCTGCTCCCTGTTCTTCTCTTAATGTCACCACTCAGCCTCCTTCACTCCAGGGGAAGGTCGCAACCTTATCACTCAGGCCCTCTAATCCAGACCACACCAATGTGGATACCTTCTGTACCCCTCCAGCTCAATCCCATCCTTTCCGTAGTGTACAGACCGGAAACTGCCCGCAGGACTCCAGGTGCAGCCTGACTAACGTTCAGTACAGCTCAAATGGAACCTCCCAACTTTAATGCTCAGTGCCTCAGACAACACTGGCAAGCACGCCGTACACCCCCCACACTATCCTGTCTTCCTGTGTTCCCATTTTTACCAAACCAGATCCTTGTATCCCGTGTTCAGCAGCAATCCGCGGGATCCTGCCATTCACTGAGTATACCCAACCCCGACTTAACTCATGTCTCCACGTTGGAGTAATGATAAAGCAGGGCACAGACTTTGTCCCTTCCTGTGGAATGATGTGAGGTGCCTAATGAGTGTTAGTCCAACAGTCTAGATTCACTGTGATGTGTTTTGTTGATGTAGCATTGTGGAGCTCGGACTGCAGCCACTGAAGATGTGCCATGAGGTGTGGAGTATGCTGAGTGAATTACAAACCCTCTGTGAGATCAACAGAGATCCAGTGTCAGGTGAGTACACCAGTTGCTTCATTGTCACTGTCAGCATCAGGGAGGTTCCTGTGATAAACAGGGATGTTTAGCTGGCAATCTACTTCCAATAGGAAGGGTCTGGTGCAAGAAGATTATGACCCAGCTGTGACAGATGTGATCAACTGTGTGTCTCCTCTGTTCCCTAGAATATGTGAAGAAACATTGGAAAGAAGACAGATTCTTTGGCTATCAGTACCTGAACGGATTAAATCCTGTTCTCATCCAACAGTGCAGCGAGATCCCAGCAAAGTTCCCCGTTACGGATGAAATGGTCGCCCCCACCCTGGCGAAAGGCACCACTCTCCAGCAGGAGGTCCAGGTCAGACTCTGGGTTGCGGAGTGTGGGAAGTGGGAATGATACAGAGACATGAGATATGGTAGTGTTGGGGCATTACAGAAGGAGGAGTGATGTAGAGTCCCAGACCATCTCACACCATCTCACACCATCTCACACCTTGCCGCACTGTCCCACAGTAAAACACACACCATCCTCCACTACCTGCACCATCCCATACCCAAGTGCACCATGGGAGACTTTAATTTCCCAAATATTGTGTGGGAAAATCCAATGACGAATGGATTACTGGAAAGTGAATTCATTGAGTTGTTGAATAATTGTTCACATTCTGTAACAATCAGGATAGAAGTTTGAGTAAGGATGTCGTTCAGCCTTTAGGAACAAGTGACCAAGTAAAAAACTTTGTAGTTGGATAGCTCAGGGGCATGAATGGTTACTTAGAATGCCAGACTTTAGATGTTTCAGAAAGGGCAGGGAGGGAGGCAAAAGAGGTGGGGTGTGGCACTGCTGATCAGAGATAGTGTCACGGCTGCAGAAAAGGAGGAAGACATGGAGGGATTGTCTACAGAATCTCTGTGGGTGCAAGTTATGAACAGGAAAGGGTCAACAACTCTACTGGGTATTTTTTATAGACCACCCAGTAGTAACAGGGTTAGAAGGTACAGATTGGGAGACAGATTCTGGAAAGGTATAATATTAACAGGGACGTTGTGGTGGGAGATTTTAATTTCCCAAATATGATTGGCATCTCCCTACAGCAAGGGGTTTAGATGGAGTGGAGTTAGTTAGGTGTGTTCAGGAAGTTTTCTTGACACAAAATGTAGATAAGCCTACAAGAGGAGAGGCTGTACTTGATCAGGTATTGGGAAATGAACCTGGTCAGGTGTCATTTCTCTCAATGGGAGAGCATTTTGGAGATAGTGATCACAATTCTATCTCCTTTCCCACAGCACTGGAGAGGGATAGGAACAGACCAGTTAAGAAAGTGTTTAATTGGAATAAGGGGAAATATGAGGCTATCAGGCAGGAACTTGGAAGCATAAATTGGGAACAGGTATTCTCAGGGAAATGTATAGCAGAGATGTGGCAAATGTTAAGGGGATATTTGCGTGGAGTTCTGCCTAAGTACATTCCAATGCAATATGGAAAGGATGGTAGGGTACAGGAACCGTGGTGTACAAAGGTTGTTGAAAATCTAGTCAAGAAGAAAAGAAAAGATTATGAAAGGTCCAAAAAACTAGGTAACGGTAGACATCTTGAGACTGTAAGGCTAGCAGGAAGGAGCTTAAAAATAAAATTGGGAGTTGCAGAATGGGCCATGAGAAGGCCTTGGCAGACAGGATTAAGGAAAACTCCAAGGAATTCTAGAAGTATGTGAAGAGCAAGAGGATAAGACGTGAGAGAATAGGACTAATCAAAGGTGACAGTGGAAAAGTGTGCATGGAACTGGAGGAGATAGCAGGGGTACCTAATGAATACTTTACTTAAGTACTCACTACAGAAAAGGATCTTGGCAAATGTAAGGGTGACTTACAGCAGACTGAAAAGCTTGAGCATATAGATATTAAGAAGGAGAATGTTCTGAAGCTTTTGGAAAACATCAAGTTGGATAAGTCACCGGGACTGGACGAGATGTACCCTAGGCTACTGTGGGAGACAAGGGAGGAGATTACTGAGTCTCTGGCGATGATCTTTCCATCATCAATATGGACGGGAGAGGTTCCGGAAGATTGGAGGGTTGTGGATGTTGTTCCCTTATTCAAGAAAGGGAGTAGAGATAGCTCAGGAAATAATTGACCAGTGAGTCTTACTTCAGTGGTAGGTAAGTTGATGGAAAAGATCCCGAGAGGCAGGATTTGTGAACATTAGGAATAGTCAGCATGGCTTTGTCAAAGGCAAGCCTGATTGAAGTTTTTGAGGATGTGACTAAACACATTGATGAAGGAAGAGCAGTAGATGTAGTGTATATGGATTTCAGCAAGGCATTTGATAAGGTACCCCATGCAAGACTTACTGAGAAAGTAAGGAGGCGTGGGATCCAAGGGAACATTGCTTTGTGGATCCAGAATTGACTGACCCACAGAAGGCAAAGAGTGGTTGTAGAAGGGTCATATTCTGGTTGGAGGTCGGTGACCAGTGGTGTGCCTCAGGGATCTGTTCTGGGACCCTTACTCTTCGTGATTTTTATAAATGACCTGGATGAGGAAGTGGAGGAATGGGTTAGTAAATTTGCTGATGACACAAATGTTGTGGGTGTTGTTGATAGTGTGGAGGGTTGTCAGAGGTTACAGCGCGATATTGATAGGATGCAAAACTGAGGTAAAAAGTGGCAGATGGAGTTCAAGCCAGATAAGTGTGAAGTGGTTCATTTTGGTAGGTCAAATATGATGGCAGAATTATAGTATTCCTGGCAGTGTGGAGGATCAAAGGGATCTTTGTTCTGAGTCCATAGGACACTCAAAAATGCTGCGCAGGTTGACTTTGTGGTTAAGAAGGCATACGGTTCATTGGCCTTCATCAATCATGCGATTGAGTTTAGGAGCCAAGAGATAATGTTGCAGATATATAGGACCCTGGTCAGACCCCACTTGGAGTACTGTGCTCAGCTCAGAGTTGCTCAGAGTTACTGTTGCTCAGAGTACTCAGCTCTTGTTGCCTCACTGCAGCAAGGATGTGGAAACCATAGAAAGGGTGCAGAGGAGATTTACAAGGATGTTTCCTGGATTGGGGAGCATGCCTTATGAGAATAGATTGAGTAATCTTGGTCTTTTCTCCTTAGAGCGACGAGAGGATGAGCGGTGACCAGATAGAGCTGTATAAGATGATTTGAGGGATTGATCGTGTGGATAGTCAGAGGCTTTTTCCCAGAGCTGAAATGGCTAACATGAGAGGACACTGTTTTTAGGTGCTTGGAAGTAGGTACAGAGGAGATGTCAGGGGTGAGTTTTTTACGCGGAGAGTGGAGGGTGCGTGGAATGGGCTGCTAGTGACTGTGGTGGAGGCAGATACGATAGGGTCTTTTAAGAGACTCCTGGATAGGTACATGGAGCTTAGAAAAATAGAGAGCTATTGGTAACCCTAGGTAGTTTCTATAGTAATGACATGTTCGCCACAGCTTTTTGGGCCGAAGGGCCTGCATTGTGCTGTAGGCTTTCTAGGTTTCTATGTTTCGATAACAAATAAACTAGCCAAGTTTTGCAGATGACACAAAATTACGGGGGTGAGCTGATAGCATTCAGACAGCAGAATCAATGCAGTTAGATCTGAACAAAATCCAGTTATGCCTTCCTCTGAAGGACTTTGAGAATTAGGCAGGGAGTGTCAAGGATACCTCCTCTTGTAAGATTCCTTTACACAGACACTGAAGCGACCGTTCCTTGTTCTCTTCCAGAATGGCAATATCTTCATCGTTGACCACGTGTTGCTGAATGGAATTGCAGCCAACACAAAGCCGAAGCAGCAATACCTCGAAGCACTGATGTGTCTCTTGTACCTGAATCCAAGAAAAGAATTAGTTCCCATTGCAATCCAGGTATGGACTCTAATCCTCCTCTTCCCTTTCCCTCTGCCACCCTCCCTTTCTCATGCCCCATCTCCACCTCTCACCCTCCACCTCCTTCCCTCACACTCTACTCACTGTCCGTCTCCCAGCACCCTCAGCCTCCATCTCCCTCTCTCTCTCTCTCTCTCTCTCTCTCACCCCACCTCGGTTTCTCATCCGCTCCGCTCCCAACAACACCCCTCATCACGCACATACCCCAACTATCAACCCATGTCCATCACCCACCCACCCACCCATCTATCACATCCTCCAGTTATCACCTTTTCCCCAACTATGACATCACCCACCCTGTCTATTAACCCTTCCTGTCTATCAGCCCCCCATCTGTCACCCCTTCTGTGTCTCACACACCCCATCTCTTGCCCACCCCATCCCTCACACAACCCCAGTCTCTGATCCCCGCTCCTAAGCCTTTCACACTACTCTCATCTCTCACACCCCACCATCTTTCACAGTATGTCCCACCTCTCATAGCCCCCACCCACCCAGTCACTCTCCCACATCTCTCACTCTCAACTTCTCTCATCCCCATTTCTCAACCCCTCCCAGGTCTTACAAACCCCACCCCATCAACTCTACTTCTTCTCCTACAGAAGCCACTCCAATTTCCCAGCAGGTAGTTTGCAGAAAGCTTGATGACCCTCAGCCCTCCCAATCACTAGAGCCTCCTACCTGAGGATCTCCAAACTGGACCTTCTGAGCAATTCCGTGTTCCCTACTTGGCTGAAGCAGTTAGTCTTACTCGCTGCAGTTTCCAGCCCTGATGTCTGTCTTTCCTTCCTCACGCCCCACCCCATCGTGTTACTGGAAGCTGCACAGCAAATCTTTCAGTGAAGGGAATTATTGTTGCTAAAAAGCTTCAATAGAAATTGTCCACTCTTGTCAGCTTGATCAAATGCCCTACTAAACCAATCCCTTCTGCCCACAAGATATTCGTATCCCTTCATTTCCTGCACCTCCATATGCCTATCCAAGAGCCTCAGGCTCCCCTGTCATAATTGACCCCACCACCACCCCTCACAGTGTATTCCAGGTGACCACCATTCTTTAAAAATATTGAACCGCACTTCCTCTTTGAACTTAAACTATCTCATCTTAAATGCATGCCTTCTTGGATTAAACATTTCAACCCTGGTGGAAAGATACTGTCTGTCTTCTCAATCGACGCATCTCGGAATCTTATAAACCTCTATTGGGCCTTCCCTCAACCCCACCGCTACATAGAAAACAATTTAAATTTGCCCAACCTCTCCTTAGGGTGCATGCGCTCTAAGACAGGCAGCATCACTGTAAATCTCTACTCTGCCCTCTCCAAAGCCTCTAATCGGTGAAGGGAAAAGGCAAGGCTATATGGGAGGGGAGAGTTTGATTGATCTTTGAATAGGTTAAAGGGTTAGCAGAATATTGTGGGCCAAAGGGCCAGTAGTGTGTTCCAGAGCTCCATGTTCTATGTACTCTGGATGTATCTAGAATTATATAAAGCTTTCAAAGATTTGTTTTATTTGTCAAGTGTACATCGAAACATACAGTGAAATGCATCTTTTTGCGTTAAATCAAATCAGTGAGGATTGTGCTGGGCAGGCCGCAGTTGTTGTCATCATAGTATGTCCACTACTCAATAGCCCTGACCGTACATCTTTGGAAATGCGTCTTTGAAACGTGGGAGGAAAGCAAAGCACCTGGAGGATACACACACGGTCATGGGGTGAACATACAAACTCCTTCTAGACAACGACGGTGATCGAACCCTAATCAGTGAAAGCTGGTGTTGTGAGTGATTGTGCTACACTACCAACCTGCAACGTAACTTTCTGACTCATGAACTCAGTATCTCGACTAATAAAGGCAAACATACCTTCTGAGATCTTTACCACCCGAACAACCTGTGCAGCCACTTTCAGAGAGTTATGGATTTGGACTCCAAAGCCCCTCTGTACAACACTCGTATTAACATTGTGCTGGCTCTTCACATTTGAGCTAGCAAAGTGCAATACTCCACATTAGCTCAGGTTAAACTCTATCCGCCTTTTCTCCACACATCTCTGCAAATGATCTATATGCTGCTGTATTCTTTTCCAGCCTTACACACTATCTACAACACACCAATCTTCAGATCATCTGCAAACCTAATCACCTACCCACCTACATTTTCATCCAGCTCACTTATAAACATTCAAACAGCAGAGGTCCCTGCATGGATCCCTGCAAAGCACCACTAGTCACGGAGTTCCAGTCATTGCAAGTCCGATCAATCACTACACTCTGTCTTCTGTGGACAAGCCAGTTTTGAATCCAAATAGTCAAGTCATTGCGGATACCATGACTCTTAATCTTCTGGGTGAGCCTTTCCTGAGTAACCTTGTCAAAGGCCTGACTAAAATCCACGTAGACAATCTTCATCACACTCCACCTTCATCACCCACCCTCATCACCTTGTCAAAAATCCAATCAAGGTAGTAAGACACAACTTGTCCCACACAAAGCCAAGTTGACTGTCCCAAATTAGGCCACACTTTTCCAATTGTTCGTACATCCAACCCCTAATAATTCTCTGCAATAACTTCCCCACCACTGATGTGAGACTTCCTCTAGAGGGGTATATAGTTTCCAGGATTATCTCTGGTTACCTTCTAAAATATAGGAACAACCTTAGCTACTGACCAGTCCAACAGTATCTTGCCTGTGGCCAGAGAGGACACCAAGGTGACACATGGATAAAAGGAAAACGGAGGGCTATGTGTGAGGGAAGCATTAGATTGATCTTAGTCAAGGTGTAGAGGTCAACACCACTTCATGGGCCGAGGCCCCGGTACTGGAAGGTCCTCTGCCATACCAGAGACACGTGGTGCATGCAGCAGGAATATTCCATGTTCTGAGCTCTTGATCAAGGCTCCAGCATTCTCAGCTCTTTCCTCTCAATAATCTGGGGTATAACTCATCAGACTCTGGGACCTATCCACTGTAATGTTCTTTAGACTGTATTTCCTCATGATAACTGGCCCTCTGAGTGTAAAATTCTCTCCCTCCATCTTTTCGGGATGGACCACCTCAACATAGTTCATAACTCTGCAGCCTGGGACATGAGGTTCTCAATCACCTGGGATTCACCACCACCCTGGGTAGCTGTTAACAACAGATGCAGGAAATCAGGCACAATACACCAAACTGCCGAAAGGACTCAGCAGGTCAGGTGGCATCTATTGAGAATCTCTTGTGTTTCTGATCTGTGTACATTGCTCTGTTAACGGAGGGATTCAATTGGCCCTGTCCCTCAATTTCTTTCAAAATCTTTTAGGCTCACGGCAAACATAGTCTGTAAATTGTGTGTTTGACAGCTCAAACAGGAGCCGGGTCCAGAGAACCCCATCTTCCTTCCGACGGACAGCAAATACGACTGGCTGCTGGCCAAGGTCTGGGTTCGTCACGCTGATACACAGGTCCACCAGCTCATCTCACACCTGCTGAACACTCATCTGTTTGCCGAAGTCTTCTGCATCGCCACCCTCCGGAAGCTTCCGAGCGCACACCCGATCTTTAAGGTACTTTCAGATGGTCTATTGTACTGAACAGGGGAGCCTTTCCAGTGACAGAAGCATTGCCGGGATTCACCAGAGTTCGATCTCCTCCGCGTATAGAGGTGTCCACGGTGATTTCTGTTGCGTGTGGAGATTAGAATGTGCAAGAAGAACAGGCCGACCGTGGCAGATGTCTGACGAATCCCATTTGCTTGTCCAGTCCATGTCCCTCCATCTCCTGCCTGTCTGAAGGCTTCACAAAGACCTGTGTCGTATCTGCCTCCACCACCACCCCAGCCAGCGCATTCCAGATACCCACCATTCGTTGTTTGAAAACCTGCCTGGCAAATGTTACTTTTGCCTTCCCCCTCTCACCTGAAATCAATGCTCATTAGTATTTCACATCTTATCTCCGGGAAAATTGTGTGTGTGTGTGTGTGTGTGTGTGTGTGTGTGTGTGTGTGTGTGTGTGTGTGTGTGTGTGTGTGTGTGTGTGTGTGTGTGTGTGTGTGTGTGTGTGTGTGTGTTTTGCCTTCTGCTTTAACGAAAGCTGGTGATGCACCTCAGAGACGAGCAATGGAAACACGCGTGTGAGACGTTCCATCAGTGACAAGGATGAGCTGAAGATCTTGCTCACATCCCGTTAACTAATGTACATCGTAGCCACTTACTTAAAGTGTTTGAATTATGGGGCAGACTTGCCGCCTCTCAATGTGCAGCAGAAATGGCCGATGACATTGCTCGTGTCTTTATCTTGTGTAAAGTTACTCAATGTGCTAAAACCTTTAATATTACAGCTTCTGATGCCTCACCTGAAATTCACTTTACACATCAACACCGAAGCAAGAGGTCTCCTGATCTCAGAGGGTGGGGTCTTTGATCAGGTGAGCATCTTATTTCAATACTTTTTTTAATTGAAAGAGTTTTTTTGTAACTTCCACACCAGGACTACCAGACTCAAAGGTAATTACCTTCCTCAAGTAGTGAAGCTGACTGACGTCACCAACCACTAACCCACCCCTCCACAACCCCACCATCACTACCTCTGCCACTGTGGTTCCACAGTGAGCGTCCAGTAATCCAAGAGTCTGGAGACTGATGTACTGGACTGTCAGTCACCTTATGTACAGACACTCCTGTGCCCAGCATCACTCTACGGACATGCAATCAATCGGTGTACTGTACATAAGCTATCTTATATATTTATATTTATTGTGTGCTTTTATTATTGCGGTCTTTATCTCATTGCATGTTTTTGTCCTGCATTGGATCTGGAGTAACAATCATTTCATTCTCATTTACACTTGAGTCTTGGAAATGACATTAAACGATTTTGAATCTTGAGGGTTCAAAGTTACTTAGTCGCGCACCACAGAAACAGGCCATTCGGCCCACCATGACCATACTGACACACACTAATTCGCTTGGCCAGGACTTTGTCTGTAGTCTTTTATCACTGACCCGAGAGCTTGTCCTGATATTTCTTAAACTCTGTGATCACCTTCGCCTCTGGCACTGTGTTCCTGATTCCAACATCCTTCCAGGTTAAAAACAATGTTCCTTGCAACCCCGTAACCATTTCACCCCTGAAGTTAATACTTGTCCCTGGGTCTTAGTTGCAATAACCACCGAGAAAAGTTCACCCAGTTGATCTCTTCCCTCAAACCTCTCCATGGCCTGCCTCGGCCTCCTCCACTCCGAGGAAAACGGATCCACAACTCTTGTCTCTCCTCATAATTCAATCCCTCCATTCCAGGCTACGTCCTGGGTAATCCCTCAGCTTCCTCTTCTGAGCTGACCAGAACTCCACACGATCCACCATCTGTGTTTGCACCTCCCTGCTCCTGTGTTCATGTGTTCTGTCTAATGAAAACAAGTTTCCCATCTGCCTTCTCCACCAGTCTATCTACATGTGCTTCCACATTCCACATTCCTGACAAATGTTCCACCACCACCCTCCCCCCCCGATCCTTGGCCCTCCTGTGCAACCACATACCAACAGCCCCACATTCTCATGTTGTGTCTACCCATGAGCTACCAAGACTGAACTCTGTTTGATTTTACCCTACCCGGTCACACTCTGACCCTCACCATCCTGTTGTCATGACAACATCACCACCATCAGTTCTCTCCCGTGTAAACTGTGAGCTTATCGGACTTTCCAAATTCCCATTCAAGTTCTCCGACAACTCTGATTCATAGTGTGAGCTCACATCAGCAAAGTGACCATGTTGGGGTCCTGGATTGTGGCAGTAGTGTAGGTGACTCTGGTTGGGATTACCAGGTTTGTGAATATGGGGAGGACTGAGTCCAGATCTGGGATCTGGAGTGCTCGTGTGCTTCCAGCTCCCTTTAATCTCACTGGCTGACTGGAAAAACTTACGCCACTGTATTACATGTTCAGAAATCCCAGCGACATCCTTGTAAATGTTGTCTGTGCTCTTTCAACCTTATTTAGATCTTTCCTGTAGGTAGGCAACCAAATCTGCACACAATACTCCAAATTAGGCCTGCACAAGATCATATGACTTCATCATAACACCCAATCTCCAAAACTCAGTACTTTGATTGATGAAGGCCAATGTGCCAAAAGCTTTCTTTATGGCCCTGTCTACTTGTGACACCACTTTCAATGAATAATACACCTATAGTGGCAGATCCCTTTGTTCTGCCACACTCCTCAGTGCCCGACCGTTCACTGTGTCAGCCCTTCTCTGGCTGGTCCTACCGGTGCAAACTCATACTTGTCTGTATTAAATCCCATCTGCCATTTTCCAGCTGGTCCAGGTCCCACCCCAAGCTTTGATAATCTTCCTTGCTGTTCACTACACCCCCAGTCTTGGTGTCATCTGCAAATTTGCTGATCCACTTTACCACATTATCATCCAGATCATTGATATAGATGACTAACAACAAAGAACCCAGCACCAATCCCCACGGTACTCCACTAGTCACAGGCCTCCAGTCAGAGAGGTAAACCATCTGCTTCCACTCTCTGGCTTTTGCCACAAAGCCAATGTCTACTCCAATTTACTACCTCATCTTGAATGCCGAGCGACTGAACCTTTTTGACAAGCCTCCATGTGGGACCTTGTCAAATGCCCTGCTAAAGTCCATGTAGACAACATCCACTGCCTTACCTGCATTCACTTTCCTAGTAGTTTCCTTGAAAAACTCTATAAGATTGGTTAGACATGACCAACCATGCACAAAGCCATGCTGACTATCCTTTATCAGTCCATGTCTATCCAAACCCCTGTAATCTGCATATGGTCCAGGAAGCTGATGTCGCCTTGCTTCACTTTTATAAGCTCTGTGACTGTCTCCTGAGTAGACACAGATGCAAAAATATTATTTAACATCTCCCCCATCTCTTTAGCTTCCATACATGGATAACCATTCTGATCTTCCACAGGACCAATTTTATCCCTTCCAATCCTTTTGCTCTGAACATATCTGTAGAATCCCTTAGGATTCTCCTTCACCTTGTCTGGTAGCGCAATCCAATGCCTTCTTTTAGTCCTCCTGATTTCTTTTTTAAGTGTTCTCTGTATTTCCTATACCCCATAAGCACCTCATTTATTCCTAGTTGCCAATACCTGCAATGCACTTTCTTTTGTTTCTCAACCAGGGCCTCAATACCTCTTGAAAAGCAAGGTTCCCTACACTTGTTATCTTTACTGTTTATTCTGATAGGCATAAAGCTTTGTACTCTCAAAATTTCACTTTTGAAGGTCTCCCACCTACCAAGTGCAGCTTTGCTAGAAAGCAGCCTGTCCCAATCCACACTTGCCAGATAATTTCTGATACCATCAAAATCAACGGTTTCAAAATAGAACTTCTGAAAGTCCATTTACTGTTTCCTCATTCATGACAATGTGTCCCAGGGGACATGTTTTGAAAATGCCTCTTCACACTCCCACTGCTCAATGTCTTGCAGGTGGAGGTAGGGCAATGAGTGGGCTCCGGTAGCAGGTCTCCCAGTGTCTGCTACCAGGTACTGTGTTCCGCATGTGTTCAAAGGATGCTCCCGGAGAGTTCCTGTAGTGTTCTGCACCGGTATGGGCAGCAGGTCTTCAGCTGGACAGGAGACTCTGCAGATGCTGGAAATCCAGAGCAACAGACACAAAATGCTGGAGGAACCAGTAGGCCAGGCAGAGCATCTATCGAGGGGGATAAAGATTAGACGTTTCAGGCAAAGACACTTAATCAACACTGGAAATGAAGGGGCAAGAAGCCAGGATAAGAAGCTCTCACCTGGTCTCACCTGTCACCTGCCATCTTGTAGTCATTCCCCTCCCCCACCTTACTCTGCATTCTTCCCACTTCCTTTCCCATTCTGATGAAGGGTTTTCACCTGATTATTGTTTATTCCCCTCCATAGATGCTGTGGGTTACTCTGGGTTTCAGCTACTTTGGTTCCTGGCTGACTCATTCCCCTCCCAGTATCGTGCCAGGTCGAACACTCCGATCTGTCATTCCAGGCTTTTTCTACGGGAGAGATGGCCAAACTGAGAATCCTGCAGCATGCTCTGGCGAACACGACCTACTCATCTCTGTGCCTCCCGGACAATGTAGCCTCTCGAAGAGTGGACAAGATCCCCAACTACTATTACAGAGATGACGCTCTGAAGATCTGGCACGCCATCAACAAGTGAGAGAGTCTATCGCTAAATGTTCTCCCTCTCCGATATCTCTCCCATTTTACACAGCACTGGCCATTAAATCCCTCATGGGAAAGGAACACAGGTCACTCCACTGGGCACCAATGTCACAGCTTCCATCACCATCATGGATGATAACTGGAGCTCTCCACGTAGGAGGTGCTGGAACCACTTACCAGGAGTTCCCCGGTGTGGGCAGGCAGCCACTTTATCACAGTGCCTCTGTAGAGTTACTATGAATGGTGTTAATAACAGGGAGGAGGAGGATGATGCCAGAGGTTGGAGCATCAAACAGTACAGCTCAGAAACAGGCCCTTCAGCCATCATCTCTGTGCTGACCACAATAGAAGGTTACCCATAAGAACATAAGACTCTAAAATAGGAGCAGAATTAGGCCATTCCATCATCACTGATTTATGTTCCCTCTCAATCACATTCTTCTATCTTCTCCCTTTATGACTGACACCCTTACTAATGAGGAACCAATCAATCTCGGCTTGAAATAAAGTACATTCTGGTTAACTGGGACACATCAGGAACAGTACATTTTGGCCCAATTAAGCAGCTGTTTCATGGAAATAGTTAAAAAGGTAGAAAAATGATAAACTTCTATATAACTAAGAAATTATATATGTAAATAAAACAGAAAAAAATTAGAACATTACAGCATTATAAACCTGTGTCTTAGTTCCTGATTGTTTTCGATGGTGGAATCCGTCCAGTGTATGTAAGCTGTCACAATCTTTTGATTGACTGTGATTGATTAAATTCAGTGCAAGCACCTAGTGCAGACTCTAAACTCCCTTCATACAATGCTGTCGATTTTATCCCATAAATCTTCAGTTTCATTGTAACCTTCAGGGTGATTGCCAATACATTTCAATTCATCGTAGTATATAACTTGTTGAAAAACTGAAATAATTTCATTTATACTTCCAGCTGTTTCTGGCATTTCCAAGTCTGAGTGTTTGAAATCGCAGAGAGCAACACAATTCTGAATTGTATTACTGATTATTTCTCACCAAGTGTCAGTGACAAAATCCATTGCTTGTTGAATAGAAACACAAGCAACTGACACAATTTAAAAACCACTTGCTGTAAGTACAGTGGAGTGTCTAACAGTCAGAAAATTCCAGGTGACAGATGTGAGTTAGAAGCTGTTTGGCAACAGCCTCCTGTCCCAATTAAGCAGCAACTTGTCCCGAATAAATGAAGGGAATCCTGGCTATTTTCTCTATTAGTTTTTGTTCTTTAAGAAATAAGCAGCTGCCTCGATTAACCGATGGCTCAGTTAACCAGAATCCAATGACATGGCCTTGCCAACTGTCTGTGGCGATGAATTCCACAGATTCACCATTTGACACTCAGTACAAAAACTGTCAAATCAGGTTGCAGCTGCATCTCATTTTGATTAGCAGAACATCACCAGGGGTGCAAGTCTGCCATCTGCCCTCTTTACCACCTGTTACATCTTTCGGGTAGCTGTAGACTTGCACCCCCCCCCCCCCCAACGATCCGTCTGCCTCTCACTATGCTCCCGTGGATCCTGCCCTTCAATGTGAATGGCCAGGAGGCCTATTCTGCCCTCCTCTGTAATGTGTTTATTAATGTACTGATGACGGCTGGGGGACTCCACTCAGCGGCTGGTTGTGCCTGTGGGATAACCACCCCTCACCCACACAAACTGTGCAGCTGTTCACAGCTGGACATGACAGCTGCTGAACCCCGACACCTTATCCTGCACCCAGAACCCTTCACCAGCCAGCTGGTCAGTGCTCACTATCTACGTCAGATTCACAAAAACATCGAACAAGCCCTCTCGGGGTAAGCTGCTCCAAAAGATGAAGGCATGTGGGGGTAGATGTGAACGGTGGGAGTGTGTGATGCGGAACTGGTGTTCTTCTGGCATCAGTGCTGGGAGCTCTGTTATCAAGTCAGAGTATTGCTGCAGAGAGTCCCTTTGGCCCATCTAGTCCATTCTACCTTGATTTCTGTCTCATCCCATCCAACTGCACCTGGATACCTGCCCTCATATCCCTCCCATCCGTCCCTGTCCAAATTTCTGTCAAAAATATTGCAATCAAGCTGACATTCACCACGTCACGAGCAGCTCATTCCCCACTCACACTGCCCTCTAAGTGAAGAAATTCCCTCTCAGGTTCCCTTTAAATATTTCACCTTTAACCCATGACCTCTATTTCTGATCGCAGCCCTCAGTGGAAAAACAAACCTGCTTCCATTAATTGTAGCTCTGACTCTCAAATTTTGTACACCTCTATCAAATCTTCCCTCATTTTCCTACGCTTCAGGAAATAAAGTCCCAACCAGTTCAACCTTTCCCTATAACCAAGGTCTTCCTATTCACAGTAAAATCCTTGTAAATGTCTCCTGCTCTGATTTGGGCAAAGATGACAGAGTTTTTGCAATTGTCCTGAAATTCTCTGCACTACCCTTCAGCTCTCTCCACACTGCTCTGTGCCTCCCTCTGGGGGGAAATTCACCGTCTGAATGTCATCTGATTTTCAATTCCAGGAAAGTGATGTCCCAACCTGCGCGACCAGCAACAACTCGACCATCCTGCCCGACCACTTCCGTAGTGGCCCTTCCCTTCCTCATCCTCTTCTCTCCCACCCTCCCTCCCTCCTACCTCACACCTGTGTTCACTTTGAAACTCTCTCCTTCACTTACTTCCTCACACACTTCCTCCAACCCACTCACAATCTCTCCCTCTCCATCACTCTCATCCCCACTCCTTTCCTCCCTCTCCCACCCTTCCTGTTTCACTCCATTCATTGTCTCTCTCCCTCTGTCCCTCTCTCCCTAAATCACTCCTTTCATTGTCCCCTCACTCACATCCTCTCTCCAGTATTGTTTGTCGGTTTTCTGGTGTTAAACCAGTGCGGCCTCGGTTTCCCCTCCGTCTCCAGCAGTTTGCTCTCCTTCTCTCAAAGGTTTGTGGCAAACATCATTGACATTTACTACAAGAGCGATGCATCCGTCCAGGAGGATGAGGAAATTCATGAATGGGCAAAGGAAATCTTCACTGAAGGATTCCTGGCTAAACAATCCTCAGGTTCCACTTCCAATTATCTGAATGATCTCCCTATCACTGTGCACTGTCTTCACCCCTCTTGATTTAATAAATTATGTATTGTGTGTCTTCTGCTCTGGGCCTACTGTCGGTTCACTGATTATGGGCAGCACACTGATCTCGGATTGTTATTGCGTCCTGGGACTCGGAATACTGACCCTCGGGTGACTGGTGAGGCCCGCGCGGAACTGGTGGACTTTGACACAGGTGGAGGGAGCAGGGTTCTGGTGGGGTTGGGAGTACGTAATTTGCGTGTTACAGCCCAATGCAGTAAGCCAAGGTTCTGAGTGCTGTCCTATCAGGGCCAGAAGTTCAGAGGAGTTGGTGGGACGTTATCTTACAGTTGTGCAAGACTTTGGCGAGGTGCTTTGGGAATATTGTGTTCAGTTTTCCTCGTCCTGCAATACAAAACATGCCATTAATCTGGGAAGTATGCAGAGGAGATTTACAGAGATGTTGCCTGGTCTTGAGGGACTGAGTTATTGGAAGTTGAACAGGTTGTGTCTTTTTTATTGACGCATAATAGAATGTGTTACTTCATATTTATTGTGATTGCCAGCAAGGAAATAAATATGCTGGCATATATTTACTTAGAACTTTGAATGATGGGAGTACTTATAGAGCCGTCTAAAGGTGTAAAGAGGTTTTTGCGCAGTCGTTTTCACAGAGTGGGAGAGCAAGAACTAGAGAACATTGGTTTAAGGTGAAGGGGGAAAGATTTAAGAGCGACCCCAGGGGCAACGTCTTTACCCCGAGTGTGGTCCATATGTGGAATGAGATGACAGAGGGAGTGGTTGAGGTAGGTACAGTGACAACCTTTAATAAACAATTGGACAAGTATGGATAGGAATGGTTTAGAGTGATAAATGAAGGCAAGTGGAACTGGCATTGATGGGAATATTGGATATCATCCATTTGTTGGGCTGAACAGCCTGTTTCTGTTCTGTGTGCCTGTATGACTCTGACATTAGAAGTCATGGGATCAGAATTAATCCACTGAGTCTGCTCACCATTGCATTGCGGAGGATTTATTATTCCTCACAAACACATTCTCCTGTCTTCATAGCATTTGACACCCTCACTAATCAAGAGTCTATCAATCTCTGCTTTAAATGAACCCAAATGACTTGACCTCCACATCTGTCTGTGGCAATGTATTCCACTGAATCACCACCCTCTGGCTCAAGAAATCCCGTGTTCTCTGTTCGAAAGGGACGTCTTGTTCTGATCCACTGCCCTTTGGTCCTAGATTCCCCCAGTTTAGGAAACATATTCTCCATGTCTTCTCTATCTAGCCCCCAACCCCATTCTTGTAACCTCCAGCAGGTTCAGGCCCAGAGCAATCAAACCCTCCTCATACATGAACCCCTGCATCCCTGGGATCATTTTCTCCAACCACCTTTGGTCTCTTTCCAATGCCAGCACACCCTTTCTCAGATAAGTGGTTCAAAACTGCTCACAATATGAGGTGAGGCTTGGTGTTATTTTCTAGACTGATAAAGTTGGAGGACTTTGGTTAATGTTTGTTTAGTAATCCTCGAAACACAGGGACATGGACAGAGCAGTGTGAGGACCTCCACTCCCCGAACACTTTGACGGAGTAGAGGAAAGATTATTGGTGGGACAGGACCATGAGATGACGCGCTCATGTCCACACATTGCGTACTCTGTGCTGAGTGATTGTTTGCCTCCCGTTAATTTCACTGATGGCTTCAATATTCTCTCTTTAGGTTTCCCCACGTCATTCTCCACCAAGGGCGATCTCGTCAAGTACCTGACCATGGTCATATTCACTTGTTCTGCCCAGCACTCTGCAGTGAATGCCGGACAGGTCAGCTCAGGTTTCATTGAATTTACACTCCACTGCATCAAGTAGAGCATGACTGGTCAAAAACAGACCTCACACAAACAGAGACATTCCGAGCAGTGTCTGGTGACTGAACACAATTTTCAGACCGTTAAGAATTCAGTCTGAGCTGGATATTACTCAGTAACGCACACAAGTAGCTGCAGGAACACAACAGGTCAGATGCAGCCACCAAGGGGAATAAACAGTTAACATTTCAGGCCGAGTCCTTTCATCAGGACTGGAAAGAAAGCTGACAGAGACCGGAATTAGATGCTGGGGGAAGGGAAAATAGTACAAGGTGCCAGGAGACAGGTGAGGATAGGTGACTGGGAGAGAGAGGAGAGCTGAACTGAGAAGCTGGGAGCAGATAGATAAAAGGTAAAGGGCTGGAGAAGAAGTCAATCACAGTGGAAAAGAAATAAGGAGACGTACCTATCAAGAGCGAAGAGATGGGCAGTTGCGAAAAAGGGATTATAGGGGAGAGGATTTCTCAACCGTTTGCTCCCAGCAGTCCTCTCCCTCACCAAAACGTCATTCCCTGCTCAATCAAAGCAATCAGAATGATGGGATGCTCAGGAGCTCTATTCTCTGATCCCAACAGGTTATCATCAATCGTAGCATACAGCAAATAAGGCCATTCAGTCCATAATGCTCTGCTAGCCAAGAGTGTGGCTGACCATAATTTTATTACTAGTTTCCAACTGTTCTTTCTCAGAACTAATGTAATCTTTGGTTTCACAATTCCAAATGCATTACATTCTGCCGTGGCTCAACAGGATTCATATGAGAAGCAATTTAAATGACTCTTGTTTATCTTTCCCCATTTCTAGCTCCATCCAAACTCCCAAGGTTTTCCTGCTGAGCCAAATATTCCAGATGTTTCCCCAATCAAATATTTCTGGTATGATGACATGAAGATTGGTGGAGTTGTGGATAGTGTAGTAGATTGTCAAGGGTTGAAAAGGACATTGACAGAATGCAGATCTTAGCTGAAAAGAGGCAGATGGAATTTAATCCAGAAATGTATGAAGTGATTCACTTTGGAAGGATCGATTTGAAGCAAAATACAAGGTTCGTGGAGGATTCTTATTAGTGCGGAGGAACTGATAGATCTTAGGAGTAATGGAGGGTGAGATGTGTCTTAATGATAGTATAGGAGATTGTGAAAGACAATAAGGTATTTGATTGTGAGCTTTCACAGTAGAACAAAGTACAATAGAATCAATTACAGTCTGTAAGCTGAATGTGTGGCAAAGGGCCTATGCTACGATGCCATGTTCTGTTCCATGTTATATGCACTCATGTTGCTGTTGCGAGACCGTGGTACAGCAAAACCTCAGGTAAGAGTAAGCATTGTATCTAACACCTGAATTATTTCACAGTTTGACTGGGGATCCTGGGTCCCAAACAGTCCTTCCACCATGCAGAAACCAGCACCCACAGAAAAGGGGAAAGTCACTGAGGAAGACATCTTAAACACTTTGCCGATGAAAAGTGCCTCGGTGCTGGTGCTTGCGACCATCCATCTGCTCAGTCAACCATCTCCCTCTGAAGTAAGTAGTATAACACCAAAGGACCATAAGACACCTAGACGCCAACTCTGAGATGATGCCTTTCAATTACATGATGTCATTAAACTGGGAAGAGTGAAAAAGAGATTGAGTCTCTGGAGTTATAAGGAGAGGTTGTGCAGGTTAAGACTTTACTCCAGGAGTGTTGGAGACTGATGGGTGACCATATGGAGCTGTATATGATCATCAGGGGAACAGGCAGGTTACAGTCTTGCTCCCAGGGAAAGGAAACTAAAGACAAGGCACAGGTTTAAGGTGAAAGGGGAAAGATTAGGGACAGAGCTTAGGGACATCTTCTGCACAGAGGGCGTGGAACAAGCTGCCAGACGACGTGGTTGAGGCAGGAAAAATAACGGTGGTTAAGGGACATCAGGACAGGCCCATGGACAGGAAAGTTTTAGAGGAACATGGGGAAATGGGATTAGCTTAGTTGGCATGGACCAGTTGATCTGAAGAGTCTGTTGCTGCATTCCGTTTTACTAATGGAGAAGAATATGGAACGCAATCTGTGTGGAGGGAGACCTGACTTACCTCAACTTGTAGTGAGTCAAGCCAAGGCTACCCATACATCACCAATGCTGCCATTGTAAACACCACGTGGCCCGAGCACAGCTCCACCGTATGGAACAGCAAGGGAAGGGTCCGAGGGATTTTTATTCACATCACTCATGGGGTGAAGGAAGCAGCCAACAGTCTATGTGGAGAGATCAGTGTCCATCGCACCAAGTCAGGATATGGAGAGGGGTATCAGGAAGTGTGTGTGTGTGTGTGTGTGTGTGTGTGTGTGTGTGTGTGTGTGTGTGTGTGTGTGTGTGTGTGTGTGTGTGTGTGTGTGTGTGTGTGTGTGTGTGTGTGTGTGTGTGTGTGTGTGTGTGTGTGTGTGTGTGTGTGTGTGATTACTGATTATTACCCCCATCCATCAGGAATAAATCTCTCTACTTCCCGCAAACAAGCTTGGGTACGTACATGGAACAACGCTTCATTGAACCGGAAGCTAAGGAATGCATCGAGAAGTTCCAGAAAGAACTCGTGTACATCGAGAATGAGATAAAGAAGCGCAATGAGGGTCTTGAGCTGAAGTATACGTACCTTATGCCAAGCGTCATCGAGAACAGTGTGGCGATATGAAGGCCCATCCCACCGCTGGCCATTGCTTCCTCTGTGCTTTATGCTTTGGGGTCAGATGAGAATTCAAGCTGCAAATTTCTATAGCGCTTATTGCCGAACTGACTCCACTTCTTTCTTCCTACCTTCCTCTCTCTGACCTGGCTGAGGCAGATATGACACCTACATCTCCTCAATGAATGCCAAGTCCCCTAATTCGCAATTGCCAGCGAGGGATCCTCCTCGAGACAGAATCCTCATCCAATGAACCTCTTCTGCATTCTCTCTAAAGGCTCCAAGCCCTTGCAGATCGTAACTGCTCACAATACTCCCAGTGTGACCTAACCTATAGTGCAAATTACACTCATGTACACAGTCTCCCAAAGTCTGTGGCTGGGAAATTGCTGAAACGTGTTATGGGGTAAAGCCCCAATTCCCCCTCTCCCTGTGTCCCATGCAGGGGGGACAGATGGTAGGCACGTACACCCAGAAATGGGCTGAACACTGGGAACTGGTGAAGAGGAAGGAACCATGGGGTGTTGGAGGGTGGGGTGGGTGATTCTCAGGTATTGCGACCCCACCCAGTGAGAGTTCGGCCCAGTGCATGACCGGTGGGAGATACACCCCAGGGTCTTGCTGGTGGTGAAAACAGAACTCAAGTACCAGGGCTGCAGATTGTGCCCCGGGGAGTAGTAAACACTGCCGCGGGAGCCCAGGAACCCCAGCATGCATGGGGAATGTGGCCAAGTACCAGGGGTTCTTAAGGGAGGTGGGGGAGCAGTGGCAGGCACTGAGGTGGGAGCCCAGAAAACCTGGAAGGGCAGGGGAATATGCCTGGGGGGTCAGCAGAACCTTCAAGAAGTAATAGATGAGAATGAGACCTGAGAGGGCAACAGGTGATGAAGACTCCATTCCTTCGGGGGTCACAGGGAGGCAAGAACAATCGGCGGAGGAGACCACTCGGCCCCTCAAGTGTTTCTCCCAGGTATGGCTGACCTGCTCATTTCAGTGATTTACCAAGTGTATCTCTTTAGAGACAGCCCTAATATCCTGTCCGAAGTAAGAAGAATAGAACTGCAAGGGAACAATACTGAGCAACACACAAAGTGATAGACGGACTTGGGATGTCAGGCAGCATCTGTAGAGAGGAGCTTCCATCCGGACTGGACAGAGGCCATGTAATCTGTATAAAAATCTGGGGTTGAGGGGAATGGGTGGGGAAAGAACTGGCAGGTGACATCATACTGCATCTGTAACCTTGCTAGCATCCTGTACAGTTGGAATGATCTAGACTAAGGACAGCGGCCGGTGACGGAGGAAAATCAGGGTGATGGTGGGTGGCACAGAGATATAATGGGTAGAAACGCTGGTCACGGCTCCTGTGAATAGGGTTCGATTCCAGCCTCTGGTCTGTGGGAGGACTGCAGGCCCACGGAAAGGAGATGCATCTGTTTGGGGGGCTAGGAATGTAGGGAATTCTGATATTCTTGGGGAGTAATCGTTCGAGTTCCTGAAGAACATGAAGGTGGTTAAGTCCCAGGGGAGTCTTACATCAGAGGGAGACGAATTGTCACAGAAGTTACGTAGGAATAGGGCTGACATCTGGACTACAGTTAGACAGACAGGAGAGTTGTATCAGTACAGTAAACACTGCCCATAATGGTACTGTACAAGCTCACGGAATACAGGTATAGGTAGGCAGACAGGTGGAGAGTTATATGGGGAATAACTATGGTGAGAGAGGGGTCTCTGTCCCTACGGTACCTGTAGCTGGACTGACTCCTGCTGGGCTGGGAGTTACACTGTGACAGATGAATGGTGCCTCCACTCCAAGCTCAGCACTAACACTCATTGGGTATACAGTGAATTCTGGGTATTTGGGACACATCGAGACTGGTACATTTGGGCTCAATTACACGGCTGCTCAATTGTGCGTGGGAACTCGAGCACCCATAGGAAACCCACGTTCTTGCTCACAGAGGACACTGGAATTGAACTGCAATGCCCCAAGCTCTTACAGTTCATGGTAGTTGATCCCTATGGGGGGCATTGTGGGGGTGGGCGCAACCGTCATTGATCCCCCCCCACGGGGGGAGGAGCCAAACTTCCCTCCAAAGGGCAACACCTCACATGCCAGCATTAAGTTCTATCTGCCATTTTTCGGCTCATATTTCCAGTTAGCCCAGATCCCGTTGCAAGCTTTGGTCATCTTCTTCGTGTCCAATACCCTCCCAGCCTTGACATCATCGACAAATTTGCTGATCAAGTTTATCACATTATCATCCAGATCGTTGATATAGATACAAACAACTACAGACATTGCACCTATCTCTATGGCACACCATTAGTCACTGACCTCAAATACAGAGGCCACTACCATCTGCTACCACTCAACTGTCCTATCCTCACTCGTATCACTCCGGTTCCTATCCCTTCTGCCTAATTAGTGTGGATACTATCGGAGGTTCGTGAAGGGCTACATGAAAGTGAGTCACCCATTAAATCAGCTTCTGTGTGGTTACCCTCCCTTGGGGAAGGAAGGGAGGAGGACAAAAGGAGAGGAGGGTAAAGAGTTTCTTAGCCCTTCAGAGCCCTTTAGACCGAGGTGGGGTGTGAAATGTGGAGGCCTTTCAGTCTCGGAGTTGCTGCTGACCCAGGCACCCATGCTGGCTTTTGCAGACCCGCGATTGCTATATGTACTGAGCAAGGATGCCAGCTGGGAGGGTTTAGGGGATGTCCTGTATCAGGATCAGGGCTCCGGGTTGAGACCTGTTCCATTTGTCAGCCGCAGTCTGTCACCCTCCGAGGGAAAACTAGCCCACAACACAAGTTGGAGTTTAGAACCGTAGAACATTACAGCACAGAAACAAGTCCTTTTGACCCTTCTTGGCTGTGCCAAATCATTTTTTTGCCAAGTCCCACTGACCTGCACCTGGACCATGTCCCTCCCTACACCTCTCATCCATCTACCTGTCCAAGATTTTCTTAAATGTTAAAAGTGAGCCCGCACTTACCACTTCATCTGGCAGATCATTCCACACTCCCACCACTCTCTGTGTGAAGAAGTGCCCCCCCCCCAATGTTCCCTTTAAACATTTCTCCCTTCACCCTTAACCCATGTCCTCTGGTTTTTTTCTTCCCTAGCCTCAGTGGAAGAATCCTGCTTTCATTCACTCTATCTAGACCCATCATAATTTTATACACCTCCATCAAATGTCCCCTCATTCGTCTACACTCCAGGGAATAAAGTCCTAACCTATTCAACCTTTCTCTGTAACTCAGTTTCTCAAGTCCCGGCAACATCCTTGTAAACCTTCCCTGCACTCTTTCAACCTTATTAATATCCTTCCTGTAATTTGGTGACCAAAACTGCACACAATACTCCAAATTCAGCCTCACCAATCCCTTATACAAGCTCACCATAACATTCCAACTCTTATACTCAATACTTTGATTTATAAAGGCCAATGTACCAAAAGCTCTCTTTACTACCCTATCTACCTGTGATGCCACTTTTAGGGAATTTTGTATCTGTATTCCCAGATCCCTCTGTTCTACAGCACTCCTCAGTGCCCTACCATTTACCTTGTATGTTCTACCTTGGTTTGTCCTTCCAAAGTGCAATACCTCACATTTGTCTGTATTAAATGCCATCTGCCATTTTTCAGCCCATTTTTCCAGCTGGTCCAACTCCCTCTGCAAGCTTTGAAAACCTTCCTCACCGTCCACTACACCTCCAATCTTTGTATCATCAGCAAATTTGCTGATCCAATTTACCACATTCTCATCCAGATCATTGATATAGATGACAAATAACAATGAACCCAGCACTGATCCCTGTGGCACACAACTAGTCACAGGCCTCCACTCAGAGAAGCAATCCTCCACTACCACTCTCTGGCTTCTCCCATTGAGCCAATGTTTAATCCAATTTACTACCTCACCATGTATACCTAGCGACTGAATCTTACTAAATAACCTCCCATGCGGGACCTTGTCAAAGGCCTTACTGAAGTTCAGGTAGACAACATTCACAGCCTTCCCTTCATCCACTTTCCTGGTAACCTCCTCAAAAAAACCCTAATAGATTGGTTAAACATGACCTACCATGCACAGAGCCATGTTGACTCTCCCTAATAAGTCCCTGTCTATCCAAATACTTGGAGATTCTATCTCTTAGTACTCCTTCCAATAATGTATCTACTACTGACATCAAACTTATCAGCCTATAGTTTACCGGATCACTTTTAGAGCCATTTTTAAACAACGGAACAGCATGAGCTATCCTCCAATCCTCCGGCACCTCACCCGTAGATACCTACATTTTAAATATATCTGCCAGGGCCCCTGTAATTTCAACACTAGTCTCCTTCAAGGTCCGAGGGAATAGCTGTCAGGTCCTGGGGATTCATCTACTCTGATTTACCTCAAGATAACAAGTACCTCCTCCTCTTCAATCTATATAGGTTCCATGACCTCACTACCTGTTTGCCTTATTTCCATTGACTCCATGCTAGTTTCCTTAGTAAATACAGATGCAAAAAAACATTTACGATCTCCCCCATTTCCTTTGGTTCCATACATAGCCAACCACTCTGATCTTCAAGAGGACCAATTTTATCCCTTGCTATCCTTTTTCTCTTAATATACCTGTAGAAGCTCTTTGGATTATCCTTCACCTTGACTGCCAAAGCAACCTCATGTCTTCTTTTAGCCCTCCTGATTTCTTTCTTAAGTACTTTTTGCACTTTCTATACTCCTCAAGCACCTTATTTGCTCCCTGTTTCCTATACATGTCATACCTTATCAGAGTTCCAATATCCCTAGAGAACCAAGGTTCCTTATTCTTATTCATTTTGCCTTTAATCCTGACAGGAACATACAAACTCTGCACTCTCAAAATTTCTCCTTTGAAGCCTCCCACTTACCAATCACATCCTTGCCAGAGAACAACCTGTCCCAATCCACACTTTTTAGATCCTTTCTCATTTCTTCAAATTTGGCCTTTTTCCAGTTTAGAACCTCAAACCGAGGACCAGATCTATCTTTATCCATGATCAAGTTGAAACTAATGGTGTTATCATCACTGGAACCAAAGTGTTCCCCTACACACACTTCCTTCACCTGTCCTAACTCATTTCCTAATAGGACATCTAATATTGCATCCTCTCTAGTTGGTACCTTTACATATTGATTTAGAAAACTTTCCAGAACATATTTTACAAACTCTAACCCGTCTAGACCTTTAACAGTATGGGAGTCCCAATCAATATGTGGAAAATTACTTTACTTTACTTTTACTTTATTACTTTATTGTCACCAAACAATTGATACTAGAGCATACAATCATCACAGTGATATTTGATTCTGCGCTTCGTGCTCCCTGGAGTACAAATCGATAGTAAATATAATTAAAATTTAAATTATAAATCATAAATAAAAAATAGAAAAGGGAAAGTAAGGTAGTGCAAGTCAGGTCCGGATATTTGGAAGGTACGGCCCAGATCCGGGCCAGGATTGATTCAGCAGTCCTATCACAGTTGGAAAGGAGCTGTTCCCAAATCCGGCCATGTGAATCTTCAAGCTCCTGAACCTCCTCCCGGAGGGAAGAGGGACAAAAAGTGTGTTGGCTGGGTGGGTTGTGTCCTTGATTATCCTGGCAGCACTGCTCCGACAGCGTGCGGTGTAAAGTGAGTCCAAGGATGGAAGATTGGTTTGTGTGATGTGCTGGGCTGTGATCACGATCTTCTGCAGCTTCTTCCCGTCTTGGACAGGACAACTTCCATACCAGGTTTGTGATGCACCCTGGAAGAATGCTCTCTACAGTGCATCTATAAAAATTAGTGAGGGTTTTAGGGGACAGGCCAAATTTCTTCAGCTTTCTCAGGAAGTGAAGGCGCTGGTGGGCCTTCTTGGCAGTGGACTCTGCTTGGTTAGACCAAGTCAGGTCATTTGTGATATTGACCCCGAGGAACTTAAAGCTTTTGACCTGTTCCACTTGCGCACCACGATGTAGTTGGGGTCGTGCGGTCCGCTACTCCTTCTGGTCAACAACCAATTCCTTCGTCTTGCTGACATTGAGGGATAGGTTATTGTCTTCGCACCATGCCACCAGGTTCTTAATATCCTCTCTGTACTCAGACTCATCATTACCCAAGATACGGCCTACAATTGTGGTGTCATCAGCAAACTTATATGTTGAGTTTGATGGAAACTTGGCTACACAATCATGGGTGTCCAAGTTTCCATCGATCTCAATATATGTTTGCTGAAATCCCCTACTATCACAACTTTATGTTTCCTGCAGTTGTCTGCTATCTCTCTGCAGATTTGCTCCTCCAATTCTCGTCAGCCTTCCCCACAATACTTCTCGCATTGAAATAGACGCACCTCAGAAGATTATTACCAGCACACACAACCCTTCGATTTGTGACTTTGCACGAACTTTTTACATTATTAATTTTCAGCCCTGCTCCACTATCTGCACTGGTACTCTGGTTTCCTCCCCCTGCAATTCTAGTTTAAACCCTCCCCAATAGCACTAACAAACCTCCCTGCAAGGATATTGGTCCCCTTGTAGTTCAGGTGTAACCTGGCTCTCTTGTACAGGTCCCACCTGCCCCAGAAGAGGTCCCAGTGATCCTGAAATCTGAACCCCCGCCCCTACACCAGTTCCTCAGCCACGTGTTCATCTGCCAGAGCATCCTATTCTTACCCTCACTGGCATGTGGCACAGGTAGCAATCCTGAGATTACCACCCTTGAGGTCCTGCTTTTTAACTTCCTACCAAGCTCTCTATACTCACTCTTCAGGACCTCCTCACTCTTTCTTCCTATGTCATTGGTACCGATGTGTACCACGACATCTGGCTGATCAGATAGATAGATAGATAGATAGATATTCATCACCATGGGGAAATTCAACATTTTTTCCAATGTCCCATACACTTATTGTAGCAAAACTAATTACATACAATACTTAACTCGGTATAAATATGATATGCATCTAAAATCACCCTCTCAAAAAGCATTAATAAATAGCTTTTAAAAAGTTCTTAAATTGTTTACTAAAATACATTGAATGGTAACTTAAGCTCAGTCCTAACCCCGGCACTTTAACACATCTTACCCCTGGCGGTTGAATTTTAAAGCCGAATGGCATTGGGGAGTAATGATCTCTTCATCCTGTCTGAGGAGCATTGCATCGATAGCAACCTGCCGCTGAAGCTGCTTCTCTGTCTCTGGATGGTGCTATGCAGAGGATGTTCAGGGTTTTCCATGATTGACCGTAGCCTACTACCCTCCCACTTCACTTCAGATCACCTCTTGCTTCGATTTCTGGCATTGAAGTGGGTTGTGGTGGATTAATTGAGTGACGACCTCTATGGTGCAAAGTGGTTCAGTGTGCTGGACTTGAGGAGTGCATATTACCAGATTCCCATGTGTGAGGCTGACAAAGAGAAGATGGCATTTATATATCCACTGGGATTATTCTGGTTCGAAAAGATGCCCCAGGGCATATCGGGAGCCTCTGCGACCTTCCAGCGTGTCATGAAGAAAACGATGGCCAAAGTGTCCTGGGAGAAGTATTTCATTTATTATGGCCTCCCCAGGTGGATACATAGTGACTGGGGACGGGATTTCGAGAGGAGGCCCATACATGAGTTACAGGGCATGCTCGGAGTTGAGAAGTTGAGGACTACGCCCTATCACCCACAGGGTGATCCCCAGCTCGAGAGGTTTAATCGGACCTTGCTAGACATGCTCAGAACCTTGGAAATCAGCAAGAGCAAGTGGAGTCGACATAGTGGACATCTGGTTCTCTGTACATGGAATGAAGCTACCAGGTACTCGCCATATTATCTGAGGTTGCCCATCGACCTTTGTTTTGGGACTGGCGAGGAAGACCTACCACTGAGGACTTATCTGAAGTATGCATCTGATATGACAATGGAGCTGAAAAAAAGTCTTATGAATTAGCTGAGGTCGTTGCTGCCAAGCAGAATCGAGGAAATATGATCAAAAGGTTAGGTTCTCCCAACTCATGCCGACAGACCGAGTCCTCATAAGGAATCTGGGGCTAACTGGGAAGCATAAGTTGACCAACCGCTGGGTGGCTACGCCTTATGTGGTGGCGAGTCAGATGCCAAATGTACGGCGGGGCGACTGAATGACCAACAGCAGAAGAGATTAGACTGGCCCCCGTCCTTGAATCAGAGGATAAGGAAATGGGGGTGTGGTATATGCTGCCTTTTGCTAACTCCCCACTGATTGAGTAAGAGATCCCCAACCCTTCTCACGCTGAGTCAGGTGAAATTGATGGGTGCGGGGGATATCTGTGGACAGATTGGGTTTCACTGGGACCCTACAACAGATAAAGTGGGGCTCAGTCAAGGGACAAAGGGGTCCAAGTTGCAGGAGGGCACGGGTGATAGACCGGGGAGGCCTCGCCATGTAAACTCCAAAGAGTGTCTGAACCTGAAGTAGATGAGGGGGTAAGAAGGTCTCAAAGAATCAGGAGACCACTGGATAGACTGGCCTATGTAGCACTAGGGGAACAGAGTGTGGCACCTATTGTCTTGGTGAGCTATGTCACTGCCATTTGACTTTTTGCTTTGTATGAGGGGGTGGCAAATTATCTCAATGCTATGAGGACATGACTAATTTTGGCGGGGGGAGAGTGTAACACGCTGGGAAAGGTTTCACTGCTAATGTAATGGTCTTTCTGTAGAAGCAGTGTTAGGGTTATGGTTAGAGATAATGAGTGTTTTGGAATGTGAGTATCCAATGACGGGAGGGTGTTTTTGTGCCGTGTTTACGACCCAGGGGGATCTGGGTCTTTTGTTTGGCGGGAGATGAAGAGAGAAGACACCGGAGCTGAGCCATGAACCGACGAATGCCGGGGAGATCGATGGAGGATCGGTGACGGGGAAACTGTGAGCTCCAACTGTGCACGTTAGACTGTTTCATTAAAATGGGCCCTTTTCTCTTTTTTTTTTGCTTTTTCTTCACTAACCCTGCAGTCAAATTAAGAATTATAAAGCTAAATTGTTTAATTGTAAATGGTGTACTGTCTGTTATTTCGTGGTACTGATTTGTAACAGGGTAACGAATCACGCAGCATCCACACAAACAGGGGTTTTCAGTGTGGACTTGCATCTTAATCTTACCCATTTGCAGGGCAGAGATCATCTTCCCTAGACTTACACAGCCGACCGAACCTGAATTCGCCCTAAAGCTCGAGCAAACTTGCCTGCAAGAATATTGGACACCACGGGTTCAAGTGTAACCCGTTCTTTCTGGACAAGTCATACTGCGCCTTCTGCAGAATCCCAATAATCCAAAACTCTGAAAGCCTGCTCCCCGCAAACGTTCTTCAGCCACACATTCATCTGCCAAATCATCCTATTCTTACCCTAAGTGGCACGTGGCACAGACAACAAGGCAGGGGTTACGGCCCTGGTGGTCCTCCTTTTCAGATTTCTACCTATGTCCACTCTTCAGGACCACTTCCCCTTTCCTACCTATGTCACTGATACCAACACCATGACATCTGGCTGTTGACTCCTCCCTCCCCTTCAGAATGGCGTGAACCCAATCCGAGACAGCCCTGACCGTTGCACCTGGGAGATAACATATGATGTGGCAACAGACCACAACTATTCTAAGTGGACTAGCTATGCACTAACAGGGGAAAGCTACTAGGAACTTTGTTACTTACGTTACTAACTTCGAACCTCTGCCTGTGCTTCCCCAAGCCTGTTCTCACCTAAGACATAAGACCACTCTAATAATGCCCACTCACACAATGGCCGCTCCGTTTACTCTTCCTTTCTTTTTATTAGCTCCGTGCTGATAACTGCCCAATGAGAAAAATAGTTGTGGGGTAGAACAAAGCCAGGGGGCACAGCCTCATCACACCAGGATTTTCCTTTAGAACAGTGACAACGAGGAATTTCTTGAGCTATAGTATAGTCAATTCAGCACCATAGTAGTCTCTGAAGGACACGTCATTGCATATATTAATGACGGTGTGGTAAGGGGGTTACAGAGAGAATGGGGTTGAATAAGATTGGCAGTGTGCCTGATGGGCCAAATATCCTCACTGTGTTCTTATATTTCATGGATTTTTCTGACAATAATGAAACAATTAGCAAATAATTTGTTAATTAATTAATTAACCTCCTCCAGGTTCCCATATCACAAGGAGGAACTAGACTCATTAAGGTGCAGCCGTCAGTCGCTCTGCGGTGTACAGTCCACCTTCTGACCCTGAAAAGATTCAGCGGTGAGCCGGGCTCTTGCCGCAGATTCCTCACTCAGAGTTCATTGGTGCTTGAACTCCAGCCGTCCGGTTCCCTGCAGAACGCGGAAAGGCCTTCGTGATCTCTTTCCTGACCGGGAGAGACCTGGACGGGGCTACCGCGCATTGGAGCGCAAGTGGGAAATTTGCACGGATTCCGAGGAATTCATGGATGCTATGAAGAGGGTGTTCCGTCATCCCACCGTGGCAAACAGAGCCTCGGACTGTCTGATGTAGGAGTGTCAGGGTTGTCGGTCAGCAGGCAACGGTTTCGGACTCTGACCGAGGATTGAGCTGGAACGCGGAGGTCTTGGCCATTCTGTACCGTCACCGTCTCCGAGACGAACTAACGAACTTTCTTGCCTTGGGTCAGCTGGTCGATAATCGCCTGGCGAAGCGAGAGTGGGACTAAGCCCGGCCTCGACGCATTGCAGTTCCACTTCCCTGCCTTGGACAACGGTCAGCCCCTCTCCTGCTCAACGTCCTGTCGAACCAACTGCACAGGACTCTCAGCCCATGAGAGGTCCCGGCGTCGGAGTCGAGGTTGCTGCTCTTCCTGCAGTGAATCAGGTCATCGGCAGGCAGAATGCCCGAAGCTGCAGCTGTTGGGAAATTGCTCAGAACCATCCAGCGTCCGGAGAACTGTGACGGTAGCAGCCACTGATTGTAGTGTCTCGCTGAAGGCGGAGACCGGCAAGAGAGCAATGCCTTTGTGGACTTCGGGGCAGCTGCTAATATCCTGGACTCGCGCACTGCCCGACGGCTCAACATACCTCTGAAGGAGCTGAGCCAGCTCTTGCCCACTTCCTTCCTGGACTATCGACCTCTTGTGTCCGGGCAGATCCTGCGGCAGGCATCGGTTTTGCGACGGAGGATAGAGGAATATGCGGAGGACATTTGTTTCCATATCATCGATTCTCCTCATATACTCGTCGACAATCCTGCCTAGTCGGGGATGCGCTGGAACTGGAGACAGAGTGTTTCTGGTTCAGGAGCAAGCCACTGTGCAAGGAGGCGTCCAAGCAGCCTGGAGCCCTCGCAGCCAAACCTAAGGGAACCAAGCAACACACACAAAATGCTGGTGGAACACAGCAGGCCAGGCAGCATCTATAGGGAGAAGCACAGTCGACGTTTCGGGCCGAGACCCTTCATCAGAACTAACTGAAAGAAAAGATAGTAAAAGATTTGAAAGTAGGAGGTGGAGGGTGAAATCAGAAATGATAGGTGAAGACAACGGTGGGGGGGGGGTGAAGCTAAGAGCTGGAGAGTGATTGGCAAAAGGGATACAGAGCTGGAGAAGGGAAAGGATCATGGGACGGGAGGCCTAGGGAAAAAGAAAGGGGGAGGGGAGCAGCAGAGGGAGATGGAGAACAGTCAGAGTGATGGGCAGAGAGAGAAAAAGGGAGGGGGAATAAATAAATCAAGGATGGGGAGAGAAGGGGAGGAGGGGCATTAACAGAAGTTAGAGAAGTCAATGTTCATGCTATCAGGTTGGAGGCTACCTAGACGGTATATAAGATGTTGTTCCTCTAACTTGAGTGTGTCTTCATCTTGACAGTAGAGGAGGCCATGGATAGACATATCAGAATGGGAATGGGACGTGGAATTAAAATGTGTGGTCACTGGGAGATCCTGCTTTCTCTGGCGGACAGAGTGTAGGTGTTCAGCGAAACGGTCTCCCAATCTGCGTCAGGTCTCACCAATATATAAAAGGCCACACCAGGAGCACCGGACGCAGTATACCACACCAGCTGACTCACAGGTGAAGTGTCGCCTCACCTGGAAGGACTGTCGGGGGCCCTGAATGGTAGTGAGGGAGGAAGTGTAAGGGCAGGTGTAGCACTTGTTCCATTTACAGGGATAAGTGCCAGGAGGGAGATCGGTGGGAAGGGATGGGGGGGACGAGTGGACAAGGGAGTCGCGTAGGGAGCGATGCCTGCGTAAAGCAGAAAGGTGGGGAGAGGAGAGAAATATGTGCTTGGTCGTGGGATCCCGTTGGAGGTGACGGTAGTTACGGAAAATTATACGTTGGACCCAGAGGCTGGTGGGGTGGTAGGTGAGGACAAGGGGAAACCTATCCCTAGTGGGATGGCGGACGGATGGGGTGAGGGCAGAGGTGCGTGAAATGGGAGAGATGCGTTTGACAGCAGAGTTGATGGTGGACGAAGGGAAGCCCCTTTGTTTAAAAAAGGAAGACATCTCCTTCATCCTGGAATGAAAAGCCTCCTCCTGAGAGCAGATGCGGCGGAGACGGAGGAATTGTGAGAAGGGGATGGCATTTCTGCAAGAGAGAGGGTGGGAAGAGGAATAGTTCAGGTAGCTGTGAGAGTCTGTAGGCTTATAGTAGATATCAGTAGATAGGCCGTCTCCAGAGATGGAGACAGAAAGATCAAGAAAAGGGAGGGAGGTGTTGGAAATGGACCAGGTAAATTTGAGGGCAGGGTGAAAGTTGGAGGCTAAGTTAATGAATTCAACGAGCTTAGCATGCATGCAGGAGGCAGCGCCAATGCAGTTATCAATGTAGCAAAGGAAAAGAGGGGCACGGATACTCGTATAGACTTGGAACATGGACTGTTCCACAAAGCCAACAAAAAGGCAGGCATAACTGGGACCCATACGGGTGCCCATGGCTACACCCTTGGTTTGGAGGAAGTGGGAGGAGCCAAAGGAGAAATTATTGAGAGTAATGAGTTTGGTGGGGCAGGAGCAAGCTGAGACAACGGGTCTACCCGGACAGGCAAGTTTGTGGATGGTGGATAGGAGGTAGAAACGGGAAGAGCGGGGTGTGGGAACTATGAAGTTGGTGGTAGTGGATGAGAGATCCACAGAGCTTATCAGGTTGGTGATGGTGTGGGAGACAGTGGCTGGGTGCTCCTTAGTAGGGTCATGATCGAGGGGTAAATAAGGAGGTATCAGCGAGATGTCGCTGTGCCTCTGCAAGGTAGAGGTCAGTACGCCAGACTACAACAGCGCCCCTCTTATCAGCAGGTTTTATAGTAAGGTTGGGATTGGTGCGGAGGGAGCGGAGAGCAGAGCGTTCAGAAGGAGTGAGGTTGGAATTGGAACAAGGTGTGGTGAAGTCGAGACAGTTGATGTCCCATCGGCAGTTAACAATAAAGAGATCCAGAGCAAGCAGAATACCAGAGCGGGGTGTCCATGAAGAGGAGAAGGTTGAAGACGGGAGAAGGGGTCATCGGTGGGGGTGGGAGAGTCGTTGCCGAAGAAGTAGGCTCGAAGACGGAGCCAGCAGAAGAAGACTTCAGCGTCATGACGTCATTCCTTGAAAGCGGCACCATTGGTAGATAGGTCATAAAGGAGCTTTTGGCACATTGGCCTTCATCATTGAGAATAATGAGTGCAGGAGCTGGGATGTTGTTGAAGTTGTATGAAACTTGTTATGGGTGAGTATTGTATTGATGGTGGGGAAGTTACTGGAGAGAATTCTGAGTGACAGGATTTATGAGCATTTGGAGTCATAGAGAAGTACAACATAGAAACAGGTCCTTCGGTCCATCCATTCCATTTAAGTTGCATAAGACGTTGGTGAGGCTAAATTTTGACCAAAATGGAAGGATCTGGACATTGTGTAGGCAGAGGAGATTAGTTTAATTGGCCACTTGATTACCAATTTAATTGGCTTGAAACAGCGTTGTGGGCTGAAGAGGCTACTCCTGTGCTGGACTGTTCTGTGTACATGGAGGGCAGTGGTTCTGCTTCAGTTCAATGAGACTCGGCAGTTTTGCACTGACTAGATGGGCCAAAAGGCCTGTTTCTGTGATTGTGGTGTTTCATTTTGGGAGATATGACCCATCTCAGCACAGTTAATGGGTCTGAGCAGGTTGGTCTCCCTATGAGGGACAGTAATGGTGGGACATTTGCCTGTGTGGGTGAGTAATGAGTGGACTCTCCCTGAGAGTTTCAATACAATGGGACCCTCCCCAGTGAGTTGTGGGTTCTCTGCCACTGACTGTCAGGTACGAGGAGTGTCCATATGACCATAAGATATTATGCCATTCTCAGTCGAGTCTGCTCCACCATTCTATCACGGCTGATTCATATTCCCCTTGAACCCCATTCTCCTGCCTTCTCTTTACTCCAACCTCCTGTGATCACATTCCGGGTGATGTTTCCACGCTGATGCTTGCCTGTGTTAACTCTGCCTCTCCGTGTTAACGGGAGGATTGAATGCCGCCTGCCCTCCCGTTCATCCTCCTGCCTGCGTTTTGAAATTTATTTATTGGCGATCGGAGCGGGAAATAATTTGAAAAAAAAAACGCAAACTGCCATTCTACTCCACGTGATTGGTGACGTCGCAATTGAGGTTAATAACCATTTTATTTTTGAGAATGGAGATAATTTGAATCTAAAAGCGATAATGGACAAATTTACATCATTTTGTATACCGATGCACAATGTGACATATGAGGAGTACCAATTCTTTACCTGTCAGCAGAGAGCTGGTCGAACGATTGATCAATTTGTTACCGAGTTGAGAAACCACAGTAAAACATGTAAGTTTGCACAGCTGATGGACTCTCTCATTAAGACAGATTGTTTGCGGCATTCTGAATAATGGTCTGAGAGAAAAACTCGTAAAAGAACCAGACGTAGATTTGGAAAAAGCTTTGATTCTCTGCAAAGCTTTGGAGTCGGTGATGTCACAGGCTAATGTGCTTTTTATTGAGAACTCCAGCATACACGCTGTGAATAACCGCGAACATATTAGAACAAATAAAAGAACGGCAATAAAACCGACAGAGAGCAAGACATCATCTGAAAAAAAAACTTTGTGATCACTGTGGGCGGCAACACCAGCCTAAAAAGTGTCCAGAGTGTGGGAAAATGTGCAATCACTGTGGTAAGAGTAATCATTTTTCACGCTGTAGAAAGGAAATAAAACGCGTAAGTGCAGTGCTTGAAAATGAACGTGAGGAGTTTTATATTGATGTGCTTTGTGAGAATAAACAAAGTAAGAATGACTGGACTGTGCCATTGCAAGTGAACCAAAACAGTATTCTGTTTAAACTGGATACTGGAGCACAAGTAAGTGTTCTTGCAGAATCTGAGTTTAATGCATTAAAGACCAAAGTTACAAATATGAAAGTGACTGGGTATTCAGGTGCAGACATTCCAGTTAAAGGAGTGTGTGGGGCAAAAGTATCACACAAAAATACTGAGCACACGCTTTCATTTGCAGTAGTGCCAAAAAATGTACAGTCAATGCTGGGGTTATCTGCCTGTGAGAGACTGGATTTGGTGAAAAGAGTCTTAGTCCTGGATAGTGACACAAAGTCAGAATACAGTGTCTTGATGAAAGAGAGAGAGAGAGAGAACAGAATTTGATTCCAATGCAGCAAAAGTAAAAGAAGTCACAAAGAAAAATCCCAGCCCCATCCCTTTGTTACCAACATCTGACAAAGCATTGCCACCAAAACCAAACTTGCTGGTACAGTATCATGCTGACCTAAAGCCAAAGAGTGACAAGAATCAGGGTCCAATTGAAGAAGTGAAAGCACAAGTGAAGGAATTGAGAAGTTTTATTGAAATGATGAAGTCTCATCATAAAAAAGAGATTACACGGTTAATGAATTACCGTGCAAAGACCTCAAGAAACAGCCAACTTCAGAGTTTCAGTTCACTGATGCAGACCAGAGAAAACACGAAAATAACAAAGAAACTCAAGAACTGAATGAACCACTTAGAAGGTCTACTCGTGTTCGTAAACCCCCAGAGGAACTGATGGAGACATGTTAAATTGTGCATTTGTTATGATCTATGCTGCTAACTGTTTTTCTTTTTAAGGAACGGAAGATGTGGTGATATCATGTGCATATGTAAGAACGTGATTGGACGATGTTCTGAGGATGTGAAGGAATGAAAGAATGGTCTAGAAAGCTTGTATGGTTAAAACGTGGTTGCTATTTGCTGTTGTAAATGAAAGTTCTATTTTTAATTCTTCCAGAGTATGGTTTGTTCTTAGTAACCCACGGTATGTATAAAGAACACAACGCTCGCCAGCCAGGGTTCCCTACTGGGACAGCACGACCAACTCCTCCGGGAGGTCATGGAGAACCTCCGTTCCCTTTCTGCCGACGTCTCACTGATCGGTAACCAGGTGGACCGTGCCTCCACTCAATTCACTCAACCCACTCCCGGAACCCAGCCTAGCCCACCCAGAGAGCCTCACGTACCAGAGCCGGAGCACTACGCTGGAGACCTGGGGAAGTGCCAGGGATTCCTCCTTCAGTGCTCCCTGGTGTTTGAGCAGCAGCCGTCGACCTACTCCACAGATAAGTCTGAAGTTACTCATGTCATGGGGTTGCTAAGGGGGAACGCATTAGCAAGGGCCACAGCAGTTTGGAACAACCAACCTGATATTTGCTCCTCTTTCGCCAGTTTCATTGTGGAGATGAGCAAGGTGGACTCCGGCGCAGAGGGAAATTTCCTGGATGAAAACCTAGCCCCCCAAGCCGGTATTTCTCATGATCCTCTGTGTACCCCGCTGGACACCCATGCGCTAAACAGTAGACTTCTGGCCCGTGTCACGCACTGAACGGAACCCCTGCTTCTCCTTCTCTCTGGAAACCATCCGGAATAGATACGGTTCAATCTAATCTCCTCTCCTCAGGTCCATTTAGTCCTCAGCCACCCGCGACAAAGCTGTCATAACCCCCACATCGACTGGTCCACCGGGCAGAAAGTCAACTGGAGCTCGTTCTGCCATTCCTCTTGCCTGCAATCAGCCGCTTCCCTAGTGGAGGTCACTGCTACCTCGTCCGCCTCTGAGCCCCCTGACTTGTCCACCGTTCCCGTAGAATATCATGATCGTGAAAAGGTGCAGCTATCCAATCAACTTCAGAAAGTTGATGCCTTAAGTGTGAGTCTCCAATCAGCAAACACAATGCTAAATAAAGATCTTCAAATACTTCAGCAGAAGTTAAATGACCACATGGAAGAGAAGGAGAAGCTTCAGCAACAAGTCTCAGATCTGGAGAACCTGAGGCAAAAGAACTTAACGAATTTGCATCATTTGCAGACTGAGATGGAAAAGTTAATGAAAGAATGCTGGAACGTACAAAAGACAGCTGCTGAATCTCAGCAGGCAGCACATGATCTACAGCTAAGCATAACACAATGCTAATCACCATGGAAGCTGAAGGAAGGACTACACACTGCTCAGTTGCAGGCTTCTGTACCTGAACTGACTGAGAACAAAAATACACTGCAGAGTGATTTGAAAATTGCCAATGAAAAGATTCTACCAATACAACAAGACTTTGATAAGGAAAATAATTCAATTTCCGATCAACTTGAAGAGTTTAGAAGACTGACTGAAAGTTTTAAGTTGCAGCTAGAATTCTCTCAATCAGAGAAATGCAAGTTGGAAAAGGATCTTGGATACTTACAGAATGAATTGCAAGTCACTGATATTCTGAAGAAACAAGTAGATTGTAAACAGAGCATAAGTTGTATTCAAGAGGATCAGCAAGCTGTGCTTAATGATGTACAGGAAAAGCACAAGCTGAGTTGCAGACGTACCAAGAGAAAATGGTTGGAATGAAACTGCAAACTGCTTACTGCAAAAGAGATGGAAATCAGCAATCTAAAGAGTGCGAAAGAAGCAGCAAATACTGTCTTAAAAGATGAGAACTGCAAGGTGAGGAATTGAAAAAATCTGTGGCAAAGCTGAAAAGAGACAAGGATTGTGCTCAGAGTAAACCACTGCTCTGGATGAAAAGCTGTAAACAACTTGAGCATGAGAAAGAATCACTGAAGAAGCACATTCAACAAGAGGAACTGCTCACCAAGCTCCAGAATAATCAGAAACCAGGTACCAATTCACAGACAGAAGAACTAAATGCTGAGATGGTAGGGGGCCCACGATATCCACATGAATGTGGTCGAACCTCCGGTGGGTGGGTTCGAACTGCTGCGGCGGGGCTTTAGTGTGCCGCTGCAACTTGGCTGTTTGGCACTGCGCACACGTTCTGGCCCATTCACTGACCTGCTTGCGAAGTCCGTGCCACGCGAACTTGCTGGAGACCAGCCGGACAGTTGTCCTGATAGATGGGTGCGCCAAACCGTGTATGGAGTCGAAAACTCGCCGCCTCCAGGCTGCCGGGACGATGGGGCGAGGTTGGCCGGTAGCCACGTCGCACAGGAGGGTCCTATCACCTGGGCCTACGAGAAAGTCTTACAGCTGCAAACCCTAGACTGTGGTCCTGTAGCTGGGCATCTCGTCGTCTGCCTGCTGCACCTCTGCCAGTGCTGCGTAGTCCACCCCCAGGGACAGGGCCTGGACAGCTGGTCTGGAGAGTGCGTCCGCCACGACGTTGTCCTTTCCCGAGACATGCTGGATGTCCGTCGTGTACTCGGAGATGTAGGACAGATGTCGCTGCTGGTGAGCCGACCAGGGATCGGACACCTTCGTGAACGTGAAGGTCAACGGTTTGTGGTCCGTGAACGCGGTGAACGGCCTGCCTTCTAAGAAGTACCTGAAATGCCGGATTGCCAGATATAGTGCCAACAGCTCCCGGTCGAAAGCACTGTACTTGAGTTCGGGTGGTCGTAGGTGCTTGCTGAAGAACGCCAGGGGTTGCCAGCGACCTTCGATGAGCTGTTCCAGTACCCCACCGACTGATGTGTCGGATGCGTCCACCGTGAGGGCGGTCGGAACGTCCGTTCTGGGGTGCACCAGCATCGCGGCATCTGCCAAGGCTTCCTTGGCTTTAACGAAAGCGGCCGCGGCCTCCTCGTCCCAAGTAATGTCCTTGCCTTTACCCGACATCAGGGTGTACAAAGTGTGCATGATACGGGCTGCTGAGGGGAGGAAACGGTGGTAGAAGTTCACCATACCAACGAACTCCTGCAGGTCTTTGACCGTGTTGGGCCGGGCAAAGTGGCGGACCGCGTCTACCTTGGCGGGCAGAAGTGTTGCCCCGTCCTTGGTAATCCTGTGGCCCAGGAAGTCGATGGTATCGAGACCGAACTGGCATTTGGCCGGGTTGATCGTGAGGCCGAAATCACTCAGGCGGGAGCAGAGCTGGCGGAGGTGGGACAGATGCTCCTGACGACTACTGCTGGCTATAAGGATGATGTCCAGATAGATGAACGCAAAGTCCAGGTCGCGTACCACCGCATCCATTAGCCGCTGGAACGTCTGTGCGGCATTCCTCAAGCCGAACGGGGTGATGAGTGCTGTTTTGGGGATGTCTTCAGGGTGCACCGGGATTTGATGGTATCCCCGGACGAGGTCTACTTTAGAAAAGATTCTTGCCCCGTGCAGGTTTGCTGCAAAGTCCTGTATGTGTGGCACGGGGTAGCGGTCTAGAGTTGTAGCCTCGTTCAGTCTGCGGTAGTCGCCGCATGGTCTCCAACCCCCGGCTGCTTTGGGCACCATGTGCAGGGGGGAGGCCCATGGGCTGTTGGACCTCCGTACAATCCCCAATTCCTCAATCCTCTTGAACTCCTCCTTCGCCGGGCGGAGCTTTTCCGGGGGAAGCCTTCGTGCGGGGGCCTTGAGGGGTGGTCCCTGTGTCGGTATGTGGTGCTGAACCCCGTGTCTGGGCATGGCTGCCGTGAACTGCGGTGCCAGAATCGATGGAAAGTCCGCCAGGTTTCTGGTGAATTCGTTGTCCGACAGCGTGATGGAGTCCAGGTGTGGGGCCGGCAACTTGGCTTCACCCAGGGAGAACGTCTGGAAAGTCCCAGCATGTTCCAGTCTTTTCCCTTGCAAGTCGACCAGCAGGCTGTGAGCTCGCAAGAAGTCCGCCCCCAGGAGTGGTTGGGCCACCGCGGCCAGTGTGAAGTCCCACGTGAACCAGCTGGCACCGAACTGCAGCTGCACTGTGCGGGTGCCGTAGGTCCGTATCGTGCTGCCGTTTGCGGCCCTCAGGGTGGGTCCTGGCTTCCTGTTGCGGGTGTCGTACCCCGTTGGGGGCAAGACGCTGATTTCCACTCCGGTGTCGACCAAGAAGCGGCGTCCCGACTGTTTGTCCCAGACGTACAAGAGGCTGTCCTGGTGGCCAGCCGCCATAGTCATTAGCGGCAGCTGGCCCTGGCCCTGGCCCTTGCAGGGCGGGCGACAACGGCGGGCTTCTGTGCCCCACCGCTGGTGGTAGAAACACCACTGTTCACTGGCCTCCTCACTCCTGCCTCTGTGTTGTGTGCGCCTCCCTGCCGGGCCTGGTCTGGTCCACTGTTGGGCGCGTGGCCTGTTAACCTGACCGACGGATGCCACGCTCTCCCTCTTGGCTTTCCACAGCACGTCTGCCCGGGCCGCCACCTTCCGGGGGTCGCTGAAATCTGCGTCGGCCAGCAGCAGATGTATGTCCTCGGGCAGTTGCTCTAGGAACGCTTGCTTGAACATGAGGCAGGGCTTGTGTCCGTCAGCCAGGGCCAACATCTCGTTCATCAATGCTGACGGCAGTCTGTCTCCCAAACCGTCCAGGTGAAGCAGGCGGGCACCCCGCTCACGCCGTGAGAGGCCAAAGGTCCCAATGAGCAGCGCTTTGAATGCTTCATATTTGCCTTCTTCCGGGGGCAACTATGAAATCCGCAACCTGGGCGTCGGTCTCCTGGTCAAGGGCGCTCACCACGTGATAGTAACATGTGGAATCAGAAGATATCTGCCGAATGTGGAACTGGGCTTCTGCTTGGCTAAACCACACGCGTGGTCGCAGCGTCAAGAAAGTCGGCAGTTTCAGCGAAACTGCGTGAACAGATGAAGAGTCGGTCATCTTTGGTCCAAATCCCGTTTGGACCGTCGGGGTCACCAATGTAGCGATGTGCTACACGCAGCGCTGAAATAACAACACGCAGTCGGTAAGTCGTTTCGAGACTAGTTTATTCAAACTTCACGGCGCTGGCATTTAATCCCCAGCGCCCGCCCTCTCCGGGCGGGAATTACGTCGGAGGTGCATTACCAAGGTCTCTCCCCGCGCGCTGGCTATTTGTGAGCCGGTTCGCCTGCGCAGAAAGTGGGTCGCCACAGCATCAGATATGATCTCACAAGTGTGGATTGGGACAGGCTGTTTCTTGGCAAAGCTGTACTTTGAAGAGAACCAACCAGACAAGGTCTTACACTGCGAACAGTAGGATACTGAAGATTGTGGTAGAACAAAGAGATCTGGGAATACAGGTCCATAATTCATTAGAAGTGGTGTCACGGGTAGCTAGGGTCATAAAGAAAGCTTCTGGCCCACTGGCGTTCATAAATAAATCCGTATAAGTACAGGAGATGGGGTGTTATGTTGAAGTTATATAAGACGTTGGTGGGCCCTAATTTGGAGTATTGGGTGCAGTTTTGGTCACCTACCAAGAGGAAAAATGCAAATAAGGGTGAAAGAATACAGAGAAAATTTATAAGGATGTTGCTGGGTCTGGAGGAGAATTATATGGAAAGATTGAACAGGTTAGGTCTTTATTCCTTAAAATGTAGAAGGTTGAGAGGAGATTTGATTGAGGTATACAAAATTATGAGGGGTATAGATAGGGTAAATGCAAAGAGGCTTTTTTCCACTGAGGTTGGGTGGGACTACAACCAAAGGACATGGGTTAAGGCTAAAAAGTGAAAATTTTAAGGGGAACACGAGGGGGAACTTCTTCACAGAGAGGGTCAACAAAGGCAGTGCATGCAAGCTCAATTTCAGCGTTTAAGTGAGATTTGTACAACTACATGGATAGTAGTGTTATGGAGGGCTATGGTCCCTATAAAGGTCGATGGAAGTAGTCAGTGTACATTGTTTTGGCATGGACTAGATGGGCTGAAAGGCCTGTTTCTATTCTGTACTTTTTTATGGCTCTACAATGTTTCAAATTTAGTGCCTTCCATATAAACATGGGATTTGTTAACCCAGAATTCCTTCTGCTGGAAATCCATTAGCAATAGCAGAAGGGGAGAGAGGAGAACAAAACAGCTCTTCCTTCGAGTAAGAGAACATAAGACTGTTGCAGGGGGGCAATGGGAGGTGAACCCAAGTGCAGGACACAGGCACGGAGACTTGAAGCAGCGACAGACGTGGACATGACTAGGACCGGGAACCAGGACTTGGACTTGACTGGAACACAGAGCCAGGACTTGGACTCGATTGGAACACAGAGCCAGGACTTGGACTCGATTGGAACACAGAGCCAGGACTTGGACTCGATTGGAACACAGAGCCAGGACTTGGACTCGATTGGAACACAGAGCCAGGACTTGGACTCGATTGGAACACAGAGCCAGGACTTGGACTCGACTGGAACACAGAGCCAGGACTTGGACTCGATTGGAACACAGAGCCAGGACATGGACTCGATTGGAACACAGAGCCAGGACTTGGACTCGATTGGAACACAGAGCCAGGACTTGGACTCGATTGGAACACAGAGCCAGGACTTGGACTCGATTGGAACACAGAGCCAGGACTTGGACTCGACTGGAACACAGAGCCAGGACTTGGACTCGATTGGAACACAGAGCCAGGACTTGGACTCGACTGGAACACAGAGCCAGGACTTGGACTCGACTGGAACACAGAGCCTGGACTTGGACTCGACTGGAACACAGAGCCTGGACTTGGACTCGACTGGAACACAGAGCCTGGACTTGGACTCGACTGGAACACAGAGCCTGGACTTGGTCTGGGACTTGGACTTGACAAAACAAAACAACGACAGACCACTCGCATCTGGACACAAGACAACAAAAACAATGACAGACAATTCCTATTGTAGCACCGAGCAGTGGCAAACGGCCAGCAATACTCAGCCGAATACAAGATGACAATTAAAAAAAAGGGGGATCTTGACACAGAGAAGCTCATGAAGACGATCCCTTATTCTTGGTGATCCAAAGACGGTTCCTTATTGTTGGGGGCACAGAAGATGGGCTCTTATTCTTGCTGGCTCAGAAGGAGCATAGCCTCACTGCTGAGGTGACGAACCAGCTCTGAGTTGATGCAAGCCGGAGTTTTAATGGCACCGGTCCAGATGAAGATCAGGTGCCATAATCGGACCATGAGAGTACACCCCCCACCCCCCACCACCACTGGGAACCTCCAGGTGACCTAACAGGCTTACCCGAATTACCGATGACCAGGGCAGGTGGGAGGGTGGTTTGGCGGGAGGGTACTCTGATTAGCGAGAGTCTGTAAGACAGAGTTTGTGTCCGCCAGTCCGTTCTGTTGCAAGAGCGTAGGAAGAGAACCCAAGTACAGGACACAGGAATGGAGACTTGACGCAGCGACAGACTTGGACATGACTAGGACTCAGAGCCAGGATGGACTTGACTGGAACATAGAGCCAGGACTTGGAATTGACTGGAACACAGAGCCAGGACTTGGAATTGACTGGAACACAGAGCCAGGACTTGGAATTGACTGGAACGCGGAGCCAGGACTTGGAATTGACTGGAACACGGATCCAGGACTTGGACTTGACTGGAACGCGGAGCCAGGACTTGGACTTGACTGGAACACAGAGCCAGGACTTGGAATTGACTGGAACGCGGAGCCAGGACTTGGAATTGACTGGAACACAGAGCCAGGACTTGGAATTGACTGGAACGCGGAGCCAGGACTTGGAATTGACTGTAACACAGTGCCAGGACGGAATTGACTGGAACACAGAGACAAGACTTGGAATTGACTGGAACACAGAGCCAGGACATGGAATTGACTGGAACACAGAGCCAGGACGGAATTGACTGGAACACAGAGCCAGGACTTGGAATTGACTGGAACACGGAGCGTGGACTTGGAATTGACTGGAACACAGAGCCAGGACTTGGACTCGACTGGAACCAGAGCCTGGACTTGGACTCGACTGGAACACAGAGCCTGGACTTGGTCTGGGACTTGGACTTGACAAAACAAAACAACGACAGACCACTCGCATCTGGACACAAGACAACATAAACAATGACAGACAATTCCTATTGCAGCACCGAGCAGTGGCAAACGGCCAGCAATACTCAGCCGAATACAAGACGACAATTACAAACAAAGGGGATCTTGACACAGAGAAGCTCATGAAGACGATCCCTTATTCTTGGCAGCTCAGAAGACAGTCCCTTATTCTTGGTGATCCGAAGACGGTTCCTTATTGTTGGGGGCACAGAAGATGGGCTCTTATTCTTCGTGGCTCAGAAGGAGCATAGCCTCACTGCTGAGGTGACGAACCAGCTCTGAATTGATGCAAGCCGGAGTTTTAATGGCACCGGTCCAGATGAAGATCAGGTGCCATAATCGGACCATGAGAGCACACCCCCCCCCCCCAACCACTGGGAGCCTCCAGGTGACCTAACAGGCTTACCCGAATTACCGATGTCCAGGGCAGTTGGGAGGGTGTTTTGGCAGGAGGGTACTCTGATTAGCGAGAGTCTGTAAGACAGTGTTTGTGTCCGCCGGACCGTTCTGTTGCAAGAGCGTAGGAAGAGAACCCAAGTACAGGACACAGGAATGGAGACTTGACGCAGCGACAGACTTGGACATGACTAGGACTCAGAGCCAGGATGGACTTGACTGGAACATAGAGCCAGGACTTGGAATTGACTGGAACACAGAGCCAGGACTTGGAATTGACTGGAACACGGACCCAGGACTTCGAATTGACTGGAACACAGAGCCAGGACTTGGAATTGACTGGAACACGGAGCCAGGGCTTGGAATTGACTAGAACACAGAGCCAGGGCTTGGAATTGACTGGAACACGGAACAGGACTTGGAATTGACTGGAAGACAGAGCCAGGACGGACTTGACTGGAACACAGAGCCAGGACTTGGAATTGACTGGAACACGGAGCCAAGACTTGGGGTTCACTGGAACACAGAGCCAAGCCTTGGGGTTCACTGCAACACAGAGCCAGGACTTGGAATAGACTGGAACACGGAGCCAGGACTTGTAATTGACTGGAACACTGAGCCAGGACGGAATTGACTGGAACACAGAGCCAGGACGTGGAATTGACTGGAACACGGATCGTGGACTTGGAATTGACTGGAACACGGAGCTTGGACTTGGAATTGACTGGAACACAGAGCCAGGACGGACTTGACTGGACCACAGAGCCAGGACTTGGAATTGATTGGAACACGGGGCGAGGACTTGGAATTGATTGGAACACGGGGCGAGGACTTGGAATTGACTGGAACACGGAGCGAGGACTTGGAATTGACTGGAACACGGAGCCAGGACTTGGAATTGACTGGAACACGGAGCCAGGACTTGGAATTGACTGGAACACAGACCCAGGACTTGGAATTGACTGGAACACGGAGCCAGGACTTGGAATTGACTGGAACACGGAGCCAGGACTTGGAATTGACTGGAACACGGAGCGAGGACTTGGAATTGACTGGAACACGGAGCGAGGACTTGGAATTGACTAGAACACGTAGCCAGGACTTGGAATTGACTGGAACACGGAGCGTGGACTTGGAATTGACTGGAACACGGAGCGTGGACTTGGAATTGACTGGAACACGGAGCCAGGACTTGGAATTGACTGGAACACGGAACCAGGACGGAATTGACTGGAACACAGAGCCAGGACTTGGAATTGACTGGAACACAGAGCCTGGACTTGGACTCGACTGGAACACAGAGCCAGGACTTGGACTCGACTGGAACACAGAGCCTGGACTTGGACTCGACTGGAACACAGAGCCTGGACTTGGACTCGACTGGAACACAGAGCCTGGACTTGGACTCGACTGGAACACAGAGCCTGGACTTGGTCTGGGACTTGGACTTGACAAAACAAAACAACGACAGACCACTCGCATCTGGACACAAGACAACAAAAACAATGACAGACAATTCCTATTGTAGCACCGAGCAGTGGCAAACGGCCAGCAATACTCAGCCGAATACAAGATGACAATTAAAAAAAAGGGGGATCTTGACACAGAGAAGCTCATGAAGACGATCCCTTATTCTTGGTGATCCAAAGACGGTTCCTTATTGTTGGGGGCACAGAAGATGGGCTCTTATTCTTGCTGGCTCAGAAGGAGCAGAGCCTCACTGCTGAGGTGACGAAACAGCTCTGAGTTGATGCAAGCCGGAGTTTTAATGGCACCGGTCCAGATGAAGATCAGGTGCCATAATCGGACCATGAGAGTACACCCCCCCCCCCACCACCACCACTGGGAGCCTCCAGGTGACCTAACAGGCTTACCCGAATTACCGATGACCAGGGCAGGTGGGAGGGTGGTTTGGCGGGAGGGTACTCTGATTAGCGAGAGTCTGTAAGACAGAGTTTGTGTCCGCCAGTCCGTTCTGTTGCAAGAGCGTAGGAAGAGAACCCAAGTACAGGACACAGGAATGGAGACTTGACGCAGCGACAGACTTGGACATGACTAGGACTCAGAGCCAGGATGGACTTGACTGGAACATAGAGCCAGGACTTGGAATTGACTGGAACACAGAGCCAGGACTTGGAATTGACTGGAACACAGACCCAGGACTTGGAATTGACTGGAACACGGAGCCAGGACTTGGAATTGACTGGAACACGGAGCCAGGACTTGGAATTGACTGGAACACGGAGCGAGGACTTGGAATTGACTGGAACACGGAGCGAGGACTTGGAATTGACTAGAACACGTAGCCAGGACTTGGACTCGACTGGAACACAGAGCCTGGACTTGGACTCGACTGGAACACAGAGCCTGGACTTGGACTCGACTGGAACACAGAGCCTGGACTTGGACTCGACTGGAACACAGAGCCTGGACTTGGTCTGGGACTTGGACTTGACAAAACAAAACAACGACAGACCACTCGCATCTGGACACAAGACAACAAAAACAATGACAGACAATTCCTATTGTAGCACCGAGCAGTGGCAAACGGCCAGCAATACTCAGCCGAATACAAGATGACAATTAAAAAAAAGGGGGATCTTGACACAGAGAAGCTCATGAAGACGATCCCTTATTCTTGGTGATCCAAAGACGGTTCCTTATTGTTGGGGGCACAGAAGATGGGCTCTTATTCTTGCTGGCTCAGAAGGAGCAGAGCCTCACTGCTGAGGTGACGAAACAGCTCTGAGTTGATGCAAGCCGGAGTTTTAATGGCACCGGTCCAGATGAAGATCAGGTGCCATAATCGGACCATGAGAGTACACCCCCCCCCCCCAACACCACCACTGGGAGCCTCCAGGTGACCTAACAGGCTTACCCGAATTACCGATGACCAGGGCAGGTGGGAGGGTGGTTTGGCGGGAGGGTACTCTGATTAGCGAGAGTCTGTAAGACAGAGTTTGTGTCCGCCAGTCCGTTCTGTTGCAAGAGCGTAGGAAGAGAACCCAAGTACAGGACACAGGAATGGAGACTTGACGCAGCGACAGACTTGGACATGACTAGGACTCAGAGCCAGGATGGACTTGACTGGAACATAGAGCCAGGACTTGGAATTGACTGGAACACAGAGCCAGGACTTGGAATTGACTGGAACACAGAGCCAGGACTTGGAATTGACTGGAACGCGGAGCCAGGACTTGGAATTGACTGGAACACGGATCCAGGACTTGGACTTGACTGGAACGCGGAGCCAGGACTTGGACTTGACTGGAACACAGAGCCAGGACTTGGAATTGACTGGAACGCGGAGCCAGGACTTGGAATTGACTGGAACACAGAGCCAGGACTTGGAATTGACTGGAACGCGGAGCCAGGACTTGGAATTGACTGTAACACAGTGCCAGGACGGAATTGACTGGAACACAGAGACAAGACTTGGAATTGACTGGAACACAGAGCCAGGACATGGAATTGACTGGAACACAGAGCCAGGACGGAATTGACTGGAACACAGAGCCAGGACTTGGAATTGACTTGAACACGGAGCGTGGACTTGGAATTGACTGGAACACAGAGCCAGGACTTGGACTCGACTGGAACCAGAGCCTGGACTTGGACTCGACTGGAACACAGAGCCTGGACTTGGTCTGGGACTTGGACTTGACAAAACAAAACAACGACAGACCACTCGCATCTGGACACAAGACAACAAAAACAATGACAGACAATCCCTATTGCAGCACCGAGCAGTGGCAAACGGCCAGCAATACTCAGCCGAATACAAGACGACAATTACAAACAAAGGGGATCTTGACACAGAGAAGCTCATGAAGACGATCCCTTATTCTTGGTGATCCGAAGACGGTTCCTTATTGTTGGGGGCACAGAAGATGGGCTCTTATTCTTCGTGGCTCAGAAGGAGCATAGCCTCACTGCTGAGGTGACGAACCAGCTCTGAGTTGATGCAAGCCGGAGTTTTAATGGCACCGGTCCAGATGAAGATCAGGTGCCATAATCGGACCATGAGAGCACACCCCCCCCCCCAACCACTGGGAGCCTCCAGGTGACCTAACAGGCTTACCCGAATTACCGATGTCCAGGGCAGTTGGGAGGGTGTTTTGGCAGGAGGATACTCTGATTAGCGAGAGTCTGTAAGACAGTGTTTGTGTCCGCCGGACCGTTCTGTTGCAAGAGCGTAGGAAGAGAACCCAAGTACAGGACACAGGAATGGAGACTTGACGCAGCGACAGACTTGGACATGACTAGGACTCAGAGCCAGGATGGACTTGACTGGAACATAGAGCCAGGACTTGGAATTGACTGGAACACAGAGCCAGGACTTGGAATTGACTGGAACACAGAGCCAGGACTTGGAATTGACTGGAACGCGGAGCCAGGACTTGGAATTGACTGGAACACGGATCCAGGACTTGGACTTGACTGGAACGCGGAGCCAGGACTTGGACTTGACTGGAACACAGAGCCAGGACTTGGAATTGACTGGAACGCGGAGCCAGGACTTGGAATTGACTGGAACACAGAGCCAGGACTTGGAATTGACTGGAACGCGGAGCCAGGACTTGGAATTGACTGTAACACAGTGCCAGGACGGAATTGACTGGAACACAGAGACAAGACTTGGAATTGACTGGAACACAGAGCCAGGACATGGAATTGACTGGAACACAGAGCCAGGACGGAATTGACTGGAACACAGAGCCAGGACTTGGAATTGACTTGAACACGGAGCGTGGACTTGGAATTGACTGGAACACAGAGCCAGGACTTGGACTCGACTGGAACCAGAGCCTGGACTTGGACTCGACTGGAACACAGAGCCTGGACTTGGTCTGGGACTTGGACTTGACAAAACAAAACAACGACAGACCACTCGCATCTGGACACAAGACAACAAAAACAATGACAGACAATCCCTATTGCAGCACCGAGCAGTGGCAAACGGCCAGCAATACTCAGCCGAATACAAGACGACAATTACAAACAAAGGGGATCTTGACACAGAGAAGCTCATGAAGACGATCCCTTATTCTTGGTGATCCGAAGACGGTTCCTTATTGTTGGGGGCACAGAAGATGGGCTCTTATTCTTCGTGGCTCAGAAGGAGCATAGCCTCACTGCTGAGGTGACGAACCAGCTCTGAGTTGATGCAAGCCGGAGTTTTAATGGCACCGGTCCAGATGAAGATCAGGTGCCATAATCGGACCATGAGAGCACACCCCCCCCCCCCAACCACTGGGAGCCTCCAGGTGACCTAACAGGCTTACCCGAATTACCGATGTCCAGGGCAGTTGGGAGGGTGTTTTGGCAGGAGGATACTCTGATTAGCGAGAGTCTGTAAGACAGTGTTTGTGTCCGCCGGACCGTTCTGTTGCAAGAGCGTAGGAAGAGAACCCAAGTACAGGACACAGGAATGGAGACTTGACGCAGCGACAGACTTGGACATGACTAGGACTCAGAGCCAGGATGGACTTGACTGGAACATAGAGCCAGGACTTGGAATAGACTGGAACACAGAGCCAGGACTTGGAATTGACTGGAACACGGACCCAGGACTTCGAATTGACTGGAACACAGAGCCAGGACTTGGAATTGACTGGAACACGGACCCAGGACTTGGAATTGACTGGAACACAGAGCCAGGACTTGAAATTGACTGGAACACGGAGCCAGTGCCTGGAATTGACTAGAACACAGAGCCAGGGCTTGGAATTGACTGGAACACAGAGCCAGGACTTGGAATTGACTGGAACACAGTGCCAGGACTTGGAATTGACTGGAACACAGAGCCAGAACTTGGAACCGACAGGAACACGGAGCCAGGACTTGGAATTGACTGGAACACAGAGCCACGGCTTGGAAATGACAGGAACACGGAGCCAAGACTTGGAATTGTCTGGAACACGGAGGCAGGACTTGGAATCGACTGGAACACAGAGCCAGGACTTGGAATTGACTGGAACACAGAGCCAGGACTTGGAATTGACTGGAACACAGAGCCAGGACTTGGAATTGACTGGAACACAGAGCCAGGACTTGGAATTGACTGGAACACAGAGCCAGGGCTTGGAACCGACAGGAACACGGAGACAGGACTTGGAATTGACTGGAACACAGAGCCAGGACTTGAAATTGACTGGAACACGGAGCCAGTGCCTGGAATTGACTAGAACACAGAGCCAGGGCTTGGAATTGACTGGAACACAGAGCCAGGACTTGGAATTGACTGGAACACAGTGCCAGGACTTGGAATTGACTGGAACACAGAGCCAGAACTTGGAACCGACAGGAACACGGAGCCAGGACTTGGAATTGACTGGAACACAGAGCCACGACTTGGAATTGACTGGAACGCGGAGCCAGGACTTGGAATTGACTGTAACACAGTGCCAGGACGGAATTGACTGGAACACAGAGACAAGACTTGGAATTGACTGGAACACAGAGCCAGGACATGGAATTGACTGGAACACAGAGCCAGGACGGAATTGACTGGAACACAGAGCCAGGACTTGGAATTGACTGGAACACGGAGCGTGGACTTGGAATTGACTGGAACACAGAGCCAGGACTTGGACTCGACTGGAACCAGAGCCTGGACTTGGACTCGACTGGAACACAGAGCCTGGACTTGGTCTGGGACTTGGACTTGACAAAACAAAACAACGACAGACCACTCGCATCTGGACACAAGACAACAAAAACAATGACAGACAATTCCTATTGCAGCACCGAGCAGTGGCAAACGGCCAGCAATACTCAGCCGAATACAAGACGACAATTACAAACAAAGGGGATCTTGACACAGAGAAGCTCATGAAGACGATCCCTTATTCTTGGCAGCTCAGAAGACAGTCCCTTATTCTTGGTGATCCGAAGACGGTTCCTTATTGTTGGGGGCACAGAAGATGGGCTCTTATTCTTCGTGGCTCAGAAGGAGCATAGCCTCACTGCTGAGGTGACGAACCAGCTCTGAGTTGATGCAAGCCGGAGTTTTAATGGCACCGGTCCAGATGAAGATCAGGTGCCATAATCGGACCATGAGAGCACACCCCCCCCCCAACCACTGGGAGCCTCCAGGTGACCTAACAGGCTTACCCGAATTACCGATGTCCAGGGCAGTTGGGAGGGTGTTTTGGCAGGAGGGTACTCTGATTAGCGAGAGTTTGTAAGACAGTGTTTGTGTCCGCCGGACCGTTCTGTTGCAAGAGCGTAGGAAGAGAACCCAAGTACAGGACACAGGAATGGAGACTTGACGCAGCGACAGACTTGGACATGACTAGGACTCAGAGCCAGGATGGACTTGACTGGAACATAGAGCCAGGACTTGGAATTGACTGGAACACAGAGCCAGGACTTGGAATTGACTGGAACACGGACCCAGGACTTCGAATTGACTGGAACACAGAGCCAGGACTTGGAATTGACTGGAACACGGAGCCAGGGCTTGGAATTGACTAGAACACAGAGCCAGGGCTTGGAATTGACTGGAACACGGAGCCAGGACTTGGAATTGACTGGAAGACAGAGCCAGGACGGACTTGACTGGAACACAGAGCCAGGACTTGGAATTGACTGGAACACGGAGCCAAGACTTGGGGTTCACTGGAACACAGAGCCAAGCCTTGGGGTTCACTGGAACACAGAGCCAGGACTTGGAATAGACTGGAACACGGAGCCAGGACTTGTAATTGACTGGAACACTGAGCCAGGACGGAATTGACTGGAACACAGAGCCAGGACGTGGAATTGACTGGAACACGGATCGTGGACTTGGAATTGACTGGAACACGGAGCTTGGACTTGGAATTGACTGGAACACAGAGCCAGGACGGACTTGACTGGACCACAGAGCCAGGACTTGGAATTGACTGGAACACAGAGCCAGGACTTGGACTCGACTGGAACACAGAGCCAGGACTTGGACTCGACTGGAACACAGAGCCAGGACTTGGAATTGATTGGAACACGGGGCGAGGACTTGGAATTGATTGGAACACGGGGCGAGGACTTGGAATTGACTGGAACACGGAGCGAGGACTTGGAATTGACTGGAACACGGAGCCAGGACTTGGAATTGACTGGAACACGGAGCCAGGACTTGGAATTGACTGGAACACAGACCCAGGACTTGGAATTGACTGGAACACGGAGCCAGGACTTGGAATTGACTGGAACACGGAGCCAGGACTTGGAATTGACTGGAACACGGAGCGAGGACTTGGAATTGACTGGAACACGGAGCGAGGACTTGGAATTGACTAGAACACGTAGCCAGGACTTGGAATTGACTGGAACACGGAGCGTGGACTTGGAATTGACTGGAACACGGAGCGTGGACTTGGAATTGACTGGAACACGGAGCCAGGACTTGGAATTGACTGGAACACGGAACCAGGACGGAATTGACTGGAACACAGAGCCAGGACTTGGAATTGACTGGAACACAGAGCCTGGACTTGGACTCGACTGGAACACAGAGCCAGGACTTGGACTCGACTGGAACACAGAGCCTGGACTTGGACTCGACTGGAACACAGAGCCTGGACTTGGACTCGACTGGAACACAGAGCCTGGACTTGGACTCGACTGGAACACAGAGCCTGGACTTGGTCTGGGACTTGGACTTGACAAAACAAAACAACGACAGACCACTCGCATCTGGACACAAGACAACAAAAACAATGACAGACAATTCCTATTGTAGCACCGAGCAGTGGCAAACGGCCAGCGATACTCAGCCGAATACAAGATGACAATTAAAAAAAAGGGGGATCTTGACACAGAGAAGCTCATGAAGACGATCCCTTATTCTTGGTGATCCAAAGACGGTTCCTTATTGTTGGGGGCACAGAAGATGGGCTCTTATTCTTGCTGGCTCAGAAGGAGCAGAGCCTCACTGCTGAGGTGACGAAACAGCTCTGAGTTGATGCAAGCCGGAGTTTTAATGGCACCGGTCCAGATGAAGATCAGGTGCCATAATCGGACCATGAGAGTACACCCCCCCCCCCCACCACCACCACTGGGAGCCTCCAGGTGACCTAACAGGCTTACCCGAATTACCGATGACCAGGGCAGGTGGGAGGGTGGTTTGGCGGGAGGGTACTCTGATTAGCGAGAGTCTGTAAGACAGAGTTTGTGTCCGCCAGTCCGTTCTGTTGCAAGAGCGTAGGAAGAGAACCCAAGTACAGGACACAGGAATGGAGACTTGACGCAGCGACAGACTTGGACATGACTAGGACTCAGAGCCAGGATGGACTTGACTGGAACATAGAGCCAGGACTTGGAATTGACTGGAACACAGAGCCAGGACTTGGAATTGACTGGAACACAGAGCCAGGACTTGGAATTGACTGGAACGCGGAGCCAGGACTTGGAATTGACTGGAACACGGATCCAGGACTTGGACTTGACTGGAACGCGGAGCCAGGACTTGGACTTGACTGGAACACAGAGCCAGGACTTGGAATTGACTGGAACGCGGAGCCAGGACTTGGAATTGACTGGAACACAGAGCCAGGACTTGGAATTGACTGGAACGCGGAGCCAGGACTTGGAATTGACTGGAACACAGTGCCAGGACGGAATTGACTGGAACACAGAGACAAGACTTGGAATTGACTGGAACACAGAGCCAGGACATGGAATTGACTGGAACACAGAGCCAGGACGGAATTGACTGGAACACAGAGCCAGGACTTGGAATTGACTTGAACACGGAGCGTGGACTTGGAATTGACTGGAACACAGAGCCAGGACTTGGACTCGACTGGAACCAGAGCCTGGACTTGGACTCGACTGGAACACAGAGCCTGGACTTGGTCTGGGACTTGGACTTGACAAAACAAAACAACGACAGACCACTCGCATCTGGACACAAGACAACAAAAACAATGACAGACAATCCCTATTGCAGCACCGAGCAGTGGCAAACGGCCAGCAATACTCAGCCGAATACAAGACGACAATTACAAACAAAGGGGATCTTGACACAGAGAAGCTCATGAAGACGATCCCTTATTCTTGGTGATCCGAAGACGGTTCCTTATTGTTGGGGGCACAGAAGATGGGCTCTTATTCTTCGTGGCTCAGAAGGAGCATAGCCTCACTGCTGAGGTGACGAACCAGCTCTGAGTTGATGCAAGCCGGAGTTTTAATGGCACCGGTCCAGATGAAGATCAGGTGCCATAATCGGACCATGAGAGCACACCCCCCCCCCCCCCAACCACTGGGAGCCTCCAGGTGACCTAACAGGCTTACCCGAATTACCGATGTCCAGGGCAGTTGGGAGGGTGTTTTGGCAGGAGGGTACTCTGATTAGCGAGAGTCTGTAAGACAGTGTTTGTGTCCGCCGGACCGTTCTGTTGCAAGAGCGTAGGAAGAGAACCCAAGTACAGGACACAGGAATGGAGACTTGACGCAGCGACAGACTTGGACATGACTAGGACTCAGAGCCAGGATGGACTTGACTGGAACATAGAGCCAGGACTTGGAATTGACTGGAACACAGAGCCAGTACTTGGAATTGACTGGAACACGGACCCAGGACTTCGAATTGACTGGAACACAGAGCCAGGACTTGGAATTGACTGGAACACGGACCCAGGACTTGGAATTGACTGGAACACAGAGCCAGGACTTGAAATTGACTGGAACACGGAGCCAGTGCCTGGAATTGACTAGAACACAGAGCCAGGGCTTGGAATTGACTGGAACACAGAGCCAGGACTTGGAATTGACTGGAACACAGTGCCAGGACTTGGAATTGACTGGAACACAGAGCCAGAACTTGGAACCGACAGGAACACGGAGCCAGGACTTGGAATTGACTGGAACACAGAGCCACGACTTGGAAATGACAGGAACACGGAGCCAAGACTTGGAATTGTCTGGAACACGGAGGCAGGACTTGGAATCGACTGGAACACAGAGCCAGGACTTGGAATTGACTGGAACACAGAGCCAGGACTTGGAATTGACTGGAACACAGAGCCAGGACTTGGAATTGACTGGAACACAGAGCCAGGACTTGGAATTGACTGGAACACAGAGCCAGGGCTTGGAACCGACAGGAACACGGAGCCAGGACTTGGAATTGACTGGAACACAGAGCCAGGACTTGAAATTGACTGGAACACGGAGCCAGTGCCTGGAATTGACTAGAACACAGAGCCAGGGCTTGGAATTGACTGGAACACAGAGCCAGGACTTGGAATTGACTGGAACACAGTGCCAGGACTTGGAATTGACTGGAACACAGAGCCAGAACTTGGAACCGACAGGAACACGGAGCCAGGACTTGGAATTGACTGGAACACAGAGCCACGACTTGGAAATGACTGGAACACGGAGCCAGGACTTGGAATTGACTGGAACACAGAGCCAGGGCTTGGAACCGACAGGAACACGGAGCCAGGACTTGGAATTGACTGGAACACAGAGCCAGGACTTGGAATTGACTGGAACACGGAGCGTGGACTTGGACTTGACTGGAACACTAAGCCAGGACTTGGAATTGACTGGAACACGGAGCCAGGACTTGGAATTGACTGGAAGACAGAGCCAGGACGGACTTGACTGGAACACAGAGCCAGGACTTGGAATTGACTGGAACACGGAGCCAAGACTTGGGGTTCACTGGAACACAGAGCCAAGACTTGGGGTTCACTGGAACACAGAGCCAGGACTTGGAATTGACTGGAACACGGAGCCAGGACTTGTAATTGACTGGAACACTGAGCCAGGACTTGGAATTGACTGAAACACAGAGCCAGGACGGAATTGACTGGAACACAGAGCCAGGACTTGGAATTGACTGGAACACGGATCGTGGACTTGGAATTGACTGGAACACGGAGCTTGGACTTGGAATTGACTGGAACACAGAGCCAGGACGGACTTGACTGGACCACAGAGCCAGGACTTGGAATTGACTGGAACACAAAGCCAGGACTTGGACTCGACTGGAACACAGAGCCAGGACTTGGACTCGACTGGAACACAGAGCCAGGACTTGGAATTGATTGGAACACGGGGCGAGGTCTTGGAATTGATTGGAACACGGGGCGAGGACTTGGAATTGACTGGAACACGGAGCCAGGACTTGGAATTGACTGGAACACGGAGCCAGGACTTGGAATTGACTGGTACACGGAGCCAGGACTTGGAATTGACTGGAACACGGAGCCAAGACTTGGAATGGTCTGGAACACAGAGGCAGGACTTGGAATCGACTGGAACACAGAGCCAGGACTTGGAATTGACTGGAACACAGAACCAGGGCTTGGAACCGACAGGAACACGGAGCCAGGACTTGGAATTGACAGGAACACAGAGCCAGGACTTGGAGTTAACTGGAACACGGAGCGTGGACTTGGACTTGACTGGAACTCTAAGCCAGGACTTGGAATTGACTGGAACACGGAGCCAGGACTTGGAATTGACTGGAAGACAGAGCCAGGACGGACTTGACTGGAACACAGAGCCAGGACTTGTAATTGACTGGAACACGGAGCCAAGACTTGGGGTTCACTGGAACACAGAGCCAAGACTAGGGGTTCACTGGAACACAGAGCCAGGACTTGGAATATACTGGAACACGGAGCCAGGACTTGTAATTGACTGGAACACTGAGCCAGGACTTGGAATTGACTGGAACACAGAGCCAGGACGGAATTGACTGGAACACAGAGCCAGGACTTGGAATTGACTGGAACACGGATCGTGGACTTGGAATTGACTGGAACACGGAGCTTGGACTTGGAATTGACTGGAACACAGAGCCAGGACGGACTTGACTGGACCACAGAGCCAGGACTTGGAATTGACTGGAACACAGAGCCAGGACTTGGACTCGACTGGAACACAGAGCCAGGACTTGGACTCGACTGGAACACAGAGCCAGGACTTGGAATTGATTGGAACACGGGGCGAGGACTTGGAATTGATTGGAACACGGGGCGAGGACTTGGAATTGACTGGAACACGGAGCGAGGACTTGGAATTGACTGGAACACGGAGCCAGGACTTGGAATTGACTGGAACACGGAGCCAGGACTTGGAATTGACTGGAACACGGAGCGAGGACTTGGAATTGACTGGAACACGGAGCCAGGACTTGGAATTGACTGGAACACGGAGCGAGGACTTGGAATTGACTGGAACACGGAGCGAGGACTTGGAATTGACTAGAACACGTAGCCAGGACTTGGAATTGACTGGATCACGGAGCGTGGACTTGGAATTGACTGGAACACGGAGCCAAGACTTGGAATGGTCTGGAACACAGAGCCAAGACTTGGAATGGTCTGGAACACAGAGGCAGGGCTTGGAACCGACAGGAACACGGAGCCAGGACTTGGAATTGACAGGATCACAGAGCCAGGACTTGGAATTGACTGGAACACGGAGCGTGGACTTGGACTTGACTGGAACTCTAAGCCAGGACTTGGAATTGACTGGAACACGGAGCCAGGACTTGGAATTGACTGGAAGACAGAGCCAGGACGGACTTGACTGGAACACAGAGCCAGGACTTGGAATTGACTGGAACACAGAGCGTGGACTTGGAATTGACTGGAACACGGAGCGTGGTCTTGGAATTGACTGGAACACGGAGCCAGGACTTGGAATTGACTGGAACACGGAACCAGGACGGAATTGACTGGAACACAGAGCCAGGACTTGGAATTTACTGGAACACAGAGCGTGGACTTGGAATTGACTGGAACACGGAGCTTGGACTTGGAATTGACTGGAACACGGAGCCTGGACTTGGAATTGACTGGAACACGGAGCCAATACTTGGAATTGACAGGAACACAGAGCCAGGACTTGGACTCGACTGGAACACAGAGCCTGGACTTGGATTCGACTGGAACACAGAGCCTGGACTTGGTCTGCGACTTGGACTTGACAAAACAAAACAACGACAGACCACTCGCATCTGGACACAAGACAACAAAAACAATGAGAGACAATTCCTATTGCAGCACCGAGCAGTGGCAAACGGCCAGCAATACTCAGCCGAATACAAGACGACAATTACAAACAAAGGGGATCTTGACACAGAGAAGCTCATGAAGACGATCCCTTATTCTTGGCAGCTCAGAAGACAGTCCCTTATTCTTGGTGATCCGAAGACGGTTCCTTATTGTTGGGGGCACAGAAGATGGGCTCTTATTCTTGGTGGCTCAGAAGGAGCATAGCCTCACTGCTGAGGTGACGAACCAGCTCTGAGTTGATGCAAGCCGGAGTTTTAATGGCACCGGTCCAGATGAAGATCAGGTGCCATAATCGGACCATGAGAGTACCCCCCCCCCCCCCCAACCACTGGGAGCCTCCAGGTGACCTAACAGGCTTACCCGAATTACCGATGACCAGGGCAGGTGGGAGGGTGGTTTGGCAGGAGGGTACTCTGATTAGCGAGAGTCTGTAAGACAGAGTTTGTGTCCGCCGGACCGTTCTGTTGCAAGAGCGTAGGAAGCGAACCCAAGTACAGGACACAGGAATGGAGACTTGACGCAGCGACAGACTTGAACATGACTAGGACTCAGAGCCAGGATGGACTAGACTGGAACATAGAGCCAGGACTTGGAATTGACTGGAACACAGAGCCAGGACTTGGAATTGACTGGAACACAGAGCCAGGACTTGGAAATGACTGGAACTCAGAGCCAGGACGGAATTGACTGGAATACAGAGCCAGGACTTGGAACTGACTGGAACACAGAGCCCGGACTTGGAATTGACTGGAACACGGAGCTTGGGCTTGGAATTGACTGGCACACGGAGCCTGGACTTCGAATTGACTGAAACACGGAGCCAAGACTTGGACCTGACTGGAACACGGAGCCAGTTCTTGGAATTGACTGGAACACGAAGCCAAGACTTGGGGTTCACTGGAACACGGAGCCAAGACTTGGGGTTCACTGGAACACAGAGCCAGGACTTGGAATAGACTGGAACACGGAGCCAGGACTTGGAATTGACTGGAACATTGAGCCAGGACTTCGAATTGACTGAAACACGGAGCCAAGACTTGGACCTGACTGGAACACGGAGCCAAGACTTGGGGTTCACTGGAACACAGAGCCAGGACTTGGAATTGACTGGAACACGGAGCCAAGACTTGGGGTTCACTGGAACACGGAGCCAAGACTTGGGGTTCACTGGAACACAGAGCCAGGACTTGAAATAGACTGGAACACGGAGCCAGGACTTGGAATTGACTGGAACACTGAGCCAGGACTTGGAATTGACTGGAACACAGAGCCAGGACTTGGAATTGTCTGGAACACGGATCGTGGACATGGAATTGACTGGAACAAGGAGCTTGGACTTGGAATTGACTGGAAGACAGAGCCAGGACGGACTTGACTGGACCACAGAGCCAGTACTTGGAATTGACTGGAACACCGAGCCAGGACTTGGACTCGGCTGGAACACGGAGCCAGGACTTGGAATTGACTGGAACACAGAGCCAGGACTTGGAATTGTCTGGAACACGGAGCGTGGACTTGGAATTGACTGGAACACGGAGCCATGACTTGGAATTGACTGGAACACGGAACCAGGACGGAATTGACTGGAACACAGAGCCAGGACTTGGAATTGACTGGAACACGGAGCGTGGATTTGGAATTGACTGGAACACGGAACTTGGACTTGGAATTGACTGGAACACGGAGCCTGGACTTGGAATTGACTGGAACACGGAGCCAAGACTTGGAATTGACAGGAACACGGAGCCAGGACTTGGACTCAACTGGAACACAGAGCCAGGACTTGGACTCGACTGGAACACAGTGCCTGGACTTGGACTCGACTGGAACACAGAGCCTGGACTTGGTCTGGGACTTGGACTTGACAAAACAAAACAACGACAGACCACTCGCATCTGGACACAACACAACAAAAGCAATGACAGACAATTCCTATTGCAGCACCGAGCAGTGGCAAACGGCCAGCAATACTCAGCCGAATACAAGACGACAATATCAAACAAAGGGGATCTTGACACAGAGAAGCTCATGAAGACGATCCCTTATTCTTGGCAGCTCAGAAGATAGTCCCTTATTCTTGGTGATCCGAAGACGGTTCCTTATTGTTGGGGGCACAGAAGATGGGCTCTTATTCTTGGTGGCTCAGAAGGAGCATAGCCTCACTGCTGAGGTGACGAACCAGCTCTGAGTTGATGCAAGCCGGAGTTTTAATGGCACCGGTCCAGATGAAGATCAGGTGCCATAATCGGACCATGAGAGTACCCCCCCCCCCAACCACTGGGAGCCTCCAGGTGACCTAACAGGCTTACCCGAATTACCGATGACCAGGGCAGGTGGGAGGGTGGTTTGGCAGGAGGGTACTCTGATTAGCGAGAGTCTGTAAGACAGAGTTTGTGTCCGCCGGACCGTTCTGTTGCAAGAGCGTAGGATGCGAACCCAAGTACAGGACACAGGAATGGAGACTTAACGCAGCGACAGACTTGGACATGACTAGGACTCAGAGCCAGGATGGACTTGACTGGAACATAGAGCCAGGACTTGGAATTGACTGGAACACAGAGCCAGGACTTGGAATTGACTGGAACACGGACCCAGGACTTCGAATTGACTGGAACACAGAGCCAGGACTTGGAATTGACTGGAACACGGAGCCAGGGCTTGGAATTGACTAGAACACAGAGCCAGGACTTGGAACTGACTGGAACACAGAGCCAGGACTTGGAACTGACTGGAACACAGAGCCAGGACTTGGAATTGACTGGAACACGGAGCGTGGACTTGGAATTGACTGGAACACGGAGCGTGGACTTGGAATTGACTGGAACACGGAGCCTGGACTTGGAATGGACTGGAACACGGAGCCAGGACTTGGAATGGACTGGAACACAGAGCCAGGACTTGGACCTGACTGGAACACAGAGCCAGGAGTTGGAATTGACTGGAACTCCGAGCCAGGACTTGGAATTGACTGGAGCACAGAGCCAGGACTTGGAATTGACTGGAACACGGAGCCAGGACTTGGAATTGACTGGAACACAGAGCCAGGACTTGAAATTGAATGGAACACAGAGCCAGGACTTGGAATTGACTGGAATACAGAGCCAGGACGGATTTGACTGGAACACAGAGCCAGGACTTGGAATTGACTGGAACACAGAGCCAGGACTTGGAATTGACTGGAACACAGAGCCAGAACTTGTAACTGACTGGAACACAGAGCCAGGGCTTGGAATTGACTGGAACACGGTGCCAGGACTTGGAATTGACTGGAACACGGAGCCTGGAATTGGAATTGACTGGAACACGAAACCTTGACTTGGACTGGGACTTGGAGCCTTGTCTCGGACTCGAACTCAGAGCCTTGACTCGGACTCGAACTCAGAGTCTTGACTCGGACTTAAACTCGGAGCCTGGACTTGGTCTGCGACTTGCACTTGGAGCCTTGACTTGGACTGGGACTGAGACTCGACAAAACAAAACGACAGATTTCTCGCATCCCGGCTCAGAGCAGCGGCAAAATGGCAGGCAACACTCAGCTAGACACGAGATGATAAAAACAAACAACGACAGGCAATACGTATCGTGGCTTGGAGCAGTGGCAAATGGCCAGCGCTACTCAGCCAGACACGAGACAAATAAAACAAACAGGAGGGATCTTGATATGGAGAAGCTCATGAAGACGTATCCTTATTGTTGGCGGCTTAGAAGGAGCATAGCCTCACTGCTGACGTGACGAACCTGCTCCGAGTAGATGTAAGCCGGAGTTTTTATGGCGCCAGACAGGATAAAGATCAGGTGCCCTAATCAAGGAACACAGTGGAACATGGGGAAAAGAAAATTCACTGAAATGACTAGGTAATGGACTGGAATATGACAAAGACTGTTGTTACCATGATGGTGCGAATGTTTGGCAGATACTCACTCCTCAGTGACCTACTGCACTCTTGAAACCGCATGACTTTCGCTTTCACCAGTTCCAACCAAAAACCAAACATGTCACTTTGAATAACAGACAACCGACCCAGAAAAACAGCTTATCTCCTCTGCAACTGCTTCCACGTCCTGTGCTCATGATATCCTGTACATCTCTGTAAGCCCTGCTTCACAATCTCCGGGTAGAAATCACCCTCTGCCTTGGATAGATTAGAATGACTCCACTAACTTTCCATTCATCATGGCCTTGATGTTTGTTTTTCCACAACTGTGGGAACTAATTTTTACATGGCCTGAAAACTGTGCAGCATTTTAAATGCTGTTTTTTAAAACAATATGCATACTGTCAATATTTAGAGTGAAAAATGAAAAAAATCACATACTTTTGATTTTCTTTATTAATTGAAGTTTACAATGAAATACATTACACTCAGCCCCTGCATAGCCCTGTTTCCATTTCAACTTGGTTATTCAATTCTTTAATTCAATTTGTTTTTAAATGACAAAAATTCATTCTAAACAACACTGAAAACTTCTCAAGACTGGCCGCCATTACAGTAAACATTCAATTAGATAATGAGAGTGTTTTACATACTCTCTGAGCCACTCACTGCCAATCACACATTAGTTCACACTCTGCCTCCCCCACATGTGTGTAAGTTTTTGCTTCCTCACTAATTTATTCCATTTTCCCCCCACCCATAATGCCTGGAAAATGGCCTGCAAATTCCAGTGAGGGTGGTACGTCTAAGATGACTAGGAAAAGCTTTAGTATGGCTGTGAAACTGCAAGTGACACAGCGTTTGAAAGCTGCTGAACAGAGTGTGGAAGAAGCCATGGCCAGAAGCATGCAACAATATCCTAGGATTATCCAGTCATCCAAAACATCGTTGAACTGGCCGATGAAGTGGGATCAGAGGCGATGTTGAAGAGTTACAGTATTCTCATGATGAGGGCCTTAATAACAAGGAGCTTCAAGAATTGGCAGAGCAACACATAGAGGTGTACAAGATGGTGAGAGACACAGATCGGGTGGATAGTCAGAGGCTTTTTCCCAGGGCTGAAATGGTTGCCGCAAGAGGACACAGGTTTAAGATGCTGGGGAGTAGGTACAGAGGAGATGTCAGGGTTAAGATTTTTATTCAGAGAGTGGTGAGTGTGTGGAATGGGCTGCTGGCAACAGTGGTGGAGGCGGAAATGACAGGGTTTTTAAGAGGCTTTTAGATAGGTACATGGAGTCGTAGAAAAATAGAAGGCTATAGGAAAGCCTAGTAATTTTTGATGTAGGGACATGTTTGGCACAACTTTGTGGGCCAAAAATCCTGTACTGTGCTGTAGGTTTTCTATGTTTTGAACACGTCCTGGGTGAATCTGAGGACATGATGGAGAAAAGGAAACACCAGCAAGAAACCTCACCACAAAATTCTTCAGCACTACTATCACCATGATCACACAGATCATGGACCAGTTCATCGATAGTGACTCTGACAGGGAGCAAAGCAACAAGGCAAAGAGAGGTGTTCTCAACATGATTTCCTGCTACCAAGGACTGCTTCATAAGGGGAGACTTAAGAAAAGGCAGTCAAACCTCGACGCCTACTTGAAGAGGAAGCCAAAGTTAGAGGAGGATCCACAGCCTGGTCCCTCCTCTCAGCTGTAACCACCACCCACTTGCCCCCGTTGCTGCTGCGATGTGTTGCTGTTCCATTGATGTACAGATTAGGTCTATATGCATGTTTGTTACTCCACGAATTACTGCATATACATAAAATATCATATATCACGGGTTTGATTTCTTTAATCAGGCACACATGTCCATTTACATAATGTTACTCTGACCCAGCATAGCACTGATTTACACAGCACTCCCATCTCTGAGGAACACGTCCTCAGCATTAAGCAGGGTCTGAGTGTACAAAGAAAATCTATTACATTTGTAAAATTGTTGTTGTGTCTTTATTACAAATCCATTTCAATAAATACTGTTCAGGTTAATTTTGCTTTCAGATAAATGATAGGTCTTAATACTAATTAGATCATCTATATGTTCCACTTTTAGTCTGCTTCTGGGTTTAAATTTGATGGAATTCATAAGATTAAATCCATATTTGCAGTCAGCACTAGGAGCTTGAAATGTTCCAGCAATGTGAACAAGAATTGACAGTTCTTCAAATTCTTCTAAGCACGTAGTTCAATATATCAATGAACATCTCAATTGAACAAGTCTTAAACGCAAACCACATCTCACAACACAAGCAAACGATGTAATGCAGTCAAAACAACTGACAGGCACAGCGGCAAAAGTAAAATGTTTTGACTAGATGGCGTCGCTGTTCAGCAGGCTTTTAGTTTAACAATGAAGTACTGATTTCCATTCAGTGTTTATTGTTACAATTTGTAACTCTGTTGTAACGTGAAACACTGACAGTGTAAATACGTTAAAGCTCTAAAATGTTCCAAAGTAAAGGTTGTGGTATATTTATTTTGAAAATTTATGGATTATATTCATTAAATAATTAATTACAGGGTATTTCACAATTCTACTAATATAGATTTCAATATCATATTTGCATAATTTCAAAATTACATTAACATTATACAAAATAAAATTACAGCTGTGTGGCAACAAAGGATATGTTCATGGGAGCATTTCAGTTACTCTGTGGCCTTGCACCTGCACAGTCTACAGGGAACAGCAGCCCTTGACTTCCTTCCAAATGTCTAAAGTTTGCTCTTTTCCCCCTGCCCACTATTTGAGGCCATTCAAACTCAGTCAGCAGTACTGTGGCTTCTGTAGTTTATTTAGTGTTCTTTTTCCAATAATCTAGCCTGGAGGAAACAACTCTGAAGCTGCAGAACTCAAATGTTCTCCTACAGTTCCTACCTCCAAGACACTGCTCAACTGAACAAGATTTCCAGCACTTTCTCAATGTTTCGCAGATTTTCAGCATCCATTATTACTGACGGCTTTGTGGACAAAGTTGTGGATGATGCAAAGCTAGGCAGAGAGGCAGATAGGGTTGAGGAGGCAGAGAGTCTGCAGAAGGACTTAGACAGATTAGGAGAATGGGCAAATAAGTGTTTGGTCATGCACTTTGGTAAAAGGAATAAAGGTGTAGACTATTTCCTAAACAGGGAGCAAATTCAGAAATCAGAGGTAGAAAGGGACTTGGGAGTCAGCATTCAGGATTCCCTAATGGTTATTTTGCAAGTTGACTCAGTAGTAATGAAGGGAAATGAAGTGTTCGCATTCATTTTGAGGGAACTGTAATATAAATGGAAGGATGTAGTCTTGAGGCTTTAATAAGGCAGTGGTCAGACCACATGTAGGATATTGTAAGTATTTTGGTCACCATATCTAATAAAGGATATGCTAGCATTGGAGAGAGTCCAGAGGAGGTTTATAAGGATGATCCCAGAAATGAAAATGTTAACATCTGAGGAGCGTTTGATGGCCCTGGGCATATACTTCCTGGATTTAGAAGAATGAGGGGGAAACTCATTGAAACATATCTATTGTAGGAAGGCCTAGGTAGAGAGGACATGGTGAGGATGTTTCCTAAACTAGGGGAGTATAGGACCAGAGGACACAACCTCAAAATAGAAGGACGTCCTTTTAGTACAGAGATGAGGAGAAATTCCTTCAGCCAGATGTTGGTGAATTGATGGAATTTGTTACCACAGACTGCTCCCGAGGCCAAGTCATTGGGTAGATTAAAGTGGAGGCTGATAGGTTCTTGATTAGTAAGGGCATCAAAGGTTACAGAGAGCAGGCAGGAGAATGTGTTTGAGATGGATAATGAATCCACTATGAGGGAATGGAACAAATGGCCTAATTCTGCTCCTATGTCTCATGGTCTTATATTCTAACAAATCTCTGAGCATGAAGGCATCTTTAGAGTTAGTGCTAGAGGCCAACTGGGGACAACATATGGAATGTAATATGTAAAGGGCACCTGTCTGAAACATGAAGATCGATGTGTAACTGAATCTGATACTGTGCGGGCTGATGGTTGCTGTGCTCATGCAGCAGCAGAAGAAAGAGCCTGTCATACCAAACATCAACGTCCTGGGCACGTGCTGCTCAGTCATCGGATGAGTGTTAGTGAGAGCAGGTGAAGCAAGTCCATGAAATCAAGTGCATTGTCCAATCTGTCACTTCACACAAGCAAAAGGGCAAATAGGGAGAACGAGCAGATCAGGAAACAGTAAAGGGCATTTCTCGGATGAAATGAAAATATTATACATTATCGGCCGATTGCTCTCCTGGGAAAACAATGGACAGAAGAGACTTGAAAGAAAAAAGCACAAAATGGTGCACTGGATGTTTGGAATGTAGAAGTTAATTCAAGAGAAGAATAACAATGTAAAGCTTTGCTAAGGCCATATTAGGACTACTGTCAGCAGTTCTGACCATAAGACCATAAGCCATAGGAACAGAATTGGGGCATTTGGCCCATTGAGTTTGCTTCACCATCTCATCATGGCTGATCCATTTTCAATCTCCGCCTCAATCTCCTGCCTTCTCCCCATATCACTTCATGCCCAAACATGCCCTAGATTCTATCAACCTCTGCCTTCAATATACATAAAGTCTTCACAACGAAGTCCATAGATTCACCACTCTCTGGCTAAAGAAATTTCCCCTCATCTCCAACCTAAAAGAAGGCCCCTCTATTCTGAGACTGTGTCCTTTGGTCTTAGACACCCCCACCTTAGGAAACGTCCTATCCACATCCACTCTATCAGGGCCTTTCACCATTCCATAGGTTTCAATGAGGACATCCCTCATTCATCTGAATTCCAGTGAATGCAGGCCCACAGCCGTCAAACGCTCTTCATATGACAAGCTATTCAAACCTGGAATCGTTTTCTTGAACCTCCTTTGAACCCTCTTTAGTTTCAGCACATCCTTTCTAAGATAAGGGGACTAAAACTGCACACCAGACTCCAAGTGATGCCTCACCAGTGCTTTATAAACACTCAACATTACACCCTTGCTGTTATAATCTAGTCCTCTTGAAATGAATGCTGACATTTTATTTGTCTTCCTCGCCACAGACTCACCCTGCAAATTAACCTTTACAGAATCCTGCACGGAGTTTTTTGTATTTTCTCTCCATTTAGAAAACAGCCAACCCTTTCATTTCTTCTACCAAAGTGTATGACCATACACAGTATTCCATCTGCCATTACTTTGCCCATTCTCCTAAACTAGCTCCTTCTGCAACCTCTCTACTTCCTCAAAACTACCTGTCCCTCTACCTATCTTCATACCATCTGCAAACGTTGCAACAAAGCCATCAATTGCATCATCAAAATCATTAACATATAATGTAAAAATAATCGGTCCTAAAACACATTCCTGTGGAACACTACTAGTCAATAGCAACCAACCAGAAAAGGCTCCCCCTATTCCCACTCTTTGCCTCCTGCCAATCAGCCAAAGCCCTATCCATGCTAGAAACTTCCCTGTAATACCACAGGCTCATAGCTTGTAAAGCAGCCTCATGTGTGGCACCTTGACAGAGGCCTTCTGAAACTCCAAATATACAACATCCACTGCATCCCCTTTATCTATCCTACTTGTAATCTCCTCAAAGAACTACGAGAGGTTTGTCAGGCACCATTTTCCCTGATGGAAGCTTTGTACTATCTTGTGTTACCAAGTACTCCATAACCTCATCCTTAACAACATCTTCCCATCCACTGAGGTCAGGCTAACTGGTCTATAAGTCAGTTTTTGCTCCCGTCCTCCTTTCTTAAAGAGTGGAGTGACATTTTCCATTTTTCCACTCCTCTGGCACCATTGCTAGAGTCTAATGAATTTTGAAAGATCATTATTAATGACTCCACAATTTCTACCGCTATCTTTTTCAGAACCCTAAGGTTCAGTTCATCTGGCCCAGGTGACTTATGCACCCATAGGGCTTTCAGCTTTTTGAGCACCTTCTACCTTGTAACAGTAACCGCACCCACTTCTCTTCCTTCAGACCCCTCAATATCTGGCACACTGTTAGTGTCTTCCACAGTGAAGACTGATGCAAGAATATTCATACAGTTCATCTGCCATCTCCTTGTCCCCACCTATTATTTCTCCAGCCCCATTTTCTAGCGGTCCTATATGTACTCTCAGCTCTCTTCTATTTTTTACATACTTGCAAAAGTTTTTAATATCCACTTTGATATTGTTTGCCAGCTTGCTTTCATATTTCATCCTTTCCCTCTTAACTTTGTTTTAATAATACTGGTGAATTCTGGCTCTGTCTTCCACTTTACTGAGAAAGGCCATGAGGGAAGAGTTCTGTGATATCTCTCCCTCTTCAGTAAAATAAACATCCCACAAAAGGCCTGTCCACAAAAGCTGGTGGTAAAGTTGTGGCAGCCATCAGGAGACAAAAAGGTTAAAAAAACAGCTTGGACGACACCATCATTACTTAATTGTGTCTTTGCGGAGAGACGACCCAACCACTTCCTGACCGCCAGTAGCTACAGCACAGGAAGCAGAAGTAAGCACTTCCTGATTTTCCAAATTCAACAGGATGCCGATCTAAGAAAAAGTAAGTCAACATTTTGAAATAGCATTCCACTGGAAACTAGAAAAGAACTGAAATGCAGCAGTTCTTCAAAATTCCTCTGTTTGACCTGTATGCATCAAACTGCATGCTGAGTCCCAGTGGGATATCCAACTGCATCATTATTGAAAATATACTGAGCATCTGCTGAGTGGGTCCATTCTACTACCCCCAACTGGATGTGGCAAAGCTGTGACCAAAAGCATTTATTTGTTGGGTCATTTCAGTCAGTAATTGAACCAACTGTGTTACTCATGCCCCAAAATGGAACACTGACTCAGGCCAAGAGTACATGTATGACTCCTAAAGGCCACAAAATCATAAGACATAGGAGCAGGATTAGGAATTTGGCCCATTGAGTATGTTCTGCCATTTATTATCCCTCTCAACTCCATTCTCCTGCCCCCTCCCCAACTAATGAAGAACCCATCTACCTCCACTTTAAATATACCCAACTACTTGGCTGTCACAGCTGACTGTTGCAATTAGTTTCTTAAATGTCCATATTGTATCTACCTCAAACCACCACCCCCGGCAGCACGTTCCATGTACCTGTCACTCTCTGTATTAAAACACTCACCCCTATAATTCCAACATTCAACGTTTAAAGTAATTTATTATTAAAGTGAATACACATATATCGAATCATATACAACCCTGAGTTTTATTTTCCTGCCGGCAATCACAACAAATACATTAAAAATATAGAATCAATGACAGACCTCGGCCAACTGAAAGGACAACAGTCAACGTGCAAACTGTGCAAATACAAAATAAGTAACAATAACAAAGAAATAAGCAATAAATATCGAGAAGACGAGATGAAGAGTCCTTCAAAGTGAGTTCAAAGGCCGTGGGTACAGTTCAGTGACGGGGCGAGTGAAGTTATCCCGTCTAGTTGTTGAGGGGCTGATGAATGAGGGATAATAATTCTTCCTGAACATGGTGGTGTGCGTCCTGAGGCTCCTGCACCTTCTCACTGATGGCAGCAGCGAGAAGAGAGTCTGACCTGGATGGTGGTGTCACTGATGATGAATGCTGCTTTCCTGTGATAGCTGTCTGTACAGAAATGCTCATTAGTGGGGAGGGTGTTACCCATGATGAACGGGGCCGTATCATTACTTATTGTAGGCTATTCCGTGCAAGAGCATTGGTGTTTCCTTACCAGGGTCTATGCCATTTAGCATTTTGTACACCTTTATGAAGTAACCTCTCGCCCTCTTTCGCTCCAAAGAGAAAAGCCCACGCTCGCTCAACTTATTCCTATACGTCATTCTCCCCAATCCAGGCAGCGCCCTGTCAAATCTCCACTGAACCCTTTTGAAAGCATACATATACTTATTTCATGAGGCGACCAAAACTGACCACAATATTCCAGTAGGTAAGGTTTAACAGGGCTCTATAGTCTAGCAACATTACCTTATGGTTCTAGTACCCAGCCCCTGACTAATGGCCAACGCACGGTATGGCTTCTTAACAACCCTGTCAACTTGTGTGCGTAGTGTAGATGAGGGGTCAGTGTATGATGAGAGTTCTGGGGTGACCACAGTCTGAGGTTGAGTTTTGAGTTCAGTGTATGGTGAGGGTTCAGCGGTAAGTGTACAGTGACGGTTCAGGGGACAGCAAGGTTTGAGGGCTCGTATAGGTGTCTTTGCACGGCGAGGTAGAGGGTCAGGGAATAGCGTGCAGTGAAGAGACAAACCTCAGCGTACGGTAGGGTGAGGGGGCATTACAAGAGTGATATATGTGTCCAGATGTCTCAGTCTGGCCTCGGCAACATTCTGCTGGTGAGGCTGTTGAAAAAGAAACACTTTCTGCTGGAGTACAGCTGGTATTGTAGTTACATCACGGTGAAAACTCCAGACAACATCTACTATTTCCCATGCTACACCTGGCTGAGTGATGGTGATTCCTGGATGTCATTGAAGGAACTGGTATAATTATATCGTTGAATTTAACAGGATGTAAATGTAAATATTTTAAAGCTTGTCCCTTGTTTCTTACTGATTCAGCAACAGGAAGTATGCGCAAACAAATGAGGTGCTGTACACTGTTGAACGCGATAGGTAATGACCTTCGAAGCAACGTTCCCTCTAATTTTTAGTAGTCAGTGGGCACAAAAATATTATGTTGTGCAAATTTTTTTCCTGTGACAAAAGTATGTGCACATTGAATAAACACATGGCACAGTTTATGTAGGCTTACAAAATATTTGACATAAAACTGCACAGAATAACAACAAAATAGAAACATAGAAAATAGGTGCAGGAGTAGGTCATTCGGCCCTTCGAGCCTGCACCGCCATTCAGTATGATCATGGCTGATCATCCAACTCAGAACCCTGTACCTGCTTTCTCTCCATACCCCCTGATCTCTTTAGCCACAAGGGCCATATCCAACTTCCTCTTAAATATAGCCAATGAACTGGCCTCAACTGTTTCCTGTGGCAGAGAATTCCACAGATTCACCACTCTCTGTGTGAAGAAGTTTTTCCTCATCTCGGTCCTAAAAGGCTTCCCCTTTATCCTTAAACTGTGACCCCTTATTCTGGACTTCCCCAACATCGGAAACAATCTTCCTGCATCTAGCCTGTCCAATCCCTTTAGAATTTTATACATTTCAATAAGATCCACCCTCAATCTTCTAAATTCCAGTGAGTATAAGCCTATTTGATCCAGTCTTTCTTCATATGAAAGTCCTGCCATCCCAGGAATCAATCTGGTGAACCTTCTTTGTACTCCCTCTATGGCAAGAATGTTTTTCCTCAGATTAGGGGACCAAAACTGCACACAATACTCTAGGTGCGGTCTCACCAAGGCCTTGTAGAACTGCAGTAGAACCTCCTTGCTCCTGTACTCAAATCCTTTTGCTATGAATGCCAACATACCATTTGCCTTTTTCACCGCCTACTGTACCTGCATGCCCACCTTCAATGACTGGTGTACAATGACACCCAGGTCTCGTTGCACCTCCTCTTTTCCTAATCGGCCACCGTTCAGATAATAATCTGTTTTCCTGTTCTTGCAACCAAAGTGGATAACCTCACATTTATCCACATTAAATTGCATCTGCCATGAATTTGCCCACTCACCTAACCTATCCAAGTCACCCTGCATCCTCTTAGCATCCTCCTCACAGCTAACACCGCCGCCCAGCTTCATGTCATCCACAAACTTGGAGATGCTGCATTTAATTCCCTCGTCTAAATCATTCATATATATTGTAAACAACTGGGGTCGCAGCACTGAGCCTTGGGGTACCCCACTAATCACTGCCTGCCATTCTGAAAAGGTCCCGTTTACTCTCACTCTTTGCTTCCTGTCTGCCAACCAATTCTCTATCCACGTCAATACCATACCCCCAATACCGTGTGCTTTAAGTTTGCACACTAATCTCCTGTGTGGGACCTTGTCAAAAACCTTTTGAAAATCTATATATACCACATTCACTGGCTCTCCCCAATCCACTCTACTAGTTACATCTTCAAAAAATTCTATAAGAGTCATCAGACATGATTTTCCTTTCACAAATCCATGCTGACTTTATCCGATGATTTCACCTCTTTCCAAATGTGCTGTTATCACATCTTTGATAACCGACTCTAGCATTTTCCCCACCACCGATGTCAGACTCACCGGTCTATAAGTCCCCGGTTTTTCTCTCCCTCCTTTTTTAAAAAGTGGGGTTACATTAGCCACCCTCCAATCCTCAGGAACTAATCCAGAATCTAAGGAGTTTTGAAAAATTATCACTAATGCATCCACTATTTCTTGGGCTACTTCCTTAAGCACTCTGGGATGCAGACCATCTGGCCCTGGTTATGTTAGAGGACAGCAAGCTTTGAGGGCTCGTATAGGTGTCTTTGCACGGCGAGGGAGAGAGTCAGGGAATAGCGTGCAGTGAAGGGACAAACCTCAGCGTACAGTAGGGTGAGGGGGCATTACAAGAGTGGTATATGTGTCGACAGGTCGCAGTCTGGCCTCGGTAACATTCTGCTGGTGAGGCTGTTGAAAAACAAACACTTTCTGCTGGAGTACAGCTGCTATTGTAGTTACATCACGGTGAAAGCTCCAGAGAACATCTACTTGTTACATCTTCAAAAAATTCTATAAGATTTATCAGACATGATTTTCCTTTCACAAATCCATGCTGACTTTGTCCAATGATTTAAACATAAACATAACAAAATAACATAAATATTTAAGTGAATCAGTTATTTTTTCTTTCTCTTGTCTTTGGCATTTACCCATTCTTTGTAAACTCTATCTAGACTAATAGAACTTCCATCCAATTGATAGATTTTGATTCTCATTAACATATCCAAATGACATTCACCTAAACGGTTTCTCAGCTTGTTTTTGAGTTGATTCACTAGGCTAAAACCTCTCTCAGTCTGCACTAGACGCAAGAAAGGTTCCCCCAATGTCCATCAACTGTGCAAGGTCACAAAACTGTTCATTTTGAAGTACAAATGCCACCATTTGAGCAAAGTTTGAAATCAATTTCTACGTAATACATTAATGGAACAGTAAAGCGTCGTACAGACCCTTCGGCCAACTATGTTTTGTCGACTCTAACCGGTTTATATAAAGAGTAAAATAGAGAAAGAAAATGTTAATAAAGTAATAAATAGACAAAATAAAAATTATGAATCAATCACTAAGCCATGCCACACAATATACAGCCGGAGAACCGGAAGTGTCCCAAAAATCTTTCTCGCTGTCTCTCTCTCTATCTATCTATCTATCTATCTATCTATCTATCTATCTATCTATCTATCTATCTATCTATCTATCTCTTCCTCTCACCCCATCTCTCTCTCGGTGTTCTTGTCTGTCTCTTGTCTTGTCCAGCTCTTTACACCAGTCATGACCCTGCCTAGGATTCCCACTCGCATCTCCAGACCATCACCACATTCCAAGCTGACACCATCTTGTTTTCCATTTTGTGTTACACATCTTAGCATATGCCAAAGAGGAATTGGAATTTAACCCATTCCTTACAATGGTGTAATTTGATAAGGTACTCCATGCAAGACTTACTGAGAAAGTAAGGAGACATGGGATCCAAGGGGACATTTCTTTGTGGATCCAGAATTGGCTTGTCCACAGAAGGTAAAGAGTGGTTGTAGACGGGTCATATTCTGCATGGAGGTCGGTCACCAGTGGAGTGCCTGAGGGATCTGTTTTGGGACCCTTACTCTTTGTCATTTTTATGAATGACCTGGATGAGGAAGTGGAGGTGATGTGTTCTGGTCGCCTCACTACAAGAGGGATGTGGAACACATAGAAAGGGTGCAGAGGAGATTTACAAGGATGTTGCCTGGATTGGGGAGCATGCCTTATGAGAATAGGTTGAGTGAACTCAGCCTTTTCTCCTTGGATAGACGGAGGATGAGAGGTAACCTGATAGAGGTGTACAAGGTGATAAGAGGTATTGATCATGTGGATAGTCAGATGCTTTTTCCCAGGGCTGAAATGGTTGCCACAAGAGGACATAGGTTTAAGGTGCTGGGGAGTAGGTACAGAGGAAATGTCAGGGGTAAGTTTTTACTCAGAGAGTGGTGAGTGCGTGGAATGGGCTGCCGGCAACAGTGGTGGAGGCGGATACGATAGGGTCTTTTAAGAGGCTTTTAGATAGGTACATGAAGCTTAGTAAAATAGCGGCTATGTGTAAGCCTAGTAATTTCTAAGGTAGGGACATGTTTGGCACAACTTTGTGGGGCGAAGGGCCGGTATTGTGCTGTAGGTTTTCTGTTTCTAACAAATTTCACGGCCTATGCCACTGATATTAAACCTCATTCTGATGATTTTGATAAAGATTGGTAGAAGTGGATGCAGGGCAGGATGACTGAACGAGAGGCAGGGATTGGCATTTTCCCAGAATGGGGTAGGAAGCATCCTGCTCAGATTGGCATCCTGTGACTGGTGAGTCCCTGGGCGATCGGGGCTGGCACCAACTATTTACCAGCTACATCAATGATGGACCCAAGGGAACCATTGGTATCATTCACACAGTAATAGTGATTGTGAGTGTTGGTCGTCTTGGGATGGTACGGGGGGGGGGGGGCGGGAAAGGGTGGTGGTTGGGGTTGTTATCAGTGAGTCTCAGCCCCACAGCATTGAGAAATGATTTGTTCAGGGAATTCTACAGCATACAAACTGGCCACTTGGCCCACCTGGCCAGCTTCCAGTAGCAGGCTCATAGTATGAGAGCATGCCTCCTGGATTTCCGAATGAGGCTACCATGGGGAACCTTGTCAAACATCTTACTAACATCCACATACACAACATCCATTGTTCCACCTTTGTTAATGTGCTCTGTCACATCCTCAATCAATTCAATCAGGCTAGTGAGATATGACTTATCCATCACAATGCATTGCTGGCTCTCCATAACCCTGCCCATTAGATCCCACTATCCACAGCTGCCGGACTCGGCAGCTAACCTTGATGAGTATGTCTCAGCTGTCATGGGCTTTATCTGGAAATGCACAGAGGACTGTGTGTCTTGCAAGACGATCCAGGCATTCCCTAACCGGAAGCCTTGGATGAATTATGAGGTCCAGTCCCTTTTGAAGGCTAGAGCTGCGGCTTTTAGGTCCGGAGATACCAGTCGCTACGTGGAATTCAGGCGTGAACTCTGGAAAGCCATTAAGAGTGCCAAGAGGCAATATCGAGCCAGGTTGGAAGCCCAGGCTAACCAGAGGGATGCCAGTAGACTATGTCAGGGTCTAAATGAGATCACTGGGTGCACAGAAAAGGCTGGCAATATCAAACAGAAGAGGAGCGTCCCGCCCCCTCTAGATGAACTGGACCTGGTGGCATCAAGATTCATCATCACCGAGGAAGATGTTAGAAGAGCCTTCCTGAAGATAAATCCAAGGAAGGCGACGGGCCCAGATGGCATCCCGGGACGGGTTCTTCAGACCTGTGCAAGCGAGCTAGCTGGAGTGTTTGCTGACATCTTCAACTGCTCCCAGCTTCAGTCTAAGATCCCCTCGTGTTTTAAGAAGGCAACGATAATCCCGGTGCCGGAGAAAAGCAAGGTGGCATGCCTGAATGACTACCGACCTGTGGCTCTAACATCAATTGCTATGAAGTGCTTTGAGCGATTGGTTATGGCACACATCAACCATAACCTACCGGTCAACCTCGATGCTTTGCAATTCGCCTACCGGAGCAACAGGTCAACGGCAGATGCCATCTCTCTGGCACTACATTCCTCCTTAGAACACCTGGAGAATAAAGACGCATATGTAAGGCTCCTTTTCATTGACTACAGCTCTGCCTTTAATACCATCATTCTAAATAAACTGATTCCTAAGCTCCGGAACCTGGGTCTTAGTACTCAGATCTGCAGCTGGATCTTCAACTTCCTCACAGACAGGACCCAGGCTGTAAAAATAGGAGACAAGCTCTCCTCTACAATCACTCTGAGCACCGGTGCCCCACAAGGCTGTGTACTCAGCCCCCTGCTGTACTCACTGTACACCCATGATTGTGTAGCCAAGTTTCCATCAAACTCAACATATAAGTTTGCTGATGACACCACAATTGTAGGCCGTATCTTGGGTAATGATGAGCTTGATTACAGAGAGGAAATTAAGAACCTGGTGGCATGGTGCAAAGACAATAACTTATCTCTCAACGTCAGCAAGACGAAGGAATTGGTTGTTGACTTCAGAAGGAGTTTGTTGTTTGATGACAATAAAGTAAAGTGTAAGTATTGGAACAGAATGGGCCAATGTTCAAACCCACCAAGTCTTTGTTTGGGTTGTGTGGTAAATGGGTGCCTGCAGTTTGCCCAGAGTTAGAGTCATACAGTACAGAAGCAGGCCCTTTGCCCCAACTTATCCGTGCCAACCAAGACGTCTGCCACAGTTCGTGCTATTTCTCAGGTTTTGGCCCATATCCCTCCAAACCCTTTCTATCCATGTACCTGTCCAGCTGCCTCATAAACATTGTAATTGTCCCTAATTCAACCGCCTCCTCTGGCCACATATGGGCCACCCTCTGTAAAAATGGATCCTCAGATCTTTTCCCTCTTGCCATATACCTGTGCTTGCTAGTGTTAGACTCCCTAACCTGGGGAGGGACTGTGACCATCCAGCATATCTGCACCCCAACCTCCTACACTCTCCTGTGTCAGACTATGCCTGACGATCACACTGGTAAGTGAGTTACTTGTCCTTTCTGAGTCCCTGAACAGGGACAGGAAACACTTATCTCCCTGTCCTCACCCGAATGGCGTTGAGTTTAGATGGTTCAACTTCCCAGTTATCCCACTTTCCTCTCCACTCACTACCCTCTGGTTATATAGCACAGTCCTATGTCAACCAGGATATCAGTATCTGCTCCCTGTTCCTCTCTTAATGTCACCCTTCAGCCTCTTTCACTCCAGGGGGAGGTCGCAACCTTATCACTCAGGCCCTCTAATCCAGACCATACCAATGTGGATACCTTCTGTACCCCTCCAGCTCAATCCCATCCTTTCCGTAGTGTACAGACCGGAAACTGCCCGCAGGACTCCGGTACAGCCTGACTAACGTTCAGTACAGCTCGAATGGAACCTCCCAACTTTAATGCTCAGTGCCTCAGACAACACTGGCAAGCACGTCGTACACCCTCCACACTATCCTGTCTTCCTGTGTTCCCATTTTCACCAAACCAGGTCCTTGTATCCCGTGTTCAGCAGCAATCCGCGGGATCCTGCCATCCACTGAGTATACCCAACCCCGACTTAACTCATGTCTCCACGTTGGAGTAATGATAAAGCAGGGCACAGACTTTGTCCCTTCCTGTGGAATAATGTGAGGTGCCTAATGAGTGTTAGTCCAACAGTCTAGATTCTTCAGTATACACACAGGCATAGACTTGCAGACACACAGGCACACACAAGGACACATGGAAAGTGATGTCTGTGTGAACGGCTGGAGAAACGCACTCAGCTCTGATCTGTGGCCAGACCAAAACATCTGTATGGCCCTGTACCGAACTGATGCAGTCCTCACCTACACTGTGACCAGTCTCCCTCGGACTCTGCTTGGCATTCCTCTTGTACTCACTGTGATGTGTTTTGTTGATGTAGCATTGTGGAGCTCGGACTGCAGCCACTGAAGATGTGCCATGAGGTGTGGAGTATGCTGAGCGAATTACAAACCCTCTGTGAGGTCAACAGAGATCCAGTGTCAGGTGAGTTCACCAGTTGCTTCAGTCTCACTGTCGGAATCAGAGAGATTCCTGTGATAAACAGGGATGTTTAGCTGGCAATCTACTTCCAATAGGAAGTAGATTTCTTGTACCAGGATGGGGGCAACCATTTCATCCATAACGGGGAACTTTGCTGGGGTCTCGCTGCATTGTTCGATGAGAACAGGGTTTGATCCATTCAGGTACTGATAGCCAAAGAACCTGTCTTCACCCACTCTCCGGCAGGAGATCCAGGTCGGACTTTGGGTTGCAGAGTGTGGGAATCGGGAATGATACAGAGACGTGAAATATGGTAGTATTCTCTTAGTATCTTTCCCTTCAGTTAGTCCTGACGAAGGGTCTCGGCCTGAAACGTCGACAGTGCTTCTCCTTATAGATGCTGCCTGGCCTGCTGTGTTCCACCAGCATTTTGTGTGTGTTGTTTGAAATATGGTAGTGTTGGGGCATTACAGAAGGAGGAGCGATGTAGAGTCCCAGACCATCTCACACCGTCTCACACCTTGCCATATGTCCCACGGTGAAGCACACATGATCCTCCACTACCTGCACTGTCCCACACCCAAGTGCACCATGGGAGACTTTAATTTCCCAAATATTGATTGGGAGAATCCAGTGACTGATGGATTACTGGAAAGTGAATTAATTGAGTTGTTGAATGATTGTTTTTGATGCTAATACACCAGTAAGAGGGAAGGCCTGTCTAGATTTCACATTCTGTAACAATCAGGATAGAAGTTTGGGTAATGAAGTCGTTCAACCTTTAGGAACAAGTGAGCATAACATTCTAAGTAAAAAACTTTGTAGTTTTTTGGGAGAGTATATCAGTCAAAAAAACAAGCTTTTGAACTGCATTTCAGAAAGGCAAAGTTTGTGCAGATGCGGCAAAGACTTCAGAAGGTAAACTGGAAAGAGCTGCTGGACTTTCAGAAGGCTTTTGACAAGGTACCCCATGAAAGGTTAATAATCACATTACAGGTAGTAAGGATTCAGGGTAAGGTGTGCAAATGGGTGCAGAATTGGCTCCAAAACAGAAAAGAATGAGTTATGGTGAGAGCAAACACGAGGAAATCTGCAGTTGCTGGAAATTCAAACAACACACACAAAATGCTGGTGGAACACAGCAGGTCAGGCAGCATCTATAAGGAAAAGCACTGTCGACGTTTCGGGCCGAGACCCTTCATCAGGACAAACTGAAAGGAAAGATAGTAAGAGATTTGAAAGTAGTGGGGGGAGGGGGAAATGCAAAATGATAGGAGAAGACCGGAGGGAGTGGGATGAAGCTAAGAGCTGGAAAGGTGATTGGCGATAGTGATACAGAGCTGGAGAAGGGAAAGGATCATGGGACGGGAGGCCTCGGGAGAAAGAAAGGGGGGGAGGCACCAGAGGGAGATGGAGAACAGGCAAACAACTAAATATGTCAGGGATGGGGTAAGAAGGGGAGGAGGGGCATTAACGGAAGTTAGAGAAGTCAATGTTCATGCCATCAGGTTGGAGGCTATCCAGCCGGTATATAAGGTGTTGTTCCTCCAACCTGAGTTTGGATTCATTTTGACAATAGAGGAGGCCATGGATAGACGTATCAGAATGGGAATGGGACGTGGAATTAAAATGTGTGGCCACTGGGAGATCCTGCTTTCTCTGGCGGACAGAGCGTAGGTGTTCAGCGAAACGGTCTCCCAGTCTGCGTCGGGTCTCACCAATATATAAAAGGCCACACTGGGAGCACTGGACGCAGTATACCACACCAGCCGACTCACAGGTGAAGTGTCGCCTCACCTGGAAAGACTGTCTGGGGCCCTGAATGGTGGTGAGGGAGGAAGTGTAAGGGCAGGTGTAGCACTTGTTCCGCTTACAAGGATAAGTGCCAGGAGAGAGATCGGTGGGAAGGGAAGGGGTGTGAGCGGACAAGGGAGTCGCGTAGGGAGCGATCCCTGTGAAAAGCAGAGGGGGGGGGGAGGGAAAATGTGTTTGGTAGTGGGATCCCGTTGGAGGTGGCGGAAGTTACAGAGAGTTACACGTTGGACCTGGAGGCTGGTGGGGTGGTAGGTGAGGACAAGGGGAACCCTATCCCGAGTGGGGTGGTGGTCGGATGGGGTGAGGGCAGATGTGCGGGAAATGGGAGAGATGCGTTTGAGAGCAGAGTTGATGGTGGAAGAAGGGAAGCCCCTTTGTTTAAAAAAGGAAGACATCTCCTTCGTCCTGGAATGAAAAGCCTCCTCCTGAGAGCAGATGTGGCGGAGATGGAGGAATTGTGAGAAGGGGATAGTCTTTTTTGCAAGAGACAGGGTCGGAAGAGGAATAGTCCAGGTAGCTTCGAGAGTCTGTAGGCTTATAGTAGATATCAGTAGATAAGCCGTTTCCAGAGATGGAGACAGAAAGATCAAGAAAGGGGAGGAAGGTGTCGGAAATGGACCAGGTAAATTTGAGGGCAGGGTGAAAGTTGGAGGCAAAGTTAATGAAGTCAACGAGCTCAGCATGCGTGCAGGAGGCAGCACCAATGCAGTTGTCGATCTAGCGAAGGAAAAGAGGGGGACAGATACCCGTAAAGGCTTGGAACATGGACTGCTCCACAAAGCCAACAAAAAGGCAGGCATAACTGGGACCCATATGGGTGCCCATGGCTACACCTTTGGTTTGGAGGAAGTGGGAGGAGCCAAAGGAGAAATTATTGAGAGTAAGAACTAATTCCGCTAGACGGAGGAGAGTGGTGGTAGAGGGGAATTGGTTAGGTCTGGAATCCAAAAAGAAGCGGAGAGCTTTGAGACCGTCCGGGTGGGGGATGGAGGTATCTAGGGACTGGACGTCCAGGGTGAAAATAAGGCGGTGGGGGCCAGGGAACTTAAAGTCATTGAAAAAATTCAAAGCGTGAGAAGTGTCACGAACATAGGTGGGAAGGGATTGAACAGGAGGGGATAAAACAGTGTCAAGGTATGCAGAACTGAGTTCGGTGGGGCAGGAGCAAGCTGAGACAATAGGTCTACCTGGACAGGCAGGTTTGTGGATCATGGGAAGGAGGTAGAAACGGGAAGTGCGGGGTGTGGAAACTACGAGGTTGGTGGCAGTGGATGGGAGATCCCCAGAGCTGATAAGGTTGGTGATGGTATAGGAGACAATGGCTTGGTGCTCCTTAGTGGGATCATGATCAAGGGGTAAATAGGAGGAGGTATCAGAGAGTTGTCGCTGTGCCTCGGCCAGGTAGAGGTCAGTACGCCAGACAACAACAGCTCCCCCCTTATCAGCAGGTTTTATAGTGAGGTTGGGATTGGTGCGGAGGGAGCGGAGAGCAGAACGTTCGTAAGGAGTGAGGTTGGAATTGAAAGAGGGTGTGGTGAAGTCAAGACGGTTGATGTCCCGTCGGCAATTGGCAATAAAGAGATCCAGAGCAGGCAGAAGACCAGAGCGGGGTGTCTATGAAGAGTAGGAGGGTTGAAGATGGCAGAAGGTGTCATCGGTGGGGGTAGGAGAGTCCTTGTCAAAGAAGTAAGCTCGGAGACGGAGCCGGCGGAAGAGGAGTTCAGCGTCATGGCGTACGTGGAACTCTCTGAGGTGTGGGCGAAGGGGGACAAAGCTGAGGCTCTTACTGAGGACAGAGTGCTCTGCCTCAGAGAGTTGAAGGGCGGAGGGAATGGTAAAGACCCGGCACGGATGAGAGATGGGATCAGAGGAGGGGGGGGGGGGAGACTGGTAGCGTCAGTGGAGGGGGAAGGGTTGGGGTGAGAGGAAGATGGAGCCTCTGAGGGCCCAGAAGCTGACGATGGGATCTGAGGGAGAGGGGATGGCAGACTGGTGGTGGGGGAAGGGGAGACGGGAGTCACAATCGCAGCATGTGAAGACCCGGCCTGGAGTTCAAAGCTGGAGTCGCAGTCGGTGGTTGCGCAATTTCTGAGGGAGAGAGGATGGTGAGAGGATCGTTTTCAAACCTAGAAGATATTAAAGTGGGGTTTCAGAGGAATCAGTTTTGGGGCCGCTGCCGATTTTAATTTACAGTATTGATTTGAATAAGCACATAAGGAAGAGGCGGTTGGCTCACAAATAGAGAAAGCTTGTAGACAATGCAAGAGGGAGGATAGGCAGGTGATTCAGAAGGGACGCGCTCAGACCGATGGCTTGAGATGTGTCTATTTTAATGCAAGAAGTATTATGAACAAAGAGGATGAGCTTAGAGCATAGATCAGTACTTGGAGCTATGATGTTGTGGCCATTACAGAGACTTGAATGGCTCAGGGTCAGGAATGATTACTTAGAATGCCAGACTTTAGATGTTTCAGAAAGGACAGGGATGGAGGCAAAAGATGTGGGGCATGGCACTGCTGATCAGAGATAGTGTCACGGCTGCAGAAAAGGAGGAAGACATGGAGGGATTGTCTATAGAGTCTCTGTGGGTGCAAGTTATGAACAGGAAAGGGTCAATAACTCTACTGGGTATTTTTTATAGACCACCCAGTAGTAACAAGGATAGAAGGTGCAGATAGGGAGACAGATTCTGGAAAGGTATAATATTAACAGGGATGTTGTGGTGGGAGATTTTAATTTCCCAATATGATTGGCATCTCCCTAGTGCAAGGGGTTTAGATGGCGTGGAGTTAGTTCAGGAAGGTTCCCTGACACAATATGTAGATAAACCTACAAGAGGAGTGGCTGTACTTTAGTGGTCGCCAACCTTTTTAAGCCCAAGATCCCCTACCTCAGCCTTAGTGAAAGGCAAGATTGATCTACTAAATCGTTTAGAGAATAAAACAGCTCAGATTGTACTTCCAACTTCAGGCCTTTTATTCAGGCTAAATGTATTTCAATTACATAAAATGCTTTTGTCAAACTTTCAAATTAATTCAACCAAGAAAACACTAATTGGCATATCAGACAGGCCATAGCTCTCTTTCTTTAAGAATATTACAATACTTCATACCTTTAATTCTAAGTTTCATCATTTAATTTTATTTCAACACAAAAAATAAATGAATAAAAATTGACTGTTGCACTCAGTGTGATGACTGGAGCTGAATACTTTCTGCCAGTTCCCTGAAATTTGGCTCATAACTACAGACAGCCAGTCTGAGACAGTCTGTGAGCTGTCAGTCAGTAAGACAGCTCCTGTACTTAGATTTAATAATTTTCATCTGTGAAAATGCAACTTCACACAGATAAGTTGACCCGAAGTAGGCACTGACTTTCAGTGCAGATGGGTGAGATGAGGAAACTTCTCCCTGCTGACAAGCCCCCAAAAGTCACCATCTTGCTCGATGTCATTTTGCAAATCAATTATTTCCATTTCAATATCACTTGGCACACTTGCTGGAATTTGGCTGCTATCTGTTCTATATTGATCGGCAGAAATGGGTTGGAAATAAATGCAGCAATATCTTTCAAGACGTTTAACTCCCCAAAACGTCGATCGAACTCTATTGCCAGTTTGTCTAGGTAAGCACAGTACTGCTCAGGGCGAAAAGCATTTTTTTCCTTGATGGCCTGAAACATTTTCTCCAAGTTGGGAAAGTGTGTCAGCCTCCCGTTCTTTAAATTTGAAATCCAAATACCGAGCTTGGCCTTAAACGCATCAGTGGCAGGTGTCAGTCTTTTCCCATGAGCTCATTGTTAAGTGTGTTTTTTAGCCATTAGGTCTGTCAGAAACCCTAAATCCAGGAGCCACGCATCATCCGACAGTTCCTTGTGCTCCTCGTTTCTTGTCGACAGAAAAGTCTTTATCTCAGGCAGCATCGTTGCAGCACTTTGCCGTGACTCACCTTGAGTAAGCGGTGTTGAAGCGCTTTTGCTCGAATCAAGTTTATCAGTTTGATCACCAGTGTCATTACATGAGAAAAGTCCACGACCTTCCCAGCCAAGGCCTGCTGATGAATCACACAGTGATAATTCAGGAAGTCAGGAAAATCAGGTTCATTACGGCACAGTGCTATCAAACCAACGCGCACACCGCGCATTGCTGGGACCCCCTCAGTAGTAATTGCCACCAGTTTATGAATGGGGATGTCATTTTCACGGACATATTTTTTAAACTCATTGTAAATATCCTCACCTCCCATTCTCTCCTTTAAATGCAAAAGAGTGAGGAAATCCTCCTTTGTTGTAAAATCCTGGAAAGCCGTTCTGACAAATACAACAAGCTGAGCTGTTTGCATTACATCCAGGGATTCATCGAACTGCGGTGAAAAATACTCAGAGTGCCAAGTCCTTTAACACTTGTTGATCCAAGTCCTCTGACAGTGACTCCACCCTCCTGGCCACTGTTGCAGGGCCAAGCGGTATATTTCGTATTGCGGTTTTGATGTTGTTTTTGTTTTTAAAGTCATTAAACACAGTCTCTGCAGTAATGGCCATTGCTTTCTTGACTAGATCACCATCTGTAAAATGCTTCTTTTGTTTAGCCCAAAAAGCGACTTACACGAAATGGTGTAAGTATAGCAGCCTTATTTTGAGCAGCATGTTTTGTGAAAAATGACAGAAATTCCTCTTCCTATTCTGGATGGAATTTGTACATTTTCGCCTTCCTTTGTGGAGCCTCCGCCATGCTAGCTAGCTACCTTGCAGGATATCAGGAGCGAGTGATGTTTGCGACAGTCTGTATTCTTATCTAATCTCATTGGTCACTTTGATGCAGCACAAGCTACGTTGAAAAAAATACAACAGCGGAATCAAAAGAGAGACAGAGGCGCTAACTTTTCAGTAACAACTAAAATTAATGCTAATTACTAGCACACTATCCGAAATGCTAAACATGAATTCACGGCTATCAAAGGCAAAAAATTCGAAAGAAAGAGCAGTACAACTGATCAAACTTTTGCATAACTGACATAATATAAATAGCAGCATAATAGAATCAAAACCGATGAAAATTGATCAAATTTTAGTTAAGTCATGAATGCATAAGTGAGTCATTTTTACCCACCCGTGTTGTTTTCTTTCGACATTGGACAGTTTGCCCATTTGTTCGTTTATGTTTAACATTAAGCTCCATGGAAATTTGACAGACAGCGGCAATAGTCACATGATCTCAGCACACAGGTGTGATGCACGACGCTGGGCAGTGGAAAAAGAGAAACACAATAACCAGGGAAAGCAACTAAGTGTGGGTTAAAAACAACTCACATATGCACTCTAGGGGTAAAATTTGCTTTTGCATCAAAAGGATTATCAAGCATAATGTATTTGTGTATATATTTTTCATTTTTTTCGGGATCTGCTGGGAAAGTCTCAAAGATCAACTGGTTGATCGCGATCGACTGGTTGGCGACCACTACTGTACTTGATCAGGTATTGGGAAATGAACCTGGTCAGGCATCAGATCTCTCAGTGGGAGAGCATTTCACAATTCTGTCTCTTTTACCATAGCATTGGAGAGGGATAGGAACAGCAAAGTTAGGAAAGTGTTTAACTGGAGCAAGGGGAAATATGTAGCTATCAGGCAGGAACTTGGAAGAATAAATTAGGAATAAATGCTCTCAGGGAAATGTGGCAAATAAACAGGGGATATTTGCGTGGAGTTTTGCATAGGTACATTCCAATGAGATATGGAAAGGATGGTAGGGTACAGGAACCGTGGTGTACAAAGGCTGTTGAAGATCTAGTCAAGAAGAAAAGAAAAGCTTATGAAAGGTCCAAAAAACTAGGTAATGATAGAGATCTTGAGATTATGAGGCTAGCAGGAAGGAATTTAAGAATGAAATTAGGAGAGCCAGAAGGGACCATGACAAGGCCTTGGCGGACAGGATTAAGGAAAACCCCAAAGCATTCCACAAGTATGTGAAGAGCAAGAGGATAAGATGTGAGAGAATAGGACTAATCAAGTGTGACAGTGGAACAGTGTGTACGGAACTGGAGGAGATAGCGGGGTACTTAATGAATACTTCAGTATTCACTACAGAAAAGGATCTTGGCGATTGTAAGGATGACTTACAGCAGGCTGAAAAGCTTGAGTATGTAGATATTAAGAAAGAGGATGTGCTGGAACTTTTGGAAAACATCAAGTTGGATAAGTCACTGGGACTGGATGAGATGTACCCCAGGCTACTGTGGAAGGTGAGAGAGGAGTTTGCTGAACCTCTGGCAATGATCCTTGCATTATAAATAGGGATGGGAGATGTTCTGGAGGATTAGAGGGTTGCGGATGTTGTTCCCTTATTGAAGAAAGGGAATAGAGATAGCTCAGGAAATTATAGACCAGTGAGTCTTACTTCAGTGGTTGGTAAGTTGATGAAAAAGACCATGAGGGGCAGGATTTGTGAACATTTGGAGAGGCATAATACGATTAGGAATAGTCAGCATGGCTTTGTGAAAGGCAGGTCATGCCTTAAGAACCTGATTGAATTTTTTGAGGATGTGACTAAACACATTGATGAGGGTAGAGCAGAAGATATAGTGTATGTGGATTTCAGCAAGGCATTTGATAAGGTACCCCATGCAAGGTTTATTGAGAAAGTAAGGGGGCATGGGATCCAATGTGACATTGCTTTGTGGATCCAGAATTGGCTTGCCTGCAGAAGGCAAAGAGTAGTTGTAGACGAGTCATATTCTGCTTGGAGGTCGGTGACAAGTGAAGTGCCTCAGGGATCTGTTCTGGGACCCTTACTCTTCATGATTTTTATAAATGACCTGGATGAGGAATTGGTGGTATGGGTTAGTAAATTTGCTGGCGACACAAAGGTTGGGGCTGTTGTGGGCAGTGTGGAGGGCTGTCAGAGGTTACAGCAGAATATTGATAGGATGCAGAACTGGGCTGAGAAGTGGCAGATGGAGTTCAACCCAGATAAGTGTGAGGTGGTTCATTTTGGTGGGTCAAATATGATGGCAGAATATAGTATTAATGTAAGACTCTTGGCAGTATGGAGGATCAGAGTGATCTTGGGTCCGAGTCCATAGGACACTCAAAGATGCTACGCAGGTTGACTTTGTTGTTAAGAAGGCATACAGTGCATTGGTCTTCATCAATCGTGGGATTGAGTTTAGGAGCCGAGAGGTAATGTTGCAGATATATAGGACCCTGTTCAGACCCCACTTGGAGTACTGTGCTCAGTTCTTGTTGTCTCACTACAAGAAGGATGTGGAAACTACAGAGTGGCTGCAGAGGAGATTTACAAGGATGTTTCCTGGATTGGGGAGCATGCCTTATGAGAATAGGTTGAGCGAGCTTGGTCTTTTCTTCTTGGAGCGATGGAGGATGAGAGGTGACCTGACAGAGGTGTATAAGATGATGAGAGGCATTGATCGTGTGTATAGTCAGAGGCTTTTCCCAGGGCTGAAATGGCTAGCATGAGAGGACACAATTTAAGGTGCTTGGAAGTCGGTACAGAGGAGATGTCAGGGGTAAATTGTTTACTTAGAGAGTGGTGAGTGCATGGAATGGGCTGATGGTGATGATGGTGGAGGCAGACACGATAGGGTCTTTTAAGAGACTCCTCAATAGGTACATGGAGCTTAGAAAAATAGAGGGCTATGGGTAACTCTAGGTAATTTCTATAGTAAGGACATGTTCGGCACAGCTTTGTGGGCCAAAGGGCCTGTATTGTTGTAGGCTTTCTAGGTTTCTATGTTTCTATGACAAATAAACTAGCCAAGTTTTGCAGATGACACAAAATTACGGGGGTGAGCTGATGGCATTCAGACAGCAGAATCAATGCAGTTAGATCTGAACAAAATCCAGTTACGTCTTCCTCTGAAGGACTTTGAGAATTAGACAGGGACTGTCAAGGATACCTCTTCTTGTAAGATTCCTTTACACAGACACTGAAGCGACCGTTCCTTGTTCTCTTCCAGAATGGCAATATCTTCATCATTGACTACGCATTACTGAATGGAATTGCAGCCAACACAAAGCCGAAGCAGCAATACTTCGAAGCACCATTGTGTCTCTTGTACCTGAATCCAAAAAATGAATTAGTTCCCATTGCAATCCAGGTATGGACTCTAATCCTCCTCTTCCCTTTCCCTCCCTTTCTCATGCCCTGTCAACACCTGGTTCCCTCACACTCTACTCACCGTCCATCTCCCAGCACCCTCAACCTCCATCTCCCTCTCTCTCTCACCCCCCTCGGTCTCTGATCCCCTCCACCTTCGATCACGCCCATCCTGCACACACCCCTCTTCATGCACATACCCCAGCTATCACCTGCCCCCCATCTATCAACCCACATCCATCATCCACCCACCCATCTATCACAGCCCCAGTCTGTCACATCCTCTGGTTATCACCTTTCCCCCGACCATGACACCACTCCTCCCCTCCATTCATCACCCTCCCCTGTCTGTCACACACCCCGTCTCTCACCCACCCCCGTCTCTCTCACAACCCCAGTCTCTGATCCCCACTCCCGACTCTTTCACACGACTCTCGTCTCTCAGATCCCACCGTCTTTCAAAGTAGGTCCCACCTCTCATAGCCCCCACCCACCCTGTCACTCTCCCATATCTCTCACTCTCAACTTCTCTCATTCCCATTTCTCACCCCCTCCCAGGTCTTACAAACCCCACCCATTCAACACTACTTCTCCTCCTACAGAAGCCACTCCAATTTCCCCAGCAGGTAGTTTACAGGAAGTCTGATGACCCTCGGCCCTCCCATCACTGGAGCCTACTGTCGTAGGATCTCCAAACTGGACCTTCTGAGCAATTCGGTGTTCCCTACTTGGCTGAAGCATTCAGTCTTACTCGCTGCAGGTTCCACCCTTGATGTCTCTCTTTCCTTCCTCATGGCCCACCCCATCCTGTTATTGGAAGTTGCAGAGCAAATCTTTCCGTGAAGGGAATTATTTTTGCTAGAAAGTTTCAGTAGGAATTGTCCACTCTCGTTAGCTTGATCAAAATGCCCTACTCAGCCAATCCCTTCTGGCCACAAGATATTCGTATCCCTCCATTTCCTGCACCTCCATATGCCTATCCAAGAGCCTCAGGCTCACCTGTCATAATTGACCCCACCACCACCCCTCACAGTGTATTCCAGGTGACCACCATTCTGGAAAAATATTGAACCGCACTTCCTCTTCGAACTTAAACTGTCTCATCTTAAATGCATGCCTTCTTGGATTAAACATTTCAACCCTGGTGGAAAGAAACCCTGTCTGCCTTCTCAATCAACGCATCTCGGAAACTTATAAACCTCTATCGGGCCTTCTCTCAACCCCAGTCCTGCATAGAAAACAATTTAAGTTTGCCCAGCCTCTCCTTAGGGTGCATGCACTCTAAGACAGGCAGCATCACCGTAAATGTCTACTCTGCCCTCTCCAAAGCCTCTAATCGGTGAAGGGAAAAATCAAGGCTATATGGGAGGGGAGAGTCAGATTGATCTCGGAGTAGATTAAGGGGTTTGCAGAATATTGTGGGCCAAAGGGCCAGTTGTGTGTTCTAGAGCTACATGTTCTATGTACTCTGATGTATCTAGAATTATATAAGGCTTTCAAAGATTCACTTTATTTGTCAAGTGTACATTGAAACATACAGTGAAATGCATCTTTTTGTGTTAAATCAAATCAGTGAGGATTGTGCTGAGTAGGCCACAGTTGTTGTCATCATAGTATGTCCACTACTCAATAGCCCTGACCGTACATCTTTGGAAATGCGTCTTTGAAACGTGGGAGGAAAGCAAAGCACCTGGAGGACACACACACGGTCATGGGGTGAACATACAAACTCCTTCTAGACAACGACGGTGATCGAACCCTAATCAGTGAAAGCTGGTGCTGTGAGTGATTGTGCTACACTACCAACCTGCAACGTAACTTTCTGACTCATGAACTCAGTATCTCGACTAATAAAGGCAAACATGCCTTCTGAGATCTTTACCACCCAAACAACCTGTGCAGCCACTTTCAGAGAGTTATGGATTTGGACTCGAAAACCCCTCTGTACAACACTCGTATTGACATTGTGCTGTCTCTTCACATTTGAGCTAGCAAAGTGCAATACTCCACATTTGCCCAGGTTAAACGCTATCCGCCTTTTCTCCACACATCTCTACAAGTGATCTATATCCTGCTGAATTCTTTTCCAGCCTTACACACTATCTACAACAAACCAGTCTTCAGATCATCTGCAAACCTAATCACCTACCCACCTACATTTTCATCCAGCTCACTTATAAACATTCAAACAGCAGAGGTCCCTGTATGGATCCCTGCAAAGCACCACTAGTCACAGAGGTCCAGTCATTGCAAGTCCGATCAATCACTACGCTCTGTCTTCTGTGGACAAGCCAGTTTTGAATCCAAATAGTCAAGTCACTGTGGATACCATGACTCTTAATCTTCTGGATGAGCCTTTCCTGAGGAACCTTGTCAAAGGCCTGACTAAAATCCACGTAGACAATCTTCATCACACTCCACCTTCATCACCCACCCTCGTCACCTTGTCAAAAATCCAATCAAGGTAGTAAGACACAACTTGTCCCACACAAAGCCAAGCTGACTGTCCCAAATTAGGCCACACTTTTCTAATTGCTCGTACATCCAAGCCCTAAGAATTCTCTGCAATAACTTCCCTACCACTGACGTAAGACTCCCTCTATAGGGGTATATAGTTTCCAGGATTATCTTTGGTTACCTTATAAAATAGAGAAACAACCTTAGCTACTGACCAGTCCAACAGTATCTTGCCTGTGGCCAGAGAGGACACCAAGGTGACACATGGATAAAAGGAAACTGGAGGGCTATGTGTGAGGGAAGCATTAGATTGATCTTAGTCAAGGTGTAGAGGTCAACAGCACTTCATGGCCCGAGGCCCCGGTACTGGAAGGTCCTCTGCCATACCAGAGACACGTGGTGCATGCAGCAGGAATATTCCATGTTCTGAGCTCTTGATCAAGGCTCCAGCATTCTCAACTCTTTCCTCTCAATAATCTGGGGTATAACTCATCAGACTCTGGGACCTAACCACTGTAATGTTCTTTAAACTGTATTTCCTCGTGATAACTGGCCCTCTGAGTGTAAAATTCTCTCCCTCCATCTTTTCGGGAGGGACCACCTCAACATAGTTCATAACTCTGCAGCGTGGGACATGAGGTTCTCAATCACCTGGGATTCACCACCACCCTGGGTAGCTGTTAACAACAGATGCAGGAAATCAGGCACAATACAACAAACTGCCGAAAGGACTCAGCAGGTCAGGTGGCATCTATTGAGAATCTCTTGTGTTTCTGATCTGTGTACATTGCTCTGTTAACGGAGGGATTCAGTTGGCCCTGTCCCTCAATCTTCTTCAAAATCCTTTCGGCTCACGGCAAACATAGTCTGTAAATTGTGTGTTTGACAGCTCAAACAGGAGCTGGGTCCAGAGAACCCCATATTCCTTCCGACGGACAGCAAATACGACTGGCTGCTGGCCAAGGTCTGGGTTCGTCACGCTGATACACAGGTCCACCAGCTCGTCTCACACCTGCTGAACACTCATCTGTTTGCCGAAGTCTTCTGCATCGCCACCCTCCGGAAGCTTCCGAGCGCACACCCCGTCTTTAAGGTACTTTCAGATGGTCTATTGTACTGAACAGGGGAGCCTTTCCAGTGACAGAAGCATTGCCGGGAGTCGCCAGAGTTCGATCTCCTCCGCGTATAGAGGTGTTCACGGTGATTTCTGTTGTGTGTGGAGATTAGAATGTGCAAGAGGAACAGGGTGTGTGTGTGTGTGTGTGTGTGTGTGTGTGTGTGTGTGTGTGTGTGTGTGTGTGTGTGTGTGTGTGTGTGTGTGTGTGTGTGTGTGTGTGTGTGTGTGTGTGTGTGTGTGTGTGTGTGTGTGTGTGTGTGTGTGTGAGAGAGAGAGAGAGAGAGAGAGAGAGAGAGGGAGAGAGGGAAAGTGAGAGAGATGTGGTGAATAAGCTGCATTTCTATCTCCTGCTTTAACGTTTACAATGAGAACCGGTGATGCACCTCAGAGACGAGCAATGGAAGCACGCGTGTGAGACGTTCCATCAGTGACAAGGATGAGCTAAAGTTCTTGCTCACATCCCGTTTACTAATGTACATCGTAGCCACTTAGATAAAATTATGGGGCAGACTTGCCGCTTCTCAACGTGTTGCCGCTTCAGCTCACCACAACATGCTAACCCATACTAATCCCACTGACAACACGTGGTCTGTGGTTATACAGCACTACAGCTCTGAAACAGGCCCTTTGTCCCAGCATGCTCATCCTGACCCACACTAATTCCCTTCGCCAGCACTTGGTCTGTGGTCTTTTATCACTGACCCGAGAGCTTGTCCTGATATTTCTTAAACACTGTGAACACCTTTGCCTCCGCCGCCCTCTCTGGCACTGTGTTCCAGATTCCAACATCATTCTGGGTTAAAAACAATGTTCCTTGCAACCCCGTAACCATTTCACCCCTGAAGTTAATACTTCGGTCTTAGATGCAATAACCACCTAGACATGTTCACTGAGCCGATCTGCGCCCTCAAACCTCTCGATGGCCTTCCTGAGCCTCCTCCATTCCAAGGGAAACAGGGCCACATCTCCCATCTCTCCTCATAACTCAATCCCTCCATTCTAGGCTATGTCCTGGGTAATCTCTCAGCTTCCTCTTCAGTTCAGTGTACTGAGCTGACCAGAACTCCACATGATCCACCATCTGTGTTTGCACCTCCCTGCTCCTGTGTTCATCTGTTCTGTCTAATGAAAACAAGTTTCCCATCTGCCTTCTCCACCAGTCTATCTACGTGTGCTTCTAACTTCCACATTCCTAACAAGTGTTCCCCTCCCCGATCCCCGGTCCTCCTGTGCAATCACGTACAAACAACGGCACATTCTCATGTTGTGTGCCCTATCCATGAGCTACCAAGACTGAACTCTGTTTGATTTTACTCTACCCGGTCACACACTGACCCTCACCATCTCACCATCCTGTTGCCATGACACCATAACCACCATCAGTTCTCTCCCATGAACCTGTGAGCTTATCGGACTTCCCAAATTCCCATTCAAGTTCTCCGACATCTCTGACTCACACTGTGAGCTCACATCAGCAAAGTGACCATGTCGGGGTCCTGGATTGTGGCAGTAGTGTAGGTGACTCTGGTTGGGATCACCAGGTTTGGGAATGTGGGGAGGACTGAGTCCGGATCTGGGATCTGGAGTGCCCGTGTACTTCCAGCTCCCTTTAATCTCACTGGCTGACTGGGAAAACTTACGCCAAAACGTGAAATCAAGCATGGCTGGTGTTGACAATTGATACGCTGGAAATCCTGCCACAGGTTGATGGAAAAGTACAGCACAGAAACGGGCCCTTCGGCCCATTTAATCCATACAAAACCATTTAAAATGCCTAATCCCATCGATCTACAGCAGCACTATACCTTCCCATACCCCTACCATCCATATACCTATTCAAACTTCTCTTAAACTTTTGGATCAAGCTCGTGTGCATGATTTCTGCTGGCAGATCCTTCCACGCTCTCCACGCTCTCATAACCCTTTGAGTGAAGATGTTTCCCCTCTTGTTCCCCTTAAAATTCTCACCTTTTATGCATGACCTTTGGTTGTAGTCACACCCAACCTCAGTGGAAAAAGCCTGCTTGCATTTGCTCTATCTATACCCCTAATAATTTTGAATATCTCCACCAAATCTTCTCTCAATCTTTGACGTTCTAAGGAATAAAGTTCTAACCTTTTCAATCACAAAAAAGAGAAAATCTGCAGGTACTGTAAGTTCAAGCAACACACACAAAATACTGAAGGTATTCAGCAGGCCAGGCCACATCTATGGAAGAGTACAGTCAAAATTTCAGGCTGAGATCATTCATCTCCCTACATAGAACTTTTGAAAGTCTAATTACTGTCCCCTCATTCACGACATCTCCCAGGGGGCCTGTTTAGAAAATGCCTCTTCGCATTCCCACTGCTCAATGTCTTGCAGGTGGAGGTAGGGGAATGAGTGGGCTCCAGTTGCAGATCTCCCGGTGTCTGCTACCAGGTACTGTGTTCCGCATGTGTTCAAAGGATGCTCCCGGAGACTTCCTGTAGTGTCCTGTATGGGCAGCAGGTCTTTTTCTACAGAAAGGACGGCCAAACTGAGAATCCTGCGGCGTGCTCTGGCGAACACGACCTACTCATCTCTGTGCCTCCCGGACAATGTGGCCTCTCGAAGAGTGGACAAGATCCCCAACTACTGTTACAGAGATGACGCTTTGAAGATCTGGCATGCCATCAACAAGTGAGAGAGTCTATCGCTGTGTTCTCCCTCTCCGATATTTCTCCCATTTTACACAGCACTGGCCATTAAATCCCTCATGGGAAAGGAACACAGGTCACTCCACTGGGCACCAATGTCACAGCTTCCATCACCATCATGGATGATAACTGGAGCTCTCCACGTAGGAGGTGCTGGAACCACTTACCAGGAGTTCCCCGGTGTGGGCAGGCAGCTACTTTATCACAGTGCCTCTGTCGAGTTACAATGAATGGTGTTAACAACAGGGAGGAGGAGGATGATGCCAGAGGTTGGAGCATAAAACAGTACAGCTCAGATACAGGCCCTTCGGCCGTCATCTCTGTGCTGACCACAATAGAAGGTTACCCATAAGAACATAAGACTATAAAATAGGAGCAGAATTAGCAGAATAAATCATCACTGATTTATGTTCCCTGTCAATCACATTCTACTACCTTCTCCCCGTTTGACTGACACCCTTACTAATCAAGAATCAATCGATCTCTGCTTTAAATAGAGTACATTCTGGTTAACTGGGGCACATCAGGAGCAGTACATTTTGGCCCAATTAAGCTGCTGTTTCATGGAAATAGTCAAAAAGGTAGAAAAAAGATAACCTTCTATATAACTGACAAATTATTTATGTAAATAAAACACAGAACAAATTAGAACATTACAGTATTATAAACTTGTGTGTTAGTTCCTGATTGTTTTTGATGGTGGAATTCATCCAGTGTATCCGTAAGCTGTCACAATCTTTTGATTGACTGTGATTGATTAAATTCAGTGCAAACACCTTGTGCAGACTCTGAACTGCCTTCAAACAATGCTGTCGACTACTTTATCCCATAAATCTTCATTTTCATTGTAACCTTCAAGGTGATTGCCAATACATTTCAATTCTTTGTAGTGCATAACTCTTTGAAGAAGTGAAATCATTTCATTTGCACTTCCAGCTGTTTCTGGCATTTCCAAGTCTGAATGTTTGAAATCGCAGAGAGCAACACAATTCTGAATAGTCTTACTGATTATTTCTCACCAACCATCAGTGACAGAATCCATTGCTTGTTGAACAGAAACACAAGCAACTGACACTATTTAAAAACCATTTGCTCTAAGTACGGTGGAGTGTCTAACAGTCAGAAAATTCCAGGCGACAGATGTGAGTTAGAAGCTGTTTGGTAACAACCTCCTGTCCCAATTAAATGGCAGAGTGTCCCAAATAAATGAAGGGAACCCTGGCTATTTTCTCTATTAGTTTTTGTTCTTTAAGAAATAAGCAGCTGCCTCGATTAACCAACACGTACAAACAAGCTGAATGAACTCAGCTGGTTGGGCAGCATCCGTTGAAATGACCAGTCAACGTTTCGGGCCAAGACCCTTCGTCAGGACTGAAGAAGGAGGGGGCAGGGGCCCTATAAAGAAGGAGGGGGGAGGGTGAAAGCCAATCGGAGGAAAGATCAAGGGGTGGGGGAGGGGAATCAGGGAGGGGATAGCCCGGAGAGGTGAAGAAGGAATGTAAGGGGAAAGCACTATGGGTAGTAGAAGAAGGCAGAATCATGAGAGAGGTGATCGGGCGCTGGAAGAGGAGGCAGAGTGAAAGTGTGATGGGGGAAGAGAGAGGAAGGGAATTACCGGAAGTTGGAGAATTCGATGTTCATACCAAGGGGCTGGAGACTACCCTGACGGTATATGAGGTGTTGCTCCTACAACGGCTCAATTAACCAGAATCCAATGACGTGGCCTTGCCAACTGTCTGTGGCGATGAATTCCACAGATTCTCCATTTGACACTCAGTATAAAGACTGTCAAGTCAGGTTGCAGCTGCATCTCATTTTGATTAGCAGAACATCATCAGGGGTGCAAGTCTACCATCTGCCCTCTTTACCACCTGTTACATCTTTCGGATAGCTGTAGACTTGCAACCCCTCCCCCCCCCCCCCCCCCCCCTCCACGATCCGTCTGCCCCTCACTAAGCTCCCGTGGATCCTGCCCTTCAATGTGAATGACCAGGAGGCCTATTCTGCCCTCCTCTGTAATGTGTTTATTAATGTACTGATGACGGCTGGGGGACTCCACTCAGCGGCTGGTTGTGCCTGTGGGATAACCACCCCTCACCCACACAAACTGTGCAGCTGTTCACAGCTGGACTTGACAGCTGCTGAACCCTGACACCTTATCCTGCACCCAGAACCCTTCACCAGCCAGCTGGTCAGTGCTCACTATCTACGTCAGATTCACAAAAACATCGACCAAGCCCTCTCGGGGTGTTACATACCCCGTAACTGAGTTAACAAGCCAGCAGAAGTGGAATGATACGTTGGAGTCTGGTGGTACTGTAACTAAAGGTGTTTATTAGTAAACTAAGCAATGCAGTATCAAAAATGCAAATATACATATAAAACATTTTTTCCAGAGGTGCTGCCTGACCTGCTGAGTTCCTCCAGCATTTTGTGTGTCTGCTGCTCGGTAACTTCCAGCTTCTGCGGATGTTCTCTTCTTTCTGATTGGACACCTTGGATTGGACTGATTTTATTAATTCTGACTGAAGGAATGGGATCCAATTTTCACTGAGTGTAATGGTAAGTATTTCTGCTTCTTGCCCATCAAGATTCATAATTATTTATTTTCACTCTTCACTACAGAAGTGTAAATAACAACAAAATGATTGCACTGCGGATTCGATGCAGCATAAAAAAACAATAAATGAAAGAACACAATTTAAAAAATATAAAAACAATCCAATCACACACAACATGCAATTAACTGTTATATGCATAGAGTGACTGTATGTCCACAAGGTGATGCTCACTGAAATGTACTGTATGAAGTGGTTCATTGCCCTCTCGAAATGAATGTTAACGTTGCAGATGCTTTTCTTACCACCGACTCCTGGTCAGACCCCACTTGGAGTACTGTGCTCAATTCTTATCGCCTCACTAGAAGAAGGATGTGGAATCCAAAGAAAGGGTGCAGAGGAGATTTACAAGGATGATGCCTGGATTGGAGAGCATGCCTTATGAGAATAGGTTGAGTGAACTCGGCCTTTTCTCCTTGGAGCGAAGGAGGATGAGAGGTGACCTGATAGAGGTGTATAAGATGATGAGAAGCATTGATTGTGTGGATAGTCAGAGGCTTTTTCCCAGGGCTGAAATGGTTTAAGGTGCTGGGGAGTAGGTACAGAGGAGATGTCAGGGGTAAGTTTTTTACGCAGAAAGAGCTGAATGCATGGAATGAGCTGCTGGCAACAGTGGTGGAGGCGGATACGATAGGGTCTTTTAAGAGACTTTTGGATAGGTACATGGAGCTTAGAAAAATAGAGGGTTATGGGTAATCCTAGTAATTTCTAAGATAGGGACATGTTCGGCACAACCTTGTGGGCTGAAGGGCCTGTATTGTGCTGTAGGTTTTCTATGTTTCTACAGATGCGCTGGGCTGTCCGCACCACTTTCTGCGATTAAGGGAGGTACAGTTCCCATATAGGGAATCCTGTAAGAAGCCTCGAATGTCCCTTTGCATCTCTGATTTCTGATATTTCTCATCATTTAGAAAATACTCTACGCCTTTATACCCTTTACCAAAGAGGATGACCAGTCACCTCCCTACACGTTATTGCTTTCAACAACCCCTGCGGCACAGTAGCGAAGTCAACCAACCATAAAAGGCTCCCTTTATTCCCACTCTCTGCCTCTTGCCAGTCAGCCAATCTTCTATCCATTAGTATCTCTCCTGTAACACCATTGGTTCTTGTTTAGCAGCCTCATGTGCAGCACCTAGTTAAAGGCCTTCTGAAAATCCAAGTAAACAACATCAACTGGATTTCCTTTATTGATCAGCCTGCTTTTTTCCTAAAAAAATCCCGACATTTGTCAGGCAAGACGTCCCCTCAAAGAAACAATGCTGACTTCAACCTATTTTAGCATGTGCCTCCCAGTTCCTTGAAACAATATCATTAGTAATCAACTCCAACACCTTCCCAACTACTAGTCTGGCTAACTCTGATAATTTCTTTTTAACTGCCTCCCACTCCTCCTAAACAGTGGAGAGAAATCTGCAACTTTTCAGTCCTCAAGGAACTTTCCAGATTCTAGCAATGTCCGACAATCTCTTCAGCTACCTCTTCCAGAACCTGTTGCTATATTTCCTCTAGTGTAGGTAACTTATCGACCTTCAGACCTTTCAGCTTCCGAAGCACCTTCTCCTTAATAATAGCATCTACACTCACTTCTAACCTCTGACACTCTCCAAATTCTGGCATACAGTGAAGACTGACACAAAAGGCTTAATAATTTTGTCCACCATGTCTTTGTTCCCCACTGCAAACTCAGCAGCGTCATATTTCTCGCGGCACGATGCCCATTGTCACTTCTCTTTTACTCTTTGTATACTTGTTGCAGTGACAGTCTACCTCACCTGTTCCACCGGGACAGCTGGGAGCATTGCAGCCGTGCCCACTTTAGCTGCTGACATCACAGAACCGGTCTAGTATCAATCCGGGACGCAGAAACACTCGGTTTCTTTTGCCCTCTGAGTTACCGATGGACCAGTTCGTGGATAGTGCCAGGGTAACAGTGGAAGTGTGCTGCAGTAAGAGTGGGCCCGGGCGCACGCTGCAGTTACGTATTTGTAACGAGGGTACTGAATATTTAATGTTTGTCTTGTGATGACTTGCTTGCTCACCAGTAGTAAGTGTCTTCAGTTCCCACTAGCGGAACCCGCGAACATGATTTTATACAACAATTTGCAAAGCAACTGGCTTCAGATTGAACATGAAAAATATATTTAAAAGAAAACATAAGAAATAATTCCCCGTGTGAGGAGTGCCGAGTCCCGCAGTGGGATCGATGACGGTGCGGTTGTCAGTAGACTGGTCAGATAAGCTGGTCTCCTGCGGGGTGAAAATGGGACACCACCTCGTGTCTGCATTTAACGAGGTAGGTTTCCCCTAGAGGAAGGGGAGCCTGAGGGATTTATTTGTGGATGGTGGTATACATAGTAAAGCAGCAGTACGGGATAATTTTACAGAAAGAGAAAGCGTTATATAGCTTGAGAAATGAGCTGGAAGTACTGAGCCTGCCATGTTTTACCATGCGGGAGGCAGCTCGGTCAGCGCAGACTAGGCTAAAGAGCTAGAGGATAGGAGTACAGAGATAGTCTGTCAGCCAGTAAAGGTGCAGCAGCTAGAACCTGCCCATTGGTGATTGGGTTCCGTTTAGGTCCGAGCCCTGATGTTGCGGGGTGGTGACCCCGACGCGTGGGTGGGGATGGGGATGGGGACATTTGGTTAGATAGTGAGAAGGGGGAAGAGAGGTTAGAAAGACGCTCAGAATTCCTCCTCGAATTGAGAACCCACAAAGGTGGTATGCAGTCTAACAGTGAGTAATCGCACTAGTCGCTTTTCGTGAGATCGCAAGACCCTGTCGGACATTGTTAATGCGGAATGTTGCAAGTTCGATTCCCTGATTTATTTGCGGATGACGGGGAGCTGCGTGATCTCGGTCATAGCGAGGATTAGGCCTCCAGCCACGATGTCGACTGTTTACAGCCGCCTAGGAGAGAGGCGTCCGAAGCGGCGCAGCGCGGGGTACAAGCTGGTGTCAGAGGTGCCCAGCAGTATTCGCTTGGCAGAAGACAAGCCACATTGTGTTCAACTGCACAGTTCCACAACACTCATGTACTCGTTGTCTTCCGACTATATTTTTGTATGACTGTACTTTACTAATATCTTATATTTGCTTGCTACCTTATATGCGAGTTGAACAGGTACTTTGGATCTGTCTTCACTAGGGAAGGCACAGACAATCTCTCAGATGTAAAGTGGCCAGAGGACCTAGGGTAATGGAGGAACTGAAGGAAATTCGCATTAGGCAGAAAATGGTGTTGGGTAGACTGATGGGACTGAAGGCTGATAAATCCCCGTGGCCTGATGGTCTGCATCCCAGGGTACTTAAGGAGGTGGTTCTAGAAATCGTGGACACACTGGTAATCATTTTCCAATGTTCTATAGATTCAGGATCAGTTCCTCAGGATTGGAGGTTAGCTAATGTTATCCCACTTTTTAAGAAAGGAGGGAGAGGGAAAAAAGGGAATTATAGACCAATTAGCCAGACATCAGTGGTGGGGAAGATGCTGGAGTCAATTATAAAAGATGAAATGGTGGCACATTTGGATAGCAGTAACAGGATCGGTCTGAGTCAGCATAGATTTACGAAGGGGAAATCATGTTTAACTAATCTTCTGGAATTTTTTGAGGATGCAACTATGAAAATGGCAAGGGAGAGCCAGTGGATGTAGTGTACCTGGACTTTCAGAAAGCCTTTGATAAGGCCCCACTTGGGAGATTAGTAGGCAAAATTAAAGCACATGGTATTGGGGGTAGGGTACCAATACGGATAGAAAATTGGTTGGCAGACAGGAAACAAAGAGTAGGGATTAACGGGTCCTTTACAGAATGGCAGGCAGTGACTTGTGGGGACCTAAATGCTCAGTGCTGGGACCACAGTTATTTATAATATACATTAATGATTTAGATGAAGGGATTAAGAGTAACATTAGCAAGTTTGCAGATGATACGAAGCTGGGTGGCAGTGTGAAATATGAGGATGATGTTAGGAGAATGCAGGGTGACGTGGACAGGTTGGGTGAGTGGGCAGATGCATGGCAGATGCAGTTTAATGTGGATAAATGTGAGGTTATCCACTTTGGTGGCAATAACAGGAAGGCAGGTTACTATCTGAACAGTGTCAAGTTAGGAAAAGGGGAAGTACAATGAGATCTAGGTGTTCTTGTACATCAGTCACTGAAAGTAAGCATGCAGGTACAGCAGGCAGTGAAAGCTAATGGCATGTTGGCCTTCATAACAAGGGGAGTTGAGTATAGGAACAAAGAGGTCCTTCTGCAGTTGTTCAGGGCCTTGATGAGACCACACTTGGAGTATTGTGTTCAGTTTTTGTCTCCAAATTTGAGGAAGGACATCCTTGCTATTGAGGGAGTGCAGCGTAGGTTCACGAGGTTAATTCCTGGGATGGCAGGACTGTCATATGTTGAAAGATTGGAGCGACTGGGCTTGTATACACTGGAATTTAGAAGGATGAGAGAGGATCTGATTGAAACATATAAGATTATTAAGTGGTTGGACATGCTAGAGACAGGAAACATGTTCCGGATGTTGGGGGAGTGCAGAACCAGAGGCCACAGTTTAAGAATAAGGGGTAGGCCATTTAGAACGCAGTTGAGGAAAAACTTTTTCACCCAGAGAGTTGTGGATCTATGGAATGCTCTGCCTCAGAAGGCAGTGGAGGCCAATTCTCTGGATGCTTTGAAGAAAGAGTTAGATAGAGCTCAAAGATCGCGGAATCAAGGAATATGGGGAGAAGGCAGGAACGATGTACTGATTGTGGATGATCACATTGAATGGCAGTGCTGGCTCAAAGGGCCGAATGGCCTACCCCTGCACCTATTGTCTATTGTCTATTGTGCTGTGTGCAGCTGTTGCTGCTGATCTTTGCACCTTGGCCCCGGAGTAACACTGTTTCGTTTGGTTGCATTCATGGGTATTCAAGTATGGTTGAATGACAAATAAACTTTAATTGAACTTGAATCATCTATCATGGCATGGAATGTGAACTGTAGCTTCTGAAGATGAAACAAAGTTACCTTGCTGTGACTCTGCACACAGAGCAATTACTGTCAGACACAACTGAAAGTTTTAGCTATCAGAGGTTGAAGGGGCGAAGATGGTGTGATCAAATTTCTGGAATATTTTATTATCATCTCTGCTCGGTCTTGTAGATTGGCAATTAGGAATGATAGGTAGTCTATTTCTACGTGCACTTATGGACATGATTGGTTCAAAATTGTGGAAGGGATCTGAAGTGAATATCATTTTCCTCTCCTACTTTGTTAGATATGTAATTAGAGTAATGTTTGGAATTTCTGGAACAGATTTCTGTCCAGAGGCCCAGAGGATGGTGTATTAGGGAACATACAGTAGTTTTGTGAATGTGGCATATGCATCAGCCAAACGTTAAGACAGTGGGGCATGAGGAGGTTGGTAGACTGATGTAGTCCACTGTGTAGCAACTGGCGACGGATAGTTCTGGGTATTATGGTTTTACATTCTATATGTAGCAGAAAGGGACGTCCGCAGGGATTATACCAGTTTGGGGACTGGGTGTCACAGTTTTGTGTCTTTCGAAGGGTGCAATGTTGCAGTAAGTGAACATCTCATCTGTTCATCAAAAGCTGTTCACCTGGGGATTGGCCCGTTTAAGGAGCATTGCAGCTCCTCCCATGAGCTACCGTTTAGATGATGGTGCTACTGAAGAATAAATCTTGTGCGCTGAAGGAACTTGCTCTCTGGTTGACTGATGGACCAGGTCACGGATGGTGATATAGAGACCATGGAAGTGTGCTGCAATAAGAGACGACCTGGACGCAGACGTCAGATAACAGTTTGTAACTGAGTGTAACTTGAATGATTTACTGAATGCTTCGTGTTTGATGTGTCCTGTAAAATGGGTTTTTCGAATCTACCTGCATATTGAAATCCCCATCAGAATTGTAACAGTGCCCATTTTACGTAACTTTTCTATTTCCCTTTGAAATTTATACCCCATATCCAGTTCTGAGGCCCATATATATTGTCCATAAGGGTCGTTTTATCCCTGAAGGTTTTGAATTCTACTCAGAAGGATCCTACCTTTTCCGACGTTAAGATACCACTTTCTGATAATTTGATTTCATTTTTTTCACCAAGAGAGCTATCCCAGCCCCTCTACCTACGTGTTTGTCCTTTTGATACAATTAGAATCCTTGGATTTTAAGCTCCCAACTGTGATCTTCTTTCAGCCATGACTCAGCAATGCCCACAGTGTCACATGTTCCATTGTTACTGCACTACAAGATTATCTATAAATTGGCGCTAGCAATACATGGTGGAAACAGCTCGCAAAAGTTCTCGGTATATTTCTAAATTACTTCACCTTGTAATTGCCCTTTAAGTCGCGTACTTTTGAACAGTCTAAAGGAACTGGTGATTTTGAGATATCCTGAAGGACTCAGCAGGCTTGTCTCTTGAGAATTCAGTTATGCTCTGACCGGAAGATAAGTTAGCAGGGAGGACTCCAGGCTAGACTAAAGTGGCAGGGTGTAAAATATCCTCTACTCAGTATTTTGTTAGCATATATACAGTCACCAGAAAACAAGACAGAGGACGTGAGGGGAAGAATGCTGTATTGGTGGGAAATGAGGAATTGCTGTGTCTTCTGTTTCACGGCGACATGGCTTACCCAGTACAAGCCAGATACAGTGGGCAGCATTGAGAGCTTCTCAGTCTACTGGATAAAATGAAGAGAGTGAAAAGTAGGGATCTATTCATAAAGCATGTGGTTAACATGGTCAGTTAAACAATAGCAGCTATTTTTCGGTAAGAAACCACTGATGATCAACAGATGCACTAAGCCACGCTGAGCCATATTTCTTCTTGGAGTTAGACAGTGTTTCAAGATCCCTGTCTCTCTGTGCAGTCCTGCACATAGGTAACGCCGGCTCCAGCTTGGTCTGTGTGGGAGCATGTGAATAACTATATCTTTCGTAAGAGGAACTGCCAGTTAGTTGGTGGACAGAGCAGGAACAGTCACAGACTGTTCCTGTTTGAGTGACTAACTGAAGTGCCCTGGAGGCTTTGAATAAAGGGTTTATACTTATACGGTCTCTGAGTGAGTTTATCAGGATTCAACTTCCACATTTGGTGCTGCAAGCAGAGTACCAACATGGGGATTGTGATACGGAGACGGGCTGAGTAAGCGACAGACCGAACATCCTCTGTACAGGGACCCATCAGGCCCACAAAGACAAATTGTCTTTGTCGCTCGCTACGATACCAGTCTGAGTCTCTGCCCCTCACCCAGTTCTCAGCACAGGACCCTATTGGGACCCGGATCGAATCTGCCGAGAGACTCGTATAAGGTAGGACAATTATTTGAAAATTGGACAGCTGACAGGTGTCGGGTAACAGTTAAAATCGGGTAAGAGTTAAAGTCGAGTAAAGAAAAACCAGGAGAATTGAGCAGCAGACACCGTGTCTGATAAAAAGACAAAAACATGGGACAAAATCTATCGTGCGATAAAAATAGCACAGGAACTTCACTGGGCAATAAGTATGAGTTGTTTCATGATAAATAGAGAGATTTACATGTTTTAAGTGGTATTTTACATAAGAAATTGGAGGATGAAGTGTGGCCATGGAGAGGGACTTGGGATGTGACAAGCTGTGACCAAGCTGTAAAAATGGTCTGGAAAAAGAACCGTGGTAACAAATGGAAAGCCTTGATCAAGGAATAAAACCGAGGGCCAAAAGCTACAAATGCAGGGACAAATAGGAAATGAGATATGGGATCCCGGGAGCATGTCTGGCTTACCGACCCTGTGTGATGAAAGTCATCGCGATAAATAGTGGCTAGTAATAAGACTCGGGGTCCTGAAATTTCCCCAGGGTTCTCTGACACGGTGGGAGGAAGGGTGAAACAGAGGGGAAGGGGGAGGACAGATCCCCTATATCCAACCATCCCACGAGGTGATACTGAAGAACGGATAAGCTCAGTCCCCGAGAAAAGTCCCCCACCCGAACCCCAGAGACAGTTACCTATCCAAATGATGCCAAATCCTAGGGCGGGGGAGCAAGATCAGCCGGCGGTTATCTTTGTCTATACCCCATAGAAGCCATAAGAGATGATTATGATAATGTATCAGGCCCCTGACAGAAAGGAGAAACCGGCGCTTTTCGCACAAAATGTGCGGAGCACAATTCAGATGTATGATGATATTCCCCGGGATCTTTTCGGACTTTGTTGCATGATATTATCTGCGGACGAGGGACGGAAATGGAATGCAGAACTGGGATACCAGACTTACCAAGAACTGAGAGGAGGAACAGTCTAATCTGATAATGCAAGGCTCGGAAAAAGCACTTCAACAGTCTGTTCACATCACGAAAGTACGAGAATGTAAGCCGAAACCCGGGGAATCAGGGCCGGATTACTGGGAGCGCTTTCTATTATGCAACGGGACTTATGCGGGGTACCAGATCTTCAATAACGGGAATACCTCCCGTCAATTTAATGCGCTGCTGACCCAATGTCTCCCTTTTAAGTTAGCCACGACGGTTAAGACTAACAATATGGACTGGCTAGATAATGACCGTAATCGGATGCGGCGGGCCATAATTTACTACTGTAATCCCAGAGCAGAGCCCAGACCCGACTCAAAGGGAATTGCAATCAAGAATGAACATGTCCAACGGGGTGAGGGACACCGACGGGGGTCAGATAATGGCCGGCATCGTGAACATAAGCTGGGAAACCGGGATTGGGATCAATTCCCTGATTGTCCTTACCCCCCACCCCCCATTTGATCCCATATGATGACCTATCTGCTCCAAGACACGGCCAGGTGATGGCAATAAGGGGACCCCAACGACCTTATCCTCATGGGCGAAGGAATGGGTCAACCCAGCGAGCGCCCATGCCCGGGGGAGCTCAGCCTGGAGTGTGTTTTAACTGTAGCCGACCATGACACTGCAAGACAAGGTGACCCTGAGGACAGCAGAGACATCCAGAGCGAAACCGGGCAGTCACCATGAACATTCCTTTTGCTAACTGACCCTCGAAAATGTTGGCTGTTGTAAGTAGCGACCCGCTAGAGGAACCCAACATAATCCTTCAGGTAGCAGGAATTCAACTTCCATTGTGATTGATCACTTCCAGCCTCGATAGTGTTGGAACATGGATTCCGGCTTTCCGGGGCCACCATTGCCCTCTCCGGTTTCGAACGAACATGCCAACGGCCGCAACCCCTATGGGTGGAGTTTCAGGGAAGGCAGTGTATACCCTGGTAGCTGCAGCTTCTAATATTACCCTACATCAGCTTGTAAATGTGCTCTCTTCCCACTCGGTGGTGGAGCTTTTGATCTCCTGACAGACACAGCACCTCACTCAGGCACGACAAAATCGCTATGAGACAGCCTTAATGAGCCACCCGCTGCTGACATTTTCCCACTGCTCCACTTTAAACCCGGCCACTTTCCTAACGTCGCCAGCCCAGGTTACAAACTATTCTGAACACGACTGCGTGCTGCGAGATCAACTCCTCACTACAGCCCACGAGGACCTCATGGACTAACCCCTACAGGACCCCGACATAACCTTGTATGTCGATGGTAGTTTTTCCGTGGGCCATCAAGGCCAGAGATATTCCGGCTATGCTGTGGTCACAGATGTCGTGGTGCTCGAGCAGGTGGACTTTGAACCAGCCGTGTCAACACAAAAAGCTGAATGAGTTATTTGCCCTCACTCGCGCCTGCACCCTCGCCGCCAACAAACGTGCAAACATCTGCACTGATTCTCGATACGCCTTCGGGGTAGCCCATGACTATGGAGCACTTTGGGAATGCCGGGTTTTCCTCACCTCCTCAGGATATCCTATTAGTAATGCTGCCTTTGTACAGAATCTCCTCACTACCTTGCAGCTTCCAAAACCATTGGCCATTATCAACTGCTCCGCTCATACCCGCCAGACTGATAAAATCTCCACCGGTAACGCCATAGCCGGTGAGGCTGCCAAAGACACAGCCCAGACACTCGAAATCATAGACCCATCGGAGCCCCGCCAAAACCCCCTGCGCCTCTCACACAGCACGGGTATGCCAGATATGCAAGCCGTACGTATGTTCCAGGGGGATGCCCCTGAGGAGGAACGCAGACTATGGTCACAGATGGGTTGTAAGGAGGGTCCCGTAACGGGACTCTGGTACACCCCTACTGGGACAGGTTTGCGTCCCTACCCAACTTCTACCAATCCTCCTTGATTACATTCATACTTGTACTCACCTCGGAAAGGAGGGAAGGGTAAACAGTTTGCTGCAAACATAGCGGCATCCGAGATTGCAGCAAGCAGCAACAAAGAGGACAAAAGCATGTTTAATATGCCGTAAGAACAATATGAGAAAGGGGACACCCTGTGTGCCGGGCGCCACTCCCCTACCTGGAGGCTCCTTTTCATGTTTGCAAATTGATTTTATTGAACTACCTAGAGTAAAGTACATTGTTACAAATATTGCTTAGTGGTCATAGATGTGTTTAGTAAATGGATCGAGGCAATCCCTGCCACGAATAATACAGCCCTGACAGCAGCTAAAGTACTGCTGGGAGAAGTGATCCACCGGTAGGGGTTACCAGAAATATTGAATTCAGTGAATGGTCCCCACTTCGTAGCAAAGTTAAATGAGGAAATCTGCAATGCCTTATCCATTCAACAACATTTCCATTGTTCTCACCATACCCAGGCTGCAGGTATAGTGGAGAGGGCAAATGGTACGTTAAACACCAAATTGGCAAAACTTACGGAGGAAACGGGGCTTAATTGGTTAAAGCTATTGCCCTTAGCATTATTCCATATGAGGGCCACCCACCCCACCCCAAGAAAAAAACAGGATTGTCATCAGCTGAAATCATCTTCGGAAAGCCCCTAAGGACTCCATGGCGTTCCGCGTGGCCTCCCACTCCTGATATAAGCAGGCTGCCTAACTAAGGTTTTCCGAACCTCACATTCACAGGTACATCAGGCATGCAAGGAGGAAAACGATACGACAAGAGAAGGCGATTACCCCAACATCGAAACCGAGGACTACGTACTAATTAAGAACTGGAGCCACGACAAACTGGAGCAACGGTGGAAGATACCATTCCAAGTACTGCACACCACGCCCACGACAGTCGGGTTGGAAGGACAACCCGGTACATCACACTGACTGTAAAAATTTACGGACTAAGGAGCCTATTATGGACCTCGCCATGTACTGGGCCGTTGTCATTTGCCTTCTTTTTGCGGGCTCCCCGTCACCTAGAGTCATACATAGGGGCGGGAGCAGTGGCCACCGAAGACGCAGCTCCCCACAGCTTAGAACCATCTTTTCCCCAAGGCCCACATAGGGAGCAGTTCCCCAAGTGACATGGCCAAAACATCCCCTGCCGTCTGATTTCGCCCATAATACTTTCCTGTCCCTTTGCCACAATTATGCCAAACGCCAAGAAGCAGGGGCATGTTGGATATGTGCGCAAGTACCCTCGCATGGGAAGACTATGATACAGTTGTCAGTGATCCCCCTCAATTCTAGCGAGGAGTAGTGAAGTCCAGAATTGGAAGGGGAACCCAAACAACTACAAAGCCTATCCACATCAAATCTATCTATCCCCCTCATAATTTTAAATACCTCTATCAAGTCCCCCCTCAACCTTCTATGCTCCAAAGAATAAAGACCTAACTTGTTCAATCTTTCACTGTAACTTAGGTGCTGAAACCCGGGTAACATTCTAGTAAATCTTCTCTGTACTCTCTCTATTTTGTTGACATTTTTCCTATAATTCAGTGACTAGAACTGTACACAATACTCCAAATTCGGCCTTATCAATGCCTTGTATAATTTTAACATTACATCCCAACTCCTATACTCAATGCTCTGATTTATAAAGGCCAACATACCAAAAGCTTTCTTCACCACCCTATCCACATGAGATTCCACCTTCAGGGAACTATGCACCATTATTCCTAGATCACTCTGTTCTACTGCATTCTTCAATGCCCTACCATTTACCATGTGTGTCCTATTTGGATTATTACTACCAAAATGTAGCACCTCACACTTATCAGCATTAAACTCCATCTGCCAACGCTCAGTCCACTCTTCTAACTGGCCTAAATCTCTCTGCAAGCTTTGAAAACCTATTTCATTATCCACAACACCACCTACCTTAGTATCATCTGCATACTTACTAATCCAATTTACCACCCCATCATCCAGATCATTAATGTATATGTCAAACAACATTGGACCCAGTACAGATCCCTGAGGCATACCACTAGTCAGCGGCCTCCGACCTGACAAACAGTTATCCACCACTACTCTCTGGCATCTCCCATCCAGCCACTGTTGAATCCATTTTACTACTTCAATATTAATACCTTACGATTGAACCTTTCTAACTAACCTTCTGTGCGGAACCTTGTCAAAGGCCTTACTAAAGTCCATATATACAACATCCACAGCTTTACCCTTGTCAACTTTCCTCGTAACCTCTTCAAAAGAATTCAATAAGATTTGTCAAACATGACCTTCCACGCACAAATTCATGCTGACTGTTCCTAATCTGACCCTGTCTATCCAGATAATTATATATACCGTCTCTAAGAATACTTTCCATTAATTTACCCACAACTGACTTCAAAATGAAAGGCCTATAATTGCTAGGTTTACTCTTAGAACCCTTTTTAAACAATGGAACCACATGAGCAATACGCCAATCCTCCGGCACCATCCCCGTTTCTAATGACATTTGAAATATTTCTGTCAGAACCCCTGTTATTTCTACACTAACTGTCCTCAAGGTCCTAGGGAACATCCTGTCAGGACCCGGAGATTTATCCACTTTTATATTCCTTAAAAGTGCCAGTACTTCCTCCTCTTTAATCATCATACTTTCCATAACTTCCCTACTTGTTTCCCTTACCTTATACAATTCAATATCCTTCTCCTTAGTGAATACCGAAGACAAGAAATTGTTCAAAATCTCCCCCATCTCTTTCGGCTCCACACATAGCTGTCCACTCTGATTCTCTGAGGGACCAATTTTATCCCTCACTTTCCTTTTGCTATTAATATAACTGTAGAAACCCTTCGGAATTTTTTCACCTTACTTGCCAAAGCAACCTCATATCTTCTTTTAGCTTTTCTAATTTTTTTCTTAAGATTCTTCTTACATTCTTTATATTCCTCAAGCACCCTATTTATTCCATGCTGCCTATATTTATTGTAGATATCTCTCTTTTACCAAACAAAGTTTCTAATATCCCTTGAAAACCATGGTTCTCTCAAACTTTTAATCTTTCCTTTCAACCTAACAGGAACATAAAGATTCTGTACCCTCAAAATTTCACCTTTAAATGACCTCCATTTCCCTATTACATCCTTCCCATAAAACAAATTGTCCCAATCCATTCCATCTAAATCCTTTCGCATCTCCTCAAAGTTAGCCTTTCTCCAATCAAAAATCTCAATCCTGGGTCCAGTTCTATCCTTCTCCATAATTATATTGAATCTATCGGCATTGGGATCACTGGACCCAAAGTGCTCCCCAACACATACCTCCGTCACCTGACCTATTTCATTCCCTAACCAAAGATCCAACACTGCCCCTTCTCTAGTTGGTACCTCTATGTATTGCTGCAAAAAACTATCCTGCACACATTTTACAAACTCCAAACCATTCATCCCTTTTACAGTATGGGCTTCCCAGTCTATGTGTGGAAAATTTAAAACTCCCACAATTACAACCCTGTGCTTACTACAAATATCTGCTATCTCCTTGCAAATTTGCTCCTCCAATTCTCGCTCCCCATTAGGTAGTCTATAATACACCCCTATAAGTGTTACAACACCTTTCCCATTCCTCAATTCTACCCAAATAGTCTCCCTAGATGAGCCCTCTAATCTATCCTGCCAGACCACCGCTGTAATATTTTCTCTGACAAGCAACCCTCTTGTCCCTCTGATTCTATCACACCTGAAACAACGAAATCCAGGAATATTTAGTTACCAATCACACCTCTCCTGCAACCATGTTTCACTAATAGCTACAACATCATATTTCCAGGTATCAATCCATGCTCTAAGCTCATCCACCTTTCTTACAATGCTCCTAGCATTAAAATAAGTGCATTTAAGAAATTCTCCACCTCTTCCTCTCTGTTTATCTCTAACAATACAAAGAACTTTACTGTCCTCTTTTTCTTCCTTCTCCCATACATCTGTTACTACACTCTGGTTCCCCTCTCCCCTCATATCTAGTTTAAATCCACTGGAGCCTCTCTAGCAAACCTACCTGCAAGAATATTTGTCCCCCTCCAGTTCAGATGTAAACCATCCCGCTGGAACAGGTCCTACCTTCCTTGGAAAACTGCCCAATTATCAATAGGTCTGAAGCCCTCCCTCCTGCACTATGTCTTCAGCCACGTGTTGAACTGCAATATCTTACTATTTCTAAACCCACCTGCACGTGGCACTGGTAGCAATCCTGAGATTGCTATCCTGGGGGTCCTGTTCTTTAACTTGGCACCTAGCTCCCTAAACTCACCTTTCAGGACCTCCTCACTCTTCCTACCCACGTCATTGGTCCCTACATGGACGACGACATCCAGCTGCTCACCCTCCCTCTTGAGAAAACTGAGCACTCGATCTGAGATATCGCGGACCCTGGCACCAGCGAGGCAACAGACCATCCAGGATGCTTGATCTCTTCCACAGAACCTCCTATCAGTCCCCCTAACTACTGAATCCCCTATCACTACTGCTCTCCTCGTTTCCCTCCTTCCCTTCTGAGCTGAGGGTCCAGTCTCTGTCCCTATCCGCTTGGGTTGATTCCAGTTCCGAGGGCAATGGGCTGGATGAAGACATAGCCTCCCAGGCTGGAATAACTCGTGAGCCGCAAACTGCTGAATTTTATTGTAAAGGTAGAAATTCTAATTTTGAAAGCCTTTTGTCAATTTTCAATCCGGTTCAATCAATAGAGACTGCAGAAGATCCAATTTGACAAATGTTGGCAACCAATAATGCAGTTACATGACGGTTAATTGGGTGACAGATTCATACAGCACAGACACACATCCTTCAGCCCACAAAGTCAATGTCAACAAGAACCGAATTACACTGTAACACAGTGAAAATGCTGGAGGAACACAGCGGATCAGGCAGCATTTATGGAAATGAATAAAAAGTCAACATTTCTGGCCAAAACCCTTTATCAGGACTGGAAAGGAAGGGAGAAGAAACCAGAGTAAGAAGGCATGAGGGATGGGGCAGTGGAAGGGGTACAAGCTAGAAAGTGATGGGCGAACCCAGTTGGTGGGGGGGGGGGGGGTGAAGTGAGAAGCTGTGAGGTGATAGGTGAGAAAGGTAAAGTGTTGGAGAAAATGGAATTTGTTTGGAGAAGGTAAGGGCCAGGCTGAGAGTGTGTGGAGGTAGAGGTAAAGTTGTGTTTGGTGTATGGTCCTGTGTTTGTGTCTGGTGTATGGAAGCTGTGGAGAATGATGTGCTGGAGGTAGAGTCTCATAGGCTGGTAGGAGAGGGCAAGAGGGCCTCTGCCCCTGTTAAGGTGACGGGATGGTGAGATGAGGGCAGATGTTCAGGAAATGGAGGAGATGTCGATGATTACTCCTGCACTGGTAATTTTGCCACTCCCCTTTCCCTCTTCTTCAATTCACGACTCCAGCTTCCCTCTTCCATCTTCTCCTAACATTCTCCTGGTGTCCATCCTTCTTCTGATTTCCCCATGGTTTCCTCTCCTCTCCTATTGCATTCCTTCTTCTTCATCCCTTTATTTTTTACACTTATCACCTCCCAGCTTCTTATTTCATTCATCTCCCCCCCACCCACCTGGCTTCACCTATCACACTCTCACTTGTTCTCCTTCCCCTCTCCCTACCTTCTTATTCTGATTTCTTCACCCACACTTCCCCATCCTGATGAAGGGCCTCAGTCCAAAACATCAACTGTTTATTCATTTCCATTGATGCTGCCTGACCTGAGTTTTTCCAGCATTGACTGTGTGTTTCTCTGGATGTTCAGCATCTGCAGAATCTCATGTGTTCCCTACTATACTAATCCCTTTTATCAGCATTTGGTTCACAAACTTCAGTAATCCCAGTGCTGATCTATTTCTTAACATTCAAACAATCTGATCTCCAGCAGTCAGGTGGATCAATCCTTCAATTTATTTTTGTTTGGGGAAGAGGAGAATGTACTTCCTCCCCTCTCACTGTGGCAAAGAGATTGGCAAAAATACCTGGCTCTCAAACAAAGGACAAGAAAGTGTTTGCATAGATTAGCAGTGGAGGGCTCCAGGAAAATTGCAGAGTGTGCATAATACAACGCACAGAATGACACCAAGACTGACCAGCGAAGAGCTGGTAAGCAAAGTAAATATAGAATAGGAAAACAAATTGAGCTGAGACAGAGCTGAGAAGTCACTGGGGTGGATTCACTAAGTTAAATTGTTAAGGCATTTCCAGGAAACTTAATATTGAGGCACTTTAAAGTATACAACCTGAATGGGTGGGGAGACCGGATTTCCTCTTTCTGAGTGTGCTTGCAGTAAATAGAAAGTGAACCTTTATCATACTCAGAAAAGCACAATCGGACCATTTCCTTTCAGATGGGATTGGACAAACGTTCACATTTCATTGCATTTATTTGGCACTGCCTGCATTTAAATGTTGTGAAGGCTCTGCTGAAATCTTTCGACATATTAGTTGAGACTCAGGAACTAGAAATGGAACCAGCCAAAACCCATCATGACCTCAATGACAGTACACTGAAATCTGTACAGAGAAATAGAGTCATAGAGTCACAGAAAACTACAGCAAAGAAACAGGCCCTTTGGCCCATCTAGTCTGTGCCAAGCCATTTAAGGTGCCTTGCCCCATTGACCTGCACTGAAAACACAGCCCGCCATACCCAAATCATCTATGTACTTATCCAAACTTCTTTTAAATATTGAAATCAAGCTCGCACGCACCACTTGCACAGTGGGTTCGTTCCACCCTCTCAAGACCCTCTGAGTGAAGTTTCCCCTCATGTTCCCCTGAAACGTTCACCTTTCACCGTTAACACATGACCTCTAGTTGAAGGCCCAGCCAACCTCACTGGAAGAAGCCTGGATACATTTACCCTATCTACACTGCACATAATTTTGTATAACTCTATCAAATCTCTCCTCTGTCTTCTACATTCCAAAGAACAAAGTCCTGACCTATTCAATCTTTCCCTATTACTCAAGTCCTCCAGAACTGGAAACATCGTTATAAATTTCCACTGTGCTATTTTAATATTATACACATCTTTCCTGTACGAAGGTGACCAAAACTGCACACAATACTCCAATCACAAAGAAGAGAAATCTGCAGATGATGGAATAGATTAGACCTAACCAGTTCCCCTCCATCACAACTCTCGTCCACCTAGCAGAACTCGTCCTCACCCTAAATGATTTTCCTTTGTCTCCTCCCACTTCCTTCAAACCAAAGGGGTAGCCGTGGTCCTGCCTGTTTGTCGGCTATGTGGAACAGTCTATGTTCCAAGCCTACACCGGTGACCAACCGGCACTTTTCATACGCTACATTGACGACCGTATTGGTGCTGTTTCCTGCACTCGTGCTGAACTTGTCGACTTCATCCACTTTGCTTCTAACTTCCACCCTACCCTCAAAATCACTTGGTCCATTTCCAATGCCTCACTTCCCTTCCTCGATCTCATTGTCTCTATCTCCAGAGACATCTTATCCACTGATGTCTATTACAAACCCATGGACTCTCACAGCTACCTGGACTACACCTCATCCCACCCTGCTACTTGTAAAAACGCCATTCCCTTTTCTCAAGTCCTCCGTCTCTGCTGCATCTACGCTCAGGATGGAGTTTTTCATTCTAGAACAAAGAAGTCCTCCTTTTTCAAAGAAAAGGGCTTCCCATCCTCCACCATCAATGCTGCCCTCAATCACATCTCTTCCATTTCATGTACATCTGCTCTTACCCTATCTTCTCAACACCCTACCAGGGATAGGGTTCCTCTTGTCCTCACCTACCACCTAACCAGCGTCCACGTCCAGCACATAATTCTCTGAATCTTCTGCCATCTTTAATAGGATCCCACCACCAAGCACAACTTTCCCTCCTCTCCCCCCCCCCCACCTGCCACAGGGGTCATTCCCTACACGACTGCCGTGTCCATTTGTCCCTCCCCACTGATCTCCCTCCTGGCACTTATCCTTGAAAGTGGAACAAGTGCTATACATGCCCCTACACCTCCTCCCTCACTACCGTTTAGGGCCCCAAACAGTCTTTCCAGGTGAGGGGGCACTTCACCTGTGAGTCTGTTGGGGTCATATACGGTGTTCAGTGCTTCTGGTGTGGACTGCTGTATATCAGTGAGACACAATGTAGATTGGGAAACCCCTTCGCCGAGCATCTATGCTCCATTTGCCAGAATAAGAGGGTTTTTCCAGTAGTCACCCATTTTAATTCTACTTCCCATTCCCATTCTGATACGTTCATCCATGACCTCCTCCGCTGTTGGGGTAAGGCCACACTTAGGTTAAAGGAACAACACCTTAAATTCTGTTTGGGTAGCCTTCAACTTGATGGCATGAACATCGATTTCTCAGAATTCTGGTAATGACCCCCAACCCCCCCCCCCCCACCTTCTCCATTTCCCATCCCCCTTTCCCCTCTCTCACCTTATTTCCTTTCCCACCCATTGTCTCCCTCTGGTGCTCCTTCCCCCTTTTTCTTTCTTCCATGATCTTCTGTCTCTTTTGCCAATCATCTTTCCAGCTCTTTACTTCATCCCTCCCCCTCCAGGTCTCACCTATCACCAGGTGTTTCTCTCTGCCCTCCTGCCACCTTTTAAATCTACACCTCATCTGTTTTTCTCTCCAGTCCTGCTGAAGGGTTTCAGCCCAAAATGTCGACTGTACTCTTTTCCTAGATGCTGCCTGGCCTGCTGAGTTCTTCCAGCATTTTGTGTGTGTTGCACACAATATTCCACATTAGGCATCACCAATGATGTTAACATAACATCCCATCTCCTGTATCAATAACACACACAAAATGCTTGTGAACTCACCAGGTATCCCTGCTGGCCTCCTTTACACAATACTTTGATTTATGGAGGCCTATGTGCCAAAACCTTTCTTTATGACCCAGTTCATCTGTGACACCACTATCAATGAATTATTGACCCCTATTCCCAGATCCCTTTGTTCTACAGCACTCCTCAGTGCCCTATTGTTCACTGTGTTAGACCTTCCCTGGTTGATCCCACTGAAGTGCAACACCTTGCACTTGTCTGCATTAAATTCCATCTGCAGTTTTCAATCCAATTTTCCAGCTAGTCCAGATCCAGCTGCAAGCTCTGATCATCTTCCTCACTGCCCACTACACCCAATATCTTGGTGTCATTTCCATACTTGCTGATCCAGTTTACCACATTATCATCCAGATCATTGATATAGATGACAAACAACAATGGACCCAGCACAGATCCCTGCAGCTTACCACAAGTCACAGGTCTCAAGTCAGAGAGGCAGCCATCTACGACCACTCTCTGGCTCTCCCACAAAGCCGCGTTATAGCTGGAGCTTCAATAAATCATTAATCAATATCGTCTCTCCTCCAGAGGTTTCACCCTGAGGATTTCCAGTGAATAAGTAGAAATACCAAATACTAATTCCACTTTTAATAATTTATATCTTTAGTTAGTTTCTAATAGTTTATTGCGTTTCTGTCATTTGTCCACACCTATGTCAACCATGCCTCATTCTCACATAGGTATCTTTATCAAGTTCTCTTTTTTAAAAAATTATTTTCATTTTCATCCATCCTAAGCTGGAGGTTTCTAACATTACATCTTTGGGTTGATGAATACACCAGCAAATTTCTAGAGATGAATGGTGAAGAGCATTTTGAATGGTTGCATCACAGCCTGGTATGGAGGGTCCAATGTGCAGAATCAAAAGGGGCTGCCAACACCATCATAGGCCAAAGCCTCTCCAACATCAAGGACATCTTCAAAAGGCAGTGTTTCAATGCACCATCTATCACTAAGAGCCCTCACCATCCGGGACATGCCACCTTCTCATTGCTACCATCAGGGAGGAGGTCAGGAGCCTAAAGACACACACTGAATGTTTTTGGAACAACTTTTTCCCATCTGCCATAGATTTCTGACCCATCCGTGAGAACTACTTTACTATTTCTCTTTTGCACGATTGATTTATTTTTTATTGCTGCCATAAAATGTCAAATTCCATGATATATGTCAGTGATAATAAATTTGACTCTGATTAAGATGAAGTTGAAACACAAAATAACAGTAAAACAAAATTTTCAAATTTCATGTCTTTAAATAATTAGATGCAACTATAGATGTCTTATTTTCATCTGCTAGTGCAGTGGATTCTGGTTAATTGGGATATTGGAACCAGTACGTATTTGCCGAATTAGCAGTTGCCCCAGTTAAAACAGTATGAAAAAGACAGACCACCATTCAACTGAGTAACAAATTATGCATTTAACTGAAATACAGACCAAACCAAAACTCCACTACTACCACCACTGTAATATAAAACTGTCTATTAGTTCCCGGTAGTTATGGATGGAGGAATTCATCCAGTGTGTACCACCACAGACCCCAACCGGCAGCCAATGAAAAAAATCAGTGCAGACACTTAGTGCAGATAATGGACTATCTTCAAACAATGCCATGTGGAAACTTCCCTGTTTTTTTGTGTATTTGGAGCACAGGTTTGATTTTCATTCAATGATAATAAGGCTGATTTTCCAAAAAGACAACACTTGACATTCTGCCAATCAATAAAACAGTTATACTTCTTGTTTCTGACATTTTCTTTACCAAAACTGAAATGGGATTCTTGGTACAAGGATTCAAACCATTCCTGATTACCCATCAGGAGAGAAAGAGTGAGCTAGTTCTCTTTTGGAAGAAGACAGCGAGGCTTTGAGAGGAAGTGCGGCGGCGGCCATTTTCAAATTGCTTCTCAGATCGGAGTTCTGAGAGGCGGGACTGCGCAGGCGCGTGAAGGAGGCCTGGGAAGGAGGGAAGATATGAAAAGAATGCAGCCTTAAGCAGCGGGCAGCGGAGTGAGCCGGGAGCAGAGTGTAGGGCTTAGGTGGAAGAGGGCACAGTAAGCTTATCTTTTAGTTCTCCTTGTTATTTGCAGTTATTCAGGAAGTATGAGTGTGAGGGCAGCTTGTTGTTCTCGGTGTCGGATGTGGGAGATCCTGGAGTCTCCGAGCCTCCCGGACGTCCACATCTGCGCCGGGTGCGCCGAACTGCAGCTCCTGAGGTACCGAGTTAGGGAACTGGAGCTGCAGCTCAATGACCTTCGCCTGGTCAGGAAGAGTGAGGAGGTGATAGAGAGGAGTTACAGGCAGGTGGTCACTCCAGGGCCACGGGAGGCAGATAGGTGGGTCACGGTCAGGAAGGGGAAGAGGCAGGTACTAGAGAGTACCCCAGTGGCTGTACCCCTTGACAATAAGTACTCATGTTTGAGTACTGTTGGGGGGGACAGCCTACCTGGAGGAAGTGACAGTGGCCGGGCCTCCGGCACAGAGGACGGCCCTGTAGCTCAGAAGGGTAGGGATAGAAGAAAGAGGACCATAGTAATAGGGGACTCGATAGTCAGGGGTTCAGACAGGCGGTTCTGTGGAGGTGATCGGGAGTCCCGGATGGTAGTTTGCCTCCCTGGTGCCAGGGTTCGGGACGTTTCTGATCGCGTCCAAGATATCCTGAAGTGGGAGGAGAGGAGCCAGAGGTCGTGGTACATGTAGGTACCAATGACATAGGTAGGAAAGGGGAAGAGGTCCTGAAACGAGAGTATAGGGAGTTAGGAAGGCAGTTAAGAAGAAGGACCACAAAGGTAGTAATCTCGGGATTACTGCCTGTGCCACGCGACAGTGAGAGTAGGAATGGAATTAGGTGGAGGATGAATGCGTGGCTGAGGGACTGGAGCAGGGGGCAGGGATTCAAGTTTCTGGATCATTGGGACCTCTTCTGGGGCAGGCGTGACCTGTTCAAGAAGGACGGGTTACACTTGAATCCTGGGGGGACAAATATCCTAGCGGGGAGGTTTGCTAGGGCTAAAGGGCAGACTTTAAACTAGTATGATGGGGGGGGGGGGGTGGGAATCAATTTGAGGAAACTATGGGAGAGGAGGTTAGTTCACCAGTAGAGCAAGTAAGTAGACAGTGTGTGAGGGAGGAAAGGCAGGTGATGGAGAAGGGATGCGCTCAGCCCGAAGATGTAGGGGAGAAGAAAGAAAAGGATAATAAATTTGAATGCATTGTTAGGGATGAAAAGAGAAGAGGAGGTGGAGAGTATCTTAAATGTATCTATTTTAATGCTAGGAGCATTGTAAGAAAGGTGGATGAGCTTAAAGCGTGGATTGATACCTGGAATTATGATGTTGTAGCTATCAGTGAAACATGGTTGCAGGAAGGGTGTGATTTGCAACTAAATATTCCTGGATTTAGTTGCTTCAGGTGTGATAGAGTAGGAGGGGCCAGAGGAGGAGGTGTTGCATTGCTTGTCCGAGAAAATCTTATGGCGGTGCTTTGGAAGGATAGATTAGAGAGCTCCTCTAGGGAGGCTATTTGGGTGGAATTGAGGAATGGGAAAGGTGTAGTAACACTGATAGGAGTGTATTATAGGCCACCTAATGGGGAGAGTGAGTTGGAAGAGCAAATGTGTAAAGAGATTGCAGATATTTGTAGTAAACACAAGGTGGTGATTGTGGGAGATTTTAATTTTCCACACATAGATTGGGAAGTTCATTCTGTAAAAGGGCTGGATGGTTTAGAGTTTGTGAAATGTGTGCAGGATAGTTTTTTGCAACAATACATAGAAGTACCGACTAGAGATGGGGCAGTGTTGGATCTCCTGTTAGGGAATGCGATAGGTCAGCTGACAGATGTATGTGTTGGGGAGCACTTCGGATCCAGTGATCACAATAGCATTAGCTTCAATATAATTATGGAGAAGGACAGGACTGGACCTAGAGTTGAGATTTTTGATTGGAGAAAGGCTAACTTTGAGGAGATGCGAAGGGATTTAGAGAGAGTGGATTGGGTCAAGTTGTTTTATGGGAAGGATGTAATAGAGAAATGGAGGTCATTTAAGGGTGAAATTATGAGGGTACAGAATCTTTATGTTCCTGTTAGGTTGAAAGGAAAGGTTAAAGGTTTGAAAGCGCCATGGTTTTCAAGGGATATTAGAAACTTGGTTCGGAAAAAGAGGGATGTCTACAATAGATACAGGCAGCATGGAGTAAAGGAATTGCTCGAGGAATATAAAGAATGTAAAAGGAATCTTAAGAAAGAGATTAGAAAAGCTAAAAGAAGATACGAGTTTGGTTTGGCAAATAAGGTGGAAGTAAATCCGAAAGGTTTCTACAGTTATATTAAAAGCAAGAGGATAGTGAGGGATAAAATTGGTCCCTTAGAGAATCAGGGTGGTCAGCTATGTGTGGAGCCGAGGGAGATGGGAGAGATTTTGAACGATTTCTTCTCTTCGGTATTCACTAAGGAGAAGGATATTGAATTGTGTAAGGTGTGGGAAACAAGTAAGGAAGTTATGGAACCTATGACAATTAAAGAGGTGGAAGTACTGGCGCTTTTAAGAAATTTAAAAATGGATAAATCTCTGGGTCCTGACAGGATATTCCCCAGGACCTTGAGGGAAGTTTGTGTAGAGATAGCAGGAGCTCTGACGGAGATCTTTCAGATGTCATTAGAAACGGGGATTGTGCCGGAGGATTGGCGTATTGCTCATGTGGTTCCATTGTTTAAAAAGGATTCTAGAAGTAAGCCTAGCAATTATAGACCTGTCAGTTTGACATCAGTGGTGGGTAAATTAATGGAAAGTATTCTTAGAGATAGTATTTATAATTATCTGGATAGACAGGATCTGATTAGGAGTAGCCAGCATGGATTTGTGCGTGGAAGGTCATGTTTGACAAACCTTATTGAATTTTTTGAAGAAGTTACGAGGAATGTTGACGAGGGTAAGGCAGTGTATGTAGTCTATATGGACTTCAGCAAGGCCTTTGACAAAGTTCCACATGGAAGGTTAGTTAAGAAGGTTCAGTCGTTAGGTATTAATGCTGGAGTAATAAAATAGATTCAACAGTGGCTAGATGGGAGATGCCAGAGAGTAGTGGTGGATAATTGTTTATCGGGATGGAGGCCGGTGACTAGCGGGGTGCCTCAGGGATCTGTTTTGGGCCCAATGTTGTTTGTAATATACATAAATGATCAGGATGATGGGGTGGTAAATTGGATTAGTAAGTATGCCGATGATACTAAGGTAGGAGGTGTTGTGGATAATGAGGTGGGTTTTCAAAGCTTGCAGGGAGATTTATGCCGATTAGAAGAATGGGCTGAACGTTGGCAGATGGAGTTTAATGCTGAGAAGTGTGAGGTTCTACATTTTGGCAGGAATAATCCAAATAGAACATACAGGGTAAATGTTAGGGCATTGAGGAATGCAGTGGAACAGAGAGATCTAGGAATAACAGTGCATAGTTCCCTGAAGGTGGAGTCTCATGTAGATAGGGTGGTGAAGAAGGCTTTTGGAACGCTGGCCTTTATAAATCAGAGCATTGAGTACAGAAGTTGGGATGTAATGTTAAAATTGTACAAGGCATTGGTAAGGCCAAATTTGGAATATTGTGTACAGTTCTGGTCACCGAATTATAGGAAAGATATCAATAAATTGGAGAGAGTGCAGAGACGATTTACTAGGATGTTACCTGGGTTTCAGCACTTAAATTACAGAGAAAGGTTGAACAAGTTAGGTCTCTATTCATTGGAGCGTAGAAGGTTGAGGGGGGATTTGATCGAGGTATTTAAAATTTTGAGAGGGATAGATAGAGTTGACGTGAATAGGCTGTTTCCATTGAGAGTGGGGGAGATTCAAACGAGAGGACATGATTTGAGAGTTAGGGGGCAAAAGTTTAAGGGAAACACGAGTGGGTATTTCTTTACTCAGAGAGTGATAGCTGTGTGGAATGAGCTTCTTGTAGAAGTAGTAGAGGCCAGTTCAGTTGTGTCATTTAAGGTAAAATTGGATAGGTATATGGACAGGAAAGGAGTGGAAGGTTATGGGCTGAGTGCGGGTAGGTGGGACTAGGTGAGATTAAGAGTTCGGCACGGACTAGGAGGGCCGAGATGGCCTGTTTCCGTGCTGTGATTGTTATATGATATGATTATATGTGTAAATGTGTAAAAGACACTAAAGGCCAGGGTTCAGAAATGGGCAATATTTATTTTTCAGACAATGTCAAGTACAAGTCAGCATCTTTAAGTGAAAAATAATGTAATAACAAACAGTATTCCGTAACGGCAAACCACCCGTCGACCTGGAGCGGCCATCTCCCGTGGGCTGAGTACGCCCACAACTCACCGGTGAGCTCTGCCATTGGAAGGTTTCCATTCGAGTGCTCCCTGGGGTACCAACCCCCGCTGTTCCCCGAGCAAGAAGAGGCGATTGCGGTACCGTCGGTTCAGGACCATATCGATCGGTGCCTTAAGGTTTGGGAGGAGACACGCACGGCAAATCGCAATAAGAAGACGGCCGACCGACACCGGCCTCCGGCGCCTGAGTACCAACCGGGGCGGATGGTGTGGCTTTCATCGCAAGGACATCCCGCTCAAGAACGAGCATAGGAAACTCGCCCCACGCTTCCTGGGACCATTCAAGGTGGAAAGTGTAATCAATCCCGCAGCGGTCTGCCTAAAACTGCCAAGATCTGTGCGCGTCCACCCGAATTTTCTTGTTTCCCAGTTAAAGCCATTTTCGTCAGCCCCTTGTGTCCCCCGGCTGAGACTCCCCCACCTGCCCGTATCATCGACAACCACCCAGCATACACCATCCGACAATTACTGGATGTGCGCCGTAGGGGCAGGGTTTACCAAGACGTGGTAGACTGGGAAGGGTACGGTCCAAAAGAGCGTTCCTAGGTCCCCCGCTCCTACATCCTGGACCCTTCCCTCATCCAGGACTTTCACCAGGACTATCCAGACAGGCCTGGAGGATCGCATGAAGGCTCCCGTTGAGGGAGGAGTACTGTCACGGTCTCTTCTGACAATCCCCACCTTGCTATTTACCTCAGGAATTGGGCCTCAATCCCCTCGTTTAGTTTCCAATCATTCCCAGGTTCCACTAACTACACACACCTGCTTTCCATCAGAAAATGCAGGATAAAGACCCTGTGATCACAACAAGGAGCTGCCAGTTCGTTTTGTCGACTCCGGTGTGAGTAATCTCTTTTCATGGTTCTTAGGACTGTCAGTTCTAAGTCTCGCATCGCTCCTGGATTCTCTCCATACGCAGGGCTCCGGGTAAAAACTCTCCTGGATACCTGTTCCACCATCGCTACGTCAATAACGTCTCCAAACTCTGCCTCCGCTCCCGTGTTCTGCACTTGGGTTCGCCCACCGCCACGCTCGTGTAACATATTCCTTGTGTGTGCTTTCAGAGGGAGGGAGAGCTCTTAAAACAGGGGTAGACATTCCTTGTATTCAGAGTGAGCCCCTGTGAAACTGAGCCCTGACCCAAACCCTCACTCGCGGTCTTTGAGGGGCTGTGTCCGGCGGGAAAGCCCGTCAGCTGGAGGCTGAATTGGCCAGGAATCTGTTAGCCCCTGTTCTTGCCTCAACTTGAAACATTTTTTCTTATTTTAAAACAGATTTTATTCATGATGGTAAATTATTTATGAGAATTATTTTCATTCTCATATTCACAGTCAAGGCTTTCGGTACTGTTGTATTAGTTTTCGTAAAAACAACAGATTTATTGCCACTCCTTGGTCCCCTGGGGTGGTTCACGACTATAATAATCGAGGGGCTTATTCACCCAACCCGGCCACACCATCTGCAGTTGCGGAAGAACATGTATCGTGGTGTTTTCCCACCGAGTCCTTGCAGTGGCGACACGACTTTCTCCGGCCTGGAATGTGCCAGTTGGCAGCATTTCCTGACGGATATCTCGAAGTGCTGACAGACCAGGGTGGCTCCACCCCCTATTCTATCCGATATAAAGAAGCAGAGACACCTCCACACACCGTCGTCTTCACCTCAGTGTCGAGATGTCTGTTAGATACCACGTTACCGTATATACTGGGGACTTGCCCCTCGCAGGCACAACGGATAAAATTTCCCTGTCTTTAGTGGGGTCGCTTCGGAGCTCGAAAACATTTCGTTTCTGCTGCCTGACTCTGTTTAAAAGAGGGGGCGTGAGTATCTCCTTTCTTTCGAATATTTTCTTTGATTGATAATGAAAGAACTGCCGAGGACGGAGTGCTGGGGTGGAGTCGCAGACCTCGCTCTGTGTGGTACAGAGCACAGCTCACGTACGCAGCTGCTCCGGTTGGGTCTGTGCTCAGTGTTCCCGGTGCCGGACACAGTCGCGTTGGTATCTTCCCCTCTAGAGATTCCTGGCTGATTCAGCCTCCTAGTGACGGGCTTTCCCACCGGACACAGCCCCTCGAAGACCGCGAGTGAGGGTTTGGGTCGGGGCTCAGCGTATGGCGTTCAGTGGTTAGCGTATGGTGAGGGTGTGGGTTTGTGGTCACCGTACCGTGAGTTCAGTGCTCAGCGTAGCTGAGGCTCGGGGTCAGTGTACAATCATAGACCACTACAGCACATAAACAGATTCACCAGCTCAACTAGTCTGTGCCTAGTACCACCAAGCCGCAGCTACTGCAGCCTCACTCAGGGTCACGTACTTATCGAAACTTTACTTAAATGTTGCAATCGAACCCACATCCATCAATTCCACCGGCAGCTCGTTTCACATTCACACCACCTTCTGAGTGAAGATGTTCCTCCTCATTTTCCCTTAAATAGTTCATCCTCTTGTGGCGACCCACTTCCTAGCGCACTCGAACCGGCTCACAAATAGCCAGCGCGCCGGCATAAAGGCCAGTCCCAAAAGGGTACCAGGTCTGCTTCACCAACAAAGGGAAAAGCCCGCGCGGGACTGGGAATACGTGCCCCCTACAGCATCCGCGCCCGGGGAGGGTGGGATCAGCGAGGCTTTAAAGCGAGGCCGCGAAGTTCGAATAAAATCTTTTTTTAACTGCAGTTTACCGACTCCGTGTCGTTATTTCACCGCTACACTCTACCCTTAACCAGCGTCACTAACGTCTTATCCAACTTCAACATAGCGCCCCGACCCCTGTACTCAGTACTTTGATTAATAAAAGCCAACGTGCCCACAGCTTTTCTCACGCTCCTATGTACCCGTGACACCGTTTTTAAGGAATTATAGATCAGTATTCCCAGATCTCTCCGTCCTATCTCACTCCTCAGCGCCCTCCCATAGACTGTGTACGCCATAGAGTGGCTCGTTCTCCCAGAAGGGGAGACACGACAGTGTAACGGTTAGCATAACGCTTTAGTGCGACAGTGATCCGGATTCAACACTTCATGCTGTCCATAAGTAGTTGATACGTTATCCCCATGACTGTGTGGGTTTCCTCCGGGTGCTCCGAATTCCTCCTCAATTCTAAAGACTTTCGGGTTAGGATAAGTAAATTGTAAACATCCAATGCTGAACCCGGAAGCGTGGTTACACTGGGGTCTGTCCCCAGCTTAATCCTCGCTGACTTGACAGAGGTATTTTGCTATGTACATGTGACAAATAAAGCTGATCTTTATCAAAGAGCGACACTGAACAATGAGGGCTCAGCAGACTTCGCAATGTGAAGGTCGGTATAGAGTGAGGGTGGAGAACGCAGAACACAGCACAGTGCAGGCGTTTCACACACAGTCTTGTACCGATCTTTTAAAAGATACAGTCGATCAAGTGCATCCTGATGTTCGCATCTCTTCTGTAATTCAGAAGAGGTAGATTTGTAAGCAGTCTGCAACGTGTCGTTGTGGATCACCAGCACCATCCTGGATAAAATTAACCAATCTCGTTAAAATTTTACTCCCTGCTATTAGTTATTTCCACTTTGTGGACGTGTCTCTGGTTGTCGAAATGATCAATGCCATTTAGCATTTTGTATACAGTACCTCTATCAAGTAACCTTTTACCCTCCTTCACTCCAAAGAGAAAAGCCCACGCTTGCTGAACTTATTCTCATGCGCCATTCTCTCTAATCCTCACAAATATGCACTGAACCCTTTCTAAAGCTTCCACTAACTTATTTCATGAGACGACCAGAACTGACCACAATATTCCAGTAGGTATAGTCTAACCAGGGTTCTATAGTCTTGCAACATTACCTTCCGGTTCTTGTGCTCAGCCAACGCACGGTACGACTTCTTAACAAAGCTGTCAACTTGTGTGAGTAGTGTAGATGAGGGGTCAGTGTATGATGAGAGTTCTGGGGTGACCACAGTCTGAGGTTGAGTTTTGAGTTCAGTGTATGGTGAGGGTTCAGCGGTAAGTGTACAGTGACGGTTCAGGGGACAGCAAGCTTTGACGGCTTGTATAGGGGGTCACTGTACAGCGAGGTAGAGAGTCAGGAAATAGCGTACAGTGAGGGGACAAATCTCAGTGTACGGTCGGGTGAGGGGGCATTACAAGAGTGACATATGTGTCCAGAAGTCTCAGTCTGGCCACTGTGTTTGATGTTTCCTGTGCAGAGTAAAAGCATGGAGGTGAAAACACAGTCCGACCTCGGCGACATTCTGCTGGTGAAGCTGTTCAAAAAGAAACGCTTTTTGCTGGAGGACAGCTGGTATTGTAGTCACATCACGGTGAAAACTCTAAACAACATCTACTATTTCCCATGCTACACTTGGCTGATTGGTGGTGATTCCCTGGATGTCATTGAAGGAACTGGTATGATTATATCATTAAACTTTAAAGGATGTAAATGTAAATGTTTTAAAGTTTGTTTCTTGTTTCTTACTGATTCAGCAACAGAAAGTATGCGCAAACAGATGAGTCGCTGTACGCTGTTGAACGTTATAAGTAATGACCTTCAAGAAAAAGTTACTGGAACACTACCAACTCTAACCGGTTTATACGAAGAGTAAAATAGAGAAAGAAAATGTTAATAAAGTAATAAAATAGACAAAATAAAAATTATGAATCAATCACTAAGCCGGATACAATATACAATACACCAATATACAGCCGGAGAAACCGAAAGTGTCCCAAAAATCTCTCTCTCTCGTTCGCTTTCTCTCTCTCTTCTCTCTCTCTCATCTCTCTCTCTCCTCTCTCTCTCCTCTCTCTCTCCTCTCCCTCCATCTCTCTCTCTCTCTCTCTCTCTCTCTCTCTCTCTCTCTGTCTCTCTCTCTCTCTCTCTCTCTCTCTCTCTCTCTCTCTCTCTCTCTCTGTCTCTCTCTCTCTCTCTCTCTCTGTCTCTCTCTCTCCTCTCTCTCTCTCTCTCTCTCTCTCCTCTCTCTCTCTCTTTCTCTCTCTCTCTCTCTCTCTCTCTCTCTCTCTCTCTATCTATCTATCTATCTATCTCTTCCTCTCACCCCATCTCTCTCTCAGTGTTCTTGTCTGTCTCTTGTCTTGTTCAGCTCTTTCCACCAGTCATGACCCTGTCTAGGATTCACACTCGCATCTCCAGACCTTCAACACATTCCAAGCTGACACCATCTTGTCTTCCAGTCTGTGTTTGGCATATGCCAAAGAGGAATTGGAATTTAACCCATTCCTTACAATGGTGTAATTTCCACTTGGTTGTTACGCATCACAGATTTCACAATCTGTATTATTCAAATTACATGAACAGAACACTTACAAATAACCAAAAGGTGCAGAAAAACCAACCACGTCATTCAGTAACATGTACCGTCCTCCCAGCCAGACTGCAGTTTGGTTTTACTGTTGAAGGGCCGATGAAAGAAGCTGCAGAAAGTTGTGAACTCAGTCAGTTCCATCAGAGGTACTAGTCTCGGTATCATCCAGAATATTTTCAAGGAGCGGAGATTCAAGGACCTTTAAGCATCTTTAAGGACCCCATCACCCAGGACATTTACCCTTCTCATTGCTACCATCAGGAAGGAGGTATGTGAGCCTGAAGACACACACTCAGTGATCCAAGAACAGCTTCTTCCCCTCTGCCGTCAGACAATCAGGAGGGAAGAGAAGATGGCGTCTGGTGAATGATAACTGTTATTTGTTAAGTAGGGTACCGTGCACAATTCTGATTTGATGGAGACAGAAGTGAGAGCGTGGAGGAACATCTGGAGAAACTTCTGAAATGCCCGCTTCGCTGCTGCTGCTACTGTGCGGTCCGGAGTAGGCGTCCGAGACCTCGGCTTTGCTTGTTTCGGCGGCCGGAACGAGGTCGAAGGCGCTCAGCAGAGGATTGCGCTCTGGAGGCTGTATCGGAGGGGCTGGTTGGAGGCTCGAAGTTTTCAGGCAGACTCAGAGTCTGCTGTGGTCGGGTGCTTCCAAGGCATCAGTTGTCGGTGCCTGGAAGTTTATGGCAGGGCGAGTTTCTCCCTTTTTGCTGCCTGATATCGGGGACTATCGGAGTCGATCGGGACTTCAGACATTTTTTTTTTACCGTGCCCATGGTCTGCTTTTTGTCAAATTATGGTATTGCTTTGCACTGCTGTAGCTATATGTTATAATTATGTGGTTTTGTCAATGTTAGTCTTTGGTTTGTCCTGTTTTTTTTGTGATATGACTCTGGAGGAACATTGTATCATTTCTTAACGCATGCATGCATTTCTAAATGACAATAAATGAAGACTGAGTGTCCTCATAATCTAAATCTAAAACATGCGGAGCTCCACACCCTGGCACTGGCACTGGTCCATGGTCCGGCAGTGATCCATGCCCCACCAGGATCTACAGCCCTTGGTGAGATTCCCACTCATGGGCTGGCAGTGACACATTGCCCTTGGTCAGCTTCAGACCCAAGCACTGGCGGTGTCTGGCAGCCCTCAGTGAACTCAATGCTAATGCCCTAGCGGTCACCTGCAACCCTCAGTGAGCACCACGATAATGCCCTGGCACTGACCCGCAGCTCTCAGTGAACTCCACGATAATGCCCTGGCATTGACCCACAGCCCTCAGTGAACACCACGCTAATGCCCTGGCACTGACCCACAGCCCTCAGTGAGCACCATGCTAATGCCCTGGCACTGACCCACAGCCCTCAGTGAGCACCACGATAATGCCCTGGCACTGACCCACAGCCCTCAGTGAGCACCATGCTAATGCCCTGGCACTGACTCACAGCCCTCAGTGAGCACCACGATAATGCCCTGGCACTGACCCACAGCCCTCAGTGAGCACCATGCTAATCCCCTGGTGGTGACCCACAGCCTTCAGTGAGCTTTACACAAATGACCCACGTCTCTCATTGAGCTTCACACCCATGACCTGGAGGTGACCCGAGGCTGGTGCAGAACTCCGTGTGTGGCAAGACGGTGACCCACAGTGTCAGAAGGCTGAAATAAATTGGCAGAATTGAAAATGCTCAATACATTGGGCAGCATTCTTGGGGAGAGAACATTTCAGGCACCAGGTCAGTTGGTATGACCCACAAAGTTCTAACCATGGGTCCAGCATCCAACTTCGAGACGGCAGACCAGAGAATGGGAAAGTTCTGGAAAGACTTGATGTGATGCTCCGTTATTAGTGTTCCCTGATCTTTGACTCTGTTCTCGGCCAGCCTGGAAACAACATGATTACAATTCGGCCATCCTGAAGGAATATCGGAAAAAGGAAATGCAGAAGAGACAAGACATGTACCAGTGAGTATAAAGCCATCAGTCTTTCGGGAAACAGGTCAAAATCCAGTGGTGTAGAGGAACTGTTATAACAAGGGTCATAGAATACAAGCAGGGTCTCTGTACAATCTCCTTCAAGTGATCACCCTTCCACGATGCCCTCTTTCTGGGCACAGGGTGCACCCGCCTCTGATAAGGAGGGAAAGACTGGCCTTGATGACCAGTGGTCAACGTGTGAACTCTCTGCTGTTACACAGACAGTTCAAGCTTCTGAATAAACGGTCATCCCTATAGAATAGAAAGAAGTAGAAGTTTTTTTAGCCAGAGAGTGGTGAATCTATCAAATTCATTGCCACAGACGGCTGTGCAAGCCGTGTCATTGGGTACATTTAAAGCGGAGTTTGACAGATTATTGATTAGTTGTGGCATCAAAGTTTACATGGATAAGGCAAAAATTGGGTTGAAAGAGGTAATAAATGAGCCATGACAGAATGGCTGAGCAGACTCGATGGGGCGTATGTCCTAATTCTGCTCCCTATATATTATCGTCTTATGGTATTATGGAAAGAATCACAGTAGGTCACCGTGGACCATACTGAATCACACTGATCACAATGGACCACATTGAATCATACAGTTCCAGTGGATCCTACTGCATCACAGTGGGTCAGACTGGACCATGTTGGACCATACTGAACCTCCGTGGATCATAATGGACCACTGTGAAACACACAGCTGAACAATCTCTCCAATGCCAATTTCCTCAGTTTCTTTCCTCGTAGTCTATACATCCCTCCATTCCCATGAACTCCTCACAGCTTCTACTTCCCACCAACGTAGAGACAGGGTGGGTGTTGCGGGGGACTTACAGTGGCCAGTCTCAGATCAACAACCCATTGTCAGATGTACACTGTGACTAGGCTGTATTGTACCTGAACTGGTGGTGCAGACTGTGGCTGTAAACATCAAATTGAACATTGTTCGTATTTCCAATTACTTCCACGAAGAGTTTGAGGAATTTTCACCTTGTGTTTTAGGTGGAGAACTTTTGCACCAGGAATTCCAAAAAGCATTAACTGTGAAAAGAGCAGTGACTTACCGAGAGACGCAGTGATGCCATTCGGCAGGAAGGTCCGCACCTTCTATAACATAGATGCTGCGTAAGTATTGGAACAGAATGGGCCAATGTTCAAACCCACTAAGTCTTTGTTTGGGTTGTGTGGTAAATGGGTGCCTGCAGTTTGCCCAGAGTTAGAGTCATACAGTACAGAAGCAGGCCCTTTGCCCCAACTTATCCATGCCAACCAAGATGTCTACCACAGTTCGTGCTATTTCTCAGATTTTGGCCCATATCCCTCCAAACCTTTTCTATCCAGGTACCTGTCCAGCTGCCTCATAAACATTGTAATTGTCCCTAATTCAACCGCCTCCTCTGGCCACATACGGGCCACCCTCTGTTTGTAAAAATGGATCTTCAGATCTTTTCCCTTTTGCCATATACCTGTGCCTTCTAGTGTTAGACTCCCTACCCTGGGGAGGGACTGTGACCATCCAGCATATCTGCACCCCAACCTACTACACTCTCCTGTGTCACATTGTGCCTGACGATCACACTGGTAAGTGAGTTACTTGTCCTTTCTGAGTCCCTGAACAGGAACAGGGAACATTTATCTCTCCGTCCTCACCCGAATGGTGTTGATTTTAGATGATTCAACTTCCCAGTTATCCCACTTTCCTCTTCATTCACTACCCTCTGGTTATAGCACAGCCCTATGTCAACCAGGATATCAGTATCTGCTCCCTGTTCTTCTCTTAATGTCACCCCTCAGCCTCCTTCACTCCAGGGGAAGGTCGCAACCTTATCACTCAGGCCCTCTAATCCAGACCACACCAATGTGGATACCTTCTGTACCCCTCCAGCTCAATCCCATCCTTTCCGTAGCATACGGACCGGAAACTGCCCGCAGGACTCCGGTGCAGCCTGACTAACGTTCAGTACAGCTCGAATGGAACCTCCCAACTTTAATGCTCAGTGCCTCAGACAACACTGGCAAGCACGTCGTACACCCTCCACACTATCCTGTCTTCCTGTGTTCCCATTTTCACCAAACCAGGTCCTTGTATCCCGTGTTCAGCAGCAATCCACGGGATCCTGCCATTCACTGAGTATACCCAACCCCGACTTAACTCATGTCTCCACGTTGGAGTAATGATAAAGCAGGGCACAGACTTTGTCCCTTCCTGTGGAATGATGTGAGGTGCCTAATGAGTGTTAGTCCAACAGTCTAGATTCTTCAGTACACACACACACACGCATAGACTTGCAGACACACAGGCTCACACAAGGACACATGGAAAGTGATGTCTGTGTACACAGCTGGAGAAATGCACTCAGCTCTGATCTGTGGCTGAGATCATAACATCTGTATGGCCCTGTACCGAACTGATGCAGTCCTCACCTACACTGTGACCAGTCTCCCTCGGACTCTGCTTGGCATTCCTCCTGTATTCACTGTGATGTGTTTTGTTGATGCAGCATTGTGGAGCTCGGACTGCTGCCACTGAAGATGTGCAATGAGGTGTGGAGTACGCTGAGCGAATTACATACCCTCTGTAAGGTTAACAGAGATCCAGTGTCAGGTGAGTACACCAGTTGCTTCAGTCTCACTGTCGGAATCAGAGAGGTTCCTGTGATAAACAGGGATGTTTAGCTGGCAATCTACTTCCAATAGGAAGGGTCTGGTGCAAGAAGATTATGACCCAGCTGTGACAGATGTGATCAACTGTTTGTCTCCTCTGTTCCCTAGAATATGTGAAGAAACATTGGAAAGAAGACAGATTCTTTGGCTATCAGTACCTGAACGGATTAAATCCTGTTCTCATCCAACAGTGCAGCGAGATCCCAGCAAAGTTCCCCGTTACAGATGAAATGGTCGCCCCCACCCTGGCGAAAGGCACCACTCTCCAGCAGGAGGTCCAGGTCAGACTCGGGGTTGCGGAGTGTGGGAAGTGGGAATGATACAGAGACATGAGATATGGTAGTGTTGGGGCATTACAGAAGGAGGAGTGATGTAGAGTCCCAGACCATCTCACACCATCTCACACCATCTCACACCTTGCCGCACTGTCCCACAGTAAAACACACACCATCCTCCACTACCTGCACCATCCCACACCCAAGTACACCATGGGAGACTTTAATTTCCCAAATATTGTGTGGGAAAATCCAATGACGAATGGATTACTGGAAAGTGAATTCATTGAGTTGTTGAATAATTGTTCACATTCTGTAACAATCAGGATAGAAGTTTGAGTAAGGAAGTCGTTCAGCCTTTAGGAACAAGTGACCATAACATTCTTAGTAAAAAACTTTGTAGTTGGATGGCTCAGGGGCATGAATGGTTACTTAGAATGCCAGACTTTAGATGTTTCAGAAAGGGCAGGGAGGGAGGCAAAAGAGGTGGGGTATGGCACTGCTGATCAGAGATAGTGTCATGGCTGCAGAAAAGGAGGAAGACATGGAGGGATTGTCTACAGAGTCTCTGTGGGTGCATGTTATGAACAGGAAAGGGTCAACAACTCTACTGGGTATTTTTTATAGACCACCCAGTAGTAACAGGGTTAGAAGGTACAGATTGGGAGACAGATTCTGGAAAGGTATAATATTAACAGGGACGTTGTGGTGGGAGATTTTAATTTCCCAAATATGATTGGCATCTCCTTACAGCACGGGGTTTAGATGGAGTGGAGTTAGTTAGGCGTGTTCAGGAAGTTTTCTTGACACAAAATGTAGATAAGCCTACAAGAGGAGAGGCTGTACTTGATCAGGTATTGGGAAATGAACCTGGTCAGGTGTCATTTCTCTCAATGGGAGAGCATTTTGGAGATAGTGATCACAATTCTATCTCCTTTCCCACAGCACTGGAAAGGGATAGGAACAGACAAGTTAAGAAAGTGTTTAATTGGAATAAGGGGAAATATGAGGCTATCAGGCAGGAACTTAGAAGCATAAATTGGGAACATGTATTCTCAGGGAAATGTATAGCAGAGATGTGGCAAATGTTGAGGGGATATTTGCGTGGAGTTCTGCATAGGTACATTCCAATGCAATATGGAAAGGATGGTAGGGTACAGGAACCGTGGTGCACAAAGGTTGTTGAATATCTAGTCAAGAAGAAAAGAAAAGATTATGAAAGGTCCAAAAAACTAGGTAACGGTAGACATCTTGAGACTGTAAGGCGAGCAGGAAGGAGCTTAAAAATAAAGTTGGGAGTTGCAGAATGGGCCATGAGAAGGCCTTGGCAGACAGGATTAAGGAAAACTACAAGGAATTCTGGAAGTATGTGAAGAGCAAGAGGATAAGACGTGAGAGAATAGGACTAATCAAGGGTGACGGTGGAAAAGTGTGTATGGAACTAGAGGAGATAGCAGGGGTACCTAATGAATACTTTACTTAAGTACTCACTACAGAAAAGGATTTTGGTGATTGTGACTTACAGCAGACTGAAAAGCTTGAGCATATAGATATTAAGAAGGAGAATGTTCTGAAGCTTTTGGAAAACATCAAGTTGGATAAGTCACCGGGACTGGACGAGATGTACCCTAGGCTACTGTGGGAGACAAGGGAGGAGATTACTGAGTCTCTGGCGATGATCTTTGCATCATCAATGTGGACGGGAGAGGTTCCGGAAGATTGGAGGGTTGTGGATGTTGTTCCCTTATTCAAGAAAGGGAGTAGAGATAGCTCAGGAAATTATTGACCAGTGAGTCTTACTTCAGTGGTAGGTAAGTTGATGGAAAAGATCCCGAGAGGCAGGATTTGTGGACATTAGGAATAGTCAGCATGGCTTTGTCAAAGTCATACAAGCCTGATTGAAGTTTTTGAGGATGTGACTAAACACATTGATGAGAGTAGAGCCATAGATGTAGTTTATATGGATATCTGCAAGGCGTTTGATAAAGTACCCCATGCAAGGCTTACTGAGAAAGTAAGGAGGCGTGGGATCCAAGGGAACATTGCTTTGTGGATCCAGAATTGACTGACCCACAGAAGGCAAAGAGTGGTTGTAGAAGGGTCATATTCTGGTTGGAGGTCCGTGACCAGTGGTGTGCCTCAGGGATCTGTTCTGGGACCCTTACTCTTCGTGATTTTTATAAATGACCTGGATGAGGAAGTGGAGGAATGGGTTAGTAAATTTGCTGATGACACAAATGTTGTGGGTGTTGTTGATAGTGTGGAGGGTTGTCAGAGGTTACAGCGCGATATTGATAGGATGCAAAACTGAGGTAAAAAGTGGCAGATGGAGTTCAAGCCAGATAAGTGTGAAGTGGTTCATTTTGGTAGGTCAAATATGATGGCAGAATTATAGTATTCCTGGCAGTGTGGAGGATCAAAGGGATCTTTGTTCTGAGTCCATAGGACACTCAAAAATGCTGCGCAGGTTGACTTTGTGGTTAAGAAGGCATACGGTGCATTGGCCTTCATCAATCATGCGATTGAGTTTAGGAGCCAAGAGATAATGTTGCAGATATATAGGACCCTGGTCAGACCCCACTTGGAGTACTGTGTCAGCTCAGAGTTGCTCAGAGTTACTGTTGCTCAGAGTACTCAGCTCTTGTTGCCTCACTGCAGCAAGGATGTGGAAACCATAGAAAGGGTGCAGAGGAGATTTACAAGGATGTTTCCTGGATTGGGGAGCATGCCTTATGAGAATAGGTTGAGTAATCTTGGTCTTTTCTCCTTAGAGCGACGAGAGGATGAGAGGTGACCAGATAGAGCTGTATAAGATGATGCGAGGCATTGATCGTGTGGATAGTCAGAGGCTTTTTCCCAGAGCTGAAATGGCTAACATGAGAGGACACTGTTTTAAGGTGCTTGGAAGTAGGTACAGAGGAGATGTCAGGGGTGAGTTTTTTACGCGGAGAGTGGAGGGTGCGTGGAATGGGCTGCTAGTGACTGTGGTGGAGGCAGATACGATAGGGTCTTTTAAGAGACTCCTGGATAGGTACATGGAGCTTAGAAAAATAGAGGGCTATTGGTAACCCTAGGTAGTTTCTATAGTAATCACATGTTCGGCACAGCTTTGTGGGCCGAAGGGCCTGCATTGTGCTGTAGGCTTTCTAGGTTTCTATGTTTCGATAACAAATAAACTAGCCAAGTTTTGCAGATGACACAAAATTATGGGGGTGAGCTGATAACATATAGACAGCAGAATCATTGCAGTTAGATCTGAACAAAATCCAGTTATGCCTTCCTCTGAAGGACTTTGAGAATTAGGCAGGGAGTGTCAAGGATACCTCCTCTTGTAAGATTCCTTTACACAGACACTGAAGCGACCGTTCCTTGTTCTCTTCCAGAATGGCAATATCTTCATCGTTGACCACGTGTTACTGAATGGAATTGCAGCCAACACAAAGCCGAAGCAGCAATACCTCGAAGCACCGATGTGTCTCTTGTACCTGAATCCAAGAAAAGAATTAGTTCCCATTGCAATCCAGGTATGGACTCTAATCCTCCTCTTCCCTTTCCCTCTGCCACCCTCCCTTTCTCATGCCCCATCTCCACCTCTCACCCTCCACCTCCTTCCCTCACACTCTACTCACTGTCCGTCTCCCAGCACCCTCAGCCTCCATCTCCCTCTCTCTCTCTCTCTCTCTCACCCCACCTCGGTTTCTCATCCGCTCCGCTCCCAACAACACCCCTCATCACGCACATACCCCAACTATCAACCTATGTCCATCACCCACCCACCCACCCATCTATCACATCCTCCAGTTATCACCTTTTCCCCAACTATGACATCACCCACCCCGTCTATTAACCCTTCCTGTCAATCAGCCCCCCATCTGTCACCCCTTCTGTGTCTCACACACCCCATCTCTTGCCCACCCCCAGCCCTCACACAACCCCAGTCTCTGATCCCCGCTCCTGAGCCTTTCACACTACTCTCGTCTCTCACACCCCACCATCTTTCACAGTACGTCCCACCTCTCATAGCCCCCACCCACCCAGTCACTCTCCCATATCTCTCACTCTCAACTTCTCTCATCCCCATTTCTCAACCCCTCCCAGGTCTTACAAACCCCACCCCATCAACTCTACTTCTTCTCCTACAGAAGCCACTCCAATTTCCCAGCAGGTAGTTTGCAGAAAGCTTGATGACCCTCGGCCCTCCCAATCACTAGAGCCTCCAACCTGAGGATCTTCAAACTGGACCTTCTGAGCAATTCCGTGTTCCCTACTTGGCTGAAGCAGTTAGTTTTACTCGCTGCAGTTTCCAGCCCTGATGTCTGTCTTTCCTTCCTCACGCCCCACCCCATCGTGTTACTGGAAGCTGCACAGCAAATCTTTCAGTGAAGGGAATTATTGTTGCTAAAAAGCTTCAATAGGAATTGTCCACTCTTGTCAGCTTGATCAAATGCCCTACTAAACCAATCCCTTCTGCCCACAAGATATTCGTATCCCTTCATTTCCTGCACCTCCATATGCCTATCCAAGAGCCTCAGGCTCCCCTGTCATAATTGACCCCACCACCACCCCTCACAGTGTATTCCAGGTGACCACCAGTCTGTAAAAATATTGAACCGCACTTCCTCTTTGAACTTAAACTCTCTCATCTTAAATGCATGCCTTCTTGGATTAAACATTTCAACCCTGGTGGAAAGATACTGTCTGTCTTCTCAATCGACGCATCTCGGAAACTTATAAACCTCTATTGGGCCTTCCCTCAACCCCACCGCTACATAGAAAACAATTTAAATTTGCCCAACCTCTCCTTAGGGTGCATGCGCTCTAAGACAGGCAGCATCACCGTAAATCTCTACTCTGCCCTCTCCAAAGCCTCTAATCGGTGAAGGGAAAAGGCAAGGCTATATGGGAGGGGAGAGTTTGATTGATCTTTGAATAGGTTAAAGGGTTAGCAGAATATTGTGGGCCAAAGGGCCAGTAGTGTGTTCCAGAGCTCCATGTTCTATGTACTCTGGATGTATCTAGAATTATATAAAGCTTTCAAAGATTTGTTTTATTTGTCAAGTGTACATCGAAACATACAGTGAAATGCATCTTTTTGTGTTAAATCAAATCAGTGAGGATTGTGTTGGGCAGGCCGCAGTTGTTGTCATCATAGTATGTCCACTACTCAATAGCCCTGACCGTACATCTTTGGAAATGCGTCTTTGAAACGTGGGAGGAAAGCAAAGCACCTGGAGGATACACACACGGTCATGGGGTGAACATACAAACTCCTTCTAGACAACGACGGTGATCGAACCCTAATCAGTGAAAGCTGGTGTTGTGAGTGATTGTGCTACACTACCAACCTGCAACGTAACTTTCTGTCTCATGAACTCAGTATCTCGACTAATAAAGGCAAACATGCCTTCTGAGATCTTTACCACCCAAACAACTTGTGCAGCCACTTTCAGAGAGTTATGGATTTGGACTCGAAAACCCCTCTGTACAACACTCGTATTAACATTGTGCTGTCTCTTCACATTTGAGCTAGCAAAGTGCAATACTCCACATTTGCCCAGGTTAAACTCTATCTGCCTTTTCTCCACACATCTCTACAAGTGATCTATATCCTGCTGTATTCTTTTCCAGCCTTACACACTATCTACAACACACCAATCTTCAGATCATCTGCAAACCTAATCACCTACCCACCTGCATTTTCATCCAGCTCACTTATAAACATTCAAACAGCAGAGGTCCCTGTATGGATCCCTGCAAAGCACCACTAGTCACGGAGTTCCAGTCATTGCAAGTCCGATCAATCACTACGCTCTGTCTTCTGTGGACAAGCCAGTTTTGAATCCAAATAGTCGTCATTGTGGATACCATGACTTTTAATCTTCTGGGTGAGCCTTTCCTGAGGAACCTTGTCAAAGGCCTGACTAAAATCCACGTAGATAATCTTCATCACACTCCACCTTCATCACCCACCCTCGTCACCTTGTCAAAAATCCAATCAAGGTAGTAAGACACAACTCGTCCCACACAAAGCCAAGCTGACTGTCCCAAATTAGGCCACACTTTTCCAATTGCTCGTACATCCAACCCCTAATAATTCTCTGCAATAACTTCCCCACCACTAATGTGAGACTTCCTCTAGAGGGGTATATAGTTTCCAGGATTATCTCTGGTTACCTTCTAAAATATAGGAACAACCTTAGCTACTGACCAGTCCAACAGGTTGCCTGTGCCCAGAGAGGACACCAAGGTGACACATGGATAAAAGGAAACTGGAGGGCTATGTGTGAAGGAAGCATTAGATTGATCTTAGTCAAGGTGTAGAGGTCAACAGCACTTCATGGGCCGAGGCCCCGGTACTGGAAGGTCCTCTGCCATACCAGAGACACGTGGTGCATGCAGCAGGAATATTCCATGTTCTGAGCTCTTGATCAAGGCTCCAGCATTCTCAGCTCTTTCCTCTCAATAATCTAGAGTATAACTCATCAGACTCTGGGACCTATCCACTGTAATGTTCTTTAGACTATATTTCCTCATGATAACTGACCCTTTGAGTGTAAAATTCTCTCCCTCCATCTTTTCGGGAGGGACCACCTCAACATAGTTCATAACTCTGCAGCGTGGGATATGAGGTTCTCAATCACCTGGGATTCACCACCACCCTGGGTAGCTGTTAACAACAGATGCAGGAAATCAGGCACAATACACCAAACTGCCGAAAGGACTCAGCAGGTCAGGTGGCATCTATTGAGAATCTCTTGTGTTTCTGATCTGTGTACATTGCTCTGTTAACGGAGGGATTCAGTTGGCCCTGTCCCTCAATTTTCTTCAAAATCCTTTCGGCTCACAGCAAATATCATCTGTAAATTGTGTGTTTGACAGCTCAAACAGGAGCCGGGTCCAGAGAACCCCATCTTCCTTCCGACGGACAGCAAATACGACTGGCTGCTGGCCAAGGTCTGGGTTCGTCACGCTGATACACAGGTCCACCAGCTCGTCTCACACCTGCTGAACACTCATCTGTTTGCCGAAGTCTTCTGCATCGCCACTCTCCGAAAGCTTCCGAGCGCACACCCCGTCTTTAAGGTACTTTCAGATGGTCTATTGTACTGAACAGGGGAGCCTTTCCAGTGACAGAAGCATTGCCAGGATTCGCCAGAGTTCGATCTCCTCCGCGTATAGAGGTGTCCACAGTGATTTCTGTTGTGTGTGGAGATTAGAATGTGCAAGAAGAACAGGGTGTGTGTGTGTGTGTGTGTGTGTGTGTGTGTGTGTGTGTGTGTGTGTGTGTGTGAGAGAGAGAGAGAGAGAGAGAGAGGGGGAGAGGGAAAGTGAGAGAGATGTGGTGAATAAGCTGCATTTCTATCTCCTGCTTTAACGTTTACAATGAGAGCCGGTGATGCACCTCAGAGACGAGCAATGGAAACACGCGTGTGAGATATTCTCATATGATCTAATTTTTTGTTTAAATTTAGGTAATTTTTTTTTTCTTCTCCGCGTAGATTTAGATTTAACCAGAAGGATTTTTCCTTTTTTTTAAATTATATCCTCCAAATGGACTGCCCAGTCCCCCTTTTTTTGTTTTAGGTTGGTTTAGTGGGGTTTGTTTTCAACAAAAATAGAAATTTTGAGTCTTTTTTCTATGAATTGTTAAGAGGAGTTGTGGTTCTTTTTTTATATTAGCTCAATATTATACAATACATGATTTTGACAGTGTATGTTCTTTTCTTTGTACATTTATTGAAATAAGTATTTAAGATAACTTCTCTGACTTGTATTCATCCTTATTCTTTTAAATAAATAAAAAAAGATTGAAAATGAAATGAGATTTCCATCAGTGACAAGGATGAGCTAAAGTTCTTGCTCACATCCCGTTTACTAATGTACATCGTAGCCACTTAGTTAAAATTATGGGGCAGACTTGCCGCCTCTCAATGTGCAGCAGAAACGGCCGATGACATTGCTCGTGGCTTTATCTTGGGTAAAGTTACTCAAAATGTGCTCAAACCTTTAATATTACAGCTTCTGATGCCTCACCTGAAATTCACTTTACACATCAACACCGAAGCAAGAAGTCTCCTGATCTCAGAGGGTGGGGTCTTTGATCAGGTGAGCATCTTATTTCAATACTTTTTTTATTGAAAGAGTTTTTTGTAGCTTCCGCACCAGGACTACCAGACTCAAAGGTAATTACGTTCCTCAAGTAGTGAAGCTGACTGACGTCACCAACCACTAACCCACCCCTCCACAACCCCACCATCACTACCTCTGCCACTGTGGTTCCACAGTGAGCGTCCAGTAATCCAAGAGTCTGGAGGCTGATGTACTGGACTGTCAGTCACCTTATGTACAGACACTCCTGTGCCCAGCATCACTCTGCGGACATGCAATCAATCGGTGTACTGTACATAAGCTATCTTATATATTCATATTCATTGTGTGCTTTTATTATTGTGGTCTTTATCTCATTGCATGTTTTTGTCCTGCATCGGATCTGGAGTAACAATCCTTTCGTTCTCATTTACACTTGAGTGTTGGAAATGACATTAAATAATCTTGAATCTTGAGGGTTCAAAGTCACACAGTCGCGCACCACAGTAACAGGCCATTCGGCCCACCACAACCTTACTGACCCACACTTATCACATTGCCAGCACAGACATGGAGCACGACAGCAGAGAAATAGGTCCTTCAGCTCACCACAACATGCTAACCCATACTAATCCTGCTGACAACACGTGGTCTGTGGTTATACAGCACTACAGCTCTGAAACAGGCTCTTCGTCCCACCATGCTCATCCTGACCCACACTAATTCTCTTGGCCAGGACTTGGTCTGTGGTCTTTTATCACTGACCCGAGAGCTTGTCCTAATATTTCTTAAACACTGTGAACACCTTTGCCTCCGTACCCTCTCTGGCACTGTGTTCCAGATTCCAACATCATTCTGGGTTAAAAACAATGTTCCTTGCAACCCCGTAACCATTTCACCCCTGAAGTTAATACGTGCCCCTGGGTCTTAGACACAATAATCACTGAGAAAAGTTCACCCAGTCGATCTCTTCCCACAAACCTCTCCGTGACCTTCCTCGGCCTCCTCCACTCTGAGTGAAACAGATCCACGACTCTTGTCTTTCCTCATAACTCAATCCCTCTGTTCCAGGCTACGTCCTGGGTAATCTCTCAGCTACCTCCTCAGTTCAGTATACTGAGCTGACCAGAACTACACATGATCCGCCATTTATTTTTGCACCTCCCTGCTCTTGTGTTCTGTCTAATGAAAACAAGTTTCCCATCTGCTTTCTCCACCAGTCTATCTACATGTGCTTCCACCTTCCACAAGTGTTCCCCCACCCCCGATCCTTGGCCCTCCTGTGTCATCTCATACCAACACACCCCCCACATTCTCATGTTGTGTGCCCTATCCATGAGCTACCAAGACTGAACTCTGTTTGATTTTACCTTACCCGGTCACACACTGACCCTCACCATCTCACCATCCTGTTGCCATGACACCATAACCACCGTCAGTTCTCTCCCATCAACCTGTGAGCTTATCGGGCTTCCCAAATTCCCATTCAAGTTCTCCGGCATCTCTGACTCACAGTGTGAGCTCACATCAGCAAAGTGACCATGTCGGGGTCCTGGATTGTGGCAGTAGTGTAGGTGACTCTGGTTGGGATCACCAGGGTTTGGGAATGTGGGGAGGACTGAGTCCAGATCTGGGATCTGGAGTGCCCGTGTACTTCCAGCTCCCTTTAATCTCACTGGCTGACTGGGAAAGCTTACGCCAAAAAGTGAAATCAAACATGGCTGGTGTTGACAATTGATACGCTGGAAATCCTGCCACAGGTTGATGGAAAAGTACAGCACAGAAACGGGCCCTTCGGCCCATTTAATCCATACAAAAGCATTTAAAATGCCTAATCCCATCGACCTGCACCAGAACCATAGCTTCCCATACCCCTACCATCCATGTACCTATTCAAACTTCACTAAAACTTTTAGATCAAGTTCATGTGCATGATTACTGCTGGCAGCTCCTTCCACGCTCTCAGAACCCTCTGAGTGAAGATGTTTCCCCTCTTGTTCCCCTTAAAATTCTCACCTTTCACCCATGACCTCTGGTTGTAGTCACACCCAACCTCAGTGGAAAAAGACTGCTCGCATTTCCCCTATCTATACCCCTAACAATTTTGAATACCTCCACCAAATTTTCTCTCAATCCTTTATCTTCTGAGGAATAAAGTTCTAACCTTTTCAATCACAAAAAGGAAAAAAAAAATCTGCAGGGACTGGAAGTTTAAGCAACACAGACAAAATGCTGAAGGAACTCAGCAGGAAACATCTATGGAAAAGAGTGTGTCATGGTTCTGGTGGGCTATTCCCCTTTAACACTCCTTTCTCCCTGATTATGCCCTAATTTCAGTCATTAGATCTCCAATTGCTGCTACTTTACTCAATTACAGTACACCTGATTTTCATCAGAGACTGTGAATAAGTACGATGGCGTCATTATCACAGGTTGCCAGTTTGTTGGTCTATTCCCACGTGATAACTTCGATTCTCAACTGCTCAGAACCGTTTGTTCTAAGTTCAGCTCCAGTTTCAAGATATTCCATGAAAATCCCGTCTCCGTGTCAAGACTCCATATCAGAGCTCCGTGACAAGATTCATCCTGTTTGCTGTTCAACATTCACGTCTGTGCCAGCATCTCCAACTCAGTCTCCGTGCCTGTGTCCTGCACTTGGGTTCTCCTCATTCGCTCCGTGTAACAGAACAAACAGGCCATAATGAACCCAGCAGACACGAAACCCTTGCAACAGGCCCTCACCAGCCAGAGCTCCCTACTGGGCCTGCACAATCAGCTGCTCCGGGATGTCATGGAGAACCTCCGTTCCCTGTCAGTGAATGTGAGAAAGGTCAGTGAACAGGTCGACCGAGTATCCACTCATTTTACCCCGTCGACTCCGGGAACTCTGTCTGACCAGCTCGGACAGCTTGCAGTGGCGACGCCCGATGCGTGAACAACACGTCCGCTAAGAGAGCCGCACGTACCTGAGCCAGAACCCTACGCCGGAGATCTGGGGAAATGCCGGGCTTTTCTGCTGCAATGCTCCTTCTTGTTCGAGCAGCAGCCATCCACGTAAGCCACGGACAGATCGAAAATAGCTTACATTATGGGGTTGTTGCCAGGAAGTGCCTTAGCGTGGGCCACCGCGATGTGGGATAATCAGCCAGAGACCTGCTCTTTCTACCCCACCTTCATCTCAGAAATAAGCAAGATTTTTGACCATCCCATCCGTGGTAAAGATGCCGCTAAGTGTCTACTCACCCTCCGTCAAGGCTCACGCAGAGTTGCCGAATACTTCGTGGAGTTCCGGATGCTAGTGGCCGACTCGGGCTGGAATGATGAGGCACTCCGGGAGGTATCCCGGCAAGGCCTCTGTGACAAGGTAAAGCATGGGTTGGCGGTCAGGGATGACACTAACAGCCTGGATTCATTCATCTCCCTAACCACCAGGCTGGACAACCGACTCCGAGAACGTCAGAGAGAGAGAACCAGTCGCCCTGCTCCTTTGGCACGTTTTACCATCTACTCCCAGCCCTAACCTCTCTCTCCTCCTATTCCTAGAATAGCACCCGGCCCGGCCGTTTCCACCACCCCGGGAGAGGAACCAATGCAGCTGGGACGGAGCCGTCTTTCTCCCAGAGAGCGACGCCGGAGATTAAGAGCAGGGGATTGTCTCTATTGCGGTCAGTCTGGCCATTTTCATGCTACCTGTTCCCTTCGGCCAAAAGGGGAGGGCTCACCAGTAGAAAGGTGAGTCAGACAACATTCCTTTCTGTTCCCCAATCCTGGATGCAGATCCAGGCTACTGTAAGCTACAACCAACAGTCCCTGTCCTTGTCTGCCTTGATAGACTCCAGTGCTGAGGGGAATCTGTTGGATGAAAACATAGCTTTCCAGGCCAGAATTCCTCAGGAGCTACCCCTCTGGAAGCTTGGGCACTGGACGGAACACTGCCTCTTATAAGTTCTGCGTTCGAACCACTTCAGGGAGCCACCATCTTCTCGAAGCTGGACCTACGAAGCGCCTACCATTTGGTCCGAATAAGGGAGGAGGACGAGTGGAAGACGGCATTCAATACCCCTTTAGGCCACTTCGCGTACTTGGTCATGCCTTTTGGCCTCACCAATGCCCCGTAGTTTTTCAAGCCTTGATTAACGATGTATTAACAGACTTTAATAACCGCTTTGTGTTTGTCTACCTGGATGACATCCTAATCTTTTCCTGGAGTCCCCAACAACACGTGCATCATGTCTGTCACATCCTGCAGAGGATGGGTGAGAACACTTTATTCATAAAGGCGGAGAAATGCGAATTCCACGTCCCCTCGGTCAGCTTCCTAGGGTATATCATTGAGTGCGGACAGATGAGAGCTGATCCCGTGAAGATCCGGGCTGTGGCAGAGCGGCCCAAACCCACGGACCGCAAGCAACTCCAACGGTTCCTGGGGTTTGCGAACTTCTATCGCTGGTTCATCAGAAACTGCAGTCAGGTGGCTGCTCCCCTTACCCGACTTACCTACCTGCCACCCCTTTCCTTTGGAACTCCGAGGCGGACTCAGCATTCGCCGAACTGAAGAGGCGTTTCACGTCTGCTCCCGTTCTGATTCAACCGGACCCCTCCCGTCAGTTCATTGTGGAGGTTGACGCCTCCGACTCCGGGGTGGGAGCGGTACTGTCCCAAAGTTCGGGCCCAGATCAGAAACTACATCCCTGTGCCTTCTCCCGCCGACTGTCTCCCGCTGAACGAAACTACGACGTGGGGAACCGGGAGCTACTGGCGGTCAAACTGGCATTGGAAAAATGGAGGCACTGGTTGGAGGGGGCGGACAATGTCCCGTTCATTGTCTGGACAGACCGTAAGAACCTTGAATATATCCAGGTCGCTAAACGCCTGAATTTGGCCTGCCCCACCAGGCCCGTTGGGCATTATTTTTTGGCTGGTTCAGGTTCACCCTCACCTGTCGTCAGGGGTCCAAGAACGGGAAGCCCAATGCTCTCTCCCATCAATACGTTACCGAGGAGGACCTTCCCAACCCCGAGACCATCCTTTCGCCATCCTGTGTAGTGTCTGCCCTCACCTGGGAGATCGAGTCCAGAGTCAGAGGCCCAACGGACTCAACCTCACCCAGGCATCGGTCTTCCTAATCGCCTCTTTTTACCCAATTCTGTTCGATCACAGGTTCTCCAGTGGGGACACACTTCTTGTTTCGCCTGCCATCTCGGAATCGATCAGACCCCATCCTCCTGAAGAGACATTTCTGGTGGCCCTCCATGGACGCTGACACCCGTTCCTATGTCTCTGCATGTTCCGTCTGCACCCGTGGAAAAGCCTCCCATCAGCCACCTGCGGGATTACGTCATCCCCTGGTCATCCCTGGTGTCACATCGCGCTAGATTTCGTTTCCGGTCTACTCCCTTCACATGGAAACACTACCATACTCACTGTGGTGGACTGTTTCTCCAAGTCGGTACATTTTGTAGCCCCCCCTAAACTACCTTCCGCGCAGGAGACCACAGACCTTCTCGTCACCCACGTTTTCCAACTGCACGGAATCCCTTCGGATATTGTCTCCGACCGGGGACCTCAATTCATTTTGCAAGTTTGGAGGTCCTTCTGTCGAGCCCTTGATGGCTCAGTTAGCCTGTCGTCCGGGTTTCACCCACAGACGAACGGGCAGACGGAGCGGGTCAACCAGGAGTTGGAGGTGGCGTTACATTGTATAACAGCCAACAACCCGTCTACCTGCAGCAACCATCTCGCCTGGGTAGAATACGTCCCCAACTCTCTGGTCAGCACCGCTACCGGAAAATCTCCGTTTGAATGCTCTCTTGGGTATCAACCCCCGCTGTTTCCCGCCCAGGAAGAGGAGATTGCGGTGCCGTCAGTCCAGGCCCATACACACAGGTGCCGAAAAATCTGGGAAGACACACGCACGGCCCTGCTTCACTCAGCCAACCGTAACCGAAAAATTGCCGACCGCCATCGTACCCCTGCTCCTGAGCATCGACCTGGGCAGATGGTGTGGCTCTCGTCCAGAGCCATTCCTCTCAAGAATGAGCCCAAGAAGCTCACCCCTCACTTCCTGGGACCCTTCGAGATTGAGAGTATTATCAATCCCACGGCAGTGCAGCTCAAACTATCTACGTCAATGCAGATCCATCCTACATTTCACGTCTCTCAGTTATAACTGGTTTCTGTCAGCCCCTTGTGCCCTCCGACCAAACCCCTCCAACCCCCCAGATCATCGATGACCATCCGGCGTACGCCATCCGGCGGTTATTGGATGCCCGTCGTCGGGGCAGGGGTCTCCAGTACCCGGTCAACTGGGAGGAGTATGGCCCGGAAGAACATTCCTGGATTCCCCGCTCCTTCATCCTGGACCCTTCTCTCATCCGGGATTTCCATCGGGACCATCCAGACAAGCCCGGGGGGGGGGGTCACTTGGAGACTCCCGTTGAGGGAGGAGTACTGTCATGGTTCTGGTGGGCTGTTCCCCTTTAACGCTCCTTTCTCCCTGATTATGCCCTAATTTCAGTCATTAGATCTCCATTTTCTGCTCGTTTACTCAATTACAGTACACCTGGTTTTCATCAGAGACTGTGAAATGTACGATAGCGTCACAATCACAGGTTGCCAGTTTGGTGGTCTATTCCCATGTGATAACTTCGTTTCTCGACTGCTTAGAACCGTTTGTTCTAAGTTCAGCTCCAGTTTCAAGATATTCCATGAAAACCCCATCTCCGTGTCAAGACTCCATATCAGAGCTCCGTAACAAGATTCATCCTGTTTGCTGTTCAACATTCACGTCTGTGCCAGCATCCCCAACTCAATCTCCGTGCCTGTGTCCTGCAATTGGGTTCTCCTCATTCGCTCCGTGCAACAGAGTACAGTCAACGTTTCATCTGCCTACTCACATCTTGAAGGCTTACGGGCGAAACTTCAAACGTGCTCTTTTCTATAGATATTGCCTGACCTGCTGAGTTCCTCTAGCATTGTGTGTGTGTTGCTAACCTATTCATTGTTTCCTTATAACTCAGGACTCCAGATCCAGCAACATACTTGTAAATGTTCGCTGTGCTCTGTCAACCTTAATACCATCTTTCCTGTAGGTAGGCAACCAAATCTACACACAATACTCCAAATTAGGCCAACACAACGTCTTATATGACTTCATCATAACACCCAATCTCCAAAACTCAGTACTTTGATTGATGAAGGCCAATGTGCCAAAAGCTTTCTTTATGGCCTATCTACTTGTGACACCACTTTCAATGAATAATACACCTATATTGGCAGATCCCTTTGTTCTGCCACACTCCTCAGTGCCCGACCATTCACTGTGTCAGCCCTTCTCTGGCTGGTCCTACCAATGTGCAAACTCACACTTATCTGTATTAAATCCCATCTGCCATTTTACAGCTGGTCCAGGTCCCACCCCAAGCTTTGATAGTCTTCCTTGCTGTTCACTACGCCCCTAACCTTGGTGTCATCTGCAAATTTGCTGATCCACTTTACTATATTATCATCCAGATCATTGATATAGATGACTAACAACAAAAGACACAGCACCAATACCCACAGTACTCCAATAGTCACAGGCCTCCAGTCAGAGAGGTAAACCATCTACTTCCACTCTCTGGCTTTTGCCACAAAGCCAATGTCTACTCCAATTTACCACCTCATCTTGAATGCCGAGCGACTGAACCTTTTTGACAAGCCTCCATGTGGGACCTTGTCAAATGCCTTGCTAAAGTCCATGTAGACAACATCCACTGCCTTACCTACATTCACTTTCCTAGTAGTTTCCTCGAAAAACTCTATGATTGGTTAGACATGACCAACCATGCACAAAGCCATGCTGACTATCCTTTATCAGTCCATGTCTATCCAAACCCCTGTAATCTGCATACGGTTCAGGAAGCTGATGTCGCTTTGCCTCACTTTTATAAGCTCTGTGACAGTCTCCTGAGTAGACACAAATGCAAAAATATAATTTAACATCTCCCCCATCTCTTTAGCTTCCATACATGGATAACCATTCTGATCTTCCACAGGACCAATTTTGTCCCTTCCAATCCTTTTGCTCTGAACATATCTGTAGAATCCCTTAGGATTCTCCTTCACCTTGTCTGGTAGCGCAATCCAATGCTCTCTTTTAGCCCTCCTGATTCCTTTTTTAAGTGTTCTCTGTATTTCCTATACCCCATAAGCACCTCATTTATTCCTAGTTGCCAATACCTGCACTGCACTTCCTTTTGTTTCTCAACCAGGGCCTCAATACCTCTTGAAATCCAAGGTTGCCTACACTTGTTATCTTTACTGTTTATTCTGATAGGCATAAAGCTTTGTACTCTCAAAATTTCACTTTTGAAGGTCTCCCACCTACCAAGTGCAGCTTTGCTAGAAAGCAGCCTGTCCTGATCCACACTTGCCAGATAATTTCTGATACCATCAAAATCAACGGTTTCAACATAGAACTTCTGAAAGTCCATTTACTGTTTCCTCATTCATGACAATGTGTCCCGGGGACATGTTTAGAAAATGCCTCTTCACACTCCCACTGCTCAATGTCTTGCAGGTAGAGGTAGGGCAATGAGTGGGCTTCGGTAGCAGGTCTCCCAGTGTCTGCTACCAGGTATTCTGTTCCGCATGTGTTCAAAGGATGCTCCCAGAGAGTTCCTGTAGTGTTCTGCACCGGTATGGGCAGCAGGTCTTCAGCTGGACAGGAGACTCTGCAGATGCTGGAAATCCAGAGCAACAGACACAAAATGCTGGAGGAACTCAGGAGGCCAGGCAGAGCATCTATCGAGGGGGATAAAGATTAGACGTTTCAGGCAAAGACACTTAATCAACACTGGAAATGAAGAGGCAAGAAGCCAGGATAAGAAGCCCTCATCTGGTCTCACCTGTCACCTGCCATCTTGTAGTCATTCCCCTCCCCCCACCTTACTCTGCATTCTTCCCACTTCCTTTCCCAGTCTGATGAAGGGTTTTCACCTGATTATTGTTTATTCCCCTCCATAGATGCTGTGGGTTACTCTGGGTTTCAGCTACTTTGGTTCCTGGCTGACTCATTCCCCTCCCAGTATCGTGCTAGGTCAAACACTCCGATCTGTCATTCCAGGCTTTTTCTACGGGAGAGACGGCCAAACTGAGAATCCTGCGGCGTGCTCTGGCAAACACGACCTACTCATCTCTGTGCCTCCCGGACAATGTGGCCTCTCGAAGAGTGGACAAGATCCCCAACTACTATTACAGAGATGACGCTCTGAAGATCTGGCACGCCATCAACAAGTGAGAGAGTCTATCGCTAAATGTTCTCCCTCTCCGATATCTCTCCCATTTTACACAGCACTGGCCATTAAATCCCTCATTGGAAAGGAACACAGGTCACTCCACTGGGTACCAATGTCACAGCTTCCATCACAATCATGGATGATAACTGGAGCTCTCCACGTAGGAGGTGCTGGAACCACTTACCAGGAGTTCCCCGGTGTGGGCAGGCAGCCACTTTATCACAGTGCCTCTGTAGAGTTACTATGAATGGTGTTAACAACAGGGAGAAGAAGGATGATGCCAGAGGTTGGAGCATCAAACAGTACAGTTCAGAAACAGGCCATTCGGCCGTCATCTCTGTGCTGACCACAATAGAAGGTTACCCATAAGAACATAAGACTCTAAAATAGGAGCAGAATTAGGCCATTCCATCATCGCTGATTTATGTTCCCTGTCAATCACATTCTTCTATCTCCTCCCTTTACGACTGACACCGGTACTAATCAAGAATCAATGGATCTCTGCTTTAAAAGAGTATATTTTGGTTAATTGGAGCACATCAGGAACAGTACATTTTGGCCCAATTAATTAACTGTTTCATGCAAATAGTTAAAAAGATAGAAAAAAGATAAACTTCTATATAACTGACAAATTATATATGTAAATGAAACACAGAAAAAATTAGAACATTACAGAATTAGTTCCTGATTGTTTTCAATGGTGGAATCTGTCCAGTGTATGTAAGCTGTCACAATCTTTTGATTGACTGTGATTGATTAAATTCAGTGCAAGCACCTAGTGCAGACTCTAAACTCCCTTCAAATAATGCTGTCGATGATTTTATCACATAATTCTTCAATTTCATTGTAACCTTCAAAGTGATTGCCAATACATTTCAATTATTTGTAGTACATAACCTGTTGACAAACTGAAATCATTTCATATGCACTTCCAGCTGTTTCTGGCATCTCCAAGTCTGAATGTTTGAAATCGCAGAGAGCAACACAATTCTGAATTGTCTTACTGATTATTTCTCACCAACTGTCAGTGACAAAAAATCCATTGCTTGTTGAACAGAAACACAAGCAACTGACACTATTTAAAAACCATTTGCTCTAAGTACGGTGGAGTGTCTAACAGTCAGAAAATTCCAGGTGACAGATGTGAGTTACAAGCTGTTTGGCAACAGCCTCCTGTCCCAATTAACTAGCAGATTGTCCCAAATAAATGGAGGGAATCCTGGTTATTTTCTCTATTAGTTTTTGTTTTTCAAGAAATAAGCAGCTGCCTCGATTAACCGATGGCTCAATTAACCAGAATCCAATGACGTGGCCTTGCCAACTGTCTGTGGCGATGAATTCCACAGATTCACCATTTGACACTCAGTATAAAAACTGTCAAATCAGGTTGCAGCTGCATCTCATTTTGATTAGCAGAACATCACCAGGGGTGCAAGTCTGCCATCTGCCCTCTTTACCACCTGTTACATCTTTCGGGTAGCTGTAGACTTGCACCCCCCCCCCCCCACGATCCGTCTGCCCCTCACCATGCTCCCGTGGATCCTGCCCTTCAATGTGAATGGCCAGGAGGCCTATTCTGCCCTCCTCTGTAATGTGTTTATTAATGTACTGATGACGGCTGGGGGACTCCACTCAGCGGCTGGTTGTGCCTGTGGGATAACACCCCTCACCCACACAAACTGTGCAGCTGTTCACAGCTGGACTTGACAGCTGCTGAACCCCGACACCTTATCCTGCACCCAGAACCCTTCACCAGCCAGCTGGTCAGTGCTCACTATCTACGTCAGATTCACAAAAACATCGAACAAGCCCTCTTGGGGTAAGCTGCTCCAAAAGATGAACGCATGTGGGGGTAGATGTGAACGGTGGGAGTTTGTGATGCAGAACTGGTGTTCTTCTGGCATCAGTGCTGGGAGCTCCGTTATCAAGTCAGAGTATTGCTGCAGAGAGTCCCTTTGGCCCATCTAGTCCATTCTACCTTGATTTCTGTCTCATCCCATCCAACTGCACCTGGATACCTGCCCTCATATCCCTCCCATCCGTCCCTGTCCAAATTTCTGTCAAAAATATTGCAATCAAGCTGACATTCACCACGTCACGAGCAGCTCATTCCCCACTCACACTGCCCTCTAAGTGAAGAAATTCCCTCTCACGTTCCCTTTAAATATTTCATTTTAACCCATGACCTCTATTTCTGATCGCAGCCCTCAGTGGAAAAACAAACCTACTTCCATTAATTGTAGCTCTGACTCTCAAATTTTGTACACCTCTATCAAATCTTCCCTCATTTTCCTACACTTCAGGAAATAAAGTCCCAACCAGTTCAACCTTTCCCTATAACCAAAGTCTTCCTATTCACAGTAAAATCCTTGTAAATGTCTCCTGCTCTGATTTGGGCAAAGATGTCAGTGTTTTTGTAATTGTCCTGAAATTCTCTGCACTACCCTTCAGCTCTCTCCACACTGCTCTGTGCCTCCCTCTGGGGGGAAATTCACCGTCTGAATGTCATCTGATTTTCAATTCCAGGAAAGTGATGTCCCAACCTGCGCGACCAGCAACAACTCGACCATCCTGCCCGACCACTTCCGTAGTGGCCCTTCCCTTCCTCATCCCCTTCTCTCCCACCCTCCCTCCCTCCTAATTCCCACCTGTGTTCACTTCAAAACTCTCTCCTTCACTTACTTCCTCGCACACTTCCTCCAACCCACTCTCAATCTCTCCCTCTCCATCACTCTCATCCCCACTCCTTTCCTCCCTCTCCAACCCTTCCTGTTTCACTCCATTCATTGTCTCTCTCCCTCTCTCCCTAAATCGCTCCTTTCATTGCCTCCTCACTCACATCCTCTCTCCAGTATTGTTTGTCGGTTTTCTGGTGTTAAACCAGTGTGGCCTCGGTTTCTCCTCCGTCTCCAGCAGTTTGCTCTCCTTCTCTCAAAGGTTCGTGGCAAACATCATTGACATTTACTACAAGAGCGATGCATCCATCCAGGAGGATGAGGAAATTCATGAATGGGCAAAGGAAATCTTCACTGAAGGATTCCTGGCTAAACAATCCTCAGGTTCCATTTTCAATTATTCAAATGATCTCCCTATCACTGTGCACTGTCTTCACCCCTCTTGATTTAATAAATTATGGATTGTGTGTCTTCTGCTCTGGGCCTACTGTCGGTTCACTGATTATGGGCAGCACACTGATCTCGGATTGTTATTGCGTCCTGGGACTCGGAATACTGACCCTCGGGTGACTGGTGAGGCCCGCGCGGAACTGGTGGACTCTGACACAGATGGAGGGAGCAGGGTTCTGGTGGGGTTGGGAGTACGTAGTTTGAGCATTACAGCCCGATGCAGTAAGCCACTGTTCTGAGTGCTGTCCTATCGGGGCCAGAAGTTCAGAGGAGTTGGTGGGACATTATATTACAGTTGTACAAGACTTTGGTGAGGTGCTTTGGGAATATTGTGTTCAGTTTTCCTCGTCCTGCAATACAAAACATGCCATTAATCTGGGAAGAATGCAGAGCAGATTTACAGAGATGTTGCCTGGTCTTGAGGGACTGAGTTACGAGAAGTTGAACAGGTTGTGTCTTTTTTATTGACTCATAATAGAATGTGTTTCTTCGTATTTATTGTGATTGCCAGCAAGTAAATAAATATGCTGGCATATATTTACTTAGAACTTTGAATGATGGGAGTACTTATAGAGCCGTCTAAAGGTGTAAAGAGGTTTTTGTGCAGTCGTTTTCACAGAGTAGGAGAGCAAGAACTAGAGAACATTGGTTTAAGGTGAAAGGGGAAAGATTTAAGAGCGACCCGAGGGGCAACGTCTTTGCCCCGAGTGTGGTCCATATTTGGAATGAGATGACAGAGGGAGTGGTTGAGGTAGGTACAGTGACAACCTTTAAAAAGCAATTGGACAAGTATGGATAGGAATGGTTTAGAGTGATAAAAGAAGGCAAGTGGAACTAGCATCAATGGGAATATTGGATATCATCCATTAGTTGGGCTGAACAGCCTGTTTCTGTTCTGTGTGCCTGTATGACTCTGACATTAGAAGTCATGGGATCAGAATTAATCCACTGAGTCTGCTCACCATTGCATTGCGGAGGATTTATTATTCCTCACAAACACATTCTCCTGTCTTCATAGCATTTGACACCCTCACTAATCAAGAGTCTATCAATCTCTGCTTTAAATGAACCCAAATGACTTGACCTCCACATCTGTCTGTGGCATTGTATTCTACTGAATCACCACCCTCTGGCTCAAGAAATCCCGTGTTCTCTGTTCGAAAGGGATGTCTTGTTCTGATCCACTGCCCTTTGGTCCTAGATTCCCCCAGTTTAGGAAACATATTCTCCATGTCTTCTCTATCTAGCCCCCAACCCCATTCTTGTAACCTCCAACAGGTTCAGGCCCAGAGCAATCAAACACTCCTCATACATGAACCCCTGCATCCCTGGGATCATTTTCTCGAACCACCTTTGGTCTCTTTCCAATGCCAGCACACCCTTTCTCAGATAAGTGGTTCAAAACTGCTCACAATATGAGGTGAGGCTTGGTGTTATTTTCTGGACTGTTAAAGTTGGAAGACTTTGGTTAATGTTTGTTTAGTAATCCTCGAAACACAGGGACATGGACAGAGCAGTGTGAGGACCTCCACTCCCCGAACACTTTGACGGAGCAGAGGAAAGATTATTGGTGGGACAGGACCGCGAGATGACGCGCTCATGTCCACACATTGCGTACTCTGTGCTGAGTGATTGTTTGTCTCCCGTTAATTTCACTGATGGCTTCAATATTCTCTCTTTAGGTTTCCCCACGTCATTCTCCACCAAGGGCGATCTCGTCAAGTACCTGACCATGGTCATATTCACTTGTTCTGCCCAGCACTCTGCAGTGAATGCCGGACAGGTCAGCTCAGGTTTCATTGAGTTTACACTCCACTGCATCAAGTAGAGCATGACTGGTCAGAAACAGACCTCACACAAACAGAGACATTCCGAGCAGTGTCTGGTGACTGAACACAATTTTCAGACCGTTAAGAATTCAGTCTGAGCTGGATATTACTCAGTAACGCACACAAATAGCTGTAGGAACTCAACAGTTCAGATGCATCCACCAAGGGGAATAAAGAGTCATCATTTCAGGCCACACACACAAAATGCTGGTGGAACACAGCAGGCCAGGCAGCATCAATAAGGAGAACACTGTCGACGTTTTGGGCCGAGACCCTTTGCCAGGACTAACTGAAATGAAAGATAGTAAGAGATTTGAAAGTAGGAGGGGGAGGGGAAAATGCGAAATGATTGGAGAAGACCAGAGGGGGTGGGGTGAAGCTGAGAGCCAGATAGGTGATTGGCAAAAGGGATACAGAGCTGGAGAAGGGAAAGGATAATGGGACGGGAGGCCTAGGGAGAAAGAAAGGGGGAGGGGAGCACCAGAGGGAGATGGAGAACGGGCAGAGTGATGGGCAGAAAGAGAGGGGAAAAAAGGATGGGGGAGAAAAAGTAAATATATCAGGGATAGGGTAAGAAGGGGAGGAGGGGCATGAATGGAAGTTAGAGAAGTCTATGTTCATGCCATCAGGTTGGAGGCTATCCAGCCGGTATATAAGGTGTTATTCCTCCATACCCAGCCCCCATTCTTTCTCCCTAAGCAATTCCTAAGCAATCAGAATGATGGGATGCTCAGGAGCTCTATTCTCTGATCCCAACAGGTTATCATCAATCGTAGCATACAGCAAATAAGGCCATTCAGTCCATAATGCTCTGCCAGCCAAAAGTGTGGCTGACAATAATTTTATTACCAGTTTCCAACTTTTCTTTCTCAGAACTAATGTAATCTTTGGTTTCACAATTCCAAATGCATCACGTTCTGCCGTGGCTCGACAGAATTCATATGAAAAACAATTTAAATGACTCTTGTTTATTTTTCCCCATTTCTAGCTCCATCCAAATTCCCAAGGTTATCCTGCTGAGCCAAATATTCCAGATGTTTCCCCAATCAAATATTTCTGGTATGATGACATGAAGATTGGCGGAGTTGTGGATAGTGTAGTAGATTGCCAAGGGTTGAAAAGGACATTGACAGAATGCAGACCTTAGCAGAAAAGAGGCAGATGGAATTTAATCCAGAAATGTATGAAGTGGTTCATTTTGGAAGGATCGATTTGAAGCAAAATACAAGGTTCGTGGAGGATTCTTATTAGTGGGAGGAACTGATGGATCTTAGGAGTAATGGAGGGTGAGATGTGTCTTAATGATAGTATAGGAGATTGTGAAAGACAGTAAGGTATTTGATTGTGAGCTTTCACAGTAGAACAGAGAAGTACAATAGAATCAATTACAATCTGTATGCTGAATGTGTGGCAAAGGGCCTATGCTACGATGCCATGTTCTGTTCCATGTTCTATGCACTTAGGTTGCTGTTGCGAGACCGTGGTACAGCAAAACCTCAGGTAAGAGTAAGCATTGTATCTAACACCTGACTTATTTCACAGTTTGACTGGGGATCCTGGGTCCCAAACAGTCCTTCGACCATGCAGAAACCAGCACCCACAGAAAAGGGGAAAGTCACTGAGGAAGACATCTTAAACACTTTGCCGACGAAAAGTGCCTCGGTGCTGGTGCTTGCAACCTTCCATCTGCTCAGTCGACCATCTCCCTCTGAAGTAAGTAGTATAACACCAAAGGACCATAAGACACCTAGACGCCAACTCTGAGATGATGCCTTTCAATTACATGATGTCATTAAACCGGGAAGAGTAAAAAAGAGATTGAGTCTCTTGAGTTATAAGGAGAGGTTGTGCAGGTTAAGACTTTACTCCAGGAGTGTTGGAGACTGATGGGTGACCATATGGAGCTGTATATGATCATCAGGGGAACAGGTAGGTTACAGTCTTGCTCCCAGGGAAAGGAAACTAAAGACAAGGCACAGGTTTAAGGTGAGAGGGGAAAGTTTAGGGACAGAGCTTAGGGACATCTTCTGCACAGAGGGCGTGGAACAAGCTACCAGACGACGTGGTTGAGGCAGGAACAATAACGGTGGTTAAGGGACATCAGGACAGGCCCATGGGTAGGAAAGTTTTAGAGGAACATGGGGGAAATGGGATTAGCTCAGATGGGCGCCTTTGTTGGCATGGACCATTTGATCTGAAGGGTCTGTTGCTGCACTCCATTTTACTAATGGAGAAGAATATGGAACACGATCTGTGTGGAGGGAGACCTGACTTGTCTCAACTTGTAGTGAGTCAAGCCAAGGCCACCCATACATCACCAATGCTGCCATTGTAAACACCACGTGTCCCGATCACAGCTCCACAGTATGGGACAGCAAGGGAAGAGTCAGAGGGATTTTTATTCACATCAGTCATGGGATGAGTGTCCATTGCACCGAGGGGGATACGGGGAGGTGTATCAGGAATTGTGTGTGTGTGTGTGTGTGTGTGTGTGTGTGTGTGTGTGTGTGTGTGTGTGTGTGTGTGTGTGTGTGTGTGTGTGTGTGTGTGTGTGTGTGTGTGTGTGTGTGTGTGTGTGTGTGTGTCCTCTATCCTTCCAGACTGATTACTACCCCCATCCATATAACAATTACAGCACGGAAACAGGCCATCTCGGCCCTTCTAGTCCGTGCTGAACGCTTACTCTCACCTGTTCCCACCGACCTGCACTCATTACACGAAGCCCATAGCCCTCCATTCTTTTCCTGTCCATATACCTATCCGATTTTACCCCTAAACCTTTGCCCACTAACTCTCAACTCATGTCCTCTTGTTTGAATCTCCCCTACTCTCAATTGAAAAAGCCAATCCATGTCAACACTATCTATCTCCCCCATAATTTTAAATACCTCAATCAAGTCCCCCCTCAACTTTCTATGCTCCAAAGAATAAAGACCTAACTTATTCAACCTTTCTCTGTAACATTCTAGTAAATCTCCTCTGTACTCTCTCCATTTTGTTGACATCTTTCCTATAATTCGGTGACCAGAACTGTACACCATACTCCAAATTTGGCCTCACCAATGCCTTGTACAATTTTAACATTACATCCCAACTCTTATACACAGTGCTCTGATTTATAAAGGCCAGCAAAACAAAAGCTTTCTTCACCACCCTCTCCACATGAGATTCCACCTTCAGAGAACTATGCACCATTATTCCTAGTTCACTTTGCTCTACTGCATTCCTCAATGCCTTACTATTTACCATGTATGTCCTATTTTGATTATTCCCACCAAAATGTAGCATCTCACACTTATCAGCATTAAACTCCATCTGCCATCTTTCAGCCTATTCTTCTAACTGGCCTAAATCTCTCTGCAAGCTTTGAAAACCTACTTCATTATCCACAACGTTACCTATCTTAGTATCATCTGCATACTTACTAATCCAATTTACCACCCCATCATCCAGATCATTAATGTATATGACAAACAACATTGGACCCAGTACAGATCCCTGAGGCACACCACTAGTCAGTGGCCTCCAACCTGACAAACAGTTATCCACCACTACTCTCTGGCATCTCCCATCCAGCCACTGTTGAATCCATTTTACTACTTCAATGTTAATACCTAACGATTGGACCTTCCTAACTAACCTTCCATGTGGATCCTTGTCAAAAGCCTTACTGAAGTCATATAGACAACATCCACTGCTTTACCCTCGTCAACTTTCCTAGTAACCTCTTCAAAAAATTCAATAAGATTTGTCAAACATGACCTTCCACATAAATCCATGTTGAATGTTCCTAATCAGACCCTGTCTATCCAAATAATTATATATACCATCTCTAAGAATACTTTCCATTAATTTACCAACCACTGATGTCAAACTTACAGGCCGATAATTGCTAGGTTTACTCTTAGAACCCTTTTTAAACAATGGAGGCACATGAGGAATACGCCAATCCTCCGGCACCATCCCAGTTCTGTATGACACTTGAAATATCTCTGTCAGAGCCCCTGCTATTTCTACACTAACATCCCTCAAGGTCCTAGGGAATATCCTGTCAGGAGCTGGAAACTTATCCACTTTTATATTCTTTAAAAGCGCCAGTACTTCCTCTTCTTTAATCATCATAGTTTCCATAACTACCCTACTTGTTGCCCTTACCTTACACAATTCAATATCCTTCTCCTTAATGGATACCGAAGAAAAGAAATCTTTCAAAATCTTCCCCATCTCTTTTGGTTCCTCACATATTCCATCAGGAATAAATCTCTCTACTTCCTGCAGACAAGCTTGGGTACGTACATGGAACAACGCTTCATTGAACCAAGAGCTAAGGAATGCATCGAGAAGTTCCAGAAAGAACTCGTGTACATCGAGAATGAGATAAAGAAGCGCAATGAGGGTCTTGAGCTGAAGTATACGTACCTTATGCCAAGCGTCATCGAGAACAGTGTGGCGATATGAAGGCCCATCCCACCGCTGGCCATTGCTTCCTCTGTGCTTTATGCTTTGGGGTCAGATGAGAATTCAAGCTGCAAATTTCTATAGCGCTTATTGCCGAACTGACTCCACTTCTTCCTTCCTACCTTCCTCTCTCTGACCTGGCTGAGGCAGATTTGATGCCTACATCTCCTCAATGAATGCCAAGTCCCCTAATTTGCGATTGCCAGTGAGGGATCCTCCTCGAGACAGAATCCTCATCCAATGAACCTCTTCTGCATTCTCTCTAAAGCCTCCAAACTCTTGTAGTAATGGAGCCACCGGAACTGCTCACAATTCTCAGACAGGTACCTAACCAAACTTTACTACAGTGCAAGTTACACTCATGTACGCTGTGCACTGATCAATAAAGGCAAACGTGCCGTACGCCTTCTCCACCACCCTCTCCACTTGCACAGCAACTTGCAGCTATGGACTTGGACCCCAAGATCACTCTGGACATCTCTTTCCCCATCCCTCTTTCAGAACTGCGCATCATTTTCAGCTTTTTTTGTTATGGCTTCCAATTTCCAGCATATGCAGATTGCTGTGGGTGGCTTTCTGGCAGTGTTCTACCTGAACTTTGCACTCCGGGACTGCTGGGTTTCGCGCTGAATGTGATCATAAGGAGATTGCAATAAATGTGATCGATAAAACTCTGTGTCATTACAATTCTGAATACTCTGAATGGTGCATGGGTTACAAATTGCCTTCTAAGTTCATTGAGTCATAGAACACCACAGCACACAAACATGCCCTTTGGCCCATTTAAATGTACAGTGAAATATGTTGCTTGCATCACCATCCAAGAAATTGCTGGGGGAAGCCAATAAGTGTCGCCATGCTTCCAGCACCAACATAGCTTGGAGACAACTTACTAACCCTAACCTGTACATCTTGGGAATCTGATGGAAACCAGAGCATCTGGAGGAAACTGGGGAGGTCATAAAAGGAACTCGGTACACACAGTGGTGGAATTGAACACCAGAGACTGGCATTGTAGAGCATTCTGATGACAACTACACTGTTGTGCCATGAGGTAGATGTGGTATACACCTAATGGCAGTGGTGGGATTCGAACCCATGCCCCCCCACCATGTAGACAGGATGGAACACTACCAACAGAATCCAGCTTGAATGGAATTTGGGGAATATTGCATTATTCAGTCGGTTTCATCATCGAGCCTGTTACGTACCCGTGACACGTGACAGTGGTACCCTTGTCACGTGACTGGGGTTGAAGTTATACTGGACATGAGGTAATGGTCTTGTGATGGTGGAGTGACGTCATTTTCCCGCCAGTAGAGGTCATGTGACAGGTTTTTTTTACAGGGTATAAAAGGAAGACCCACCCTGTCAGGTGGGGCAGTTCGTGGCGGGATTTGCCAAGCTGACTTCATGTTACTGCGTGATTTAATGTGATGACGCAGTTTAGTTGGAAAATGAAGTTTTATATAATGCCTAAAGTTTAAAAGGTCATTGCCAGCGGTTTCTTTGCTGTGGAGAGTGAAGATAAAAGTTTGGAAGATAAAAATCGAGGAGAATCGATTTTCGACGGTGTAAAGTTCGACCTTATTTAATCCTCATTCGGAAGGATTTCGTTGACTGTTCTCGTGTTAATCTCCGCTGGGATAGCGGGAGATTGAGGACAGAGTGTGGAAGAAAGGTCAGTGTTTTTTTTAAGCCGTTATATTTAATAAAATTCGACGTGGGAAGAGTTCGACGCTGGGGAATCGAAGGACAACGACGTGGAAGAGAATTTAAATCGCTTTAAAAAGTCTCTCCTTTTAAAAGGACTGTGAGCTTTTGAACTTTCGGCATACCATTTTAAAGAAACTGTTTTCTTTCGGCATACCGCTTTAAAGAACTGTTTTTTTTCAATACCGCTTTAAGAACTGTTTGAATTGCAGCGCTATTAAGAACTGTTTAAACAGCCGCACAGCTGCTGTTTTCCGGTGACGTTTGAGTTTGTTTACTTTTGAGGGGGTTTGTTTTCAGTGTTTAATAAAAGTGTTATTTGTTATGAAAACCCTTGCCTAACTCATCTATATTTATTGTTGCCTGAATACGTAACATAATTATGGGGGCTCGTCCGGGATTTGGATCGTTTGAGTTTAAATGCTTTTTGAATTTTGAATCGGTGTTTTGGTAACGGGGATTGCTCGATTCTTTTGTTTGATTGGCTTGTGAGTGGTATTCGGCAACGATGAATATTGATGAGTTTCTGGATTCGCCAGACGCGGATTTGTTAGCGAAGGCGAAAAAAACTGAAGTATCTGAGATTGCTAAGAGATTGCAACTTAAAGGTATTTTGGCGACTACATCAAAAGCTGTGTTACAGAGAAAAATCGCATCACATTTTGTGGCTTCGGGTGATTTTGATCAATCGATTTTAGAATCGTTTCCAATAAGTAATCTGGAGATACAGTTGCAAATTGAACAAATGAAGTTGGAACAAAGTAAAGCAGAATTGGAGCGTTATAAGTTGGAATCTGACCAGAAAAAGAGAGAGTTTGAATATGCAATGGTGAATTTAAGGTCTGAGAATCAGTCTTCTGATTCTAGAAAACCGTTTGTTGCTAGCCAAGAAATTAAATTGGTCCCTCCATTTAGTGAAACAGAAGTGGAAAGATATTTTCAACATTTTGAAACTATTGCTCGGATGTCAGACTGGCCGAAAGATAAATGGTCAGTGTTGTTACAGAGTGTGATTAAAGGCAAAGCACAGCAAGTTTACACAGCTTTAACTGCTGCGCAAGCATTAGATTATGATATTGTGAAAACAAATATTCTCAAAGCATACGAATTGGTCCCAGAAGCGTATAGGGAAAGATTCAGAAGTTTGAAAAAGTCTGTGGAAAAGACTTATGTGGAATTTGCCTATGATAAAGCTATGTGTTTTGAGAGATGGGTTTCTTCTAAAAATGTAAATGAGGACTATGAGACTTTGAGAGAGCTGATTTTAATGGAGGAATTTAAAAGAAGCATTCCTGTTGAAGTAAGGACCTACTTAAATGAGAGGGATACTGATAAATTGCAGGACTGTGCTAGATTAGCTGATGAGTATGTTTTAATCCATAAGAATAAATTTCCTCAGGGTAGAATTTTTAAGAGGAAAAATAATATGGAGACACCAGGTAAATTAGAAATTAAATCAGAGGTTAATGAGAGAGGTAAGGAGGAAGGAAAACCTGTGAAGGAAAGACAGTTTGGTCTTATTTGTAACTATTGTAAGAAGCCTGGCCATGTAATAGCTAACTGTTTCAAATTGAAAAAGAAAGAGAAGGAAGCAGTTCCAGATGCTTGTGTGCAACATACTGAAGCACCTGTAAAGTTACAGGGTTTGGTAAACACAAATGAGGATTTGTTAGAGTCTGACCAAGTTAGAAAGGGATATGATCATTTTATAACTGAAGGGTTTGTGTCCTTGAAAGAAGGATCTACTCTGGTGCCAATAAAAATTCTTAGGGATACTGGAGCTTCTCAATCACTGATGTTAGATAGTGTGTTGAAGTTTAATGAAGAGAGTGATACTGGTGAGGTGAATTACATAAGAGGTGTTGGAAGTGATTTTATGCCTGTACATTTACATAAAGTAAATTTAAAGTCAGGGTAAGTTACAGGATTTGTTAAAGTAGGATTACAGCATAGCTTACCTGTGAAGGGTATTTCTTTATTGTTAGGTAATGACTTGGCAGGTGGACAAGTTTTTCCTGAAGTGCATTTGACAATGGAGTCAGAGGAACCAGAGGTGAATTCTAACACAGATTCTTCCTGTGTTGTGACTAGAGCTATGGCTAAAAAAATTGATGTGCAGAATGAGGTTGTTACTCATGACTGTTCAACTCAGGATTCGAGTTTTGAGGATGTGTCAGAGACTTTCTTACCTTCGTTGTTTGAACAAGATTCTGGGAGTAAGTCTGACTATGAAGATTTATCTCTGTCTCGGAAGGAGATGATAGCAGAGCAGAATAGAGATCCTGAGATTATAAAATTAAGGGAACAAGCTTTACTAGGTAGTGAAATTGAGAAGGTGTCAGTAGGATATTATTTGGAAAAAGGAGTGTTGATGAGGAAGTGGAGGTCGCCTACAATTCCTGCAAGTGAGGAATGGAATGTTGTTTATCAGGTGGTTGTTCCTAAAGTTTATCGGAATGAGATTTTGACTTTAGCTCATAGTGTGCCTTTAGGTGGACATCAAGGGGTAAGGAAAACTGTGGACAAGATTTTAAAACATTTTTACTGGCCTGGTCTAAGAAAAGATGTGGCGATGTTTTGTAAGACGTGCCATACTTGTCAAATTGTGGGTAAACCAAATCAGGTTACACCAGTAGCTCCATTACAACCTATTCCAGCATTTGGTGAACCGTTTTCTAAAGTTATTGTAGATTGTGTTGGTCCATTACCAAAGACAAAAACTGGTTATCAGTATTTGTTGACTATCATGTGTACTTCGTCTAGGTTTCCAGAGGCAGTACCACTTAGGAATATAAAAGCTAAAACTGTGACGAAGGCTCTTATAAAATTCTTTACTTATTTTGGATTGCCTAAGGAAATACAAACTGATCAAGGCAGTAATTTTATGTCTGGATTGTTTCAACAGATAGTTTATAAATTGGGAGCTAAGCAAATCACTTCGTCTGCATATCATCCAGAATCGCAAGGTGCCTTGGAGAAGTTTCATTCTACTCTCAAGAATATGATTAGGACATATTGTGTGGAAAATGAAAGTGACTGGGATGAGAGTATAAACTTACTTTTATTTGCAGTAAGGGAATCGGTACAGGAATCTTTAGGTTTTAGTCCATTTGAACTTGTGTTTGGGCATAGAGTTAGAGGACCTTTAGCTTTATTGAAGGAACAGTGGATTAGTAAGGAGGTACATACTAATTTGTTGGACTATGTTTTGAAATTTAAGGACAGGTTACATAAAGCTTGTAGTTTAGCCAAGGAAAATTTAAAGTTGGCTCAGGAGAAAATGAAAACTTGGTATGATAAAGAAGCTAGGATGAGGATGTTTAAGCCTGGAGATAAGGTGTTGGTTCTTTTCCCAGTGCAGACAAATCCTTTACAAGCTAGATTTCATGGTCCTTATGAAATTGTGTCTAGAATCAATGATGTGGATTACGTAATAAAAACTCCAGATCGTAGAAGGTCAACACAACTTTGCCACATAAATATGATTAAACCATATTTTGAGAAACAATCTGATACTGTGACTGTTGTGGTTAGTGAGAATGAGTTTGATTTAACTGGGAACATGATAGATGATTCATCTGACTTTCATTCTAAATCTAACATTGTTTCTGTTAGGTTACCTAATTCGACCATTCTGAAAAATATGGATGAGAAATTAGCACATTTACAGCTAGAGCAGAAACAACAGATGAAGGAATTGATTTTTAAGTATAAGGATTTGTTTCCAGATGTTCCGAGAAGGACTACTATAGCTTCACATGATGTAGATGTTGGAGATGCCAAACCTATTAAACAACATCCATATAGGATGAACATGGAAAAATGCGAACTTGCTGAGAAAGAAATTGAATACATGTTAGAGAATGATATTATTAGACATTCTAACTCGAATTGGAGTTCGCCATGTGTTATGGTGCCAAAACCTGATGCTAGTATTAGGTTTTGTACGGACTATAGGAAGGTGAATGCTGTAACGAAAACAGATGCATATCCAATTCCTAGAGTAGATGATTGTGTAGATAAGGTTGGAAAAGCAAAGTTCCTTACAAAGATTGATTTATTGAAAGGGTATTGGTGTGTTCCATTAACGGACAGAGGTAGAGAGATTTCTGCATTTGTAACTCCATCTGGGTTATATGAGTATAATGTTCTTCCATTTGGGATGAAGAATGCCCCAGGTACTTTCCAGAGGATGATTAACTCTGTGATTCAGGGATTGAAAGATACTGATGCTTATATTGATGATTTAGTGACAGGAAATGATACTTGGGAAGCACACATAATTGCGGTGGAGAAATTGTTTGAAAAGCTTTCAAAAGCTAACTTGACTATTAATTTAGCCAAGAGTGAATTTGGACATGCCACTGTGACTTACCTTGGTTATGTTGTGGGTCAAGGTAAGGTAGCTCCTGTTCAGGCAAAAGTTCAGGCAATTTTAGAGATTCCCACTCCGACGGGGAAAAAAACTCTCAGAAGGTTTTTGGGAATGGTAGGATATTATCGAAAATTTTGTAAGAATTTTGCTAATGTTGCCCTTCCATTAACTAACCTTCTGCAGAAGAATGTGAAATTTGTGTGGACAGTGCCTTGTCAGGAAGCATTTGAAAAATTGAAAACAATGATATGTCAACAACCTGTGCTTAAGGCACCTGACTTTGAAAAACCTTTTTCATTAGCTGTAGATGCTAGTGATGAAGCTGCGGGAGCAGTATTGATGCAAAGGAATGAGGGTGATGAGGTTGATCATCCAGTAGCTTACTTTTCTAAGAAATTTAATAAGCATCAAAGAAACTATTCAACAATAGAGAAAGAATTGTTATCTCTTGTTTTAGCTTTGGAATATTTTGAGGTATATGTTGGTACAACTCAAAAACCACTTATTGTTTACACTGATCATAATCCGTTAGTATTTCTGAGTAAGATGAAAAACAAAAACAGAAGATTGTTAAATTGGAGTTTGATGTTACAAGAGTACAATATTGTGATAACTCATGTTAAAGGTAAAGATAATGTGGTTGCTGATTGTTTATCTCGATGTTGAATGTACAATGTAATTTTTTTGGGGGAGTGGTTTTTTTATTGTAACACTCCTACTGTATTGTATATTGTGTATGTTATATAATTTATACATTTGTTTTTTCTTGTAAGTAATTGTTAAAATTTTTGTTCTTGTCAGACCAAAAATGTTTTTTTTGGGGGGGGGAGGTGTTACGTACCCGTGACACGTGACAGTGGTACCCTTGTCACGTGACTGGGGTTGAAGTTATACTGGACATGAGGTAATGGTCTTGTGATGGTGGAGTGACGTCATTTTCCCGCCAGTAGAGGTTATGTGACAGGTTTTTTTTACAGGGTATAAAAGGAAGACCCACCCTGTCAGGTGGGGCAGTTCGTGGCGGGATTTGCCAAGCTGACTTCATGTTACTGCGTGATTTAATGTGATGACGCAGTTTAGTTGGAAAATGAAGTTTTATATAATGCCTAAAGTTTAAAAGGTCATTGCCAGCGGTTTCTTTGCTGTGGAGAGTGAAGATAAAAGTTTGGAAGATAAAAATCGAGGAGAATCGATTTTCGACGGTGTAAAGTTCGACCTTATTTAATCCTCATTCGGAAGGATTTCGTTGACTGTTCTCGTGTTAATCTCCGCTGGGATAGCGGGAGATTGAGGACAGAGTGTGGAAGAAAGGTCAGTGTTTTTTTTAAGCCGTTATATTTAATAAAATTCGACGTGGGAAGAGTTCGACGCTGGGGAATCGAAGGACAACGACGTGGAAGAGAATTTAAATCGCTTTAAAAAGTCTCTCCTTTTAAAAGGACTGTGAGCTTTTGAACTTTCGGCATACCATTTTAAAGAAACTGTTTTCTTTCGGCATACCGCTTTAAAGAACTGTTTTTTTTCAATACCGCTTTAAGAACTGTTTGAATTGCAGCGCTATTAAGAACTGTTTAAACAGCCGCACAGCTGCTGTTTTCCGGTGACGTTTGAGTTTGTTTACTTTTGAGGGGGTTTGTTTTCAGTGTTTAATAAAAGTGTTATTTGTTATGAAAACCCTTGCCTAACTCATCTATATTTATTGTTGCCTGAATACGTAACAAGCCAAGAACATTTTGGTGTAATTAAGCGGATAGCCCATTTGTGCTGGGAAGCTGGAGCACCCAGAGGAAACCCACGGTCACGTGGAAGGAACATACAAAGTTGCTCAGAGAGGACACCGGAATTGAACTGCGATGCCCCAAGATGTTATAACATTGCAGTAAGCGCTAGGCTCCTATCACCAACTCCCCCCCCCCCCACGGGGCGGGGGCCCATCCATCTTCTCAAAGGGCAACACCTCGCATGCCTGTGCTAATTTCCATTTACCACTTTTCAGTTGATATTTCCAGCTAGTCCAGATTTCGTTGCAAGCTTTGCTAGACCGTCCACTACAGTTCCAGCCTTGGTATCATCGACAAATTTGTTGATACAGTTTATCACATTATCATCCAGATCGTTGATATAGATGACAAATAACTACAGACATTGCATCAATCTCTATGGTACCTGACTAGTTACTGACCTCAAATATGGAGGCTACTACCATCTACTGCCACTCAACTGCCCTGTCCTCAGCCTTATCGCTCTGATTCCTACACCTCTCCCCTCGCTATGTGCTTAACTTCTCCTCATCAGCTCGAGTATCCTGCCTGCAACAATATTGGACCCCTCGGGTTCACATGTAACAAACACATCCTTCATTGTACAAGTCATCCTGTATCTTCCCAGAAGAGATCCCAACGATCCAAAAATCTGAAAGCCTGCTCCCCACAAACGTTCTTCAGCCACACATTCATCTGCCAAATCATCCTATTCTTACCCTAAGTGGCACGTGGCACAGACAGCAAGGCAGGGGTTACGACCCTGGTGGTCCTCCTTTTCAGATTTCTACCTATGTCTGCCCTTCGGGACCTCCTCCCCTTTCCTACCTACGTCACTGATACCAACACGTACCATGACTTCTGGCTGTTCACTCCTCCCTCCCCTTCAGAATGGCGTGAACCCAATCCGAGACATCTTTGACCGATACACCTGGGAAGTAACGCATGATGCAGGTGTCTCTTTCAGGTACACGGAATATCATGTCTACTCCTCTAACTGGGGAATTCCCTATCACTACTGCACCCCTCATTTTCTCTGAGCCACGGAGACAGATTCAGTGCCAGAGACCCAGCCGCTCCATCTTCCCTCTGGTAGGTCGTCCCCTCTAACAACACCCAAACCGTACTCTAATTTTCAAAGAGAACGGTTACTGGGGTACTCTGCACTGGCTGCCTACTCCCTTGCCCTCTCCTGACAGTAAACCAGGGACCTGCCTCCTACAACTTAAGGTGACTACCTCCCTGTAGCTCCCACTATCGCCTCCTTATTCTCCAATATGAGCCGACAGTTATCGAGCAGCAGCTCTGATTCCCAAACACTGGTCTCTAAGGACCTGCACCTCAATGTGCTTTCATTGTGCAGACGTAGTTATCAGGGAGTCTCCCACATTTTCAATATTTCACACAGGGTGTCATGGTCCCTTCTGGCAATCCCCCACCTTGCTATTTACCTGAGGAATTGGGCCTCAATCCCCTCGTTTAGTTTCCAATCACTCCCGGGTTCCACTAACTACACACACCTGCTTTCCACCAGAAAGTGCAGGATAAAGACCCTGTGATCACAACAAGGAGCTGCCAGTTTGTTGGTCAACTCCGGTGTGAGTAAACTCGTTTCATGGTTCTTAGGACTAGCAGTTGTAAGTCTCGCATCGCTCCTGGATACTGATTCCATGCTCACTACGTCAAGAACGCCTGTCGACCCTGCCTCCGCTCCCGTGCTCTGCACTTGGGTTCGTCCAGTGCCTCGCTCATGTAACAGAACGAACTGGCCATAATGAACCCAGCGGACACGAATCCCCTGCAGCAAGCCCTCGCCAGTCAGGGCTCCCTACTGGGCCTGCATGATTAGCGGCTCCGGGACGTCATGGAGAACCTCCGTTCCCTGTCAGTGAACGTAAAAAAGGTCAGTGAAAAGGTCGACCGAGTCTTTCCCCGTCCACTCCGGGAGCTCTGTCTGACCAGCTCGGACAGCTTGTAGTGGCAATGCCATATGTGGCGACAACACGACCGCTAAGACAGCCGCACGTAGCTGGACCAGAACCCTAGGCTGGGGATCTGGGGAAGTGCCGGGCCTTTCTGCTGCAATGCTCCTTGGTGTTCGAGCAGCATTCATCCACGTAAGCCACGGACAGATCAAAGATAACTTACATCATGGGGTTGTTGCGAGGAAGTGCCTTAGCGTGGGCCACCGTGATTTGGGATAATCAGTCAGAGACTTGCTCTTCATTCCCCATCTTCATCTCAGAAAGGAGAAAGATTTTTGACCATCCCGTCCGTGGTAAAGATGCCACTAAGCGTCTACTCACCCTCCATCAGGGCTCCCGCAGTGTTGTCGAATACTCCGCAAGGCCTCTGTGAAATGGTAAAGGATTAACTGGTGGTTAGGGATGAAACCAACAGCCTGGATTCATTGATCTCCCTAACCACCAGGCCGGACAACCGACTCCGAGAACGTCAGAGAGAGAGGACCGGTCGTCCTGTGCCTTTGCTCACCCCATGGCTCGCTTTGCCATCTTCTCCCAACGCTAGCCTCTCTCTTCCTCCCGCTCCTAGAATAGCTCCCCATCTGGCCGTTTCCACCACCTGGGGGAGGAAACGATGCAGCTGGGGCGGACCCGCTCTCCCCGGCCAAACGACTTCAGAGGTAGAGAGCTGGGGATGGTTTCTATTGTGGCCAGTCGGGGTATTTCCGGGATACCTGCTCTCAGCAGCTAAAAAGGGAGGGCACCAGTGAAAAAGGGAGGGCACCAATGAAAAAGGGAGGTCACCTGATGAGCTGGACGATACTCCCTTCAGCCCCCCAGACTCGGATGCAGATCCCGGCTACCGTAAATTACCAACGACAGTCTCTGTCCCTATCCGCTCTGGTGGATTCTGGTGCCGAGAGCAACTTGAGGGACGAAGCCCTCCCGGGCTGGAATACCTTGCTATACACCCCCCCCCTCCCCACCCCACCGGAGGTCCGGGCCCTGGACAGACAACTGCTGGCTCGGGTGACCCACTGTACGCCGCCCCTGACCTTGATCCTATCCGGCAACCATCGAGAGGAGTATGATTCAGTCTCATTCGTTCATCTCAAGCCCCGGTAGTTCTAGGGTATCCATAGCTGACCCAACACAATCCCCATATCGACTAGTCTACCGGGAGGATAGCTGAATGGAGCCAGTCTTGCTACGCCAACTGTCTGCGGTCAGCCCCATCTCCCAGGGAAGCTTCCGTGACTCCGCCTATCCCAGAACCCTTCGATTTGTCCCGAGTCCCCACAGAATACCATGACCTGGGACCGGTATTCAGTAAACAATGGGCCCTTTCCCTGCCTCCGCACCGCCCATGTGATTGTGCCATCGACCTTCTCCCCGGGGCCTCGCTACCCACCAGTCGCCTTTTTAACCTATCCCGACCGGAGAGAGAGGCCATGGAGAAATACATTATCGAGTACCTCGCGGCGGGCATTATCAGACCTTCATCTGCCCCGGTAGGTGCCGGTTTCTTCTTTGTAGAAAATAAGGTCGGGTCGCTTCGTCCTTGTATTGATTACAGAGGCCTAAACAGTAAAGAATAAGTACCCTTTACCCCTCGTTAGTTCGGCTTTTGAACCACTCATGGAGCCACCATTTTCTCAAAGCTGGACCTTCGGAACACATACCATCTAGTTAGGGTGAGGGAGGGGGACGAGTAGAAGCCGGCCTTTAATACACCTCTGGGCCACTTCTGGGCTCATGCCGTTTGGCCTCACCAATACTCCTGCTGCTTTTCAAGCCCTCATTAACGACGTACTGAGGAACTTTATTAATCGGTTCGTATTCGTTTACCTCGATGATATCCTGATATTTTCTAGCACCCCCTAAGAACACGTTCACCATGTCCGTCAAGTCCTCCAGAGACTGTGGGAAAACCAATTATTTGTGAAGGAGGAGAAATGTGAGTTCCACGTTCCTTCGGTCAGCTTCCTGGATTATATCATCGAGAGCGGGCAGGTGAGAGCAGACCCCGAGAAGATCCGGGCAATGGAAGAATGGCCCAGGCCCACGACCCGCAAACAGCTTCAACGATTCCTGGGGTTTGCAAAATTCTACCGCCGGAGACTACAGTTGAGTGGCGGCCCCGCTTACCCGGCTTACCTCGCCTACTATCCCCTTCTGCTGGGACTCCGAAGCTGACTCGGCTTTTACTGACCTGAAGAGGGATTTCACAACCGCTCCCATCCTGGTCCATCCCGATCCAGCCCGTAAATTCATTGTCGAGGTGGATGCCTCTGACTCCGGGATAGGAGCAGTCCTGTCCCAGTGATCACGTTCGCACGAAAAGCTTCACTCCTGCGCCTTCTATTCTCGCCGACTGTCCTCTGCCGAGCAGAATTACGACGTGGGGAATCGGGAACTCCTGGCAGTCAAACTAGCATTGGAAGAATGGAGTCACTGGCTGGAGGGGGCAGAACATCTGTTTGTGGTGTGGACTGATCATAAGAAGTTGGGGTATATTCAGACCGCCAAACGTTTGAACGCCCGTTGGGCGTTATTTTTTGGATGGTTCAAGTTTTCCCTCACATCCGTCAAGGGTCCAAATACAGGAAGCCGGACGCGCTCTCCCGTCAATACGACTCCAAGGAGGACACTTCCGGCCCAGAGACCATCCTCCCACCATCCTGTGTCGTCGCCACCCTCACTTGGGAGATTGAGTCCGAAGTAAAAGAAGCCCAACGGGATGACCCCAAACCCGGCAATGGACCCGGCGATCGCCTGTATGTGCCCGTTTCCGTCAGGTCTCAGGTTCTCCAATGGGGGCACACGTCTCGGTCCGCCTGCCACCCCGGGAATGATCGGACCCTAGCGCTCCTGAAAAGACACTTGTGGTGGCCGTCCATGGAGGCCGATACCCGTTCCTATGTCTCGGCATGTTCCATCTGTGCCCGGGGAAAAGCCTCTCATCGGCCACCTGCGGGTTTACTTCGTCCTCTACCCGTCCCTGGTCGCACATCGCCCTGGACTTCGACACCGGTCTACCCCCTTCACATGGGAACAACACCGCACTCGCCGTGGTAGACCGGTTCACCAAGGCAGTGCACTTCGTAGCCGCCCCTAAACTCCCTTCCTCACAAGAAACCGCAGATCTCGTCCGCCACGTCTTCCGCCTCCACGGAACCCCCGCAGACATCGTCTCCGATCGAGGTCCCCAGTTCGTCTCATAGGTTTGGAAGGCCTTCTGTCAAGCCTTAGATACTTCGATCAGCCTGTCATCCGGCTTCCATCCCCAGACGAACGGGCAGATGGAACGGGTCAATCAAGACCTGAAGGCGATGCTATGTTGTGTAACGGCAAACATCTCCCGTGGGTTGAGTACGCCACGACCCTCTGGTGAGCTGTGCCATTGGAAGGTCTCCATTCTAGTGCTCCCTGGGGTACCAACCCCCGCTGTTCCCCGCGCAAGAAGAAGAGATTGCGGTACGGTCAGTTCAGGACCATATCAATCGGTGCCTTAAGGTTTGGGAGGAGACAGGCACGGCCCTACTTAGATCATCAAAACGCAATAAAAAGACGGCCGACCGACACCGGACTCCGGCGCCGGGGCAGACGGTGTGGCTTTCCTCCAAGAACTAGCGTAGGAAACTCGCCCTTTGCTTCCTGGGACCCTTCAAAGTCGAAAGGGTTATCAATCCCGCAGCGGTCCACCTAAAATTGCCAAGATCTATGCGCATCCACCTGACTTTTCATGTTTCCCAGTTAAAGTCAGTTTCCGTCAGCCCGGCTGAGACTACCCCGCCTGCTCCTACCATTGATAACTATCCGGCATACGCAGTCTGAAGGCGACTGGATGTGCGCCATAGGGGCAGGGGTTCCCAATACCTGGTAGATTGGGAAGGGTATGGTCCAGAAGAGCGCTCCTGGGTCCCCCGCTCCTACATCCTAGACCCTCCCCTCATCCAGAGGGGATTTTCATCGGGCCCATCCAGACAGGCCTGGAGGATCGCATGAAGGCTCCCGTTGAGGGAGGGGTACTGTCATGGTCCCTTCTGGCAAACCCCCACCTTGCTATTTACCTGAGGTTTTGGGCCTCAATCCCCTCGTTTAGTTACCAATCACTCCCAGGTTCCACTAACTACACACACCTGCTTTCCACCAGAAAGTGCAGGATAAAGACCCTGTGATCACAACAAGGAGCTGCCAGTTCGTTGGTCAGCTCCGGTGTGAGTAAACTCGTTTCATGGTTCTTAGGACTACCAGTTCTAAGTCTAGCATCGCTTCTGGATACAGATTTCACATTCGCTACGTCAATAACGCCTCCCGACTCTGTCTCCGCGCCCGCATTCTGCACTTGGGTTCGTCCACCTCCTGTAACACCATATCAGTTAAGTTTTGTAGTTGCAATTAACACAATGTCATCCGCATATCTGAAATTACTGATATTTTCACCACCAACTTTGATTCCCAAGATGCCTCTTATTTTTTGTAATATTGTTTCACTGTACAAGTTAAACAAATCAGGGGAGAAACACACACCCTTGTCTAACACATCTCTTGATTTTCGTAAACTGACTCACTTCTCCATCTATTCTTACAGCAGCAATTTGTTCCCAGTACAGATTTCTGATTAGGCAGAGGTCTTTCAAATCTAGATCGAGTTTCCTGTAATATTTCAAATAACTTATTGTGCTTCCCTTGATCAAATGCTTTTGTGTAGTCGATGAAACAAGCAAACTAATCTTTTTGCACTTGAATAGCTCGTTCTGAAAGTATCCTTAACATCAATATCGCATTTCTTGTACTTTTGTCTTTCACAAACCCACATTGTTCTTTACCTATTTCAGCTTGGATCTTATCATATCAGCTTGTCATCAAAATTCTTAGAAGTATCTTAGTGAAATGACTCATTAAACTTATGGTCCTATATAATTCACATTCTATTGCTCCAGGTTTCTTAGGCAGAGTGATAAACGTTGATTATTTTAAAGCTCTTCTGGTATAAATTCAGTCTCATAAATGTCATTGATTAAATCAGTAAGTTTTTCAATTCCATAATTTTCAAAGGCAATAATGTGTTCTATTACTAATTCATCAGGACCTGCTGCCTTTCCTTTCTTCGTCTTATTTATTGCATTACAAACCTCAGATTTTAAAATACTTGGATCTTCAATGTTCTTCTTGATTTCTGGTTTTTCACCTCGATCGTCTTCAAACAATTCCTGAATATTCTCAATCCATTTGTTCATAATCTCATCCTTTTCCATGATTATGGTACCGACCTTTGCTTTCAAACATCCACCTGAAGAACAGAGGAGCTTTTTACCAGTGATATTCTTGATTTGTTGCTGTAACCTTTTTGGATCAGTAACAGGGATTCTTTCCGGTTGCTCACATTCCTGGTTTAACCATTCTTCTTTGGCTTTTTGACATATGCTTTTAACCTTTTTATCTAAGGATTTATATTCCATAGGATTTGCTTTCTTCAGTCTCCTTTCTTCCATTAGATTTTTGATTTCATCTGTCATCCATTTATTCTTTGTGCTTTTTTCTTTGTAACGAATCACTGACTTTTGCTGATTCTACCAAGACATCCTTCAGAGAGTTAAACTTCATTTCGACATGATTGCTATCATCTTCAACAGATTCTCTTTCTAGAGTTTGAAATCTATTTCTTATTTTGTTACGCAGCAGTAGCAATAGATATGAAATTGAGTCCGGTTTTCATAAGTAAACAACGAAAAATTAACCTCTACTCAAAAACATCGAAAAGTAAACAAACGACTAACTTAAACGGAAGTTAACAGTGTTTACGTGTCTCTTGTTATCAAACAGTCGAACTTAGAGAGAATTCTTAACAGAGCTTATTCAAGCACAGTTTTAAAGTGGTAGTTTAAAAAGTCCAAGTGATTTATGAAATAATTGTGAGGAGAGACTTCCCGAACCAGTGATGAGCCAAACCTTGAAGAAAAGACGAAACTGCTGACGCAGATCCCAGCCGATAAATGCCTTTTCCGAAGATCCCGAAGAATAAGATTTCTCAAAGGGACTGACCTTTCGCTGGAGGTGGTCAACACACACCCAAGACCTTGCAAGGGTTAACCAAAAGTGAGTGCCACACTTCACGTCAATCACTTCGATACATACAGAATATCATTGATTCCTACCCAATTCTTTGGGTTCGCATGAAACTGGTATTTCTTCACTCTCTCTCTCTCCGTCTACAATTACATAACACCATCGACTGTGACTCCCAACAACTACACAACAAATTATTGTCTTCATTTAATACTAGCGAGAACATGCCATCACGTGACATTACGTCACCCCACTATCATGAGACAATTACATCATGCCCATCACAAGATAATTACATCATGCTCACGGGACAGGTAACACCTCCTCCCAAGAAAAGAAAATTTTAATCTATTAACAGAAAAATTTTAAGTACAATTTACAAAATATACCAATGTATAAAATTTACAAAATGCACAATATGCATACAATTATCATACAACACTACAAATTAATATAACATATGAGAGGATTTTGGAGAGTCTATAAATATCAAAATTCCACTCCAAAAAATTGAATTGCAAGTTCAACATCTGCATCGCAGCTTTTGTCTGTCCAGATTTTAATCAATAATATTACAAAGTGAATCTCCATTGTTGAAATGGAGTTTCATTAACCATTTCCCACACCATGCTCTGACTTACATCATAATCAAGATAGGTCTCAGTGGTATGGCCAAATTCAGTTCTAGCTAAATTAAAAGTTAAGTTAGCTTCTGAAAGCCTTTCAAACAACTTTTCCACTGCAGAGATATGTGCTTCCCAAGTGTCATTCCATGTGAGTAAATCATCAATATAGGTATCTATATGTTTTAACCCCTGAATAACAGCATTAATCTTTCTCTGGAAAGTTCCTGGAACATTTTTCATTCCAAATGGCAAAACATTGTATTCATATAACTCAGAAGGCGTTACAAATGCAGAAAATTCTCTACCTTTATCTGTCAGTGGAACATACCAATATCCTTTTAACAGATTGATCTTTGCAAGAAACTTAGCTTTTCCAAGCTTGTCTACACAATCATCTACCCTAGGGATTGGTTACGCATCAGTTTTTGTTACAGCATTCACCTTTCTGTAATCAGTACAAAACCGAATACTACCATCTGGTTTAGGCACCATGGCACATGGTGAACTCCAATCCGAAGTAGAAGGTCTAATAATATAATTCTCTAACATATATTCTATCTCTTACTCAGCGATTCTACATTTTTCCATGTCCATTTGATATGGATGTTGTTTTATGGGTCTGGTGTTTCCAACATCTACATCATGCAAGGCTGCTGTAGTTCTTTTTGGAATGTCGGGAAATAAATCCCTAAATTTCATAATTAACTGTTTCATTTGCTGTCGCTGCTGTGGCTGTAGGTGAACCAAGTTCTCATCAATATTTTCCAAAATTGTCGAATTTGGTAGTCTGGTGAAAATAATGTTCGGTTTAAAATAAGCCACAGATGGATCAGCTACCAAGTTCCCAGGTAGACCAGTCTCATTGTTATTGACAACAACAGTCATAGTGGAGACTGTTTTTCATAATATGGTTTTAGCATGTTTACATGACAAAGCTGCGTTGACCTTCGTTAATCTGGTATTTTTACCACATAGTCCACATGATTAACTTTAGATATAATCTCTTAAGGACCATGAAATTTAGCTTGTAAAGGGTTCGCTTGCACAGGGAAAAGAACCAACACCTTATCTCTTGGCTTAAATGACCTCAGTCTAGATTCCTTGTCATACCAAGTTTTCATTCGTTCCTGAGCAGATTTTCAAATTTTCCCTTGCTAAACTTACAAGCTTTTTGTAATCTTTCCTTAAATTTGAAGACATAATCCAGCACATTAGTATGTACTTCTTTGTTAACCCACTGTTCTATTAACAAAGCCAAAGGTCCTCGGACTCTGTGCCCAAACAAAGTCCAAAGGGACTAAAGCCTAGTGACTCCTGCACTGACTCCCTTACTGGAAACAAAATCAAATGAACTCCCTCATCCCAATCCTTCTCATTCTCAACACAAGACGTCTTAATCATGGTTCTGAGGATAGAATGGAATCTTTCTAAGGCCCCTTGTGATTCTAGATGGTACACCGATGATGTAATCTGTTTGGCTCCCAGTTTATAAACTACCTGCTGAGATAATCCAGACATAAAATTGTGTCCTTGATCAGACTAGATTTCTTTAGGCAACCCAAATAACATAAAGAATTTTATGAGAACCTTCGTCACAGTTTTAGCTTTTTTATTCCTGAGAGGTATGGCTTCTGGGAATCTAGATGCTGTGCACATGATAGTTAGCAAATACTGATGGCCAGTTATTGCAATCTGCAATAACTTTAGAAAATGGATCATCAAATGCAGAACTAGGTTGCAGTAGGGCCACCGGGGTGACTTCATTAGGTTTACCCACAACTTGGCGAGAATGACAAGTTCGGCAAAATGTCGCCACATATTTGCTCAAACCAGGCCGGTAGAAGTGTTTATAAACATTGTTCACAGTCTTCTTCACACCAAGATGGCCACCCAAGGGCATATTATGAGCCAAAGTTAAAATCTCATTACTATAGACTTTAGGATCTACTATCTGGTATCTGGTGAACAACTGCCCATTCCTCACTTGCCTGAATCTCAGGTGGTCTCCACTTCCTCATTAACACTCCACTATTGAAATAATACTCTACAGATACTTTCTTAATTTCACTATCTGGAAGAACGTTCTCTCTCAAGTCGGCAATTTCAGGATCTCTGCTCTGCTCTGCTATAATCTCCTTCCTAGACAGAGACAAGTCATAATGGTCAGATTTACTACTAGGATCTTGGTCACACAAGGAAGGTAGGAAAGTTCCTGACAAATCATCAAGATCTGAATCCCGATTTGAGCTGTCATGGGTATCAGACAAATGCTGCACAGAACCATCTGCCCTGGCAGATTATTTGGCTATAGCTCGGGTTACTGCACAGGAGGGATACATATTAGCATCCATCTTTGGATCATCAGTGATAGGCTTAGTTGTTAGCTGCACTGCAGGAACAAATTTCCCACCTGCTAGGTCATTCTTTAACAATAAAGAAACATCATCCACTGGTAAACTGGGTCGTAGTCTGATTTTAACAGGTCCTGAAACTAACCCCGACTGTAAAACTACTTTGTGCAGAGGTACTTCACGTCAATCACTTCAATACACACAGGATGCCATTGATTCCCACCCAATTCTTTGGGTTCGCACGAAGCTGGTATCTTTTCACTCTCTTGCTCCATCTACAATCACGTAACATACCGACTGTGACTCTGAACAAAACAACTACGCAACAAATTATTGTCTTCCTTTTATACCAGTGGGAACATGCCATCACGCAACATTACATCACCCCATGATCATGAGACAATTACATCATGTCCATCACAAGATAATTACATCATGCTCACGGGACAGGTAACAACTTCAATTGTAAATTTTTTTCTTAAGTTTTCTTCTTTAATTAGTTACCAGTAGTCAAGGGATTGTTCAGGTTTTTGCTTCTTTAGGATTTTAAGTTTTACTTTTACATGACATATAACTGGGTTATGGTCACTATTACACTCTGCACCTGGATATGTTCTGTATTGAGTCATTGAGTTTGTAAATCTTTGGTTTATAGTAATAAAGTCAATTTGATTTCTGGTGCTATCACCTGGACTTTTCCGGGTCCACAAGAAACTTGGATGGTTTTTAAAGTAGGTATTCATAATGACCTGATTATTCATCTTGCTTCATTCTACCCATTTCTAACCTCTTTCATTTCTTTCCCCAAGTCCAAATTTTCCTATGGTATTTCCATCAGCACCTTGTCCTACTTTAACATTTAGATCTCCCATGACAATAACAATATCCTGAGATTTACATCCATTCTTTGCCTGTTCAAGCTCTTCATAGAATTTATCTATATCCTCATTTGTTCCATCTGTTGTTGGTGCATATACCTGTATAATTGCTAAATCAAATTGTTGTCCTTTGAATTTAACAAGGAGCACTCTTTCTGATTTTGCCTAATGTCCTAAAACACTGTGTCATGTTTTCATCCATAAGAATTCTACTCCATTACTGTGGGATGTTCCACGAGAATAAATAAGTGTTTTATTTCTATTCTGACATGCTCCAGCATCTGTCCAATGAACTTTGCTAATTCCCATGATGTTAATCTTTAGTCTTTCCATTTTATTTATCACATTGTCCAATCTTCCTGCTTGATATAGGGTTCTTACATTCCAAGTGGCAATAATTTTCTTTTGTGTTACTTGAATTTTATGAGCAGTAGCTTGATGAAGGTCAGGGATTCCCTGCTACCCAGAATCAACCCTACTGATCGAAACATCTTCAAAATTGTCTTGAAGATCCTCTTGACACTGTTATTGTTCAATACATCTTGTGAGTTTGGCCATGGTTTACTTAGCAAATAGATTCTAGGAAACCTAGTATCTAGCAACAGTGGTTTGCTATTGCCTTCCATTGGGGGAACTGAAGAAATCGCCATTTCTCTTCCCAAATGTTCATCCGCCTGTCCTAAAGCCATTGTCATATGAGGTCCTAGCTCATCCGCCTTCTCCATCATAAGTGCTTTTACTGAACCTGCCAGATCTGCTGTTGGTCTTGGCTTGTATCCTGAGCAGGAACCCTTGCAGGTGCTACCGTTCCAGGTCAGATCCGCCCTGGGAGCAATGAATGACTAAGGGATTACTCCACTTTCCCCAAAGCTCTGAAAGTCCCCAATCAGAGCCTCATCACCAGTTGCAGTTTACCCAGGACTTAATCAACCTCTGCTTTAGATATACCCAATGACTTGGCCTGCTCAGCCATCTGTGGCAATGAATTTGATAGATTTACCACCCTCTGGATAAAGAAGTGTCTCCTCATTTCTATTCTAAAAAGATGGCCTTTTATTCTGAGGTTCAAAGTAGCTTATGTAACAGCAGAATGTTCACACTGTAACCCCTGAACCTCATGCTCTCTCTCCTTATCAGGGGCAGGAACATTCAGTGTCTGGACAGACGGCATCGGCAAAGAAGTTTGTCTAGGGGCTCTGCGTGTGCTCTCAGGCCCTTGTGATGAGAGAATGGGAAGGCTCTGGAGAGACGGTGTGATGCTCCTTCTGCCTCACCATCAAGTTAGATGTCTGCATTCCAACCAGTTTCCCAAGGGAGGGATGGCTCTACGTTCACTGGTACATGTCGTCTCTTCTGCCTTTCCTTTTTCCGATGTTCCTCCATGCTGGGTGAATTATACTCATGTCATTTCCAGGCTGGCCAAGGACAGAATCAATGATCAGGGAACACTTATAATGAGGCATCACACCGTCTCTCCAGAGCCTTCCCATTCTCTGGTCCTGTGCCTGAAAGTTGGATGCTGGACCCACAGTTAGAACTTTGTGGGTCATACCAACAGATCAGGTGTGAAACCTACTGATGGCCATGGGTCATCACCAGGCCATGAGTGTGAAGGTCACTGCAGGCCATAGGCATGGAGCTCACCAGTTTGTTGGGAAAAGATGATGGAACATCCTACCAGACATTGTGGAACAGATGGTTTCAACTGCCTGTGCATACCACCAAGATGCTGGGAGAGCCAGAGCACTTCACAACAGTTGCTGTTTCTGGAAGGACACAACATGTCACCCAATGACATTGCTCCACGGGATCTGTGTTGGGACTGTTACGAACCCCGTAACTGGGTCACTTACCAGCAAAGATAGAGAGGTCCGTTAAAGTCTGATGGTACTATTTTTAAACGTTTTTATTTATGAAGGGGCACAAAAGTAAGGTTAATACAAACATTCAGATAATATACGTCATCAATACTCAATCTAAAGCGCGGGTATAGTAATAATCATCAATAAGAAGTAGCTCTATCGTTTTGTCTAGGGGTAAAAATATTGTCCGATGGAAATATAAAAGTCTCTCCAGTTCATGCAGGCTTTAGCCTTTTTGGGGGACCGCTGGGTTTCACTTGTTGGAGAGAGAGAGGGATTTTTGGTGAGAAAAGAAACTTGCCCAGTCTTTTAGGACGCAAACCGTTGAATCGGGAATGTGGGTTCCCCGTTGTTAGTTCGAAGTCCTTTTCGGTGTTATCAGCCACCCGTTCCCCAGGCCAGGGGAAACGGACCACACGTGGCTTCTGAATAGCTTCCCGTTATCACGGGAGTGATGAGCGATGGTGTCTTCTTCTGGTGCGTCGCTGGGGTACTGCCTCCTGCAGCCCCTCTTTTATTTTGACTTGCAGGGTTGTAGTTGTCAATCAGGGAGGGGTGATGCAATCCCCAGCCCACATTGCCCGAGGGTGTGCACGTAGCCCAGTTCACGTTGCCCTGAGAGCTGGCACGTAGCATAGGATCGCAATCCACAAAGGTGTCTCCTTTGACAAAGTTCCACATGGAAGGTTAGTTAAGAAGGTTCAGTCGTTAGGTATTAATGCTGGAGTAATAAAATGGATTCAACAGTGGCTAGATGGGAGATGCCAGAGAGTAGTGGTGGATAATTGTTTATCGGGATGGAGGCCGGTGACTAGCGGGGTGCCTCAGGGATCTGTTTTGGGCCCAATGTTGTTTGTAATATACATAAATGATCTGGATGATGGGGTGGTAAATTGGATTAGTAAGTATGCTGATGATACTAAGGTAGGAGGTGTTGTGGATAATGAGGTGGGTTTTCAAAGCTTGCAGGGAGATTTATGCCGGTTAGAAGAATGGGCTGAACGTTGGCAGATGGAGTTTAATGCTGAGAAGTGTGAGGTTCTACATTTTGGCAGGAATAATCCAAATAGAACATACAGGGTAAATGGTAGGGCATTGAGGAATGCAGTGGAAAAGAGAGATCTAGGAATAACAGTGCATAGTTCCCTGAAGGTGGAGTCTCATGTAGATAGGGTGGTGAAGAAGGCTTTTGGAACGCTGGCCTTTATAAATCAGAGCATTGAGTACAGAAGTTGGGATGTAATGTTAAAATTGTACAAGGCATTGGTAAGGCCAAATTTGGAATATTGTGTACAGTTCTGGTCACCGAATTATAGGAAAGATATCAATAAATTAGAGAGAGTGCAGAGACGATTTACTAGGATGTTACCTGGGTTTCAGCACTTAAGTTACAGAGAAAGGTTGAACAAGTTAGGTCTCTATTCATTGGAGCGTAGAAGGTTGAGGGGGGATTTGATCGAGGTATTTAAAATGTTGAGAGGGATAGATAGAGTTGACGTGAATAGGCTGTTTCCATTGAGAGTAGGGGAGATTCAAACGAGAGGACATGATTTGAGAGTTAGGGGGCAAAAGTTTAAGGGAAACATGAGGGGGTATTTCTTTACTCAGAGAGTGATAGCTGTGTGGAATGAGCTTCCTGTAGAAGTAGTAGAGGCCAGTTCAGTTGTGTCATTTAAGGTAAAATTGGATAGGTATATGGACAGGAAAGGAGTGGAGGGTTATGGGCTGAGTGCGGGTAGGTGGGACTAGGTGAGATTAAGAGTTCGGCACGGACTAGGAGGGCTGGAATGGCCTGTTTCCGTGCTGTGATTGTTATATGGTTATATGGTTATAAGAAACAATGGCCAAATCCGTTGCTTTGTCTGGCTGAGGATTCTCTCTCATTTCCTGGGTCCAAGACCCGAATTAATAGCGATCTTGCGATTCTCAAGAAGGAGGGGGCTGGGATCATAACAGGACTCATTCTTTTTATGTTATATGTCAATGATTTGGATCATGCAACTGATAGCAGCAAAGTCTGCGGAGGATGTGAAGATAGGTAGAGGGGCAGATAGTCTTGAGGAAGCTGAGAGACTGCAGAAGGACTTAAACAGATTAGGAGAATGACCAAAGAAATGGCGAACAGAATACAGAGTCAGGAAATGTATGGTCATGCACTTTGGTAGAAGAAATTAAAGAGCTGACTATTTTCTAAGTAGAGAAAAAATACAAAAAACTGAAATGCAAGTGGACTTGGGAGTCCTTGAGCAGGTTTCCCTGGAAGTTAATTTGCAGGTTGAGTCTGTGAGGAAGGTAAATACAATATTAGCATTCATTTCAAGAGGACTAGAATATAAAAGCAAGGATGTAATGTTGAAACTTCATAAAGTACTGGTGAGGTCTCAGAGTATTGTGAGCAGTTCGGGCCCCTTATCTTAGAAAGGATGTACAGAAACTCGAGAGGGTTGAAAGGAGGTTCATACAAATGATTCCAGGATTGAATGGCTTGTCACATGAAGAGCATTTGTTGGCTCTGGGCCTGTATTCACTAGAATGCAGGAGAATGAAGGTTATAATACATTTAAAAATGTAACCAAGGCAAATACATGCTTGATAGAGCTCTTTAGAAAAGCATATAATTCAGATAATGGTAGTAGAATAATTTCAAGCATGTATAAGGGGTTGTCAAACCTTAAAACACATTACACTTTATACATTAAAACAAAATGGGAGAAGGAAGGAGGGATAATTATATCTGAGGAAGAATGGACAACAATATGGAGGTATCAATGGAAGTGTACCAGTTCACAGAAATAGAGGGAGTTTGGATGGAAAAACTTGATAAGATATTTTATTACACCCTCTCAGAAATCCCATTATGATAGTAACCTCCCTGTTTGCTGGAGAAATTGTTGAAATCAAAATGCAAATCATTATCATGTTTTTTGGGACTGCCCCGTTATCAAAAACTATTGGAGGGGGATACACAATGCCCTACAAGACATCTTTAAATGTGAAATACCCTTAGAGAGTAAGACCGTATATTTTGTTGGGCACCATCATCATCAGAAAAGACATAGCAGGGGACATTAGAGATAACATAATCACCGGTGCAGAACACTACAGGAACTCTCCGGGAGCATCCTTTGAACACATGCGGAACACAGTACCTGGTAGCAGACACTGGGAGACCTGCTACCGGAGCCCACTCATTGCCCTACCTCTACCTGCAAGACATTGAGCAGTGGGAGTGTGAAGAGGCATTTCCTGTAGTGTTCTGCACCGGTATGGGCAGCAGGTCTTCAGCTGGACAGGAGACTCTGCAGATGCTGGAAATCCAGAGCAACAGACACAAAATGCTGGAGGAACTCAGGAGGCCAGGCAGAGCATCTATCGAGGGGGATAAAGATTAGACGTTTCAGGCAAAGACACTTAATCAACACTGGAAATGAAGGGGCAAGAAGCCAGGATAAGAAGCTCTCACCTGGTCTCACCTGTCACCTGCCATCTTGTAGTCATTCCCCTCCCCCACCTTACTCTGCATTCTTCCCACTTCCTTTCCCAGTCTGATGAAGGGTTTTCACCTGATTATTGTTTATTCCCCTCCATAGATGCTGTGGGTTACTCTGGGTTTCAGCTACTTTGGTTCCTGGCTGACTCATTCCCATCCCAGTGTCGTGCCAGGTCAAACACTCCGATCTGTCATTCCAGGCTTTTTCTACAGGAGGAACGGCCAAACTGAGAATCCTGCAGCATGCTCTGGCGAACACGACCTACTCATCTCTGTGCCTCCCGGACAATGTGTCCTCTCGAAGAGTCGACAAGATCCCCAACTACTATTACAGAGATGACACTCTGAAGATCTGGCACGCCATCAACAAGTGAGAGAGTCTATCGCTAAATGTTCTTCCTCTCTGATATCTCTCCCATTTTACACAGCACTGGCCATTAAATCCCTCATGGGAAAGGAACACAGGTCACTCCACTGGGCACCAATGTCACAGCTTCCATCACCAACATGGATGATAACTGGAGCTCTCCACGTAGGAGGTGCTGGGACCACTTACCAGGAGTTCCCCGGTGTGGGCAGGCAGCCACTTTATCACAGTGCCTCTGTAGAGTTACTATGAATGGTGTTAACAACAGGGAGGAGGAGGATGGTGCCAGAGGTTGGAGCATCAAACAGTACAGCTCAGAAACAGGCCCTTCGGCCGTCATCTCTGTGCTGACCACAATAGAAGGTTACCCATAAGAACATTAGACTATAAAATAGGAGCAGAATTAGCAGAATAAATCATCCTGTCCCAATTAAGTAGCAGATTCTCCCAAATAAATGAAGGGAATCCTGGCTATTTTCTCTATTAGTTTATACTAATAGATATTTATACTATTTATAAATATATTTATACTATACTCTCTTACTTCAAGAAATAAGCAGCTGCCTCGATTAACCGTTGGCTCAATTAACCAGAATCCAATGACGTGGCCTTGCCAACTGTCTGTGGTGTTGAATTCCACAGATTCACCATTTGACACTCAGTATAAAAACTGTCAGGCCAGCCTGCAAATGTATAACAGTCTCATCAGCAAAGCTTCACCAGAGATGCCCGTTTGCCGTTCGCCTTCTTTACCACCATGTCTTCCTCTGTTCCCTCTTCCAGGATCGTCTTCCCTTTCATCCCAGGAAAGTGACGTCCTTGCCCGTGGTTCCAGCAAAGCCTCAACCACCCTGTCTGACCTCTTCCCCCACTGTCCTGAGTTTGTCCTCTCCTCTTCAGTGGTAGTTCTTCCCCTCCTCATTCCCTCCTCTCTCTCCCCCTAACAACCTCCTTTCTTCACTTCTTCCCTCCCTCCTTCACTTACTCCCTCACTCAGTTCCTCTGTCATTCCCTCACGCCCTCTCCATCCCTTACTTCTTCACTCCCTTCCTCCCTCTCACATGCTCCCTGCCTCTCTCCTTGCTCCCTCACTCCATACCTGCCTTCAGCCCCTGCACCTCACACTTCACCAGGGGTCCCAGGAATCAGAAGATTCACCAAGACCACTCTAGATATTCACATTCTTCCCTTCCTCATTCCCTCCTCTTCCTCCCTAATGACCTCCTTTCTTCACTTCATCCCTCCACTTACTCCCTCACTCAGTTGCTCTGTCATTCCCTCACTCCCTCTCCATCACTAACTTCTCCACTCCCTTCCTCACTCTCACATGCTTTCTGCTTCTTCCATTCACTCACTCCCTTCTTTGCTCCCTCTCTTCCTCACTCCCTCCCTCACTCCTTGCTCCCTCCCTCCATACCTGCCTTCAGCCCCTGCACCTGACATTTCTGATTCCTACGGCCCCTGGTGAAGATTCACCAAGATCACTCCAGATATTCACACCCCGTCTGTCTGTCGGAATTGCTCCACATTTTCAGCTTTATCTGTTATTGTTTCCTCTTTCCAGAAACTGGGGAATTCCACGGCTGCGTTTCTGGCAGTGTTCTGCCTGAATTTCGCTCTCCAGGGATGCTGGGCTGCACGCTGAATGTCATCACAGGAGGTTGGAGTAAAGTTGCTTAACAAAACTCTGTGTCATTAGATTTCTGAATGGTGCCTGGGTTATAAACTCTCCTCTAAAGTCATGGAGTCATGGATCATTACAGCACAGACATCTAATGGGCCCTTTGGCCCATTTAAACATACAGTGAAATATGTTGCCGGCATCACCGTCCAAGAATCAGGATGTTATAGGAAGGTGAGCCTGACAACACAGAAGATCCAAGGATAGGACTTACATCTGAGCTACAGGGGGAGAGTTGTACATAGTACAGTAAATATTGACCTGTACAAGCTGGTAGAATACAGGTATAGATAGAAACGGGGAGAATCGTATTGGCGGTTGGTGTGGTCTGAGAAAGGTCTCTCTCTGTCCCTGCATTACAGCTGAACCGGCTCCTGCTCCGCTGCAGTTTGCAGTGCGGCCACTGGGTGGCGATTCTGCTCCACGTTCAGCACCAACACTCCCGGGTACATCTAAAATGGAGGTGAAATTGTTCTTGATTGGTAAGGGCGTTAAAGAGAAGGCAGGAGAATGGGGTTCAAGGGGAATATAAATCAGCCGTGATCGAATGGTGGAGCAGACTCGACTGCGAATGGTATAATATCTTATGGTCATATGGACACTCCTCGTACGTGACAGTCAGTGGCAGAGAACCCACAACTCACTGGGGAGGGTCCCATTGTATTGAAACTCTCAGGGAGGGTCCAATCATTACTCACCCACACAGAGGTCCCACCATTACTGTCCCTCATAGGGAGACCAACCTGTTCAGACCCTTTCACTGTGCTGAGATGGGTCATATCTCCCAAAATGAAACTCCACAGTCACAGAAACAGGCCTTTTGGCCCATCTAGTCAGTGCAAAACTGCCGAGTCTCATTGAACTGAAGCAGAACCACTGCCCTCCATGTACACAGAACAGTCCAGCACAGCAGTAGCCTCTTCAGCCCACAATGCTGTTTCAAACCAATTAAATTAGTAATCAAGTGGCCAATTAAACTAATCCCCTCTACCTACACAATGTCCAGATCCTTCCATTTTGGTCCCAGTTTGGCCTCACCAATGTCCTATACAAAACTTAAAATGTTCCAGCATGGATTAGATGGGCCAAAGGACCTGTTTCTATGCTGTACTTCTCTATGACTCTAAATGCTCATAAATCCTGTCACTCAGAATTCTTTCCAGTAACTTCCCCACCATCAATACAATACTCACCAATGAAGGGTTTTATACAACTTCAACAACCTCCCAGCTCCTGCACTCATAACTCTCAATGATGAAGGCCAATTTGCCAAAAGCTCCTTTATGACCTATCTACCAATGGTGCCGCTTTCAACGAATTACGGATCTGCATTCCCAGATCCCGCTGATCTACCACCTTCCTCAGTGTCCTACCGCTCACTGTGTAAAAGTTGGTTTGTCCTTCAAAAGTGCAACACCTCACACTTGTCTGCATTAAATTCCATCTTCCATTTTTCAGTCCAGTTGTCCATCTGTCCCGCATCCCACTGCAAGCCACAGTAATCTTCCTCACTGTCCACTACACACCCAATCCTGGTGTCATCTGCAAATTTGCTGTTCCAGTTTATCACGATGTCACTCGGATCATTGATATAGATGACAAACAACAACAGACCCCTGTGGCACTTCACTAGTCACAGGCCTCCAGTCAGAAAGTCAGCCATCTCTTCCCGCTCTCTGGCTTTTGCCACAAAGCCGATGTCTAATCCAATTTACTACCACACCGTGAATTCGGAGCAACTGAAACTTCTTGCAGGACCTAGTGAACCTCCCATGCAGGACATAGTGAAAAGCCTTGCTAAAGTCCATGTAGACAACATCCACTGTCTTGCCTTCATCTGCTTTCCTGGTAACTTCCTCAAAAAAAAACTCTATACATTTGGTTAGGTGTGATCTGCCATGCAGGAAGCCATGCTAACTATCCTTAATCAGTCCATATCTACCCACACACCTGCTGCTCTGTAATCCGTACAGGGTCATGAAGTTGGTGCCACTTTGCCTTAGTTCTATAGACTCTGTGTCCATCTCCTGAGTAGATGCAGATGCAAAAGGATTATTGAAGATTTCCCACTTCTCTTTTCCTTCCACATATGATCCCTGGGACCCCTGGTGAAGTGTGAGGTGCAGGGGCTGAACGCAGGTATAGAGGGAGGGAGAAAGGAGTGAGGCAGGGAGCATGTGAGAGGGAGGAAGGGAGTGGAGAAGTGAGGGATGGAGAGGGAGTGAGGGAATGACAGATGAAGTGAGTGAGGGAGTAAGTGGAGGGATGAGGAAGTGAAGATAGGAGGTCATTAGAGAGGAAGAGGAAGGAATGAGGATGGGAAGAACTACCACTGAAGAGGGGAGGACAAACTCAGGACAGTGGGGGATGAGGTCAGATGGGGTGGTTGAGGCTTTGCTGGAACCACGGGCAAGGACGTCACTTTCCAGGGATGAAAGGGAAGACGATATTCAGAGGGTGAATTTCCCTTCAAACGTCGACCATCTTTCCCTTCACGATGCTGGTGACCCGCTGAAAACCCCCATGTCTGGATTCCAGATGGAGTCTCCGGCATCTCTACGTCAGATGTTCCTTTGTCCCATTTCATAATTATATGTGAGAATTATGAATTATTTCTCTACATACTGGCCATTGTAAAACAATTGATGATTTTGATGGTATTAGAAATGATCTGACAAGTGTGGATTGGGACTGGCTGTTTCCTGGCAAAGGTGTAGTTGAAGAGGTCTTCAGAACTGAAATTTAAAGAGTACAAAGCTTGTATGTACCTGTCAGAATAAACGGTAAAGATAACAAGTGTAGGGAACCTTGGTTTTCAAGAGATATTGAGGCCCAGGTTAAGAAACAAAAGGAGGTACATAGTAGGTGTAGTCAGGTAGGAGCAAATGAGGTGCTTGTGGAGTAAGGGAAATACAAAAGAACACTTAGGAAAGAAATCAGGAAGGGTAAAAGAAGGAATGAGGGTGCCTGAGCAGACAAGGAGCATCCCAAGGGA